>NW_026607500.1:6000000-6600000 GCF_021117445.2 Syzygium oleosum | reverse complement strand
AGGTGTCATCAACTATTTATTTATTCAATGAAAAGACTTTCTTTAATTTTTAGGGAAAATGACATAAATAGAGTCTGAAGTTTGCCCCAATGTGCAATGTCATCTCTAAACTTTTTATTTATTTAATGTGATCCCTGAATTGTAATCAAATGTCCAATTTTGTTCCTAAATTTTTAATTTGTCTAATGTGATCCCTTGACTTTTGGTGCATGTTCAATTTAATTCCTGAACTATATGAGAATGTTCAATGCTGTCCTTGAATTTGAATTAATGGAAGAACAATATTGAATATTTTCATATAGTTTAAGGACTATGCTGAACATGTACAAAAAATCTAAGGACCATATTGCACATTAAGCTAAAGCTCATAAATCACATTGAACAAATTAAAATTTCAGTAACTACATTGCATATTAGGCCAAAATTCAAGGATCATTTATGTCACAATCCGTAATCATTATCCAAGATTAAAAGTTATATGTCACTATCTATTTTTCGACGTTATAACGACTTTAATAAGAGTAATTCACCACGAGATACATATTCTAGCTCTCAAATCAAACTCAAATATCGACCAAAAAAATCAAACTTAATAGTCTCCAAAGGGAGAAGGTAGAGAGGGTGCGATAGTTAGAGTGGCCAATGCTAGTGTACTTGAATGCTAGATGGCAAGTAAGAAATGCCGAGATGCTTGAAGTCGGCTGAAGTTAAGATATATATAAGTAATACTCAGTTATAGGAAGTTCTTGATAGTTCCATCTGTTGAAACCTCGAAGTATGGAAATGAGAAAATCCAAAGATGCAAAAGTACCGCGAAAGATTGACATACTGTGTATTCATGTTGATAAGGTCAAGATGGTAGGATACAAGTTGATGACGGGTCGTCAGAGGTGTCTTAGGAAACGAGACGACATCGAGGCTACCGGGAAGGATAGGTGGTAGGCCAAAAACGTCCCTAACGAGCCTCGCTACACCCAGAAAACAAAAACTCTTTAAGATATTTCAATCGGGCAACAATAACTTATGATGCTGTCACTAATCTTTAATTAAAGAGGTGTAAATTCGAGTCTTCGTATGAAGGCCAACTCGATGGCCACAAGGTCTCATAGTGGCCGCACGTCCCTAACCACCATCCAACGAACAGTGCTCATACCCTAATGTTTCATCATCACTATGTTGTTTTTGCTTCTTATTGTCTATTCATTTTGGTTTTGTTAACAGGAAGCAGGAATGCTGGTTGAGAGAGGTGGGATGAAAAAGTCATCATCGAAACTTTCTCGACATTACTACTCTCACCTATCACGGTTGGCTTACTTGTAAGGAGTGTTCTAAATATAGTTAATACAGACACTGTTGATTCATTTTTGGCGGTCTAAGTTTTAGAGAGACAAGAACTTGTCACACCGTATGAATCATGTTACTTGACAAAAGAGGTAGCTATGGGTTTTTCTATTTCTATTCCCAGGAGGAGTTTCTGAGGAAAGAAATCCGTTTGTTAATGATCAAAAAATTTTATTTCTGGATCAGAAACCCGTTTGATAACAGCATAAAAATTCTATTTCCTAGAACAGAAACCCGTTTGATAACAACACAAATTTCCATTTCCGAGAACAGAAATTCATTTTTTTAACAACACAAAGTTATATTTCCAAACTTTATAATAGAACAAATTTGATGCAAATCCCTCATATGTTCAAAATTATCGCTTGCTTTTTTTTCCAATTAATCACATAAAGTTTGTTGAACTAGTTTTCCGGTTTAATTTTTACGTCTTTCCGGAGAAAAGCTTCTCAAAGCTTCAGTAAGATTAATGCAAACAGCCAAGCACTGGAACGGGTCTTTAGCATTCAACCACCATCACTTTCCTTGAAGAGGCTGGTCAGCAGAATCAAATATATCATCCAAGTGATTTTCTGTAAATGCTAAATGTGAAAACATTTGTGTGTTTGGAAGAAAGAGAACAAGTGAGTATGATCTTCATGAGAAGGAGATTACCGAAACCTGATATATGTATTTGCAGGGTATAGACTGATCGGGCAAAAGCACGACTCTCCAACCTGTCACCATAGATGCCTCTTTCATGCCCACTACTGTAAGCACCAGCCAACACTTAGGAATTTCTACTGGAACCAATGTTGGAATTGGTTGAACCATTCCTATCGTATTTCCAAATGTTGGAATCTTGAGATGACATTTTCTTGACTGCTGAAGCAAAATCAATAGCACCTCTAGATGGAAAGGAAGAACCAGACTTGAACAGAAGAAGGTTGTCCTTGTCAGTAGATCAATAAGGCATGCTACTCTGATGGACTTCATCTCCAGTATATTTTTGTTGGACACTCTAACTTTTTGATGAGGAAAGTACAGGAAAGTCCATTGCACTAAGAGTTAGAGCCGATAAGGTCTTTGAGTTCAAGTTTGGAGTAAAAGCACCATCAATTTGAAGCTACATTTCACCAAAAAAAAGGTACAACATGGTTTCACTTAGCATAAAGAGCTAAACTCAGGAGCACTTGAAGCATGAATGAAGGTCATATATTCAATCACACGGGATTCCTACATACTTGCTCTCAATATTTGTGAGCATACATTGTTCCTCATAATATCCCAAATGCTTATGGAGAAAAGTAAACAAAGCACGTCACATTACAAGAGCCAACATAGGAGATCCCAAAATACCACATCACATTACAAGAGCCAACATAGGAAATCCTCAAATATAAAATAATGAAAATACATTACAAAAGTCAAAAACACATTTTCATGGAATCTCCGCCATATTATTAGCACTTGCCAATTGATTGGCAATTTTTTTCTTAAGCATGTTGATCTTGATACCCTCCTCGGTCGATGTATCATCTATAACCTCATCTTGTGCACTTCCAAATGGGTACTTCGGATCACCATATAGGGAAAATTTCTTATCCATCTTGTCTTGATCACAGATGTAATTATGGATAGCACAACATGCAATTACAATAATGATTGCTTTTGAATTGAAAATGAAGGCATGTGTCTCAAAATGAAGAAGCGATTCTTTAATGTCGCAAATGATCTCTCAATAACATTCCTTAGTGAAGAATGCCTATGGTTGAATAATTCTCTTGCTGTTGTTGCCTGCCTCCCTTTACCCCTAAAATCATTCAGATGATACCGTTCACCTTTGCAAAGAGTAAAAAATCCTGGAGCTGCAGCAAAACCAGAGTCTATCACGTAGTACTTGCCTATCACAAGGTATTCATATATTGATCATGATTTGCAAATGCAATATAGTTATAAAGAAAATTATCCCATGAAGAACAAGCAAATACCTGGTGGTGGTCAAGGAAATTGTAAGCGAGGTGTCTCAAGTGCTGCCGAGAGCACCCGACAATTGTTGGCAGAGCCTTCCCAACTAGCATACACAATGTAAATTTCATATCAAATGAACAAACACATATCACATTTTGAGTGGTAATCCATTTCCTGCCTCTAAATGGGGTTTGATTCGACACTAGTATAGAAGCATGAATGTGGGTACCATCAATAGCGCTTATGCAACCCTGTCATTTCAGCAAAGATTAGCATTATACAAGATTATCAACAAAATGTAAATGACGGTGTAAAGGAATGTATGAAAATGTATGAAAATCCTACCTTGAAGTAAGGATTATATTTAGGATCCATAAGAATATCTTCTGGGACAACATCAAAGGAAGGTGGTATGATAATCCCTCTTGCTAGATTCAGAACTACTTGCAACACTTTAGCGAAGTACTTGCTGATAGTTTGTCCCGAATGTTAGAATCTCTCACATAAATCTCTATTCGAGTTCTTGTGACAAATAATAGATAAGAAGATCTCAACTTGTTCGTCTACCCTAATATATCGACTATCTTCCAACCAATCTCTTGCCTTCATTAAATCACGCAGGTTGAGAAAGGCATGTCTCTCCATTCTAAAAGCTTCATATACTCTATCTAAAAGTACATAAAGAATCTCTCTTATCTATTCAGAATCTAACAATTTGTTGTCCCTAATAGGTTCTCTAGCGTGTATGGACATGTCCAATGTAAAAATACACAACCATGCTTTCAGTATATAAAGTTCAAAATCATCAAAGACCTGTTCAACTGGTTCAACTGATGCTACTAGACCATTATTCATACTACTTTCAGCCCCTCCATATTACCTATACCATCGCACGAAGAACACAAACACAATAAATAAGTCAGGAATCAACAATAACCACAACGTCATCATAGTTGCATAATTAACAATAACCACAACGTCATCATAATTGCATAATTAAAAACAAACCAAGGGCATCATAGTTCCATAAATAAAAACAAACCAAAGTATTTCAAGGACACAAGTCATAAAGTGAAAATAAAGCAAACATGAATCCAAAGCATATTTCTCAACATCTACTTAAAGAGATTTAAGAAGACCACGTCTTCTTTTAGGTAAAAATATGATGAAACCCTCTCTCCAGTTGGCACTAAGGCATGCTTGGTTCATAGTTTTGTTTTAAAGATTCTGCTCCAAGTCAGGTATGTCATTTATGATGGTAACGATAGCTCCCATGGAGTAGGGGTTATCGGGTGAGGGGTATGTGAGGTGACAGAGTCACTTGTTGATTGACCCGCCTTGGACTTGATTATATCTTGAATGGCTTTGCAGGTGCCAGCAACATCAAATGTGCTACCATTTCTCCTCTTGGAATTTGGAGTCTTATCCAACTTGTGCTTCTCGCGAACTTGTGTGGCAGTCACGTCAGGCATGAAGACTCCATCACTAAGTTCATTCCGATCACCTACCGAAGTACCACCACCATTGTCACCACTACCACCACCATTGTCTTTCCCCTCCGACACCACCAAGTATTCTGCATTTCTTGTTGCGTAATCCCCAGTAGCATATATATCGCCGAACACAATACACAGATCGGAATATTGAGGAAACCCATCCTTCCGAAATTTAGCCCATTCGATGTTATTTTGCAATTTCCAAAATAGTGACATACTTCAGCAACATAATTGAAGCATTCATCCACAATAAGAACAAAATGACCCAAGTAAAATGATACCTTAAGGTGATCTTCCCATACACTTGGATCCTCAACAATAACCGTTTTGTTAATATTATCCCATCCAAATCCAAATTGTGAAAAAAGCTTCTTATAACTCTCATACTGTCTCCTCAATTTATTTGCCCTGTTCTTCAACTGAACTACAATAAACTGGAGTGTTATTTGTTTATTGAACTCGGTAACTATGTTATTCCACTCTACTTTGTTGTAGGTAGTGGTGATGCGATTTCCCTTTTTTACCTCTTCTACCATCAAGCTTACAAGCATATTGGTTAAAGGCTCTGTCCACTTTGCCATAAATGCCTTTTTTTGGGATGCCATTTAACCTTAACTGGTTGAACATCAAATGAGCCATATCATATGGTGTACCAATTCAAATGTAGAAGATTTGATGTTAAGATCCACATATCAGATTGTACAAGCAAGCATATATCATCCTTATCGAGTTTAGGGTGAGAGGAAATGTAACATGGAGTTACCTAAAAAATCGAAAGAAGTCCTAAAATCGATAACCTAAAACCGACAAAATAACCAGTATACAAGAAAAATAAAAGCACAGGAGGACAACAACAGCAATTCAACTGCAGAAAACTGAGAGAAATTTACATGACTCAACACAATGGGGTTAGATAGTCTGCTAGGAAGTAAACTAGAAACAATGAAAAAGCCAAGGATTTACATATTCTTGCAAAGTTGATAAGTTTTAACATATAGTCAATACATTGGTTGTCATATATTCCATTCATGTGTCTATTTATACAACTAGCATTGCCCATCAAGAGTTATATTTCTCAAGCTACTGCGTTCCGTTCACGAAGCTAAATGAAAATATTAGAGAAGTAGGAAAAATGTTTTCTTGAATCGATATTTCTTTAATTTTAAATGTGAACTTGTCATGCACTTGTGATGCATCTCTTGCTATCCTCATCGGTCTCTCTAATTTCAGACAACAAGCCAACCCATTTAAGAAAGTCATGTATTATCTGCTATATACCCTTGATACTTAATGAAACAAATTTTCTCCAGTCATATAATTCATGTTCCATTCTCCTAATCATGAAAGCAGCATTCAATTTACTCACATTATGATTATTGATAGTCAAATTCAAAATTAATAAATGTACGATACTGGCATGCGAATAATGTTAATATGCTCTTAAGTCAATCAACAACAAGAACAAATCCATACTGACCTAGTTCAGACATATTATCAAACAAAGAATGTGCATTCGGTTGACGAATGAGACGAGACAATACTGGAATTGGATTGAAGACCAGGTTCATACTAAATCAGTACAAGACATTCAAAATCAACGAAACAGATTCAAGCATGAGTAGTCCTGGACTTAGTAGAGAAGATGACGTCGTGGTCTCTTCCTTATCAGAGCAGAGGGCGAAGCATTTCCACTGGTTACAAACATAAAGACCCAATTTTTTTTTTGTCACGCTCTTCACATAAAGAGCTAAAAAAAGCAAACATCGGGCATGGAGTCTTAAGGCGCGGCCCTTAGAAGTAAAACTAGCGATTCTAGAGCCTCATCAACCAAAAACCTAAAAAAGAAAAGAAGTCAAGAAAAAAATCGAAAAGCTCAACGCCATTGTTAGACACCAGATGATCACAGCCAGAGATGAACACTAGACCAACTATTTTCTCATATACACTGCCCCACCATAACTCTGACCATGATGAATATGAAGCGACAACAGGAGAAATATCGAAGTCAAACAAAAGAGAGAGAGAGAGAGAGAGACGAACAGCACGAGTCGATGCTGGCGAGGAGGACGGAGTTGGACTCAGAGTGGAGGCGAGCAACAACGTGCTAGGGTTGGTCGAGATCTATTTTTAGGAGAGGAGCGGTTCATGGGTAATGGGCGAAGAGATGTATTTTGAAGAGAGAAGACAGGTTCTTTTAGAAATGGTTTTCATTTATTGTTCATAAACAGAAAACCTACTTTTTTTGTTCTAATTTTTGGTCCAAAACCAATTCTAGAACAAAAAGTTGTTCCAGAAATATAAAAATGGAATTAGGTTACCAAACGGATTTTTATTCTAAACCTGTTCCTGAAAACAGAAAACTAGTTCTTAACAGAAATAAAATAGTTATCATGCACGCCCTTAGCAGCTAATCGTAATTGGCATGAAGCTAAGGGTAGGTTAAAGCGACAATCAAACCACTTTCATCTACATCTGCAATATGCTCATGTTGTTGCCGTCTCATTTTCCTATATGTTCTGTCTCAAGGGAACTTGAACTTTTGCCGAATTATTATAGGTTCCTTTTTCTTTCTATACAAATTTAGAGAGGTCAAATTCCTGGAAATTATCTCCTGGAGTCTGGACAAACGTGCTGCAAGAGCTAGATCCATGCTTTGCATGATATTAAATACGTAAATTTTAGAGATAATTGTAGAATAAGTTCTAAATCATTTCGACGAAATACTGCTTTTTCAACTCTCTCAAAAAAAAAAAATTATCGCAAACATATATGTCATGTAGCCTTCGATAGGGTAGAAACATCTATATTGGCTACTTATGGATACTTGTTCAAGCTAATCCTGACTAGTAGTGAAAAAGTTTTATAGTCATTTTTAATGATGTTATGCAAGGATTTCTTTTTTTTTTTGTGGCAAATTATTTGAAAACAGTTCTGTCTTCCACAATAGAATCCAATAAGATTTTCGGTAGGTATTTACATAATCTTTTTATTTTTGAATAAATGATTCCCAAAATAATGAATCACCATTGATACTGATCCTTCTGAGATCTCTAAATGTTCAACATTTCTTCTATTAAATCAATCTCCTTCATCTTATTGCTACATATATTCTTCGTAAACATCTTTTCTTTCTGAGTTTGAAAATATCAATCTTCGAATGATTCCATCATATATGATAGAGTTGGGAAAACTTATGGTTAACCCATCTATGTGCAATAGAAAAGGGATTGAGGTCGAGCCGAGTTGAAATCTCGAATGTTATCACTAGCAATTATTCCATCTGCCTTATTTTACTTATTTTCGTATTTTTTTTGTTTTCAAATTGGTTTATCATTTAGATATTTTTGGTTGGGGCTGAGTTGGATGTCACATAGTCCTAGTAATCACTTTACATAGCATTTCATTAGGAAAAATAATCACATTTTGATTATAGTGCATCAATTTCCAAGAAAAAGATCCTAAAATAATTTAAGGGCTGTGTTATCTCCATTCTTGATTGAAGGAAACTCCTTGACATAGCGCAAAAATGAACGCGTTATGTTGTTATAATTAAAATTCAATGAAATGTTTTAAAAATTCGTATAGTCCGTGTTAGAAATTAGAAAGATGGCATCTTCGCATTACAATATATCTTCTCAATCTGACAATTCCTGTCGGTTGGATTAGTGGTTTCCTCGTCACATCAACAGAGAAATCATTTCTAAATTGGGAAATGCTTTCACGACTGGATCCCGATTGTAAAGTCCGTGCAAAGTCTATAATTTTTTTTGACATGACCAAGACTCCCTTTCCTGTCAATAGACCCAACAGAAGAAGCAACAGACCAACTTTTGTATAACATGATATGGCCAACATTGCACGCAACAATTAGAGAATGTGGGCACCTCAAATCACGCCAATATATGACGTAGTAAAGTAGCATATCTTCTAACCCCATCATCACGTAAATTAATGGCATTTTCTTGACTTATTAACAGGTTCGAAGTCTCCTATCTAGGTTTTATTTTTAAGGCCATTTGAGGCATTATTATGCTTAAGGCAAAATACATGTTAAAGACACATATGATATGAAATAAAAGATCAATAGAAGAAGACTAGTGAGGATGCTAGTCGTCTTTGGTTCTTGTAGTTAGCCTTCACAAGCCGTGATCTACGGCGGCAAAGTTATACTGCATACGAGGCGTCTTGATTAAAAAATGAATCCTTCAAACGTCTAAATTAAGCATTCAATCACTCAACCAACTTTTTGAAGGTCAGTATCAAAAAAGACTAGCAATCTTCCCATGCGCGTGATTCTCGATTTTTTGAATTGATTGCCTCGAGAAACACACTTGCAGCTGCGCGTACAGGGACCACGAGGAAATTGTAAAGCAATTGAACTTGACGTGCAAAGAAACCATAGGAGGCAAACCTTAATGGCGTCATATGCATGGCATCATGGTTCAGAGAATAATGACGTCATCGGATGCGAATGTTTTTGCAATTGAGTTTTGATTACTTCTTAAACGCGATTAGCAGCAGATGAAGACACGGACGGGTTAGCTGGGAAGGGCCCGTCGAAATTAATGCCTTCGTCATCAATTCGTGCGTCACGAGCCATGCATTGTCTTGTCTTTTGGACTGGTCACACGTACATTTCATGGGGTCATCAATTTGTCCCACGTCGTAGTATCCACAAATATGTCTAATTTCTACAAAGAAAAGACTGTCTAAACCTCTCTTGTGACATGCATTGGGTCTCAAACCCGTAAGTCAAGTCTCGCTTCTTCCTGAACCTTCCAAGAAATATTATTTTAAAACAAAGATTATGGCGGAAATTTTAGTGTAGTCCGTTTTGTTCACTTGGAAGCTCGCAGTCAAAATTGACCTAAAGACCGACATGACTATCTCAATCCAATGACGGTCAAGATAATGCATGGCGATTTTGTTGTGCTCAGAGGCACGATATTACAAAAAGGTAACTATTTGTACCGCTTGATAAAGAAAAATATCATTTTTACCCATTTATACCTTGTGCAACAAAATGTAATACCATGCTTCAAAGTTTTGAACGAGTTTACATGATATCCTAAGTTCCTAACTTACTCAGTAGGGAGATCTTTTTCAAAATTACAATTGGAACATAATTCCTAATTGTAGGAAAAAGGATATAAATTTAGGAAGAAGACAACTTGTACCAAACTTCTCCATTATATCAATTTTTTTACTAAAGATTATCTACTTTGAGGGTATTAAATCAAAACCTTTATGTCATTAAATTGGAGTGTGAAGCCCATTAAATCGGAGTGTGAGGCAAAAGTCTTGCTTAGGGTGCGTTTATTTCACCGGAAACTTTATGATAAAGGAAAATATTTTTTATGGAAACCATTTGTCAAAGGAAATAGTGAGTTTTTATTTGTTTGATGGTTTAGGGAAAATGATTTCATTTCTGCCAGAAGGAAAAGGAGAAGTCGCTTTCTCCTAATCTAAACTTGTTTTAGTTCATGGAAAACCTTTTCCATAAATTGATTAATTTCCTGTCATCCAAGCACTAGAAATCGGAAATTTTAGCATGATCAAGTTCGCTTTGTTCTCTCATGGGTTTGTAGCTCAAAATTGACCTAATGACTGTCATGACTATCTCAATCCGACGATTGAGATAATGCAGGGCGATTTTGTAGTGGCTAGAGTCATGATGCTACAAGAAGGTAAACATTTGTATTGCTTGATAAGAGGAAAAATACTATTTTTACTTCTTTACACTTTGAAACTGGTCACCTAGATAAGATAAGATAAGATAAGATAACTAGCCTGAAGCAATTGCGTGTTTAATCTTTACAATCTCTTATGGTTGGTATTCAAAACGTAATACCATGCTTTAAAGTATTATACGAGTTCGCATAATATCCTAACTTAATCATTAGGGAGATTTTTTTCATAAATTATTATTGGAAAGTAATCTCTAGTCTTAGAAAAAGGATCTAAATTTAGAAAGAAGACGACCTGTACCGAATTTCTTCTCCGTTATATTGATTTTTTTTTTACTAAAAGATTATCTACTTTAGGGATAATGAATCAAAACCTATGTACCATTAAGATGGAGTGCGAGGCCCATTAAATTGGAGTGTGAGGCTAAATTTGGCTTAGTAATACCATAGATAGATTATGAAAGTATTGTGATTACATCTAACCCGATTTATGGAGCTTGCATGATATTTTATAAGCATCTAGGCAGTTGGAGCTCTGTGTTCACGCCCTTAAATTATCCAAAAAATAAAAGGAATTTTAATTGCCAGTCAAGGACTTCAAGCCAACTTAGAAATTAAAAAAAAAATTTTAATAAAAAGGCCTACTTACCAATAGATCTATCAAAATGAGTCATAGACTTATTTTTTAACCCATATATGATAAACTAAGTTGTTAAATGGGTTAGCTATACTTTTTAAATGGGATAATATGAGTGTTCAATTGGTCATAAACGAGTTTACAACTTATTTAAACACATTCCACGTATAACTCTCTCTCTTCATTCTCTTTTGTGCTCACTCACTCTGCACTCTTACTTCAATTTGGATATAAGTTTTCTTAGATTAGGTTAAATATTGAATTGTTTTAGAAATATGAGTCGGATCAGGTATGGATCAATATATTATTTTTTTGGTCGAAACAGGTCAATATATTTGCATTGCATGGAAATGTGTGAAAACGGGTTAAATGGGTCTATTTGGGTCGGATCATTTTTTCATCCGACCGTTTGATGGGTCTACTTATCAACTAAGAATTGCATTACTCCGTATGTGTTTTTGAAAGGAAGAGTGGACACGTAAAGTATTTTCATTTATTTTGGTGAGATACTCTGTTTGAGAAAGTGTATTACCTGCCGACTTGTCACGCCTTCTTTTTAATAATATCTCTTGGATAGCGGCCAGATTTTTCACACTGTGGTCAAACTTCAATGTATATATCCATCATTCAACCATTGCCGCCCATTAAAATAAAGTTCGATTACGATTTCAAACTTCAACTCGTTCAGCTGATACTTTGTTCGATCCACTCCCACTTTTCCTTGATTGGCTCCAACCCATTTGAAGATTTCCTATTTTCCCAACGCATGATGTACTAAAGATGAATTACCAAGTCTATGGAAACAACCGTTTCACACCCTGAGTTTATTACGAAGATCCATATTGCACACAATGTTCATTCATGCCTTAGCATTACGTCACCCTAATTTCGTGAAACCCTAGAGAGAGAGAGAGAGAGAGAGAGAGAGAGAGAGAGAGAGAGAGAGAGAGAGAGAGAGAGAGAGAGAGAGAGAGAGAGAGAGAGTTGGTGATGGCTGGAGACGAGTCAGTGAGGTCTAGGGGCAGTTACAGGCGAGCGGTAATGTGATGGTGTGCTAAGGTCTGCCTCCAAGGAAGAAACAAAAGAAGAAGGGAACTAGAGGAAATGGAACTTCAAGAAAAGGGGAAATGCAAATAACGTACTTTAGGTTTCACATAAGTACCTATCTACATGTCTCTATCTTTTATAATACACATTTGCACCCCCCGACTTTAGCAAAATTGTCTAAATACTTAGGCTCCGTTTATTTATCGAGGAAAACGTTTTCCTCATTTTTCGGTATTTGAATTGCTTAGGAAAATGAGTAAACATAAACGGTTTTCCCAATCACTGAAAGTCAATGCTTAAATTCATGAAAATAATTTCATTTTTAATAAATCGGAAATCATTTTTCAAAATATAACTAGATATTGACACTTGGATTAGAAACTTTGCACTTAGGCATGAGAACTATAACACTTGTTCTCGAGCCTTTGGTAGTAGGGCTAGAACTAGAGGTCATGACCGAGTCTACTGGAGTCCATTGAGGGCAAGCCTTGGTCCATCGAGGCAGGGCCTAAAGACCCCAGTGCCTATGCTCGAGACTCGGGCGCTTGTGCTTGGGACCCTAATCACTGCGCCCCGCTCCATTGAAGTTGGACTCGAGATACTGATGCTTGTGCTCATGCCCAAGACGCTGAGACTAGTAACATCGATGCTGAGTCCGGGTCCTCGGCTCACGAGCCCAAGTCCATCAAGGTTGGGCTCGAGATTCTCGTGCCTGTGCCTTGGGACTCTTGTGCCCGTGCCAAGGTCCTCGGCATCCGAGCTCCAGTTTATCTATACCGGGCTCAAGCCCATCTCTGCTAGGCCCAAGACCCCAGTGCCTGAGCCCGAGTCCTCGGTACATGGACCCCGTGTCCATCGAGGCCAGGCCTCGAACCACGGCGCCCAATCCGCTCCTTGCCGCTCGGGTTCATCGAGGTTGGGTCCAAGCCCTTGTCGCCTGCGCTAAGGTCCATTGAGGCCCAGGCCAAGACCTCGATGCTCGGGCTCGAAACCGAGTCCCCAGCTCCCATGCTTGGGTCCACTAAAGTTAGGCTTAGGATCCTAGTCCCATGCTCGTACTTGGTTGCCAAGGACCCAACCTCGATAAACTCAAGGGCGGGCATTGGGTTCCTGAGCCAAACCTCTATGGACCTAGGAGAGAGCGTCAGGGACCAAAGCTCAACCTCAATGGACCGGGTTCAGCCTTTGTAGACTCAGGCAGAGGCACCAAAGAGCCGAGCACGATTGCTCAACTTTGGTGGACCCAAGACCAATGCCCATGCTCGTGCCCAAGAGCCGGGGATCTAGGTTTGAGACTCGGTGCCCGTGCCAGGTTCTTTGGCTATCCATACGCAAGTCACTATTGCACCGAATAGTGTATATATCTAGTTAGGAAAATCAAATGAAATTTTCCTTACCAAATGAGGGAAAATGTTTTCTAGTTCATTTTCGAATTTGAGTTCAACACTGTAGAATATTGTCATTTTCCTAAAGAATAACTCCATGGAAAATATTGTCCAGAAGAAATGCCACAATTTTCACAGAACAAGCGGAATTCCAATGTAGTCCATCCTGCCAATTTTCGCCATAAATCGCTGAAGTTTCTATCAAGTTATCGCCAGCTGTTCTACGTGGCACACCGCCAAGTTAGTGATTTCTTGCGAAAATTAGCTTGTTTTGTGCAAAATTTTATGACTAAATTTGCAAAATCGAAAAAATTATTACTGATTTCATTTATATAATAAGTTTATGAGTGATTTAGCAATTTTCCCGCTTTTTATTATAAAGAGAAAGAATTGATAAATGAACTCGAGATCATCACACAATCGCCATATTCTAGAACCGGACGAACATTCCTGGCACGAAACCTCTCCGCTTCTTATGCACGTGATTGGGTTACACCCTTGCCCTTAGGGAAAATCCAAGATCGATCGAGCATGTTATTCACTTAGTCAAGTGGTCATATTTTGCCTAAATTCATTTGAAAAGAATGTACAAATTATTGCTCAAAGTTAACCAAAACCATTGAAAGTCAAGTCAACAAATAAATCCAAGCTGGAAAAAGCAACTTCTGCCGTTCGAATGCCAACAAATAAAGTCAAGTCAACAAATTATGGGCTCCACTTGGTTTTGGAATCGACTATAATTGTTTTTTAGGTTTAGACGAATGCCAACATAATCTGCCGTTCGAGAACTCCATTACGAACGATACTTCGTGGAAACTCTCTTAATGTGTACACCTTTCTTTTTTATTTTCTTTCTCTTTCTCACTCACCCAATAAGTTTACTATAAATTGCAACGCCATTCTTGCATCCGTCCCTTCATCTACTCTTTTGGAAGGCTTCTGAGTTAAACTTCATCACTTCAGGTTTTCTATTTTCTGGTTCTTGATGGCGTCGAGTGCAAGTCCGATGGAATCGAATTGGATAGTGGACACTTCCCTAGAGCTTAACACATCGTATCTGGTGAGATGGGCTTATGTTTGCGTAGATATGCAGTAATTAATCTTGTGCTTCTGTTGTTATCTCTGTGTTTGGTGAAAAGAAAAGAAAGACCTTTAGATGTTTAACTCAGTCTCTTCTTCTTCTTCTTCTTCTTCTTCTTCTTCTTCATAGTTCTTATTGAACCATAAGAAGGAAACTGTTCCAAGAAATGATAACTCTCAAGGAGGACGACAAGAAGAGCCTGTTGTTAAGCATGAGGTGAGTCCATCTATAACAGAAGTTGCATGAAGAAATAGGAATAATGCTAGAGATATAAAAGGTCAGTTTATGAAAATAAGTTGTAAAGGTCTTATGGCTAATCGGACACAGTTAACGTCCGGAATGGAGCTAATAGTAACAGCAAATTCCACTTCAAATCTTAAGTCGTCCACATGACACAATTGCTTTTGTTAATAAGAATGTCACAGAAATTGGAATCCAGGGCAGCTATTATAGAAGCCAAGAATGTGTCTGTGAATCAACATATTCGACCTCTAAAATGGACATGAGCGTTTCACGCAAAGCGTGTGGCGAAATTTCCAGCTTTGTATTGCTGTTCACCAGCCCAAATTTTCAAGTACTTCTAGACAACTTCGGTTGAAGTGAAGAGTGCACAATAGCGAAAATGAAATGGTAAGAGGCAAAGTCAAGTTAAACCTACGCTTCAAGAAAAGTGTAGCTGACCGGTCTCATTTAAAATAAAGAAGAATCAATTTCTATAAGAATGAAGTTGAAGAAACCCTGTGACCGATTCTGAAAACTAGAGTATTTGAATACAAAGATCAAAACCGAAAGATGATCTGTTTTGTTGTGTACAGGCCAGTGAACTGGTCGAGGAGTATCACCGAATTAGCCATGAGAACAGGAAGTTGACTGAAATGCTGACCCTTATGCACGAGAGGTATAATACGCTGCATAACCAATTGAATGTCTTGGGGAGTAAAACCTCCGAAAGTGAACTCGGCGCTTCAAGAAAGAGGAAGCATGAAGCTCATGTCGCCTCAGAGAGTTGCAGTTACAGCGTAGATCAGATGTTCAAGAAGCCAAAGGATAGCTTCAAACACAAGATCTCTAAAATCCATTTCCGAACTGATGCGTCCGACATGAGCCTTGTAAGATCTTAGTTTCAATACACAACAGTTTTTTCGTGTTTCTCAAGCTTATAGTTGGCATAAAGAAATTCATCTTTTCTAAGTACTAAGTGGATTCCACTGTATTGATTCTTTTTCCATTTATTTTGCTTTATGAATTTGCACTTGCTATAGATAGTGAAGGATGGTTATCAATGGAGGAAATACGGTCAAAAGGTCACAAGAGACAACCCATTTCCAAGAGCTTACTATAGATGTTCCTTTGCCCCAACTTGCCCTGTTAAAAAGAAGGTAACTCAGCTTAGTTAGACCTCTTAGAAATTATTTTCTGGAGATCACTCAATCACAGTCCAAAAATAAATCAAGAAATAGCGTGTTTGATGAAAAGTAGCGGAACGAATTCAATCTCACTCTCACGCTTCATTTGCATCTTCAGGTACAAAGAAGTGTTGATGACCCATCTGTCCTATTGGCCACATATGAAGGAGAACACAACCACCCAAACCTGTCTCGGCCCCCGATTCCACTAGGTTCTGACAAACAGGAACTGAATCCGGACGCCCCTCCAATTCCATCGCCCTTGAAGTCGAGATCTTCTAGTCCTAGGAGTACTCCTGATTTGATGTGCCTGGGTATCGACACTCTATCTGCAAAAAGGGGCCAAGAAACAGCGGCGGCGGCAGAATTTCAACAGTTTCTGGTGCAGCAGATGGCCTCTTCCTTGAAAAGAGATCCCAATTTCACGTCAGCGCTTGTGGATGCGATATCGGGAAGGATATTCGACCAAGCCCGGATTGAGAAGTGATGAATGGAAAGGGCATCATCGGAGTTTTGTATTTAGTATGATTTACATATAGTTCGAGCATTGAATTCAACAGTTGGGTTATGACAATGGTCGGTTTTGGATTGAAGATGTGAACATCTCATCTTTTGTGTATTGGCTGACCAAGCAAGTTGATCTGCTCACGAGCTTATTTTCAGCTCGGCATATAAGCTACTTGAACTCGACATGATTGTTTAGAGGTTTAGTCGAATTTGAGTAGCCTGCAAACTAAACTTGTTTGGTGATTTGAGGACAGAGTGTTCACCTTATTATACTATATCTACTTGAGGCGACTTTGATGCCGAAGCATTCCTTGAAGACGTTGATTATGCAAGAGAGTTGCCGATCTAGTGGACAAGCTGACGATGATCTAACAAGTTGCCGATTTGCAAGCCTACTGTCAATTCCAAGTCTAATCAATCACGACATGTCCAGTGTTTGTTCGCATTCCTTGAAGGCCATTAATTCAATTACTTGGAACTAGAACCTCGGAGAATCTCAACCGACTTAATTTATTTCTCATGTTTTTAAGGTTTAGTAGATATCATTCAAATTTCTAGAGTCCTTACTTAATTATATTTGTTTTCTAGTAAATCTAGTTTTTGTCTTTCCTATGAGTCTTTTGTCTTTCCAAAGAGTCTTGATAATTACTCATGCTTGGAGGGTTGGTCCATGCTCATCTATATAAGCATACTATGATGAATAAAAGAAGTAGATTTATTTGATTCAAAACTTATTTGAGCCTTTGGCTTAAGAACAAGAAGTTTTCTTGTTCTACTCTTATCCCTTCCGGTGGATTCCGACGGGTGGCGAGTTTTGCTTTTATCCTTTGGGTGAAATTAACTGTGGATGGCAAGTGACCTATCCATTTAAGTTCTCACTTTTGTTACCTCCTACTTCTCTACACTCTCTTCGACATCAGACTCTTACTTATTACATTTGTCATTATTCACTACAATAATATTATCATGCATACCAGCATACATGACCAAAACTAACCTAATGGAAACATTACCAAATTAGTATAGATGCCAACTCAGTCTCAAACTTTTAGTTTCATTAAAATAATTCTAAACCATTTCATGTATTTCCAATGTAGTTATTCCGGCTAATTTTTACTTGAAAATGCTGACGAGGCGATCCAATCATTGCCGATCGTTTTACGTGGCATAACTGACATTTGACATGGGAGAACTTAAGTGAAATGACACCGTTTGCTTAATTTTTTCAAATTTTCAGACTTATTTTATTTTTTTTTCCCTTTGATTTCAATGTTACTACTCATCTTCTTTCTCTCCTTCCCTATTTCTTCTTTCTCGTGATGAATTTCTCAGCCACAATGCGGATCCACATTCTTTGTTCGTATTGCCACTAGTTTCACCAAGCCGTTGTCATTGCAAGCACCCTCACCATCACCTACCCACTCCGTGTCTCGTCTCTCTTTATCGGTTGTTGTCATTGGTTAGAAGGACTACATTAGAATTCCCTGATAAGATTTAGAGATAAATTGGTAAAATTGAAAAGTTTAGAACTGAATTGACATCAATATAATATGTTTAGCACTGACTCAGTAATATCTCCTTAATTTGATACTATGTGAGTAGTTCCGGTGCTTTTTGAGGAGATCTATGTATTGTTGAGACACGGCTATCTGCTCATTTGACACACATTCCAATTTGTTATCTTATTTATATTTCTTTTCCCTTCACATTTATTTATTTCCTCACATTTTCTTCTCCCTCCACTAGCTTTCCTTTTTTCTTTTATGTGTGCTCTTCTTTTCACTTCCAAATGAAAAACCTACATTCACAGAAAGAAAATGAAATTCTCTATTTACTAGTCGAACTAGAAATCATTCATATAGTTGGTGACTAATGATGTAGGAGTTCAAGAAACTATGTTGTCTCTTTGGCTGGACTTACATATAAAATAAATATATTTGTACATAATTTGATAGACGAAGGGAAAATTGTCCAAAAAGTCCTAAACCTATTACACTTTTGTTAATTCAGTTTTAAACCTTTTAAGTTTGCCAATTGAGTCCCAATACTTTTCACTTCTTGCCAATTGAGTTCATCCGGTCAGTTTTGGCTACCCGGAGCTGACGTGGATGCCGATCGTCTGGCCAACGCTGACATGGCAATTTTTTAATACTTTAATATATTTTTTCAATATTTTTTCCTTTTTTATTTTTTTTTCTAGTCTTCTTCCTCTGGCAAAGCTCGCCCCCACCGACCACTAGCAAGGGCAAGCCCTGGCTAGGCGAGGTCGGCCTCACCAGATCTGGGCGAGGTAGAGCCTCGCCGGCCCCTTGCCTTGCCCACCGACGGTATGGTTGGCCTCACCTTGGCTAGGTGAGGCTAACCTCGCCGTTGCCTGGGTCTCCCTCACCTAGCCAAGGCAAGGCCAACCTCCCCGTCACTAGGCGAGGTCTGGGGCCGACGAGGCTTAACCTCGTCCAGATTTAGCGAGGCCAACCTCGGCGTCGTTGGGCGAGGTCGGCCTCACCATCGTTGGGCTAGGCAAGGGGCTGACGAGGCTCTACCTCACCCAGATCTGGCGAGACCGACGTCGCCGTCGCCAGGCAAGGGAGACCCAAGCGATGGCGAGGTCGACCTCGCCCGGCCAGGGGTTGGTCAGGCTCGCCCTTGCCAGTGGCCGGCAGGGGCGAGCTTCGCCAGAGGAAGGAAGACCAAAAAAAAAAAAGAATTTTTTTTAAAAATTCAAAAAAATATTAAAATATTAAAAAACTACCACATCAGCATTGGCCGGACAGCTGACGCCGGCCAGCATCCACGTCAGCTTCGGGTGGCCAAAATTGGCCGAATGGACTCAATTGGCAAGAAGTGAAAAAGTTTATAACTCAATTAGCAAACTTAAAAGGTTTAGGACTAAATTGGTAAAAGTGCAATAGGTTTAGGACTTTTTGGACAATCTTCCCCGCATTTGAAAGATATCATTTGCACAATTATTAGGGGATATTACCTAACTTCCCGACAAAATTTCAAATCTTCTCTTATCATCTACTTAGGATAGAGAGTTCTACCTTCACCTTTTTATAGAAGTCCAAGGAGGCGTTCAAGCAACATGCGTCCGTACATTCTTTTACAGGAATTTCCTTCATGTTCTACTGACAATGGAGAAATGTTTTTTTTTGTTTTGTCTCTCGACACAAGCATCACTGATCTCATGATATGTGTTTATTATAAGAAGACAACGGCGACCGAATATTCACATGTATTGTAAAATCAACGGTGCTCATTCATGTGAAGATGAAGAAGAAAAAGGATTCTCTAACATCAAATGCCAGCCGTTGAATGACACCCCAAGTGACAAGAAAACCAACTAGTTAACAAATCTCAACCGTTGAAAGTGTATGTCATATTGGTCAATCGAAAGAAGTTCCTCGAATGTTAGGATTCTCAGGTAGTTCTAGAAACACGGTATTCAAGTAGCGCGACCGCGAGGTCCATGGCGAGGGGTCGTGGCGGTTGGTGGCCATTCCTAGAGGTCATATTCCTGTGGAAGAATAGTCGCAATGGGGTCCCTTTTTTCTCTTAGGAAACATCCCCCACAAACTTGGAACAAAGAGACGTTGCGCCAATTGGAATCACACCAGATCCGTCACGGGCGGCCAAGAACGACACGACGCTGATGGATTCTTTCTTTCTTGATTGGTCGCGCCTAGAACACCCAAGAAGTCAACAACCAACAAAAAAGAAAAGGAATTCAAGATGTTTCTACATTGACCATTGTAGGAAAAGACACGCATAGCCGCGAGTGTTGACTCCACCAGCGGCAACATCTTGCCCGCTTCTTGGTCTGGTCGTCGTCTTGTTTCTTGTTCTTGTTGTTCTATAGAGAGAGAGAGAGAGGCGGGTCGTTCTTATGGTTTGATGCTAGAGAGACTTTTTGGCTTCTCGGATTTTTACATGATGGTGAGCCGCGTAGTATGGCTGACGATGACTTGACCACCATGTTAGCGATTTTCAGTAAAAATTGACCGGAAATACTACATTAAAGTTTCCCGCAAATGTTGATAACTAAATTGGCAAAATTGAAAAATTTATGATTGAATTGACCTCCAATACAATAGGTTTATGATCGATTGGGTAATTTTCCCAATTACCGTGTCAGAACGGTCTCATCATTCATAGCAACTAATTATCATAGCAATGGATATGGTGAAAAGTCGAGAAAATTATTCAAAAAGTCCTAAACCTATTATACAATTGCCAATTTAGTCGTAAGCCTTTTAATTGTATCAATTGAGTCATAATATTTTTTACATTTTGCCAATTGAATCCATCCGGTCAATTTTGATTAGAAATTGCTGATGTGGATACTGGCCGTCCTACGTGGCACGACCGCCGGTGCTAATGTGAAAAATATTTAATAATTTTTTCCGAATTTATTTATTTTCCTTTTCCTTTTTTGTCTTTTCTTTCTCTTATTTTTTTGCTTCCCTTCTTCCTCTAGTTGGTGAAGCTTGCCCTCATTGACCACTGGAGAGAGCAAGCCTCACCCACCCCTGGCAAGGTTCGACCTCGCCATCGTTGGGTGAGGCACGACCTACGGCAGACTTAGTGAGTTCGAGCCTTGCCCAACCATAGCAAGGCCAACCTTGCCCAATGACGGCAAGGTCGACCTCGTTGGCCCTTCCCTCTAGTCGATTGTCGGCTATCGCCGAGGCTTGGCAACCGGCTAGAGGAAGAAGGGAAGTTAAAAAGGAAAAAGAAAAGATAGAATAAAAAATAAATTCAAAAAAATACGAAAATATTATTAAAAATTGTGCATATTAGTGTCGGTCACGCCACATAGGATTATCAGTGTCGGCCATGCCACATAGGATTATCAGCGTCCATGTTAGTGAAAGGTTTTTTTTTTTAATCAAAATAACATTACATTCATTTCTAAAGAAATACAAGAGAAAATCATCGCAGTGCAACTACAAACCAAGACAAATCCTAGCCAACTTCAACGTAAAACATGCTCTAGATAACAAGATGATTTATCTGAACAATGTTATGGGTCAGTCGCTTTAAGAGCAAATCTGTGACTTTTTCAAACCAAAATCGGCGGCTTATTATCCGTCATCAATAATGAGCACACATTGAGATCTACATATGTTACTACGGTTTTGCCTTTCGGTTGTGCGTGGCTAGGTTCGGTGTCTTCAACACCATTTCCATTTAGAGTAATAAGGTTGAATGAGCACAGATTTGACACCTAAGAGAGCGAAACCTTTACAAAGCTCATCTGAACTCTTTTGAAATTGGACTTGTGCATCAACAAAACTTAAGGGAAGCGAAACCCCAAGATCATACACGCAAAAATCCCCAAATCTAGACTAGATCGGAATAGAAACCTCTCTAAAACGGGAGAGAGAAGCTTCTAGATCTAGACTAAATCAGAAGAGAAAAGCTCCGCAAAACAAGAGGAAAACAAGAAAAAAATAACAAAAAACCAAATCAACAAAAAAAAAAAAAGGAAAGAGCCAGGGGAAGGAGAGATCTAAATCAAGCCCTCCCCTGTGAGGAGGTTGAAGAAGAAAGTTGTGTAAAGATGAGAAGGAAAGGAGAAAACCGTAGGGAGGAGAGAGGAAAGTAGTGGTGCCCCGGTTGGTGAAAGTTTATCTGATTCATTTTTTGATCTTTCTGCTTTTCATTTCTGATCTACTGTTCTCAACTAATCGCTCTTCAGATTATTTGTGCAACATTATTGTTCTTTTCACTCTTCATTTGTCACTTTACCCATTTTTAAAGTCAGATTTCTGTTACGGACCAAACAAAAAAGTAAGATTTCTGTCATCTACATTCTCATACGTCATTTCCATACCAATATGCCAACTTAATCTTTCCATGTATGATGAATATTTTTAGAGATTTTCTGAAAAAGATGAACCTCTTTTTGGGTAAGTTTCTTGTAGGCCTTTCTCTACTTAATTAACGTTGCACTCACCCTTCCACATTTATCCAAATTTAAGGTTATGTTTTGTCATCTAAACTTCTAATAAGGATGGGATTAGTAGGATAGGATATAAAATCCAATGATTTTGCTAATATCCTATCCACTGTTTTGTGAATCGCAATATTAAAACTGATATTTTCACATCATATCATGTCCATTATTTAGTATAAATGACATATCAGTGTAAATGAACATAAACATTTGCACAAACGGAGATGGTAAAAAATTCTTATGAAAATCTTGCCTACTTCATTTTTATTTACTTATTTTTTATTATTTTTTCCTCTATTTTTAATGCTTTTCTTTTTTTATTTCCTTTTTTCCCTTCCATCATTCTCTAATAAAATTTTATTAAATAGTAAACTATACTAATATACCTAAAATACTAAATATCGAAAATATGTAATAAATATAATATTAAATATAAATTTATATCTATTAAATTTATATTAGGGAAAATCTCAAATAAGGATCCGAGGTGCCCTCATTGTCTTAAATAAGGGCCTAAAGTGGACTTAATGTCAAATAAGAGTATGAAGTGCCCTCATTTTCTCAAATAAGGGTAAGAAATATATTTTGTTTCAAATAAGGGTCTGAAATTGCTATGTATGTTTCAAAGAAGGACCTATCTTTCAAAATGGTAATGGCATTTTTGTCTTTTAACTTTTTTGAATTTTTTTTCCTTTTTTCTTTCTTTTTTTTTTCTTTTTTTGGTTTTTCTTTGTTCTTCACCGGTGGCCAGCGACCGACCATCGGCAAAGCCCGGGATGAGCTGGACGAGGGCCTCCCTCTCCCGATCTGGTGAGGGCTACCTTGCTCGACAATAGGCGAAGGATGGTCTTGCCTGGCGAAGCGACCCTTGTTGACCCTCGCTAGATTTCGGCAAGGGGTCGGCCCTCGCTTGTGGCTTTTGAGGGTGGCCTTGCCCAAATCTGGCGAGGCTACCCCTCGCCTGTTGTCGGCGAGGGTTCTTAGCCCTTCTCAGGCTTCACTAGTGACCAATAAAGGAAAAAAAGAAAAGAAAGGAAAATAAGAAAATTTAAATTCAAATTTAAATTTTTTTGGATGAAAATGCCCTTAACCAGCCAGAATAAATTTGCCGGCCAGCTGCCGACAAGGTCAAAGCCTTTGTTTGAAACTCTCATGGCCACTTTAGGCTCTTATTTGAGAATGACATGCCACTTTATGCCATTATTTGACACAAAGTTCACTTCATGCCCTTATTTGAAATTTTCCTTTTATATTATAATATAGAAAAAAAATTTGAATATAGAAATAAAAATAAAAATGTTATTTTTTGTTATTATTTTAGTTTTATTTATTTAAGAAGTTTGTTATTCAAAAAAATGTTTTTTTTATTATGGATATTAGAAATTATATCCACCTTTATCCTATCTTTCTCATGGAATAATTTTATCCGAGTTATATTCTTAATATATCCGACTTTATCTTGTCTTGAGCAGGCATCAAAGCATAAGATAAGTACTTGACTACCAAACGTAGTATAAGTACCCTCGACATCATCCCAAACGAATGTAGGCGTGTCAAGACATTTGACAAGAAATTATTCATGGAGATTTCCAAAAGTCGATTTTGATTGGGCCTCAGTTCTGAGCATCAATTCATGGGCCGGAGTGTCGGATTGAGTGTTACAAGGCCGCTATAATTGGATGAGTCCAGGATCCAGAAACCCTTATGTTTTTGGTATGTTTCCTAAACAGTTTACACTAGTATAAATGGACATTATATTAGACTCAGATGAAAGTACTTTCGTGTTTAACTTACTTTGATATATATATATATATATACCATCAATGGCCTAGGATCTGGGGATTATAAATAGGGAAAATATCTTTATAGAAAACAGGATCTGGGGATTATAAATAGGGAAAATATCTTTATAGAAGACCAATTAATCTGTGCGTTTTCGTTTATTAGAAAGGAATCCGGGGAATTGTATTAAAAAGATAAGAACAATAAAGATGTATGTAATATTTAAGCATCTTTCTAAATGTGCAAAATATTCAATATATTGAGAAAATAAGTAAAGGATCTCAGATATATCTCTAGATCTAGCAACAGCAAAAATATATTCTAATATGAAAATACAGATTTCTACACAGAAAATTATTAAATAGATAAAATTAAATAAAGGCGCGAGCATTAAGAATAATAAAGAGACCGTATACAATATAAAGAACAAGAAGAAGAATTGCTAAAAATTCTAAACCAACCATATAGGTGGTATTGCTTAAGCAAGGACGGAAAATGGTAAAATGGTAAGAAGTAAGGATATATAACAATTGCAGAGAACTGCTTTAAATTAAAGTACAGACCTTCCACAGGCGGTTCGACCTGCCGTTTGTGGGGTATGTAAATGTAAATGCAGGGAAGAAATTAGAAATGACTGTTAAAGAAATTATAAATAATACTGGACGATTACAACAACGGTATTGAAAGGTTACAGAATGTAGATATTGAAATACAAGTGCAGAAGTAAGAAAATTTCTTTGGTAGAAATTCTCCCGTTCCTCAGACTATTTGGTAGTCTAGAACGATAAGATTTTCCACAATATAAGAACTAGAAAAGGTTTTGAAAGATCTTGAAAGTATGGGACAAGATCTTTTCAAGAATTAGAAACTTACTGGTTATGGAAAGGTTTTAGAAAGGTTTGAGATGAAATCTCTTATTCCTTCGAAGAAGGTTTGGAGAGAAACTGGAAATGGTTTTGGAATTCGGAGAGAAAGGGTTTGAAGAGATTCTGAAAAGTTGTGAAAGGTTCTGCCTCTCTAAGGAAATGAGGTCTCCTTATATAAGCAGGCTAGGTTCCTGTAGAAATAGTTCATGGGTAGAGTACTGTAGCAAATAAGTGCACAGTGTTACAGTGAATAGTGACCGGACATAATTATGAAAGTTTTGACAAAGAAAAAGACTGTCAGACACCTAGAAATGATGAAAATGCTGGAGTCTTTCGGCGAATGATATTATGGTTTGGATAGATCTTCCACCGCTTCGTCTTCTTCTTCTTCCTGATCTGCTACATCTCCCCACGGGATTCTTGGAAGGATTCCGTAGCAGTCATCTTCATTGGAGTTCCCATTGTGATGAGAGTGAGAAGATACAGAGTCTTCGATTTCAGAAAGAGCTTGCTTCAACATTCCGGCTAGTTGCTGGTGTGATTGAGCTGAAGCTAATTTAGAAAGGACGAAACCTTTGTCATGTAGAAATGGGGTGATTTCCCCAGGAGAGGGAGGACATCCAGGAACATTATTTCTAGCAATGAGCCATCTGTTGACACCGTCCACGGATGCTTTATCAAAGAATTTGAAGCCATCCCACCATTTGACTTTGAATCGTCGTATTAGAATAGGGATGCCTGTTCTGATTGCTTTCTATAATCAAGAGTCCATCCAAGAATCCAAGATACTCCGAAGAAATAGAAAAAGAGCATGAGTTTAGGAAAGATTTCCTCATAAGGATGTGGAATGAATTTTTTGAGGAAGAGTTCATAGCTGGGTTGAACTTTGGCATGAAGAATTTCTTCAATGGGTCCAAGCTGTTCCCACCACTGGAAGAACCAATATGGGATTTCTTTGATTCTAAAAGTTTCAAAATAGAAAAGCCAAGTATGGGAGTTATTGGGATTTTGTCTCCAGAACACACTCCACCATGCTTGTCGATAATCAAAATATGAAAAGGATGTTCTGTATGGAAGGGAGTCAGTCATTTTGACATTAAATTTCCTCATGGCCAGTGGACTTGGTTTCTAGTCCCGAGGGTGAATGACCTTGTGTAAAATGGCCTTAGAGTAATTTATATGTCCTTTGTCTGAGAAATGTTTAAAAGAGATAGATTCTGTTTCTGTCAGAATTCTTTCATAGAATTCGACAGTTTTGTATATGTCATATGGAGTGTATAGAAATTTTTCTGAAAACATGTTATTGGCAAAAACATAGGGGTTTTCATCATAAAATCCATTTTCAATATTACAAATGGTATCAGAGTTTGTTTTAGGAAAGAATTTTGATTTAAGCTCAGGAGGGGTTGTCACGCCCCGCACCCTACGGCGCGCCACATCCCTCGCAAAGGTTGATTCGATGTGCGACGTCCCAGGACGCGTCGCCGACCCAATGCTCAACACAGATAATCAAGCACATGCGGAAGCATTATAACACCCGTACAAATTAAACGCATGACCAAGGATAGAATAAACAACAGG
This sequence comes from Syzygium oleosum, assembly GCF_021117445.2. NCBI lineage: Eukaryota > Viridiplantae > Streptophyta > Magnoliopsida > Myrtales > Myrtaceae > Syzygium > Syzygium oleosum. Next base: position 6,573,275 of record NW_026607500.1, on the reverse strand, counting down.
ATCATAAATATACACTTGCATTAATAGGGAGAATATATACAATATTCATTTATAGCCCACGCTCAAAAATCAAAAGCGGGTCAACAGCCACCAACGACAAAAGGGGGGGTACGTGGCTCGGCGGTCAAGCACTATATCTAGCCGGGGCTCCTCCTAAAACGTATCGGTACGCCTGCCATCCTCAAGGCCGGGGGTCTGAAAAGTTGGTTTTCAACAACAGTGAGAATAAATCTCAGCGAGTAGGTTCCCTAAACCTAAGCTAGGCTAACATGCACCTCCTGACGAGCACTAATTAACACACCAATCAAATCATAATTGACTTAAGCCCTCGGGCCCAAATCCAATACTCACCTCGCCCTGCAAGTTTGGCACTTATAATACAAGAATAAAACATAGGACCCAATCACGGCACATGCACACATAACTTGGTCACAACGCATGTCATGCTTATGCTCGTGCTCATACGCGTGCTCACGCCTCATTAATGCATTGTCGCACGCTTGCACTCTTGCACACTTGCCATTTATCAATTTCTCCTCCGACCCGCGTTAAACGCATCAGGTCCGACCCGCGTGAAATGCATCAGGTCCATCACTTCGAGATCGATCTCTAGCCCGCGTAAAACGCATCAGGCTTATGGCACAACACCCGCGTAAAACGCATCAGGTTTGGCCATCTTCCGGTAGTCCGGGCATCGTCCCGCGTAACACGCCTCAGGACGGGTTCAATACCCCGCGTTAAACGCATCAGGGCTTTATGTGATCACCCATTCACAATCACCAATTATTATCTGAACCCCGCGTAAAACGCATCAGGGCATTTTAAGTGATCACATGCTCATGCCGTTCGTGCACTCACGCATAATGCACATGATATGCCCATACTTAGTATGCATGCACATGACAACAATGTCACACTCGGCATTCGTGAATTCCACACTGGGCACTCAACATGATTTGGATACATACTCAATTCGCGTATCAATATGTTCAATGAACCAATCAATCCAAATCAATCACAACATATATCCAATTTCACGCAATTAAGCACTAAAACCACACGTGCCGATTGCTTGCCAAACATTTCATAAATTGGCCATGCCAAGCATATCACAGAGCATCACACAATCACATTCGAGCCACATCTAATTTAACATCGTCTTGGGTGATCATCGTTCCCTAAGCCGTTCACCCTAAAACCTCGAGTAAACAATTATGGCCCGAATCCTCCCGATACTAAACCAGCCATGAACAGTCCGTCTTAGGCCCTCAATTCACTTTCAATTCATCACATTAGGCTCCCCAATTTGCCACGAAAACAGCCACTACTAGGCCTATAAATCACATCCGCCGAATCCGCAATTTCGCCCAAATCAAGGCTCCTAAGCTTAGCCGCTATTCAGCACACCACAGACCACTAAACCTCGATTAAAATATCATGCTAAGCCGCCAAATGCGCCACAACATCAGCCCTTAACAGCCTCCACAAACTAACCCCCAAATTGATCGCGCCTTGTCCGATTCAAACCCGATATGGACAGCCCCCACACCGGTTACTCTAGGCCACTAAATATCCTCAAAATGCTCCATTTGACTCCCCAAAATATCATCCAAATCAGCCACCATGAGGACCAAACTAGGCGCGCTCTATAATTCACAATTGAACCTGAACTTGACCCGAACTCGGGCCGATTCAATCCAATACTTCCAGCCATCACACAGCACATTCTAAGCCGCTAAACCTCATTAAAATGATCCCGCTAAACCACCAAATCAGCCACAACATCAGCCCCTAACAATCTCCACAATTTAACCCCTAAAATACCCTAATTAACCCCTAAAACTCATCTAGAAATGTAAATTAGCCTAATTAGGGTTTAGGGTTGTACTCACTTGGATTCCTAGGCTCCAATTAGGGCTGAGCAAGTGATGAGGACGGCTGGTCAGCGGTGGATCCGCGCCGGAACAGTGGCGGCGAGCGGCGGCTCCGGCGAACGGCGCGAGCGGCGACGACGGTCTAGGCTATTCCACGGCCTAGAGAGGGAGAGAGGGACACGACCAGAGAGAGAGAGAGAGAGAAGTGGGACGGCCGGATGGTGCTGGGTGAGGTGGTGGTGGCAGCGAACCGGCTCCGGCGGCGACAGAGCTCCTCCGGCGAGATTGGCCTTTCACGGCCAAACAAGAAGGAAATGAGAGGGAGAGAGTGATGCGTGGGAGGAGGGGTTGCCGGCTGAGGTGAGAGGAACGGCGGCTCACGGCAGTGGCACCGGCGGTGGCGACGGCGCTCCGGCGAAGGCGCACGGGGCTGAGGAAGAAGGGCGAACCGGCGGCGACGGAGCAGCACAGCGACGGCTGGGACGACGGTGGCGACGTCCAGCTGTTGGGCGGTGCTGGGGAGCTGGCTGGACGGCGGCCGGGACTCGCCGGACGCGGCGGCAATCTGCGACGAGCCGAGCTCGCGCGCTCGGGAGGGGAGGAAGGCAGCGTTGGGAGGAGCTGCCGGGCGACGCGGCGGCGCGACGACGGCGCGAGGAGGACGGCGGCGTCGGCGGCTGGTGGGGCGGCGTCGGGCGGAGGCGGAAGGGCGAGCAGTAGCAGGAGCTGAACCAGTCGGGGCCAAGGAAGAAGGAAGAAGGAAGAAGAAGAGAAAAGGAAGGAGAGAGAAGAAGGAGGAGAGAGGAAGGGCAGGGGGGTAGGTCTGCATGGGCATGGGCGGATGGTACGCATGCAGGGGAACGTGCGCGGCAGGTGGGGCGCGCAAAGGAGAGAGAGAGAGAGAGAGAGAGAGAGAGAGAGAGAGAGAGAGAGAGAGAGGGAGAGAAAGTCAAAGGTACTCGAGCGCGATCCAACGGTCCGATTTCAAATCCGGAAATGATCTAACGGTCCACGAAAAATCCCAAAATAACTAGGATAAAGGTCGGACACCCACACTAAATAAAATACACTAAGAGGGAGGTCTACTAGTCCAAATTCGCACCCGGTCCAAACTTTCACTTTCTCACTATTCCCGGTAATCTCGACGCTGGCCACAATAATATCGACACCGTCCAATTTATTTCGTCCCGAAACTCCCAAAAATCGACTGCCAAGTTCGGGGTCTTAAATAACGGCCAAATTCGATCGAATGCGATTCTAGCAAAATCTCTATTTTAAAAACAAGAACCCGGAGTGATCAGTTCCCGGGCGAGATTCTATTATAAGCGCACTGACGAATTACAAGTTTTATAAATCCCAAAAATGGGCCGAAATTCGGGATGTCACAACTCTTCCCCCCTTACAAAAATTTTGTCCTCGAAATTTCTAATCCAAACCCAACTGCTCAAATAAATGGGGGTGCTGACGTCGCATTACTTCCTCGCTTTCCCAGGTGGCGCCTTCCGTCCCGTGATGTTCCCAGACAACTTTGACCATCAGAATCGTCTTGTTTCTCAAAACCTGCTCCTTTCTGTCCTCGATTCGCACTGGCTTTTCCACGTACGACACCCTGTCGTTCACGTCTACCACCTCATGATTTAGCACGTGGGTCGGATCCGGTTCATACTTCCTCAACATTGACACGTGGAAGACGTTATGAACCTGCGACAAATTCGGTGGCAAGGCGAGATGATAGGCCAATGTCCCAATCCTTTCCAAAATCTCGAACGGGCCTATATACCTTGGACTTAGTTTCCCTTTCTTGCCAAACCGAGATAGTCCTCTCATCGGCGAGACCTTAAGAAATACATGGTCGCCAACTTGAAACTCCAACGGTCTACGCCTTCGGTCCGCGTAACTTTTCTGACGGCTCTGAGCTGTTCTCAACCTTTCCCGGATAGTCTTTACTCTTTCCACCGACTGCTGAACCAACTCTGGACCCGTTATACTTCTTTCTCCTACCTCATCCCAACACAACAGTGTTCTGGAAGCCCTGCCATATAGTGCTTTGAACGGTGCCATTCTGATACTCTGCTGGTAGCTATTGTTGTAGGCGAATTCGACCAAATGCAGCTATTCCTCCCAACCACCCTTAAAATCCAAAACACATGCTTACAGCATGTCTTCCAATGTCTGAATCGTCCTTTCAGACTGACCGTCCGTATGAGAATGATAGGCCGTACTAAATTGCAACTTAGTCCCCATGGCTAATTGCAGACTTTTCCAAAAATTCGCAGTAAACCGGGGATCACGGTCCGATGTGATTGATACCGGTACTCCATGAAGACGAATTATCTGATGCACATATAAAATCCAGTCTGTCCACCTTTCTAGCTCGAAGTCCTTTCGCACCGCCAGGAAGTGCGCTGACTTGGTCAGTCTGTCCACTATCACCCAAATAGAGTCGTGTCCCCTCTGGCTCCTTGGCAATCCCGTTACAAAATCCATTGTAATATGTTCCCATTTCCATTCTGGGATTTCCAACGGTTGCAACATTCCACCAGGTTTACAATGTTGTGCCTTCACTTGTTGGCACGTCAAGCACTTAGCCACATACTTGGCCACATCCGCTTTCACTCCGATCCATCAATAGTGCTGTCGAAGGTTCTGGTACATCTTCGTGCTGCCCGGATGGATACTATAATTGCTCCTATGAGCCTCCGACAAAATCTCTTCCTTAAGCTCCAAATCATCGGGCACGCACAAACGTCCTCGAAACTTAAGAATTCCGTCCTCGGACACTTGGAAGTCCGGTTTCCTCTTAGTGCCATCCATCTCCAAAATCTTTTGAATCTCAGGGTCCATAGACTGCAACGTCTTAATCTTGGCTTGCACTTCCGGTTCAATCCTTAACATTGTCATCAGACTGGAGAGGTGTCCTACCTCGAACTTAAATTCTGAGTCTCACGCTCCTTCCAATAAAATCCACTCTTTGACCATTAGATGCGCGATGCTCGATTTCCTACTCAAGGCATCCGCTACCCGATTGGCCTTTCCGGGATAATACAATATATCACAATCATAGTCCTTTAGCAACTCCATCCAACGCCTTTGGCTCATATTCAATTCCTGAAAACTCTCTTTGCGCTTTTCCGTCCATTGGAACTTCGTTTTCCTTCTTAAGCAACATCATCAATGGAGTGGCTATCGCTGAGAATCCTTTCACAAATCGTCGATAATACCCTGTCAGTCCTAGGAAGCTCCGCACCTCAGTAACTATTGTCAGTCTCGGCCAATCCATCACTGCTTCAATCTTTGCCGGATCCACGAAGATTCCTTCTCCAGAAATTATATGTCCGAGAAACGCTACCCGATTCAGCCAAAATTCGCACTTGCTAAACTTAACATATAGTGCATGCTCTCTTAGCATCCTTAAAACCTTTTCCAAGTGTGCCTCATGTTCCTCGGGACTCTTTGAATACACTAGGATATCATCGATGAAGACAATGACGAACTGGTCTAAGAATTCCTTGAATACTCAGTTCATTAAGTCCATGAAAGCAGCAGGGGCATTAGTTAGTCCAAACGGCATTACCATGAACTCATAGTGTCCATACCTTGTCCTGAAAGCCGTCTTTGGGATATCCTCCTTTTGGATTCTTAACTGGTGATACCCTGTCCTCATATCAATCTTAGAAAATACCGAGGCTCCTTGCAGCTGATCGAACAGGTCGTCAATCCTTGAGAGCGGATACTTATTCTTGTCTGTCACTTGATTCGGCTGACGGTAATCGATACACAGCCTCAACGACCCATCCTTCTTCCTGACAAACAATACCGGCGCTCCCCATGGAGACGCACTCGGTCGGATAAAACCTTTGTCCAGCAGTTCCTGCATCTGAACCTTTAGTTCTTTCAACTCTGACAACGACATCCTATACGGCGGCTTCGAGATTGGCTCAGTCCCTAGGGTTAATTCAACCACAAACTCCACTTCCCTTTCAGGTGGCAATCCCGGCAGTTCCTGAGGAAAGACATCGGGAAGATTACACACCTCGTTTATGTCCTTTAGCCTTGGTTCCTCAACCGACTAGTTAGCCACCAAATCATTATCTTTCTATACCTCAAAGACCAAGCTCAATCCATCAAATTTCAATCCAGCAGTCTCCCAAAAACGAATCACATCGGTTCTTAACAAAATCTGAAATTTCTAAGCAACACTCATCCTTCCAAACCCGTCCAAGAATATCATCAGTAATCCATAAATCCTTAAACCGATTGCGCCTATTCACCATAAAATTAATTATAAGTCTTGCATGACCACTCAAGCGATAACTTCAAATTCATCTCCTATTGCACCCAATATCACCTCGTAACGCATACCGACTTTCAAGGCACATCCTTCTCTTCTTTCTTAGCCAAAACATACACTTTTCCTTACGTCCTTAGTCGATTCTGATTAATCTTCAGGGCAGCTCTCGCTTAATGTCCTACCTGCGATCGTTGTGATTGCATCAGTGGTCTAATCTATCGGTTCAGTAATTTCTCACTCGGTGACCTTGCTGTCCACATCCACAACATGCTCCACTTCTACCTTGGCAATGGCTATTTCTATGCCTTTTTCCACAAGACCGACATGCGGCGTTGGAGTAGTAGTTCGGCTTTCCAAAGTTCTTCCTTACCGGAGGGACAAGTCTCATATTCTCTGTCATAGACCTTTTTCCCAAGTTCCTATTGTCCCTAACCGGCGCGTACCGCGATCCAGAAGCAGCAGCCATTTCACTCATATCCATTTCACCTATCGAGCCCTCTCACACAGCTCATTGTAATCCCTTAAGACTCAAGAGTACTAACTGATTGCAAAGTTCCGATTTCAATCCATCCCAGAACCTCCTTGTCCTATCCACATGGTCCTTGACCATCCTTGGTGCGTGCTTAGATAGCCTTACAAACTTGACCTCGTACTGATCGACTGATATCCGATTGTTTTTTTTTTTTTGGTGAAGCAGAAGAAACTCTATCTTTTTCTGTTCTTGTGCACTCTCCAAAAATTACTTCCCATTGAAATCCCCGACCAAAGTACCCTCAATACTTCAAAGTCTTTTTCCAACTCTTATATCCAAAGTGATGTAGCCTCGGGGTCACTTTTCCAATCAAACTGCGGAGGTTTCAATTTCGAAAATTGCTCAACCAGCTATTGCATCTGTCTGACTGCATTAACTTACTCTTAACCTTGGTTCCCATCATTCCTATTTAAAATTCCAACTTCTTCGAGTGTCCTCATAATTCCATCTACCCTGGGATTCTCTGCAACTCCAGCTTGCGGACCTATACGACCTCGATCTCGACCTCGACCTCAACCTCGACTACTCAAACTCACAAGATCACACCACTCACTTACCTGCTATAATCCCATTTAGGAATTAGAGATCTAAACCAAGCTAAACCGGTCTAAGGTCCTAGGCAGGTATACACAACAGCAGTCAAGCAACCAGCATGCGACCTTACACAACAGCACAACATCTCAACCAAGGAGATTCGCGTACTTACCTCGGGTCCTGTCGCACCTGCACTTTACGGTCAGTTCGACAACCAGTCAATCACTACACAAACAGTCAGGAGGTACACGTAGCATGCAAGGTCTCCCTACTGGCTACCCAAGGTCATCGCTCCTTATCACTCCAGGCTTCGACCTAAATGAATCGAGCTAACCTTGCTCTGATACCAAATCAACGGGGGATGTCACGCCCCGCACCCTACGGCGCGCCACATCCCTCGCAAAGGTTGATTCGATGTGCGACGTCCCAGGACGCGTCGCCGACCCAATGCTCAACATAGATAATCAAGCACATGCGGAAGCATTATAACACCTGTACAAATTAAACGCATGACCAAGGATAGAATAAACAATAGGATCATAAATATACACTTGCATTAATAGGGAGAACATATACAATATTCATTTACAGCCCACGCTCAAAAATCAAAAGTGGGTCAACAGCCACCAACGACAAAAAAGGGGGTACGTGGCTCGGCGGTCAAGCACTATATCTAGCCGGGGCTCCTCCCAAAACGTATCGGTACGCCTGCCATCCTCAAGGCCGGGGGTCTAAAAAGTTAGTTTTCAACAACAGTGAGAATAAATCTCAGCGAGTAGGTTCCCTAAACCTAAGCTAGGCTAACATGGACCTCCTGACGAGCACTAATTAACACACCAATCAAATCAAAATTGACTTAAGCCCTCGGGCCCAAATCCAATACTCACCTCACCCTGCAAGTTAGGCACTTATAATACAAGAATAAAACATAGGACCTAATCACGGCACATGCACACATAACTTGGTCACAACGCATGTCATGCTTATGCTCGTGCTCATACGCGTGCTCACGCCTCATTAATGCATTGTCGCACGCTTGCACTCTTGCACACTTGCCATTTATCAATTTCTCCTCCGATCCGCGTTAAACGCATCAAGTCCGATCCGCGTGAAACGCATCAGGTCCATCACTTCGAGATCGATCTCTAGCCCGCGTAAAACGCATCAGGCTTATGGCACAACACCCGCGTAAAACGCATCAGGTTTGGACATCTTCCGGTAGTCCGGGCATCGTCCCGCGTAACACGCATCAGGGCTTTATGTGATCACCCATTCACAATCACCAATTATTATCTGAACCCCGCGTAAAACGCATCAGGGCATTTTAAGTGATCACATGCTCATGCCGTTCGTGCACTCACGCATAATGCACATGATATGCCCATACTTAGTATGCACGCACAGGACCACAATGTCACACTCGGCATTCCTGAATCCCACACTGGGCACTTAACATAATTTGGATACATACTCAATTCGCGTATCAATATGTTCAATGAACCAATCAATACAAATCAATCACAACATATAGTTTAGCACCCAATTTCACGCAATTAAGCACTAAAACCACACGTGCCGATTGCTTGCCAAACATTTCATAAATTGGCCATGCCAAGCATATCACAGAGCATCACACAATCACATTCGAGCCACATCTAATTTAACATCGTCTCGGGTGATCATCGTTCCCTAAGCCGTTCACCCTAAAATCTCGAGAAAACAATTATGGCCCGAATCCTCCCGATACTAAACCAGCCATGAACAGTCCGTCTTAGGCCCTCAATTCACTTTCAATTCATCACATTAGGCTCCCCAATTTGCCACGAAAATAGCCACTACTAGGCCTATAAATCACATCCGCCGAATCCGCAATTTCGCCCAAATCAAGGCTCCTAAGCTTAGCTGCTATTCAGCACACCACATACCACTAAACCTCGATTAAAATATCACGCTAAGCCGCCAAATGCGCCACAACAACAGCCCTTAACAGCCTCCACAAACTAACCCCCAAATTGATCGCGCCTTGTCCGATTCAAACCCGATATGGACAGCCCCCACACCGGTTACTCTAGGCCACTAAATATCCTCAAAATGCTCCATTTGACTCCCCAAAATATCATCCAAATCAGCCACCATGAGGACCAAACTAGGCGCGCTCTATAATTCACAATTGAACCCGAACTTGACCCGAACTCGGGCCGATTCATTCCAATACTTCCAGCCATCACACAGCACATTCTAAGCCGCTAAACCTCATTAAAATGATCCCGCTAAACCACCAAATCAGCCACAACAGCAGCCCCTAACAATCTCCACAATTTAACCCCTAAAATACCCTAATTAACCCCTAAAACTCATCTAGAAATGTAAATTAGCCTAATTAGGGTTTAGGGTTGTACTCACTTGGATTCCTAGGCTCCAATTAGGGCTGAGCAAGTGACGAGGACGGCTGGTCAGCGATGGATCCGCGCCGAAACAGTGGCGGCGAGCGGCGGCTCCGGCGAACGGCGCGAGCGGCGGCGACGGTCTAGGCGATTCCACGGCCTAGAGAGGGAGAGAGGGACACGGCCAGAGAGAGAGAGAGAGAAGTGGGACGGCCGGATGGTGCTAGGCGAGGTGGTGGTGGCGGCGAATCGGCTCCGGAGGCGGCGGAGCTCCTCCGGCGAGATTGGCCTTTCACAGCCAAACAAGAAGGAAATGAGAGGGAGAGAGTGATGCGTGGGAGGAGGGGTTGTCGGCTGAGGTGAGAGGAATGGCGGCGGCACCAGCGGCGTTGACGGTGTTCCGGCGAAGGCGCACGGGGCTGAGGAAGAGGGGCGAACCGGCGGCGACGGAGCAGCACGACGATGGCTGGGACGACGGCAGTGACGTCCAGGTGTTGGGACGGTGTTGGGGAGCTGGCTGGACGGCGGCCGAGACTCGCCGGACGCTGCGGGAAGCGGCGAGGAGCCGAGCTCGCGCGCTCGGGAGGGGAGGAAGGCAGCGTTGGTCGGAGCTGCCGGTCGACGCGGCGGCGCGAGGAGGACGGCGGCGTCGGCGGCTGGTGGGGCGGCATCGGGCGGAGGCTGAAGGGCGAGCTGTAGCAGGAGCTGAACCAGTCGGGGCCAAGGAAGAAGGAAGAAAGAAGAAGAAGAGAAAAGGAAAGAGAAGAGAAGAAGGAGGATAGAGAAAGGGCAGGGAGGTAGGTCTGCATGGGCATGGTCGGATGGGACACATGCAGGGGAACGTACGCGGCAGGTGGGGCGCGCAGAGGAGAGAGAGAGAGAGGGAGAGAAAGTCAAAGGTACTCGAGCGCGTTCCAACGGTCCGATTTCAAATCTGGAAATGATCTAACGATCCACGAAAAATCCCAAAAATAACTAGGATAAAGGTCGGACACCCACACTAAATAAAATACACTAAGAGGGAGGTCTACTAGTCCAAATCCGCACCCGGTCCAAAATTTCACTTTCTCACTATTCCCGGTAATCTCGACGCTGGCCACAATAATATCGACACCGTCCAATTTATTTCGTCCCGAAACTCCCGAAAATCGAATGCCAAGTTCGGGGTCTTAAATAACGGCCAAATTCGATCGAGTGCGATTCGAGCAAAATCTCTATTTTAAAAACAAGAACCCGAGAGTGATCAGTTCCCGAGCGAGATTCTATTATAAGCGCACTGACGAATTACACGTTTTATAAATCTCAAAAATGGGCCGAAATTCGGGATGTCACAGGGGTAGTCTGAGTTGACTGAATAACCACCTCGCTAGAAATTCTTTTTCCCGTTTGCTTTTGGGTAGCAATGGGAGAAGGGTCAGGACTTATCAGTGCTGTTGATGGTTGTGTCTGACTATTGAAGGCTTTTTGGAGGAGCTGTAAGGCTTCTTCATGAGAAATGTTAGAAATATCAAAAGGAGGTCTTAGAGACAAATCAAGGTTTGGTTTGGCCTGAGTAGAAATGGTAGTAGTATTCAAAGATGGCTGGGTAGTTGCTTGCAGCCATGTCTTTATGTTGGTTAAGCCAGGTTTTTTCTGAGGAAGATTCGGCAATTTCTTTGCCTTTTCTTCTGGTAGGCCTGTCAGGTGGCTTGGGAGGCATTTTCCCTGTAAAAATTCTTGTGTGAGAAAATCGGGGAGAGAATTCGAAGTTCCATTTATAAATTCTATGTCAAAATAAAAAACAGATAAAATGGCTTGCCATCTGGCGAAAATTTGTTTTGAAGCAATATTTTGGACATCTTTTTGCAAGACATCTTTTGCAGATTTGCAATCAATCCGTAATAAGAATTTTTGATTTAAAAGATCTCCTTGAAACTTGGAAGTAGAAAGTACAATAGCAAGAATCTCTTTCTTAATTGTGGAGTAATTCTTTTGACAATCATTCCAATGTTTGGAGACAAACTGAACAATTTGTTCTTTGTTGTCTTTGGATTGCTTAAGAATTCCTCCATAACCAATATCAGAAGCGTCAATTTCAATGATTTTGAAAGTAAAGGATCAGCAAGATGTAAACAAGGAATTTCCTTGACAGTCCACTTGATCTGTTTTACAATATCAGTATGGATCTGAGTCCATGGAGTAGGATCCTTCTTGAGCCTCTGATGGAGTGGTTTGCAAATTATATTGATGCGAGGAAAGAATTCAATAATATAATTCAAACTTCATAGAAATCTTTGCAATTGATTTTTGTCTCTGATTTCATCAGGAAATTTTTCAGAAAATATAATTGATCTTTCAATAGGAATGATAGTACCTTGATGGATGTAGTGTCCTAGAAATCGAATTTTTGTTTTGAAAAGAGATATTTTAGTAGGTGACACAACTAGACCGTTCTTTTTTACAATATTGATAAAATGATTGATGTGTTTAAAATGTTTTTCTATGGATGCAGAAAATATTAAAACATCGTCAATATAAACAATAATATAATCAGAACAATGATTAAAGATATCATTCATTATCCTTTGAAATTCAGAAGGGGCATTTTTTAAACCAAAAGGCATGACATTCCATTCATATTGGCCAAAAGGAATAGTAAATGCTGTTTTGTATGTCTTTTTCACTAATTTGAATCTGCCAGAAACCTGATTTCATATCAAATTTTGAAAAGATTTTTGCATCGTAAAGTCTATTTAATAAATCTTTTTTGTTAGGAATTGGATATCTTATCCATTTTAAAGCTGTATTCAAAGGTTTGTAATTAATAACCAATCTTGGAACTCCTCTTTCTAGTTCAGCATTTTTGTTGACATAGAAAGCAGAGCAACTCCACAGTGATTGGCTTTTCTTAATAAGCTTTTTCTCAAGAAATTCCTGTATTTCCTTTTGACAAAAATTCAAGAATTCATGATTCATTTGAGAAGGTCTAGCTTTAGTAGGAATGTCCTTTTCTGAAAATTCTGGTTCATAAGGAAGATCTACTATGTGACACTTACGGGACCAGAAAGCATTGGGAATATTAGAACATATAGAATCTTTGATTTGATTTTCAAGATCAGAAATCTTTCTTTGAAGATTTGTTTTAGAAAGATTTTTGTCAATCTTCTTGTATTCAAGATCTTCTTTTAAAAACTGAAGATGAGTCTCTTTATCTTGGATTATACAATTAATCTCAGAAATGGAATATTCTTGAAGAGTATTCAAATTCCTGGTTTGGGGTTTTGAAATGAAATCAAAACGTATCCTTTTGCCTAAGGTTTCTGTTTCGATTCCCTTTTCAGAAACTTTGAAAGGCTGAAGTAAATTGATAAAAGGTGATCCCAGAATAACATTTTGTTTGATATTTTTAACAAGAAGAAAAGGAGTTTTAAAAGAGATTTGGTCTTTCACAATTTCAGCTTCAGGAATTTTGTAATTAATAATCAATTTATCTCCCGATGCAGATTTGAGTGATTGAGAAGTTTTCTCAAAATATTTGATTGATATAAGACCTTCTTTTATACAATTAAGGTCTGCACCAGTATCAAAAAGGACTGTTGTTTCCAAAACAATTTCATTTTGGATTTTGATTGAAATATTGATAATCCATTTCCTGGTAGTTATTTCAGAAAGCATTAAAAGGAAGTTTGTATCAGAAGAAGAAGTGAGTTGAGGAACATTATTTTCTTCAAAATCTTCTTCTTTTTGTTTTTCTTTTAAACCTTTCATTTTAATATCTAAAATGTCTTTTTGCATAATTATCTGAGCGGTTTTGAGATCTTGTATTTCTTGTTTTTGTTTATTGATCTCGTGAGTACGATCACTTATAGAAATGGGCTTAAAACAAGCTTTTTTGGTTTTGCCAAGAATGGTAGAAATATTAGAAGGACTATCAGTTTGAAAAGTAGGTTTAGAAACTGATTTGGGATTTTGAAAATTATTCAAATATTTTATTTTTGTTTCAGGATCAGTAATCTGATCAATCGTTTGCAAAAGAATTTCTTCTTCTTTTGTCAAAACATTTATTTCAAAACTGGTGGCTTCTTCATCTTCACTTTCTGAAGTTGATGATGAAGAGGTTTCTAAATCACAAATTTGTAAACCTTTTTCAAAATCAGATTCTTCTGAAGAATTGTTATCAGCTTCAGCCATCAACTGGTTGAGCTGGTTAATAGTCTCTTCATCTAAATCTAATTCATTAACCTTTTTGCTAATTTTGCAAAATCGTGAAGTGTGACCTTTCTTGCTACAGTTATAGCAAGTGATATTTTTAAAATTTCTTTTGGGGTTTTTGGATTCATCAAAACTGTCATTTTCTTTTCTTTTAGAAAACTTTTTATCAAATTTCTTCTTATAAGGTTTCTTATAAAACTTCTTTTTATCCTTTTGTTTAGAAAGACATTTTCCTGAACATTTGGATTTTTCAAAAGATTCAAAAGATGGATCATATTGGGCACAAAAATCTCCTAATCCTTTTTTAGAAAGTTTTTGCTCTTTCTTGATCTGTTTTTGGAGACGAATATTAGTGCACAATTGTGTTCCTATTTTATAAACATAAGAGGTTTGTTCTCCATAAGAAAGATGGTCATATGGAATTTGATTTCCATATTCTTCTCTTATCCTCCCCTTCACTTGTTCCTCTATCGAAATCTTCTTCTCGGGAGGGACACCCCAGTTGCGGGACCAAATACTGCAATCTTTCGGTTACCACGAAGGTACATTACCTTTTCGATATCTTGGTGTTCCTATATCTGCCTCTAGGTTGAGTAAGGCCGATTGTACATTGCTTGTCAATTCCATTACGGCTCGCGCTCAATCCTGGGCCCATCGGTTTCTCTCTTTTGCGTGACACCTACAGTTGATTAAATCTGTTCTCCACGCCATACATGTTTTTTGGGCTTCCATTTTCACCCTCCCCCGTTCGGTCATAGCGAGGATAGAACTGATTCTCAGACAGTTCCTTTGGAAAGGTCCTGATTTAGGGGTTGGTAGGGCCAAGGTATCCTGGAGTCGGGTATGCCTTCCCAAGCAAGAAGGCGGATTGGGCATTCGTAGACTCATTGATTGCAATCAAGCGGCTATGCTCAAACATATTTGGATACTCTTCACGGACAAAGAATCCCTATGGTGTAAATGGATTCACTCAAATTTCCTCAAATCAAAGAATTTCTGGGTTGTGTCCAAACTGACATTCTGCTCCTGGACGTGGAAAAAGATACTGGATTTACACCAGACATTCCAATCGCAATTCAAATGGCGAATAGGTAATGGCAAGACCGCTTCTTTCTGGTTTGATTCTTGGCATCCAAAAGGCCCACTTCATTTGATCTTCTCGGATAGGGATATTTTCTATTCGGGTATCCCACGCTCGGCCTTGGTTTGTGAGTTCCTTTCTTCGGATTGGCACCATTCGAATGTATTGCAATCATTCAACTCTTGGGCATCTCCTCTCCCAATACTTAATACTGATACACCAGACCACTTTGTCTGGCTCGGACATTCGTCTGGTATTTTCTCTATTACCTCGGCTTGGGAATTGGTTCGGGCAAGAGGACAAGCGATTTTCTGGGACACCTTCATCTGGGACTGTCATATTGTACCGCGCCATGGTTTTTTGATGTGGTTGATGACCCTTAATAGGCTTCCCACGCAGGTATTCCTTCTGAACTATCATAGAATATCTGAAGGTCTATGCGCCTTCTGTCGCATTAGACCTGATTCGGTCAACCATATGTTCTTTGGATGCTTACGGGCTCCCTAGCGCAATATTGGGCTTCTAATTGTCATCTTTCATGGCGTAATGGGTCCTGGAAAGAGAACCTCCGATGGGGTATGCGTTTCATTGGTGGAGATAGCTTTTATCACCGTATCTCTTGATTTGCTCTTGGGGCATGTGCCATCTCATTTGGGTTGAACGGAATAATATCCTTTTCAGAAATAGCACCCTTTTTATGCCTGCTCTCCGCAATCATCTTGCCAAGGTAGTTAGAGACAAAGGCCTTTCTCTCAAGCCGGTTCAAGACAATCCTCGGAATAGAAGGATTCAAGCCAGTTGGGGCATATCTGATTCTATATTCAGCTGACCCTCTTTTGTAGTCTTTGTTTGTGTTTTATGTTGGCTGCCGGGTAGCCTTCTCTGTATAGCGCTTCTTGTGCTTCCTTTGTTTGCCGCAACACCTTTCTATCTGTCGGGACACCTTTGTCTCTTCAGGTACGAGGTTTTTGTGTACGGCCTCACTTGCTGTAAAATGTGCATTGAAAAGTTATATACTACTTACTTTAACAAAAAAAAAAAACTTGTTCCCCTATGAATTTTGGTAAACCAGCAAGAAATTTTTCTTTCCAAAAAGACTGGTTACAGTCTGTTCTTTAGAAAACTCTTTGCAAAAATATTTCTTTATATTCTCGGAATTCTCCTAAAGATCTACATTTCATATTGGATAAAAGATCTTGGTTTTTATCGAGAATATGAGAAGAGTCTCCTAGAAAATGTTGAGAAATAGAGAATATCAAAGTATTAACAGCATCTAGGATGGGTTGATCATCTTCGTCAAGAATATTTTGACCAAAAGGATCGAGTTTATAATCATTTAGAATTTGAGACCTTTGCTCTTCATTCAGGTAGTTATCCCACCATCCTTTGAGCTGGCCTGTAAATCCGGCTATTAAAAGATATGCAACAGAATGATCCGAAGTATCTGGAATGGTTTTATAAGTGTTTGCGAGCATGACCATCTGGGTCAGAATATTTATGAGGTTTTGCTCAGAAACACCATCTATATTCCATTCATAGATAGCATCAGAAGAATATTTGTTTTGAACTTTAGAAAAGGTTTCTTCTGTGAGGATATCTGGGGGAGTAGCACAAGAATAATATAGTTTTTGGGGATCCTTCCAAGTGATACGATTTATCTCAGGAAGGGATTCAGTATCAGATTTATCTAAAAGATTGATCTGATTGGAAGGTTCAATACGATCAGGGGTGTCCTTGACACTTAGGTTTTGTATTAAGGGAGTATCCAAAATTATAGGATTTTTAGGAATTAAAACTGTTTTTCCCTTGAGGAGCTTTCTTCTATCCTCTAAGGCTTTAGCAAAATCAAGACTAGGATTTTTCGGAATCTCAAAATTCCTAAAGAGTGGTGGTTTTAGATCCTTTTTCGGAATTGTTATAGAAGAGGATGAAAAACTATTATGAGTAAGATTTTCAATTCGATCAAGTTGTTTTCCTATGGTATGAAGATGTTGGTTTGAAAAATTATTTTGTTCAACAATCTTCTTGATCCCTATCTATTTCAGAGGTAGTTTTGAAAGGAGAAGCTATCATTTCAGTATCTCGATGATCAAATTTGATTTTTCTAAGAGGAGGATGATTAGATTCGATGACATGGCCATCGTCTAATTTCCATTTATAAAATTGATCTAAAACAAGAATTTGTTTTTCCTTTAGGAATATGTTTTCAAACCAATCAAAGAAGAATGCTTCGATTTCATGTTGGTACATGTAATCATAATATTCCTTTTTGATTTCAAGTGTTTGTTTTTGAAAATTAGCAAAGAACCATTCTCTGATATGTTTGTTTTTAAAAGAATTGAATTCTTTATTCAAAATGATTCTGTCAGGTTCAAAGGCTAATTCTAAAACATTGATTTCAGGATCTTCCATTTCGGAAGGAGTTGGATCAGGGAAATCTGGAGCATGTTGATAAACTAGTCTGGAAATTCTTGACCTGTTATCTATACCACTGATGTTTTGAAAAGGAGGAGCACTTGCAGATGCTTCTTCAGGATTATTTAAAGGGATATTCAAAGGGATATTAGGAGTAATATCTACTGACCTTCGAGAGGAAGTAGAATGCCAAGAAGGAATTGACCTAATGTCACAAGACCTTCTAGGAATATCAATAGATCTTCTGGAAAATTGAATAGTTACTCTTCCTTCAGGGTGTTGAATAATATTGGTAGGATCAGAATTTTGAATGATTGGCTGGGGAATTCGGTTTTCTAATTCCAATTGATCAGGAAGGGTTATTTGGTTCCAAGGAATGGTTCTAGGAATTGTAATATTTGCTTTAGAAATGTCTGTTTGTAAAAGAAGGGTTTCCCTGTTGGAATTTAATTTAAAAGCTTTGCTACCGAAGGCAGAATTCATTATTTTGTAATAAACTCTGTAGATGAGTGCTATGGGAATAGAATCTTCAGCTATAGAATAATTATGGGTTTTTATTTGAAGAGTAAGAGATTTTAGAATATTTTTGTCTTTGAGAGAAATAGTAAGACCAGGATGGCTATCAAAATGAATAGGTCCACTGCAAAGACTGGTTTCTACGGCTTCAAGAATGGATTCATCATATTTTAAAAGTCTCGCATCTCTCAAAACAAGAAGCAAGGAAGTATCTAATCCTTCTTTGGTAAGGGGTTTTGCACCAACCTGTACCAAACCTATATGCATGTAATTCCATTTTTGGGAATGTTTCTTTATAGAATCCTTATTCAAAAGTTGAATTGAAGCAAAGGAGTTAGAAAGTGGTACATCTCTTTCTTCAGTAACAATGACATAATCATTATTCCCAAAGAGTCTAAACTTGGAATGTTCATAAATTTTATCAAGTTTAACTTTTGGAATGAACCAATTTTCAATGGACTTATTAAAATCTTCTATATTAATTTCTTCTCTATTTATTGGTCCTTGATCAGAGGACATTTGTGATAAAGAACTAGAAGAAGATTTAGATCTCCATAATAAGTTCATTGCAAAAGACTACTTTCTTCTTTTCAATGGATTTCGACGATGCTTACCAACGGACTTACTACCCCACTGGACTTTACTGCCTGGAACACATCCAGAAATCACACGAAAAGACTTCCACGAAGGAAATCGTCTCTACTGCGAATGAATTTATAAAGAATATCCGTATCTACCCCTTGGCTCTGATACCATCAATGGCCTAGGATACCATATAAAGATATTTTCCCTATTTATAATCCCCAGATCCTAGGCCATTGATTGGTATCAGAGCCAAGGGGTAGATAAGGATATTCTTTATAAATTCATTCGCAGTAGAGACGATTTCCTTCGTGGAAGTCTTTTCGTGTGATTTCTGGATGTGTTCCAGGCAGTAAAGTCCAGTGGGGTAGTAAGTCCGTTGGTAAGCATCGTCGAAATCCATTGAAAAGAAGAAAGTAGTCTTTTGCAATGAACTTATTAAGGAGATCTGAATCTTCTTCTAGTTCTTTATCACAAATGTCCTCTGATCAAGGACCAATAAATAGAGAAGAAATTAATATAGAAGATTTTAATAAGTCCATTGAAAATTGGTTCATTCCAAAAGTTAAACTTGATAAAATTTATGAACATTCCAAGTTTAGACTCTTTGGGAATAATGATTATGTCATTGTTACTGAAGAAAGAGATGTACCACTTTCTAATTCATTTGCTTCAATTCAACTTTTGAATAAGGATTCTATAAAGAAACATTCCCAAAAATGGAATTACATGCATATAGGTTTGGTACAGGTTGGTGCAAAACCCCTTACCAAAGAAGGATTAGATACTTCCTTGCTTCTTGTTTTGAGAGATGCGAGACTTTTAAAATATGATGAATCCATTCTTGGAGTCGTAGAAACCAGTCTTTGCAGTGAACCTATTCATTTTGATAGCCATCCTGGTCTTACTATTTCTCTCAAAGACAAAAATATTCTAAAATCTCTTACTCTTCAAATAAAAACTCATAATTATTCTATAGCTGAAGGTTCTATTCCCATAGCACTCATCTACAGAGTTTATTACAAAGTAATGAATTCTGCCTTCGGTAGCAAAGCTTTTAAATTAAATTCCAACAGGGAAACCCTTCTTTTACAAACAGACATTTCTAAAGCAAATATTACAATTCCTAGAACCATTCCTTGGAACCAAATAACCCTTCCTGATCAATGAGAATAAGAAAACCGAATTCCCCAGCCAATCATTCAAAATTCTGATCCTACCAATATTATTCAACACCCTGAAGGAAGAGTAACTATTCAATTCTCCAGAAGATCTATTGATATTCCTAGAAGGTCTTGTGACATTAGGTCAATTCCTTCTTGGCATTCTACTTCCTCTCGAAGGTCAGTAGATATTACTCCTAATATCCCTTTGAATATCCCTTTAAATAATCCTGAAGAAGCATTTGCAAGTGCTCCTCCTTTTCCAAACATCAGTGGTATAGATAACAGGTCAGGAATTTCCAGACTAGTTTATCAACATGCTCCAGATTTCCCTGATCCAACTCCTTCCGAAATGGAAGATCCTGAAATCAATATTTTAGAATTAGCCTTTGAACCTGACAGAATCATTTTGAATAAAGAATTCAATTCTTTTAAAAACAAACATATCAGAGAATGGTTCGTTGCTAATTTTCAAAAACAAACACTTGAAATCAAAAAGGAATATTATGATTACATGTACCAACATGAAATCGAAGCATTCTTCTTTGATTGGTTTGAAAACATATTCATAAAGGAAAAACAAATTCTTGTTTTAGATCAATTTTATAAATGGAAATTAGACGATGGCCATGTCATCGAATCTAATCATCCTCCTCTTAGAAAAATCAAATTTGATCATCGAGATACTGAAATGATAGCTTCTCCTTTCAAAACTACCTCTGAAATAGATAGGGATCAAGAAGATTGTTGAACAAAATAATTTTTCAAACCAACATCTTCATACCATAGGAAAACAACTTGATCGAATTGAAAATCTTACTTGTCACGCCCCGCACTCCTCGGTGCGCCACATCCCTCGCAAAGGTCGATTCGTGTGCGACGTCCCAGGACGCGTCGCCGACCCAACACCCAACACAGAGATTTAAAGCACATGCGGAAGTAATTAAAACCACCCGTACATTAAAATACACCTGACCAAGGATAGCCATACAACAACCAGCACGGATAATTATACACTTGTTTTGACATCGGGAACATATACAATATTCATATACAGCCCACACTCAATAATCAAAAGCGGGTATGTGGCTCGGCGATCAAACACTATATCTAGCCGGGGCTCCTCCCAAAACGTTTCAATACGCTGCCATCCTCAAGGCTGGGGGTCTGAAAAATTGGGTTTCAACAACAGTGAGAATAAATCTCAGCGAGTAATTCCCTAAACCTAAATTAGGCTAAAGTGCACCTCCTGACGAGTACTAAATCAATACACCAAGCAAATCATAATTGACTTAGGCCCTCGGGCCCAAATCCAACACTCACATTGTCCTGCAGGTTAGGCACTTACAGTTCAAGCATAAAACATAGGACCCAATTGCAGCACACGTACACATCATTTGGTCACAACGCATATCATGCTTATGCTCGTGCTCATACGCGTGCTCACGTCTCATCAATGCATTGTCGCACGCTTGCACTCTAGCACACTTGCCATTTATCAATTTCTCCTCCGACCCGCGTAAAACGCATCAGGTCTATCACATACAACACTTCCTGGCCCGCGTAAAACGCATTAAGCCCAGTGTCTCTAGCCCGCATAAAACGCATCAGGCGCAACACCGATCTCCTTATATGGACCAAAACCCGCGTAAAACGCCTCAGGTTGGTCATCTTCCGGTAAACCGGGCATCGTCCCGCGTAACACGCCTCAGGACGGGTTCACTACCCCGCGTAAAATGCATCAGGGTTTATTGTGATCACACATTCACAAGCACCAATTTTCATCTGAACCCCGCGTTAGACGCATCAGGGCATTTTAGGTGATCACACACTCATGTCATTTGTGCACACTCATATATGCACATGCCATGCCAATGCTCGAGATGCACACCCATGGCTATGAAGTTCACACTTGGGCACTCACGAATTTCACAATGAGCATTCAATTGCACAACGCCACTTATTCAATTCACAACACAATATGCTCAATTCAATGAATCACAAGCCCAATCAATCAATTAATTCAAATCAGCCATGGTACATCATCGGCACACGAAAATCACGCAATATGCTCATTCCACATTTCAATATGCCCAACCAACATACTACACAACCATGAAGACAAATCAAGTACTCTGGCACGGCACGAAATTCACACATATAAGTTACGCGATTAGCTCAACATAAATCCGTGCAATTGAGGCTCGCCAAGCTACTCCACTCTTAGCCACATTAAACATATCACGACATTGCCGAATCGCTCCTAATCGAGGACAACTTAATCACTAACTCGGTCTGTCCGATAATTCCGCCAATTACACTACTAAACCTCAAATCAATCGCGCCTCGCACCAATACGACCCGGCCATGGACAGCCACTAGTCCACTAATTCTAGGCCATTAATTATCCTCGAAATATTCCATCAGCTCTCCAGAACGCCACTCAAATCAGCCACCACAAAGCTAAATAAGACGCGCACTAAAATCCGCAATTCAAGCTCGAACTTACTCCAAACTTGGACCGCTCCGAACCAATCTATCCAGCCACCTCACGGCACCTCGCGGGTCACTAAATCTCAACTAAATTGTCGTACTAAGCCCGCAAAATAGTCACCAAGACAGCCACCATTCGGTCTCCCAATTTCACCCACTAAATCCACAATTCCGTCCAAATCACGGCACCTATGCCTCGCCACATCCCAGCACGCTATAGTCCACTAAACCTCAATTAAATCATCATTCTCGGTCACCAAACGCACCACAAAATCAGCCCCTAGCGACCTCCACTCGGTCCTCAATTTGTACCCGCCAAATTCACATTTTCACACAATTTAAGGCGCCTATGCCCAGCCACCGCACGGCACTATACGGGCCACTAAACCTCGACCAAATAATCATCCTTGGTCACCAAAAACACCACAAAATCAGCCCCTAACAGCAGCCACCATTTAGCCCCTAATTACCCTAATTAACCCCTAAAACCCGTCTAGAAATGCAAATTGTCCTAATTAGGGCTTAGGGTCAAACTCACCGGATGTCCTAAGCTTGAAACGGGCCGAACACGCGACAAAAAGGGGTCAAGGGCGCGGGGCCCTCGCCGGAACAAAGGCGGCGAGCGGCGACTCCGCAAAACGGCGCGAACGGCGGCGACGGACTAGACGATTCCACGGCTTAGAGAGGGGGAAAGGGACACGGCCAGAGAGAGTGGGACGGCTGGACGAGGCTGGGTGAGACGGTGGTGGCGGCGGAACAGTCCCCGGCGGCGGCGGCGAAGCTCCTCCGGCGAAGGGCCTTCCACGGCCAAAACAAAGAGGAAGAGAGGGAGGAGTGATGGCTGTGGGTGGAAGGGCTGCCGGCTGAGGTGAGAGGGACGGTGGCCCACGGCGACGGCACCGGCGACCTCACGGCGGTGACGGGGCGGCGCGGCGAGCCGGCGAACAGCGACGGCCGGGCGCGAAGCGGCAAGATCGGCGAGCTCTGCCGTAGCGCGCGCGAGGGAGGAGAAGACGACGGTCGGGCGGCGGGCCGCGGAGGGCGCGACGACGGCCGAGCTTGCTTGGGCGGCGGGACCGGTGGAGCGGCGACGAGCCGAGCTCGTGCGCTCGGGAGGGGAGGAAGCAGCGTCGGTCGGAGCTGCCGCGCGACGCGGCGGCGCGACGACGGTGCGAGGAGGACGGCGCGCGTCGGCGGCGCTTGGGCGGCGTCGGCGAGCTGGATGGGCGGTCGGCGGCAGCCGGCGAGCGGGCGAGACGAGCGGGAACCGGTCGGGGCGAGGGAGGAAGAAGAAAGAGAAGAGAGGAGAGAGAGAAGAAGAAAGAATGAAAAAAAAAAGAAAAGAAGGAGAGAGAGAAGGGAGTGGGTGCATGGCTGACATGCAGACGGGACGTGACCGGGGGAGAAGACGTGCACGGCTCGGGAAAGCAGAGGGAGAAGGAAAGAGAGAGAAAAGGACAAACGTGCGGGCAGGGGGGGTTTTCGGCGCGACAGAAGGAAGGGAGAGAGAGAGAAAGAGAGAGAGAGGGGGAGAGAGAAGAACAAAAAATAAATTTCATTCAAATAATAAATGCGATCCGATGGCCCAAATTCAAAATCGAAAACGATCTGCCGGTCTAAAATAAGCCTCGAATATAAAAAGGGACAAAGGCCAAATTAATTAAATCAAACTATAGCGAGGGAGGTCTACTAGTCCAAATTTGCACCTGGTTAAAAACTCCCCTTTTTCCATTATTCCTGACAATCTCAACATTGGCCCCGACCATATCGACACCGTCCAATTTATTTTGTCCCGAAACTTCCGAAAATCGACTGCCAAGTTCAGGATCTAAATAACGGCCAAATTCGATCGAGTGCGATTCTAGCGAAATCTCTATTTTAAAATGATAATCGGGAGTGATCAGTTCCCGGGCGAGATTTTACTATAATCACACTGACAAATTACGCATTTTATAAGTCCCAAAAATGGGCCGAAATTCGGGATGTCACATTACTCATAATAGTTTTTCATCCTCTTCTATAACAATTCCGAAAAAGGATCTAAAACCACCACTCTTTAGGAATTTTGAGATTCCGAAAAATCCTAGTCTTGATTTTGCTAAAGCCTTAGAGGATAGAAGAAAGCTCCTCAAGGGAAAAACAGTTTTAATTCCTAAAAATCCTATAATTTTGGATACTCCCTTAATACAAAACCTGAGTGTCAAGGACACCCCTGATCGTATTGAACCTTCCAATCAGATCAATCTTTTAGATAAATCTGATACTGAATCCCTTCCTGAGATAAATCGTATCACTTGGAAGGATCCCCAAAAACTATATTATTCTCGTGCTACTCCCCCAGATATCCTCACAGAAGAAACCTTTTCTAAAGTTCAAAACAAATATTCTTCTGATGCTATCTATGAATGGAATATAGATGGTGTTTCTGATCAAAACCTCATAAATATTCTGACCCAGATGGTCATGCTCGCAAACACTTATAAAACCATTCCAGATACTTCGGATCATTCTGTTGCATATCTTTTAATAGCCGGATTTACAGGCCAGCTCAAAGGATGGTGGGATAACTACCTGAATGAAGAGCAAAGGTCTCAAATTCTAAATGCTTATAAACTCGATCCTTTTGGTCAAAATATTCTTGACGAAGATGATCAACCCATCCAAGATGCTGTTAATACTTTGATATTCTCTATTTCTCAACATTTTCGAGGAGACTCTTCTCATATTCTCGATAAAAACCAAGATCTTTTATCCAATATGAAATGTAGATCTTTAGGAGAATTCCGAGAATATAAAAAAATATTTTTGCAAAGAGTTTTCCAAAGAACAGACTATAACCAGTCTTTTTGGAAAGAAAAATTTCTTGCTAGTTTACCAAAACTCATAGAGGAACAAGTTCGTGGTAGGATAAGAGAAGAATATGGAAATCAAATTCCATATGACCATCTTTCTTATGGAGAACTAACCTCTTATGTTTATAAAATAGGAACACAATTGTGCACTAATATTCGTCTCCAAAAATAGATCAAGAAAGAGCAAAAACTTTCTAAAAAAGGATTAGGAGATTTTTGTGCCCAATATGATCCATCTTTTGAATCTTTTGAAAAATCCAAATGTTCAGGAAAATGTCTTTCTAAACAAAAGGATAAAAAGAAGTTTTATAAGAAACCTTATAAGAAGAAATTTGATAAAAAGTTTTCTAAAAGAAAAGAAAATGACTGTCACGCCCCGCTCTCCACGGCGCGCCACATCCCTCGCGAAGGTCGATTCGTGTGCGACGTCCCAGGACGCGTCGCCGACCCAACACCCGACACAGAGATTTAAAGCACATGCGGAAGTAATTAAAACCACCCGTACAAAGATAAATACACAACCAAGGATAGCCACAGAAACCAACAACAACGATTGCACTAATACTGGAAATCATATACAATATTCATAAACAGCCCACACTCAAAAATCAAAAGCGGGTACGTGGCTCGGCGATCAAACACTATATCTAGCCGGGGCTCCTCCCAAAACGTTTCAATATGCCTGCCATCCTCAAGGATGGGGGTCTGAAAAATTGGGTTTCAACAATAGTGAGAATAAATCTCAGCGAGTAATTCCCTAAACCTAAATTAGGCTAAAGTGCACCTCCTGACGAGTACTAAATCAACACACCAAGCAAATCATAATTGACTTAGGCCCTCGGGCCCAAATCCAACACTCACCTTGCCCTGCAGGTTAGGCACTTATAGTTCAAGCATAAAACATAGGACCCAATCGCAGCACATGTACACATCATTTGGTCACAACGCATATCATGCTTATGCTCGTGCTCATACGTGTGCTCACGCCTCATCAATGCATTTTCGCACGCTTGCACTCTAGCACACTTGCCATTTATCAATTTCTCCTCCGACCCGCGTTAAACGCATCAGGTCCGACCCGCGTAAAACGCATCAGGTCCATCACTTCGAGATCGATCTCTGGCCCGCGTAAGACGCATCAGGCTCATGACACATTACCCGCGTAAAACGCCTCAGGTTGGTCATCTTTCGATAAACCGGGCATCGTCCCGCGTAACACGCCTCAGGACGGGTTCACTACCCCACGTAAAACGCATCAGGGTTTATTGTGATCACACATTCACAAGCACCAATTTTCATCTGAACCCCGCGTTAAACGCATCAGGGCATTTTAGGTGATCACAATGCACATGTCACTCGAGTACACTTGTAAATGCACATGCCGTGCCAATGCTCGTGATGCAAACTCATGGCCATAAACTTCACACTCGGGCATTCACGATTTCACAATGGACATTCAATAGCACAACGCCAATTAATTAGTTCACAGTGTACCATGTCCAATCAACATTTCAATATGCCCAACCCACATATTAGCACGACCATGAAATTCAATTCAAGCACTCATGCACGGTACACAATTCACGCGTATAAATCACACAATCAGTTCAGCATGAATTCACAGAAATTGAGGCCCATCACATTACTCCCTTCCTGATAGCATTAGGCCCATGTCATAGCACTACAAAATCACTCGCATTTAGGGACAATTCAACCACTAGTTCAGTCAATCCATCATTTCCGGCACTTACACTCCAAACCTCAATTCAATCGTGCCTTGTCCGACTAATTTCCAAAGTGGACAGCCACTAAATCAATTGCACCGGGCCATTTAATGACCTCAAAATGTTCCACTAGACTCCCCAAGACGCCATTTTAATCAGCCACCATAATGCCAAATAAGGTGCGCACTAGAATCCACATTTTAAACCCGAAACTTCCCAAACTTGGGCTAATCCGATCCAAATCTGTCCAGCCAATACTCGGCGCTTCTCAGGCTACTAAACCTCCATTTATTTATCGCACTAAGCCCGTAGAACAGCCACCAAAACAGCCACCACCCGGTCTATCAATTTCATCCACTAAGTTCGCCATTTTGTCTAAATCTCGGCACCCATGCTTCGCCATATCACAGCACTATACGGGCCGCTAAACCTCGACTAAATAATGATCCTTGGTCACCAAAAACACCACAGAACCAGCCCATATCACCCTCCACCATTTAGCCCCTAATTACTCTAATTAACCCCTAAAACCCGTCTAGAAATGCAAATTGTCCTAATTAGGGCTTAGGGTCAAACTCACCGGATGTCCTAAGCTTGAAACGGGCTGAACACGCGACGACAAGGGGCTGGGCAGCGGCAGTCCCTCGCCGGAACAGTAACGGCGGTGGCGGCTCCGGCGAACGGCGCGAGCGGCGGCGACGGTCTAAGCTAATCCATGACCGGCTACTTGGGGTGAGAGGGATGGCGGCCCACGGTGACGGCACCGGCGAACAGCGGCGGCCGGGCGCGACGGGCAGCAGCGGCGGGAAGAAGTCCAGAACAGGGGAAGGCTTCGGGGGAGAGAAAAACAGGGGAAAGGGGGAACCGGGGGTCTCGCCGGAGCAGCAACAGCAACGGCGGCGACGGGTCAGAGGGACGGGCAGATGACGCGCGGCGGAAGGACGAGCTGCGGCGTCCGCTGGTTCGGGCGGAGACGGCACCTGCGCACAGCTCGGGTAGACCGGCAGGGGAGGCCGAGCGGCGACGGGTGGTGGCGCGGCTTGACTAGAGCGGAACCGGGGCGGCACGGTGACGGGACAACAAGCGGCGGTCACTGGTCCGGTCAGTAGGTCAGCAAGAAGAAGCAGGAGCAAGAAGCTAGAAGCAGCCGCGGGCGAGGAGGAAGAAGAAAGAAGAAGAGGAAGAAAGAAAGAAAAGAAAAGAAGAAAGGAAGAGAGAGGGAGAGCAGGTGGGAGTCGGTCTGCATGGCAGGGGCTGAGGTGACGTTGCAGGGGGGGTTGCGTGCGGTCAGAGAGGAGAGAAGAGAAAGGAGAGAGAGAGAGAGAACGTGCGCGGTCAGAAGGGGGAGCGTGCGCGCGGGGGAGAGAGGAGAGAGGAGAGAGAGAAATAATAATAAAAAAATTTAACTTCATTCAAATATTAAATGCGATCCGATGGCCCAAATTCAAAATCGAAAGCGATCTACCGGTCCAAAATAAGCCTCGCATATAAAAAGGGACAAAGGCCGAATTAATTAAGTCAAACTATAGCGAGGGAGGTCTACTAGTCCAAATTTGCACCTGGTCAAAAACTCCCCTTTTTCCATCATTCCTGACAATCTCAACGTTGGCTACCATAATATTGATACCGTCCAATTTATTTCGCCCCGACACTCCCGAAAATCGACTGCCAAGTCCGGGGTTTAAATAACGGCCAAATTCGATCGAGTGCAATTCTAGCAAAATCTCTATTTTAAAAACAAGAACCCGAGAGTGATCAGTTCCCGGGCGAGATTCTATTATAAGTGCACTGACGAATTACACGTTTTATAAATCCCAAAAATGGGCCGAAATTCGGGATGTTACAATGACAGTTTTGATGAATCCAAAAAACCCAAAAGAAATTTTAAAAATATCGCTTGCTATAACTGTGGCAAGAGAGGTCACACTTCACGATTTTGCAAAATTAGCAAAAAGGTTAATGAATTAGATTTAGATGAAGAAACTATTAACCAGCTCAACCAGTTGATGGCTGAAGCTGATAACAATTCTTCAGAAGAATCTGATTTTGAAAAAGGTTTACAAATTTGTGATTTAGAAACCTCTTCATCATCAACTTCAGAAAGTGAAGATGAAGAAGCCACCAGTTTTGAAATAAATGTTTTGACAAAAGAAGAAGAAATTCTTTTGCAAACGATTGATCAGATTACTGATCCTGAAACAAAAATAAAATATTTGAATAATTTTCAAAATCCCAAATCAGTTTCTAAACCTACTTTTCAAACTGATAGTCCTTCTAATATTTCTACCATTCTTGGCAAAACCAAAAAAGCTTGTTTTAAGCCCATTTCTATAAGTGATCTTACTCACGAGATCAATAAACAAAAACAAGAAATACAAGATCTCAAAACCGCTCAGATAATTATGCAAAAAGACATTTTAGATATTAAAATGAAAGGTTTAAAAGAAAAACAAAAAGAAGAAGATTTTGAAGAAAATAATGTTCCTCAACTCACTTCTTCTTCTGATACAAACTTCCTTTTAATGCTTTCTGAAATAACTACCAGGAAATGGATTATCAATATTTCAATCAGAATCCAAAATGAAATTGTTTTGGAAACAACAGCCCTTTTTGATACTGGTGCAGACCTTAATTGTATAAAAGTAGGTCTTATACCAACCAAATATTTTGAGAAAACTTCTCAATCACTCAAATCTGCATCGGGAGATAAATTGATTATTAATTACAAAATTCCTGAAGCTGAAATTGTGAAAGACATAATCTCTTTTAAAACTCATTTTCTTCTTGTTAAAAATATCAAACAAAATGTTATTCTGGGATGACCTTTTATCAATTTACTTCAGCCTTTCAAAGTTTCTGAAAAGGGAATCGAAACAGAAACCTTAGGCAAAAGGATACGTTTTGATTTCATTTAAAAACCCCAAACCAGGTGTAACATCCTGAATTCGCCCACTTCCAGGGTTAATAAAATAGATGATTATTTCTCATTTCGTTTTAGTGAGTCTCGCCCAGAACTGATCATTCTCGGGATACTGACCAGTAGGGAAAGGCTAACTAGGAAATTGGTACGTGGACCCAAGAACTCGACTGTGAATTGAGTCCGATTCCAAGATGCGATGAGGAATATTTTGTGCCAATGTGGGTCGATCCAAGGAGAGTGACGGGTTCAGTTTGGCCAACGACGCACGATCGGATCGCGGGTGAAACCGCACGACCGTAAGTGCACGTGGCGAACGACCCCGAACTTATTCCGAACGATCGCGACCCCTGGGACTAGCGATAAATCCTCGTGTTCTCTGGGAAATCGGGACCGTCATGACTCGAGTAGCCCTAGGTCGATACGCGTAACCCCTAAACAGCCGCCCGTTAGTGAGAGACGCTAAAACTGCAAATTGAGTTAAATCGATCGTGGAATTGAGTCCGGACTTCGGTGTCGATTTTTGTGGGCATACGCGACAAATTTGCAAGGACGACGTCATTTTTAGGTGGCCACTCATATTTGGGATCGATAGAGTCAAAAATTGGAAAATTTGACCTGGGCCCGGAAAATTACCGTTTTGCCCCTAGGCCTAATTATGGTGTTCAGAATTTTGGGGGATATTTGGGCTTTAAATTATGGTCTAATCAGCCCTAATAATTCAAAATATTATGGATAAAATTGCCCCTCCATTATTGGACTTGATTGGATCTCAACCATTGGATTAAGGGTAAGATGGGCATTATGAGAAGTTGTTTACCAACCCCACTAGCCCAATGTGTATAACACTCTAGTCTCTCTCTCTCTCCTCCCATTTCCTCCTCCCCAAGCCAACCGGCCACCCTCCTCTCTCTCCGTCTCTCGTGAGCTCCCTCTCTCTCTCTCTCGGCCGTGTGCCTCCGTCGGAGCGCCGCCGCCGCCGCCGTGTGCCGCCGCCCCTCGCCTCACCACCACCATCCAGCCGTCCCATTCTCTCTCTCTCCTCTCCCCAGCCGCGTGAGCAGCCCCCTTCACCTAGGATCACCGTCCGCGAGCTGCCGCCATGAAGGCCGCCCGTCGCCGCCGCTTGCCCTGCCGCTGTTCAGTCGCCCTCGCCTCTTGTTCAGCTTAGTTGAGAGCTTAGGAATTCGGGTGAGTACAACCCTAAACCCTAATTAGGCTAATTTACATTTCTAGATGGGTTTTAGGGGTTAATTAGAGTATTTTAGGGGTTAAATTGTGGAGATGGTTAGGGACTGATATGGTGGCTGATTTCGTGGCTTAGTGTGATAATTTAATTGAGGTTTAACGGCTTAGAATGTGCTGGGTGATGGATGGAAGTTTTGGATTGAATCGGTCCAAGTTTGGGTTAAGTTCGGGTTCAATTGTGGAATATTATGCGCGCCTAGTGTGGTCCTCATGGTGGCTGATTTGGGTGATGTCTTGGGGAGCCTAATGGAGTATTTTGAGGATATTTATTGGTCCAGAGTGACCTGTTTGGTGGCTGTCCATACCGGGATTGAATAGGACAAAGCGCGATCAACTTGAGGCTTAATTGTGTAATTACCGGGAATGTTTGGATTGACTGATTGACTGGCTGAATTGTCCTTGGTTGTGATCAATTTGTGATGCCATGTTGAGTACTTATGTGGCCGAGAAAGGACAGGCTTGGTGGACCTTAGACTTGTGCAAGTTTAATGGCTTAATTGCGTGATTTTCGTGTGCCGGTGATGTACCATGGCTGATTTGAATTAATTGACTGATTGGGCACATTGATTCATTAAGTTGAATATGTGTGGTGTAAATTGAGCATATTGCGTTGTGAATTGAACAAGTGGTGTTGTGCAATTGAATGCTCATTGTGAATTTCTTGAATGCCCAAGTGTGAATGTTATGGCCATGAGTGTGCATCTCAAGCATTGGCACGGTATGTGCATATACGAGTGTGCACGAATGACATGAGCGTGTGATCACCTAATCGCCCTGATGTGTTTTACGCGGGGTTCAGATAATAACTGGTGTATGCAAAAGTGTGATCACATAAAGCCCTGAGGCATTTTACGCGGGGTATTGAACCCGTCCTGAGGCGTGTTACGCGGGACCATGCCCGGACTACCGGAAGATGACCAACCTGATGCGTTTTACGCGGGTTATGTGTCATGAGCCTAATACGTTTAACACGAGCCAGAGATCGATCTCGAAGTGATAAACCTGATGCGTTTTACGCGGGTCGGAGGAGAATTGATAAATGGCAAGTGTGCAAGAGTGCAAGTGTGCGAAAATGCATTGATGAGCATGAGGACGAGTGTGAGCATGAGCACAAACATACGCATATCATGCGTTGTGACCAAGCGATGTTATGTATGTGCCACGATCGAATCGTGTATAGTTATTGTGAACTTATGAAGTGCCTAACCTGCAGGGTCAAGTAAGTACTGGATTTGGGCCCGAGGGCCTGAGTCAATTATGTTTTGATTTGGGTGTTATTTAGTGCTCGTCAGGAGGTGCATGTTAGCCTAGTTTAGGTTTAGGGAACCTACTCACTGAGATTTTTTCTCACTGTTGAATAAACCCAATTTTTCAGACCCCCGGCCTTGAGATGCCCGCCATACCTATGTGTTTTGGGATCCCTTACCGGATAGACCGGGAGGAGACAGTATACCCCGCAGGGAACAGAGACTTCTTTGTTAGATATCTTGCTACATTTTGGGTTGATGCGGGCGAGGAGCTAGACCAGGCGCACAGATATATTGCGTGGTGTATTAGGGACCATACCGGGACTTACGGACCCCTATGATCTTTTGAGGTTCCGTATAGCGATTCGGGGGATGTTGACCCTCAGTGTCCCGATGGGGAATTGGCCAGCCCTGACCGTGCGCCGGAAGGTGGGGATGCAGACCTGGAGCCGATGAATTCGGAGGACGAGGAGCTTGAGCCCATGGAGCAGGACATGGAGCCGGAGGACGAGGCCGAGCCGATGGATTCCGAAGAGGAGTCAGCTGGGGCCGAGTCTGAGCAGGATTCCCTAGACTCTGATGTCGAGCTTTCTGATAGTTCTTCCGAGTCATCGGGATCCGACTCGGACTGTGTTCCATAGGTTTAGCCTTAACCCTAGATAGATCGGGCTAGTACCTTTTTGACCAGAGCCCCTTCTAATCTTTTAGTAACCCTGACCGCCTGGGCCGCTTACCCCTTTTTATTAGTAGTGGCCATTTACCCGCTTTTGGTTTTTGATGATCAGGCTGTATATGAATATTGCATATGGTTCCCAATATCAATGCAAGTGTATATTTGTTCATGTGGTTGGTTGTGTGGCTATCCTTGGTCATGTGATTTAAAATTGTTCGGGTGTTGTATTGCTTCCGCGTGCGCTTGAATCTCTGTGTTGGGCGTTGGGTCGGCGACGCGTCCTGGGATGTCGCACTTGAATCGACCTTTGCGAGGGATGTTGCGTGCCGTAGGGTGCGGGGCGTGACATCCCCGTCCGATTTGGTATCAGAGCAGGGTCAGCTCGGTCCAATTAGGTCAAAGCCTGGAGTGATAAGGAGCGATGACCTTGGGTAGCCAGTAGGGTGACCTTGTGTGCTAAGTGTACCTCCTGACTACCTTTGTTTTGATTGAGTGCTTATATGAACTGACCCGCAAAGTGCAGGTGCGGCAGGACCCGAGGTCAGTACGAGTATTCCCTTGGTTGAAGTCTCGTGCTATTTACGCCTAATCGCATGATAAGTGATTGACTGCTGTTGTGTTGAGTTCCCTGCCTAGGACCTTAGACCGGTTTAGCTTGGTTTAGGTCTCTAATTCCTGGATGGGATTATAGCAGGTTGGTGAGCGTGCGATTTGAGAAGATGAGTAGCCAAGGAAGAGGTAGAGGCCGTGGTAGAGGTAGAGGTCAAGGTCGTGAGCAGGACCGTGTAGAACCGCAAGTGAGGATTGCCGAGGACCCAAGAGTAGATGGAATTTTGAGGGCTCTCGAGGAAGCTGGAATTCTGGGAGGTAGGCTAGCCCAAGAGAGAGATGCCGCTATTACCGCCGCTGTTGAGGCTACCGTTGCTGCTGCCAATGGGGCCAATGGGAACAACGGAAATAATGGAAATCCGGGGAATATTGAGAATCCAATTCCAGGACCGGTAAATGTGATCAGGCCGATGTCTAAGTTGGTAAAACAGTTTTTGAAATTAAAACCGCCAAAGTTCAACGGCAAAGGTGATCCCGAGGCCGCACCCCGTTGGGTTGAGGAATTGGAGAAGGCCTTCGAGGTGCTGGGTTGCACTGAGGCCGAGAATGTGACATTGGCGGTATATCAGCTGCAGGACAACGCCAATGATTGGTGGAAGGCCACCAAAGGAAGGGTATTTCCCGAAGGAATCGCCCAGACTTGGGCCGTATTTTCTGAGAACTTCTTGGGAAAATTCTTTTCTGAGAGCGCCAGGGAAAGAAAACTGGCAGAATTCATGAGACTCCGCCAAGGATCGATGACGGTAGATCAGTACGAGGCAGAATTTGCGAGACTGTCGAGGTTCGCACCGAGGATGGTAGAACACCCTGAAGACAAGGCACGAAGGTTTCGGGATGGACTGAAAGCCGACATTTGCAGCTAGCTGATACCGGTGAATTTGAAAACTTATGAGGACTTGTATGAGAGAGCTCAGGCTATTGAGCGGGAGCAAGTAGATAGAGCGGCCGCATCTGGATCGCGGTTCGCCCTGGCTAAAGACAACAGCCGTCTTGGGAAGAAACCGATGGCGGGAAACAGGCGATTTGTCCCACCGATCAGGAAGAATATCGGAAAGCCGAATCACCAGCAGAACAGATTTGGGGCTTGCTTCAAATGTGGGAGTATGGAACACCATATTAGGAACTGTCCCCAGCAGCTCCCCACAGGACCACCGGTTCAGGCGCAGCAGCCCCGAATTGGGAATCAGGTTGGGCATCCCCCGCCGGCTAATCTGAATAGGCCGCCGGCACAAGGACGGGTGTACGCCATGGCGTGGAGAGAAGTTGAGAATGCGCCAGGCGTGGTCACAAGTATGGTTTCTCTGTGCCATCATGTAGCATATGCTTTGTTTGATCCGGGGGCGTCGCACTCCTTTGTATCTGCTCAGTTTGTTGAATTGGCTGGATTAAAACCTGTCTTGTTAGAAGTGCAATTGTGTGTGACTACGCCGTTAATGGATAAGATATACATATCGTTAGGATGCCCGAATTGTGAAATAGTGATTGGTGGCGTAGAAAGCAGGATAGACCTAGCGGTTTTGCCAATGTATGATTTTGATGTGATTGTGGGTATGGATTGGTTAGTCAAACAGAATACTATGATAGATTGCAGTAGCAGGGTGATTTAGTGTAGCCCAGCTGGACACCCTAGATTTGGATTTGTAGGGAGTCAGGGAGGAACCTCGATCCCTTGGGTTTCGTCGGTAGAAGCAACTAAGTTGTTGGATGAGGGCTGTCAAGGTTATCTGGCAAGTGTGGTTGATTCGACGGCAGGAGAAGTGCGGCTAGAGGATATAGCAGTGGTGTGCAATTTTCCCGATGTCTTTCCCCAGGAATTGTCGGGACTGCCACCAGAAAGAGAAGTAGAGTTCGTTATCAAGTTGGCCCCTAGGACTGAGCCAATCTCGAAGCCGCCTTATAGGATGTCGTTGTCGAAATTGAAAGAATTAAAAGTTTAGATGTAGGAATTGCTAGACAAAGGTTTCATTCGACCGAGTGCGTCTCCATGGGGAGCACCAGTCCTGTTCGTAAGGAAAAATGATGGATCGTTGAGGCTATGCATCGATTACCGTCAGCTGAATCAAGTGACAGTCAAGAATAAGTATCCCCTCCCAAGGATTGACGACTTGTTTGATCAGTTGCAAGGAGCCTCAGTATTTTCTAAGATTGATCTGAGGACAGGGTACCACCAGTTAAGAATCCAAAAGGAGGATATCCCAAAGACGGCATTCAGGACGAGGTATGGGCACTATGAATTCACGATGATGCCGTTTGGACTGACTAATGCCCCTGCTGCTTTCATGGATTTAATGAATCGGGTATTCAAGGAATTTTTAGACCAGTTCGTCATTGTTTTCATCGATGATATTCTAGTGTATTCAAAGAGTCCCGAGGAACATGAGGTACATTTGGAAAAAGTTCTATGGACGTTAAGAGAGCACGCACTGTATGCTAAGTTTAGCAAGTGCGAATTTTGGCTGAATCGAGTTGCATTTCTCGGGCATATAATTTCCGGAGAAGGAATCTCCGTGGATCCGGCAAAGATTGAAGCAGTAATGGATTGGCCAAGACCGACGACAGTCACTGAGGTTCGGAGTTTCTTAGGACTGGCAGGTTATTATCGGCGATTTGTGGAAGGATTCTCAGCGATAGCTACTCCATTGACGATGTTGCTTAAGATGGAGATTAAGTTTGAGTGGACGGAAAAGTGTGAAGAGAGTTTTCAGGAGTTGAAGCAGAGATTGACGACGGCGCCAGTGCTGACGATTCCTTCAGGATCGGGCGGGTATGAGATTTATAGTGATGCTTCGCTCAAAGGATTAGGATGCGTGCTAATGCAACATGGAAGGGTGGTTGCTTATGCATCGCGACAGTTAAGGCCTCATGAGATGAACTACCCGACCCACGACTTGGAACTGGTAGCAATTATTTTCGCGCTTAAGATTTGGAGGCACTGCTTATGTGGAGAAAGGTTTCAGATCTACACGGACCATCAGAGCCTCAAGTATTTGTTCTCGCAGAAGGAATTGAATATGAGGCTGAAGCGTTGGATGGAACTGTTAAAGGATTACGACTGTGACATATTGTATCACCCCGGAAAGGCCAACCGGGTAGCGGATGCCTTGAGCAGGAAATCAAGCATCGCGAAATTAATAGTCAAAGAGTGGATTTTATTAGAAGGAGCGCGAGACTCAGAATTTAAGTTCGAGGTAGGACACCTCTCCAGTCTGATGGCGACGTTAAGGATTGAACCAGAAGTGCAAGCCAAGATTAAGGCGTTGCAGTCTACGGACCCTGAGATTTAGAAGATTCTGGAAATGGATGATACTAAGAGGAAATCGGACTTCCAAGTGTCCGATGACGGAATTCTTAAGTTTCGAGGACGTTTGTGTGTGCCCGATGACTTGGAACTCAAGGAAGAGATTTTATCGGAAGCTCATAGGAGCAATTATGGCATTCACTCGGGCAGCACCAAGATGTACCAGAACCTTCGGCAGCACTATTGGTGGAACGGAATGAAAGCGGATATGGCCAAACATGTGGCCAAGTGCTTGACGTGCCAACAAGTGAAGGCATAGCATTGTAAGCCTGGCGGAATGTTGCAACTGTTGGAAATCCCAGAATGGAAATGGGAGCATATTACCATGGATTTTGTAACGGGATTGCCAAGAAGCCAGAAAGGACACGACTCTATTTGGGTGATAGTGGACAGACTGACCAAGTCAGCGCACTTCCTGGCAGTGCGAAAGGACTTCGAGCTAGAAAGGTTTGCAGAATTATATGTGCGGCAGATAGTCCGTCTTCATGGAGTACCAGTATCAATTACTTCAGACCGTGATCCCTGATTTACGGCGAACTTTTGGAAAAGTCTTCAATCGGCCATGGGAACTAAGTTGCAATTTAGTACGACCTATCATCCTCATATGGATGGTCAATCTGAGAGGACCATTCAGACCCTAGAGGATATGCTGAGAGCGTGCGTATTAGATTTTCAAGACAAGTAGGAAGAACAGTTGCATTTGGTGGAATTTGCCTACAACAATAGCTTTCAGCAAAGTATCGGGATGGTACCGTTTGAAGCACTTTATGGCAGAGCTTGCAGAACACCGTTGTGTTGAGACGAAGTGGGAGAAAGAAGTATAACGGGTCCAAAGCTAGTTCAGCAGTCGATGGAAACAGTAAAGCTCATCAGGGAAAGGCTGAGGACAGCTCAGAGCCATCAGAAAAGTAACGCGGACCGAAGGCGTAGGCCACTGGAGTTTCAGGTTGGCGACCATGTATTTCTTAAGGTCTCGCCGATGAGAGGATTGTCTTGGTTTGGCAAGAAAGGAAAGCTAAATCCAAGGTATATAGGCCCGTTCGAGATTTTGGAAAGGATTGGAACGTTGGCCTACCGACTCACCTTGCCGCCAAATTTGTCGCAGGTTCATAACGTCTTCCACGTGTCAATGTTGAGGAAGTACGAACCGGATCCAACCCATGTGCTAAATCATGAAGCAATAGACGTGGACGACAAGGTGTCGTATGTGGAAAGACCGGTACGGATCGAGGACAGGAAGAAACAGGTTTTGAGGAACAAAACGATCTCGTTGGTCAAGGTTATTTGGGAACACCGCGGGACGGAAGGCGCCACCTGGGAAAGCGAGGAAGTAATGCGACGTCAGCACCCCCATTTGTTTGAGTAGTCGGGTTTGGATTGTAAATTTCGAGGACGAAATTTTTGTAAGGGGGGAAGAGTTGTAACGTCCTAAATTCACCCACTTCCGAGGTTAATAAAATAGATGATTATTTCTTATTTCGTTTTAGTGAGTCTCGTCCAGAACTGATCATTCTCGGGATACTGACCAGTAGGGAAA
Organism: Syzygium oleosum; assembly: GCF_021117445.2. Taxonomy (NCBI): domain Eukaryota; kingdom Viridiplantae; phylum Streptophyta; class Magnoliopsida; order Myrtales; family Myrtaceae; genus Syzygium; species Syzygium oleosum. The sequence goes on along the minus strand of NW_026607500.1, from coordinate 6,535,114 downwards.
GGCTAACTAGGAAAATGGTACGTAGACCCAAGAACTCGACCGTGAATTGAGTCCGATTCCAAGATGCGACGAGGAATATTTTGTGCCAATGTGGGTCGATCCAAGGAGAGTGACAGGTTCAGTTTGGCCAACGACACACGATCGGATCGCGGGTGATACCGCATGACCGAGAGTGCACGTGGCGAACGACCCCGAACTTATTCCAAACGATCGCGACCCCTGGGATTAGCGATAAATCCTCGTGTTCTCTGGGAAATCGGGACCGTCATGACTCGAGTAGCCCTGGGTCGATACGCGTAACCCCTAAACAGCCGCCCGTTAGTGAGAGACGCTAAAACTGCAAATTGAGTTAAATCGATCGTGGAATTGAGTCCGAACTTTGGTGTCGATTTTCGTGGGCGTACGCGACTATTTTACAAGGACGATGCCATTTTTAGGTGGCCACTCATATTTGGGATCGATAGAGTCAAAAATTGGAAAATTTGACCCGGGCCCGAAAAATTACCGTTTTGCCCCTAGGCCTAATTATGGTGTTCCGAATTTTGGGGGATATTTGGGGTTTAAATTATGGTCTAATCAGCCCTAATAATTCAAAATATTATGGATAAAATTGCCCCTCCATTATTGGACTTGATTGGATCTCAACCATTGGATTAAGAGTAAGATGGGCACTATGAGAAGTTGTTTACCAACCCCACTAGCCCAATGTGTATAACACTCTAGTCTCTCTCTCTCCTCCCATTTCCTCCTCCCCAAGCCAACCGGCCACCCTCCTCTCTCTCTGTCTCTCGTGAGCTCCCTCCCTCTCTCTCTCTCTCTCTCGGTCGTGTGCCTCCGCCGGAGCGCCGCCGCCGCCGCCGCCGCCGTATGCCGCCGCCCCTCGCCTCACCACCACCATCCAGCCGTCCCATTCTCTCTCTCTCCTCTCCCCAGCCGTGTGAGCAGCCCCCTCCGCCTAGGATCGCCGTCCGCGAGCCGCCGCCGTGAAGGCCGCCCGTTGCCGCCGCTTGCCCCGCCGCTGTTCAACCGCCATCGCCTCTTGTTCAGTTTAGTTGGGAGCTTAGGAATTCGGGTGAGTACAACCCTAAACCCTAATTAGGCTAATTTACATTTCTAGATGGGTTTTAGGGGTTAATTAGAGTATTTTAGGGGTTAAATTGTGGAGATGGTTAGGGACTGATATGGTGGCTGATTTCGCGGCTTAGTGTGATAATTTAATTGAGGTTTAACGGCTTAGAATGTGCCGGGTGATGGATGGAAGTTTTGGATTGAATCGGCCCAAGTTTGGGTTAAGTTCGGGTTCAATTGTGGAATATTATGCGCGCCTAGTGTGGTCCTCATGGTGGCTGATTTGGGTGATGTCTTGGGGAGCCTAATGGAGTATTTTGAGGATATTTATTGGTCCAGAGTGACCTGTTTGGTGGCTGTCCATACCGGGATTGAATAGGACAAAGCGCGATCAACTTGAGGCTTAATTGTGTAATTACCGGGAATGTTTGGATTGACTGATTGACTGGCTGAATTGTCCTTGGTTGTGATCAATTTGTGATGCCATGTTGAGTACTTATGTGGTCGAGAAAGGATAGGCTTGGTGGACCTTAGACTTGTGCAAGTTTAATGGCTTAATTGCGTGATTTTCGTGTGCCGGTGATGTACCATGGCTGATTTGAATTAATTGACTGATTGGGCACATTGATTGATTAAGTTGAATATGTGTGGTGTAAATTAAGCATATTGCGTTGTGAATTGAACAAGTGGTGTTGTGCAATTGAATGCTCATTGTGAATTTCTTGAATGCCCAAGTGTGAACGTTATGGCCATGAGTGTGCATCTCAAGCATTGGCACGGCATGTGCATATACGAGTGTGTGACATTCCGAATTTCGGCCCATTTTTGGGATTTATAAAACGTGTAATTTGTCAGTGTGCTTATAGTAAAATCTCGTCCGGGAACTGATCACTCTCGGTTATTATTTTTAAATTAGAGATTTCGCTAGAATCGCACTCGATCGAATTTGGCCGTTATTTAGAGCCCAAACTTTGGTGTCGAATTTCTCGGAGTTCCGGGACGAATTTAATTGGACGGTGTCGATATTATTGTGGCCAACGTCGCTATTGCCAAGAATATGTGAAAAGTGGATTTTTGACCGGATGCGAATTTGGACTAGTAGACCTCCCTCGTAGTGTGTTTTGGATTATTTTATTTTGGCCCTTTTTCCTAAATTAGTAATTAGGATTTTCGTGGACCGTTAGATCGTTTTTGGGTTTGAATTGGACCGTTGGATCGCACTCGAGTGCGTTGATCTTTTTCTCTTTTTCTCTCTCTCTCTCTCCTCTCTCCTCTCTGCCGCGCCCGTCCTCTCCGTGCACGTCCCCTCCCCCATCAAGCCATGCAGACTGCCCCCCTTCTCTCTCCTCCTTTTTCCTTTTCTTTTCTTCCTTCTCTTCTCTTTCTTCTTCCCTTCCTTCTTCTTCGCCCGCATCTAGTTCTGCTTCGTCTCTGCTTCTGCTTCTTCTCCCTGCTGCCCGACGCAGACCGCCTGAGCTCGCCTGGCCGCCGCGCATCGCCGCCGTCGCCGTTCCGCTCCGTCGTCCTAGCCGTCGCCGTGCCGCTCCGTCGCCGGCGGTTCGCCCCTCTCCTTCAGCCCCGTGCGCCATCGCCGGAGCGCCGTCGCCGCCGCCGGTGCCGCCGCCATTCCTCTCACCTCGCCACCACCACCATTCCGTCCCCCTCATCTCTCCCTCTCGTCGTATCTCTATCTCTCTCCCGCTCCCCCTCTCCTTCTCGGCCGCTCAAGGGCCTCGCCGGAGCCGCCGCTCGCCGTTACTGTTCCGTCGCGGATCCACCGCTGACCAGCCGTCCTCGTCACTTGCTCAGCCCTATTTGGAGCCTAGGAATCCAGGTGAGTACAACCCTAAACCCTAATTAGGCTAATTTACATTTCTAGACGGGTTTTAGGGGTTAATTAGGGTAATTTAGGGGTTAACGTGCGAAGGACATTAGGGGCTGATATTGTGGCTGATTTGGTGGTTTAGCGGGATCATTTTAATGAGGTTTAGTGGCTTGGAATGTGCTGTGTGATGGATGGAAGTATTGGATTGAATCGGCCCGAGTTCGGGTCAAGTTCGGGTTCAATTGTGGGTTATAGAGCGCACTTAGTTTGGTCCTCGTGGTGGCTGATTATGTGGTGAATTTGGGAGTTTAGGGTGATGATTTAAATGTGTAATGATGGCCTAGAATGGGCTGATCGGTGGCTATTTATTGTGGATTCGATTCGGGCCATTCTGTGGATTAAATGGGCGCAATGCGTGGGCTGCGAGTTAGGCTGGAAATGTGGTGATTATGAGAGTCTAATGTGATGATTTAAATATGACTTGATAGTCTAGAGTGGGCTGATGGTCGGCTGTTCATTGGGGAAATTAATTTAGGCGATTATGTGAATTAAAATGGGTGCAAATGTGTGAGCCGTGTAGTGGATGATCTTGTGGTGATTTTGGTGGTTTAGTATGATAATTCAAATGAGATTTAGTGGCCTAGAAAGTGCTGAGTGATGGCTGATCATTGAAGCCTCGATTTGGGTAAAAATGTGGACTAAACGAGTGTAATTTGTGTGGCCGTGTAGTGGCCGACCTTGAGGTGAATTTGGAGGTTCATTGTGCTGATTTGGAAGTGAATTGGTGGCCTAGGGTGGACTGTTCATGGCTGATTTGGTGTAGATTCGATCCGGGCCATATTTGATTAATCATGGTCTTAGTGTAAATCATCAAGTGTTTGTGAATGGACCATGAGGAGGTTGAATTGAACGCGAATTGACGTTAGTATTTTGATGCCATATTGAGTACTTAGGTGGCCGTGACTTGAGGGAGCCTTGGGGGCCATGGGCTTGTGAAATTTTAATGATCTAATTTCGTGATTTCGTGTGCCAAGTTCGTGCCATGGCTGGATTGAATGATTTGATTAGTTGGACTTGTGATATATTGAATTGAGCATATTGCGTTGTGAATTGAACATGTTGTGTTGTGAATTGAATGCTCGTTGTGAAATTCGTGAGTGCCCAAGTGTGAACTTCATGGCCATGGGTGTATATCTCGAGCATTGGCATGGCATGTACATATATGAGTGTGCACGAATGACACGAGTGTGTGATCACCTAAAATGCCCTGATGCGTTTTACGCGGGGTTCAGATAACAATTGGTGTTTGTGAATGAGTGATCACATAAAGCCCTTATGCGTTTTACGCGGGGTAGTGAACCCATCCTGAGGCGTGTTACGCGGGACGATGCCCGGATTACCGGAAGATGACCAACCTGATGCGTATTACGCGGGTTATGTGTCATGAGCCTGATGCGTTTTACACAGGCCGGAGATCGATCTTGAAATGATGGACCTGATGCGTTTTACGCGGGTCGGACCTGATGCGTTTTACGCGGGTCGGAAGAGAATTGATAAATGGCAAGTGTGCAAGAGTACAAGTGTGCGACAATGCATTGATGAGACATGAGCATGAGTGTGAGCACGAGCATATGTATGACATGCGTCGTGACTAAGTGATATGCGTATATGTACCGTGATTGGGTCTTATGTTTTATTCTTGAATTATAAGTGCCTAACTTGCAGGGCGAGGTGAGTATTGGATTTGGGCCCGAGGGCCTAAGTCAATTATGGCTTGATTTGTGTATTATTTGGTGCTTGTCAGGAGGTGCATGTTAGCCCAGTTTAGGTTTAAGGGGCCTACTCGCTGAGATTTATTCTCACTGTTGTTGAAACCCCACTTTTCAGACCTCCAGTCTTGAGGATGGCAGGCATACCGATACGTTTTGGGAGGAGCCCCGGCTAGATATAGTGCTTGACCGCCGAGCCACGTACCCCCTTTTGACGTTGGTGAATGTTGACCCGTTTTGGCTTTTATATGTTTATTCTGTTGTAATAGACATTGTAAATCCCCGTTATTAGTGCAAGTTGTATTTATGGTATTACTGCTATCCTTGGTCACGTGGTTTTAATTTGTACGGGTATTTGTTTGCTTCCGCTTGTGCATTGTTCTCCGTTTTGGGTTTCGGGTCGGCGACGTGTCCTGGGACGTCGCACTGAATCGACCTCGGTAGGGTTGTCGCTGCCATAGGGTTCGGGGCGTGACAGAGTGTGCACGAATGACATGAGCATGTGATCACCTAATTGCCCTGATGCGTTTTACGCGGGGTTCAGATAATAACTGGTGTATGCAAAAGTGTGATCACATAAAGCCCTGAGGCATTTTACGTGGGGTATTGAACCCGTCCTAAGGCGTGTTACGCGGGACGATGCCCGGACTACCGGAAGATGACCAACCTGATGCGTTTTACGCGGGTTATGTGTCATGAGCCTGATACGTTTAACGCGGGCAGAGATCGATCTCGAAGTGATAGATCTGATGCGTTTTACGCGGGTCGGACCTGATGCGTTTTACGCGGGTCGGAGGAGAATTGATAAATGGCAAGTGTGCAAGAGTGCAAGTGTGCGAAAATGCATTGATGAGCATGAGCATGAGCATAAACATATGCATATTATGCGTTGTGACCAAGCGATGTTATGTACGTGCCACGATCGGATCCTGTGCAGTTATTGTGAACTTATGAAGTGCCTAACCTACAGGGTCAAGAAAGTACTGGATTTGGGCTCGAGGGCCTGAGTCAATTATGTTTTGATTTGGGTGTTGTTTAGTGCTCGTCAGGAGGTGCATATTAGCCTAGTTTAGATTTAGGGAACCTACTTACTGAGATTTTTTCTCACTGTTGAATAAACCCAATTTTTCAGACCCCCGGCCTTGAGATGCCCTCCGTACCTATACGTTTTGGGATCCCTTACCGGATAGACCGGGAGGAGACAGTATACCCCGCAGGGAACGGGGACTTCTTTGTTAGATATCTTGCTATAGTTTGGGTTGATGCGGGCGAGGAGCTAGACCAGGCCCACAGATATATTGCGTGGTGTATTAGGGACCATACCTGGACTTACGGACCCCTACGATCTTTTGAGGTTCCGTATAGCGATTCGGGGGATGTTGACCCTCAGTGTCCCAATGGGGAATTGGCCAGCCCTGACCGTGCGCTGGAAGGTGGGGATCCAGACCCGGAGCCGATGGATTCGGAGGATGAGGAGCTTGAGCCCATGGAGCAGGACATGGAGCCGGAGGACGAGGCCAAGCCGATGGATTCCGAGGAGGAGTCAGCTGGGGTCGAGTCCGAGCAGGATTCCCTAGACTCTGATGTCGAGCTGTCTGATAGCTCTTCCGAGTCATCGGGATCTGACTTGGACTGGGTTCCGTAGGTTTAGCCTTAACCCTAGATAGATTGGGCCAGTACCTTTTTTACCAGAGCCCCTTCTAATCTTTTAGTAACCCTGACCGCCCGGGCCGCTTACCCCTTTTTGTTAGTAGTGGCCATTGACCCGCTTTTGGTTTTTGATGATCAGGCTGTATATGAATATTGTATATGGTTCCCAATATCAATGCAAGTGTATATTTGTTCATGTGGTTGGTTGTGTGGATATTCTTGGTCATGTGGTTTAAAATTGTTCGGGTGTTGTATTGCTTCCGCGTGTGCTTGAATCTTTGTGTTGGGCGTTGGGTCAGCGACGCGTCCTAGGACGTCGCACTTGAATCGACCTTTGCGAGGGATGTTGCGTGCCGTAGGGTGAGGGGCGTGACGCCAGGAATTTGAATACTCTTCAAGAATATTCCATTTCTGAGATTAATTGTATAATCCAAGATAAAGAGACTCATCTTCAGTTTTTAAAAGAAGATCTTGAATACAAGAAGATTGGCAAAAATCTTTCTGAAACAAATCTTCAGAGAAAGATTTCTGATCTTGAAAATCAGATCAAAGATTCTATATGTTCTAATATTCCCAATGCTTTCTGGTCCCATAAGTGTCACATAGTAGATCTTCCTTATGAACCAGAATTTTCAGAAAAGGACATTCCTACTAAAGCTAGACCTTCTCAAATGAATCATGAAGTCTTGAAAATGGATAAGATATCCAATTCCTAACAAAAAAGATTTATTAAATAGACTTTATGATGCAAAAATCTTTTCAAAATTTGATATGAAATCAGGTTTCTGGCAGATTCAAATTAGTGCAAAGACAGATACAAAACAGCATTTACTGTTCCTTTTGGCCAATATGAATGGAATGTCATGCTTTTTGGTTTAAAAAATGCCCCTTCTGAATTTCAAAGGATAATGAATGATATCTTTAATCATTGTTCTGATTATATTATTGTTTATATTGACGATACTTTAATATTTTCTGCATCCATAGAAAAACATTTTAAACACATCAATCATTTTATCAATATTGTAAAAAAGAACGGTCTAGTTGTGTCACCTACTAAAATATCTCTTTTCAAAACAAAAATTCGATTTCTAGGACACTACATCCATCAAGGTACTATCATTCCTATTGAAAGATCAATTATATTTTCTGAAAAATTTCGTGATGAAATCAGAGACAAAAATCAATTGCATAGATTTCTAGGAAGTTTGAATTATATTATTGAATTCTTTCCTCGCATCAATATAATTTGCAAACCACTCCATCAGAGGCTCAAGAAGGATCCTCCTCCATGGACTCAGATCCATACTGATATTGTAAAACAGATCAAGCGGACTATCAAGGAAATTCCTTGTTTACATCTTGCTGATCCTTTTGCTTTCAAAATCGTTGAAACTGACGCTTTTGATATTGGTTATGGAGGAATTCTTAAGCAATCCAAAGACAACAAAGAACAAATTGTTTAGTTTGTCTCCAAACATTGGAATGATTATCAAATGAATTACTCCACAATTAAGAAAGAGATTCTTGCTATTGTACTTTCTATTTCCAAGTTTCAAGGAGATCTTTTAAATCAAAAATTCTTATTACGGATTGATTGCAAATCTGCAAAAGATGTTTTGCAAAAAGATGTCCAAAATATTGCTTCAAAATAAATTTTCGCCAGATGGCAAGCCATTTTATCTGTTTTTGATTTTGACATAGAATTTATAAATGGAACTTCGAATTCTCTCCCAGATTTTCTCACACGAGAATTTTTACAGGGAAAATGCCTCCCAAACCACTTGACAGGCCTACCAGAAGAAAAGGTAAAGAAATTGCCGAATCTTCCTCAGAGAAAAAACCTGGCTTAACCAACATAAAGACATGGCTGCAAGCAACTACCCAGCCATCTTTGAATACTACTACCATTTCTACTCATGCCAAACCAAACCTTGATTTGTCTCTAAGACCTCCTTTTGATATTTCTAACATTTCTCATGAAGAAGCCTTACAGCTCCTCCAAAAAGCCTTCAATAGTCAGACACAACCATCAACAGCACTGATAAGTCCTGACCCTTCTCCCATTGCTACCCAAAAGCAAACGGGAAAAAGAATTTCTAACGAGGTGGTTATTCAGTCAACTCAGGCTACCCCTCCTGAGCTTAAATCAAAATTCTTTCCTAAAACAAACTCTGATACCATTTGTAATATTGAAAATGGATTTTATGATGAAAACCCCTATGTTTTTGCCAATAACATGTTTTCAAAAAAATTTCTATACACTCCATATGACATATACAAAACTGTCGAATTCTATGAAAGAATTCGACGAAATGAATCTATCTCTTTTAAACATTTCTCGGACAAAGGACATATAAATTACTCTAAGGCCATTTTACACAAGGTCATTCACCCTCAGGACTGGAAACCAAGTCCACTGGCCATGAGGAAATTTAATGTCAAAATGACTGACTCCCTTCCATACAGAACATCCTTTTCATATTTTGATTATCGACAAGTATGGCGGAGTGCGTTCTGGAGACAAAATCCCAATAACTCCCATACTTGGCTTTTTTATTTTGAAAATTTTAGAATCAAAGAAATCCCATATTGGTTCTTCCAGTGGTGGGAACAGCTTGGACCCATTGAAGAAATTCTTCATGCCAAAGTTCAACCCAGCTATGAACTCTTCCTCAAAATATTCATTCCACATCCTTATGAGGAAATCTTTCCTAAACTCATGCTCTTTTTCTATTTCTTCGGAGTATCTTGGGTTCTTGGATGGACTCTTGATTATAGAAAAGCAATCAGAACAGGCATCCCTATTCTAATACGACGATTCAAAGTCAAATGATGGGATGGCTTCAAATTCTTTGATAGAGCATCCGTGGACGGTGTCAACAGATGGCTCATTGCTAGAAATAATGTTCCTGGATGTCCTCCCTCTCCTGGGGAAATCACCCCATTTCTACATGACAAAGGTTTCATCCTTTCTAAATTAGCTTCAGCTCAATCACACCAGCAACTAGCCGGAATGTTGAAGCAAGCTCTTTCTGAAATCGAAGATTCTGGATCTTCTCACTCTCGTCACAGTGGGAACTCCAATGAAGATGATTGCTACGGAATCCTTCCAAGAATCCCGTGGGGAGATGTAGCAGATCAGGAAGAAGAAGACGAAGCGGTGGAAGATCTGTCCAAACCATAATATCAGGCACCGAAAGACTCCAGCATTTTCATCATTTCTAGATGTCTGAAAGTCTTTTTCTTTGTCAAAACTTTCATAATTATGCCCGGTCACTATTCACTGTAACACCGTGCACTTATTTGCTACAGTTCTACCCGTGAACTATTTCTACAGGAACCCAGCCTGCTTATATAAGGAGACCTCATTTCCTTAGAGAGGCAGAACCTTTCACAACTTTTCAAAATCTCTTCAAACCCTTTCTCTCCGAGTTCCAAAACCCTTTCCAGTTTCTCTCCAAACCTTCTTTGAAGGAATAAGAGATTTCATCTCAAACCTTTCTAAAACCTTTCCATAACCAGTAAGTTTCTAATCCCTGAAAAGATCTTGTCACATACTTTCAAGATCTTTCAAAACCTTTTCTAGTTCTTATATTGTGGAAAATCTTATCGTTCTAGACTACCAAATAGTCTGAGGAACGGGAGAATTTCTACCAAAGAAATTTTCTTACTTCTGCACTTGTATTTCAATATCTACATTCTGTAACCTTTCAATACTGTTGTTGTAATCGTCAAGTATTATTTATAATTTCTTTAACAGTCATTTCTAATTTCTTCCCTGCATTTACATTTACATACCCCACAAACAGCAAGTCGAACCGCCTGTGGAAGGTCTGTACTTTAATTTAAAGCAGTTCTCTGCAATTGTTATATGTCCTTACTTTTTCTTACCATTTTACCCTTTCCGTCCTTGCTTAAGCAATACCACCTATATGGTTGGTTTAGAATTTTTAACAATTCTTCTTCTTGTTTTTTATATTGTATACGGTCTCTTTATTATTCTTAATGCTCGCGCCTTTATTTAATTTTATTTATTTAATAATTTTCTGTGTAGAAATCTGCATTTTCATATTAGAATATATTTTTGCTGTTGCTAGATCTAGAGATATATCTGAGATCCTTTATTTATTTTCTCAATATATTGAATATTTTGCACATTTAGAAAGACGCTTAAATATTACATACATCTTTATTGTTCTTATCTTTTTAATACAATTCCCCGGATTCCTTTCTAATAAACGAAAACGCATAGATTAATTGGTCTTCTATAAAGATATTTTCCCTATTTATAATCCCCAGATCCTAGGCCATTGATGATATATATATATATATATATATATATATATATATTTGAAGTAGGAGTAATCTAGATGTGATCAAATTGTCCACTTGAACTCTCTTATAATAAAATCTCGAGAAATCAAGAGTATCGCTCCTTCTAGACATCATTTTGAAGACCTAAAATCGAGTTTGTGTTCCTTTTCGTGCCGTAAACTTTCTGCATTTACAACTTGCCTAATGCACAACAGATTACAATTGTTGCTTTAAGTTCCCCAATGATTCAACAAAGCTAGCAATCAAATGGCATGCTAAATTTCAATTTGATTACCAACTCCTAAAACTTTTATTTTAATTGATATTTGGTGACGCTCGATATGTCCTGAATAGAAGAAAAAATTGATTGTGGGATGAATCAAGGGAAAAAAAATTTCAAAAAATCCTGCTACTCAAGCAAGAGCATGTCTACAGAAGAGAGATGAACTAGCGCAATATCGGCAATGGCGTCGCTCAATAACAACCATTGTCGAGCAACCTCGTTCAACATGCAACAACTATGGTGTTGGCAGTGTTCGCACCTCTCACTCTCTTTCTCTCAATTAAGGTTTCACTCTTTCATTTCATTTTTTATAGGGTTAATATCACAAAAAATCCTAAACTGGTACACTTGTGACAAATTTGCCCCAAACTAATTTTTTGACCACCAAAAACCCTAAATCGATACACCTGTGACAAATTTACTCTCAATTAGTGTACTGGTTTGAGGTTTTACGTCTCTATTTGTCACAAATTTACTAATTTGTAATTTTTTGCAATATTAATGCAATTTAACGAAGGGTAAATTTGTCAAAAGTGTAATAGTTTGGGGTTTTTTGTAGTAAAAAAATTAGTTTTGGGTAAATTTGTTACACATGTACCAATTTTGAGTTTTTTGTGGTAAAAAAATTAGTTCGGGGTAAATTTGTCACAATATACCGATTTATGATTTTCCATGATATTAACCTTTTTTTATATTTATCTAATCCAAAGAAAGAAAAACCATTGACCACCAAAAAAATTCCTACGGGGTCATCATGAATACATCCTAGATGCCTTTTTTGTTCGTGGTGGGCAATGCTATTCAACATCACATATGTCAGCCTTTCATCATGATGGATGGACGCTCTAGAATGCATATATAATGGACGAACTCTGGACTTTGACATTCTATCTAAGCATCATTTGAAATTTCCCCCTTCACACTACGCAATCTCTCTGTAAGTCTTGAACGTGACGTTTCTCTGGTTCAATTTGGAGACTTTTCAGTTCTTCACGAACATCATTATGTTATTGTCGTTCCCTTCCTCCTTTACTTTTCTACTTTACAAAAAGAGAAGTCCTGGAAGCTAACCAATCCCCCGTTGACAATTTGGTGGAAATGTAATTTCTATTATCTTGACACGACCAAGACTTTGTGGTGGATTCTTTGTTAACCCAAGGATCTCAGCAAGGAATAAAACAGAGAGATATAGTTTGTCAGTGTCGACTACATCATCTGACGTATGTATCCATTTTTCTATTGGCCAGAAGAAATTCACCACCGATGATAGGGATGTTTAATTGACTTAGGATCCTTCATTTAGGTTTTTTTCTTCGCACACATGGTATATCTATATTTTTCGGCTTGATTAATTTCTACAAATGCACGTCAATCCCTCCATCCTTTTATATTAGTTAAAGGATTCATTCACAAGATGGCAGGTGTGGCCTAAGTGGATGATTTTGTAATTTGAACTCGGGATCTTCCATGCCCCAATCAAGAGTTTAAGCACCCAGCTAATCCCTTAGGAGCACGTTTGGTGACTCGGATAAGGACCCGATAGAATAAAAATTATTTTACTAGGCATTCGGGGACACATTTTGGACGGGATAAACACGGATATGTTAAAATAGAAAGCCAGATAATCTACTTTGCCTCTAGGAGTTATCCCACCCCGATTTGATTCAAAAATATATATAAAAGAGTAAAAAAAAAATCAAAAGAGAATATCTGAATAGTGTGAAGTATATGTCTTGAAAACTAGAAGGGCCACCATGGTGCCACTTTTGACCGTCGCTCAATAGTTTTTGATGGTGGTCAACTAAAAGTTTCAGTGTCTATAGCGAGTGCGGTGGCCAGGTTTCTGTAGATTTGGCCACCGCCATGGTCGCCTTGCTTTGGCAACCACTAGCAGTAGTTGAACCTAGCAGCTACAACAACCACCACATGTTGTCCGTGCTCGCGGATCCTCTCATGAGCTAGATTGGATCTCCATCCATGGTTAGCAACCCCGTCATGCAGGTCACCGTCAGAAACTGCGACCACGACATGTGGTTGTCACTTTTTATGCAAAGTAGGTTAGGTTTTTTTCAAGTTATTTATTTATTATCATTATTTGTCTAGTCAAAATTTAGATTATATCCGATCATTTAGCAAACAAGATATAAGATATAACAAATCTCTCGTCATTCTAATTCTATCTCAATCCAAGTCCTGACAACCAAACACAATCTGTAAAATTGGACTTTCTTGATCTAGATGGGATGTGGATTTGAAAGTCCAACTAGGGGTTTGGTTGTTTGAGGGAGAATTGTTTTCAGGAAATTGTTTTCTGACTTTCCGATGTTTGAAAAACGAAAAACTAGTTGATTTACAAAGACATTTTTCATGGACTGAAAATAAGAAATTTAGATTAGGGAAAACAAGTTCCCCTTTTGGCAAGAAGGAACTCACTTTTCCTAAATCATTAAACAAGTGAAAATTATTTATTTTCCTTAAAAATAATTTCCATGCAAAATATTTTCCTTTATCAAGAAGCTTTCAGTGAAACAAATGGAACTTAGATGTAACATATATAACGAGATCTAGTACTCTTTCTAAAATGTTAAGACACATTTCCATGTTCGTGATTGGCCTGACCTTGACACCTTAAGTTTGGAGGACAAAATATGATTTCGAATAGAAAAATTTTATCCTGTCAGGTATTAGGTGAATCACGCGGATGGAACATATTGGGACATAGCCCGGATCAAGAATGGCTCAAAATGCTCAGAATTCCCAATTGACAATGACCGTGACATGATGTTGTCTAGAAGTCATGAGTTCTCGCAATGGCCTCAAGTGACCAGAATGCAATGGTCTTCCTCCAACGAAGGTGATTAAGGCCTACTCGTGATGGCCACAAGGTCTCGAGGTGGCCGTACGTCCCTAACCACCATCCGACGAACAGTGTTCATACCCTAATGTTTCGTCATTGCTATGTTGTTTCTGCTTCTTACTATCTATTCATTGTGGTTTCATTAAAAGGAAGCGGGGGTACAGGTTGAGAGAGGCAGGATGAAAAAGTCATCCTCGAAACTTCCTCAACATTACTACTCTCACCTATCATGGTTAGTTTACTTGCTAGGAGTGTTCTAAATATAGTTAATACAGATATTGTTGATTCGTTTCCAACGGTCTAAGTTTTAGAGCGACAAGAACTTGCCACACCGTATGAAACACGGTACTCGACAAAGGAGGGAAGTGTGGTTTGTCAGAAACAATAATGACAGCAGAATTAGCAGCTGATCGTAATTGGTACGAAGCTGACGGTGGGTTAAGCGACAGTCAATCCACTTTCATCTCCATTGTAATATGTTCATGTCGTCGTCGTCTCATTTTCTTGTATGTTGCTGTCTCATGGGAACTTGAACTTTTGCAGAGTTATTATCAGTTCCTTTTCCTTTTTATACAAATTTGGAGAGGTCAAATTCCTGGAAATTATCTCCTGGAGTCTGGACAAACGTGCTGCAAGAGCCAGACCCCATGCTTTGCATGATATTAAATACTGCTTTAATACAAAAATTTTAGAGAAAATTGTATAATCAGTTCTAAATTATTTCAACGAAATACCGTTTTTTCAACTCTCTAAGAAAGAAATTTCATGTAGCCTTCGACGGGGTAGAAACATCTATATTGGCTACTTATAGATACTTGTTCAAGCTGATCCTGAGAAGTAGTGAAAACTTTTATGGTCATTTTACATGATGTTATCCAAGGATTTCTTTTTTGATGGCAAATTCTACAAAAACAATTCCGTCTGTCACAATAGACTTCGATAATATTTTCAATAGGTATTTACATAATTTTTTTCTCTTTGAATAAACGATTCATCGAAATAATAAATCGTTATTGATATTGATCCTTTTGGGATATCCAAATGTTCAACATTTCCTCTATTCAATCATTCTCCTTCGTCTTGTTACTACATATATTCTTGGTACACATCTTTTCTTTCACAGTTCGAAAATGTCATTGTTTGAATGATTCCATCATATATGATGGAGTTGGGAAAACTAATGCATAACCCATCTATACCCAATAGTAAAGGGGCTGAGGTTCGGTTGGGTCGACATATCTCGAATGTAATCACTAGCAAAAGGTTGATCTGCCCTATTTTACTTTTTTTTCTTAGATTTTTGTTTTCATATTGATATATTATTTAAATATTTTCGGTTGGAGCTGAGTTTGATGTCACATGGTCATGATAATCATTTTACATATCACTTCATTAAGAAATATAATCGCGCTTTGATTAAAGTGTATCAACTTTTAAGAAAAAGATCCTAAAAAATTTAAGGGTTATGTTATCAAACTTTCTCGACCTAGCTCGAAATTGAATGTGTTATCTTATTATAATCAAAATTCGGTGAAATATTTTAAAAATGTGCCATGTCCAATGCGCAAGTACCGCGTTGATATAAAAAAGTTGGCAAGGAGGATACTTAATATTTGTTACAAATTAGAAAGATGGCATCTTGGCAGTACAATATCTTCTCAATCTGACAACTCATGTTGGTGGGATTAGTGGCTTCTTCGTCACATCAACAGAAAAATTACTTCTGCCTAATGTTTTCATGACTTGACCATGATTGCAAAGTCCGTGCAAAGTCTATAATTTTTCTTGACTAGACCAAGACTTTCTTTCCTGTCAATTAACCCTACAGAAGAAGCACCAAAGCAACTTTTGTATGACACGACATAACGAACATTGCACGCAATAAATAGAGAACGTGGACACCTCAAATCACGCCAATATACGACGTAGTAAATTAACATATCTTCTAACACCATCATCACGTAGAATAATGACATTTTCTTGACTTATTACCAAGTTCAAAGTCTCCTATCTAGGGTTTTTCTTTAAGGTCCTTCAATGCATTATTATGGTTGACGCCAAATACAACTTAAAGACACATATGATCTGAAATAGAAAATCAATAGAAGAAGACTAGTGAGGACGCTAGTCGTCGTTGATTCTTGTCCTTAGGCTTCATGAACCGTGATCTACAACGGCAAAGTTGTTTTACATATGAAGCGTTGTGATTTAGATTGTTTAAATAAAGAACTTTATCACTCAATCAACTTTTTAAAGGTCGGTATCGAAAGAGACTAGCGATCTTTTGATACAAGTGATTCTTGATTTTTTGAATCGATTGCCTTGATAAACACGCTTGCAACTGCATGTATAGAGTCCACAAGGAAATTGTGTCACGCTCCGAACCCCATCGAGCACGCAACTCACTTCTCTGGTCGAATAATGCGACGTCCCAGGGTATCGCCGACCCAAATAACTTGATCAGAGATTTATATCAATCAGCGAAAGCCACAAATACCTAGTCAATAATAACTTGGGTAAATAGGGGAGATTAAACACATCCATTGCTCATCCAAACTTATACAATATTCACAATTTACAAACCACCATATACACAAGCACACCGAACTTCTACACTATTAACCACCGACGTCAAAAAGGATCGATAGCCTGGGTATCCTATCACCAAAATTGGTACTCTTCAAAAAGCCTACTCCCAACCCCTACTCTGGCCCCTACGCCCTCTGCTTGGCGTCTACTCCGAGTCTGATTCCTCTGCATCTGAACCTGAATCCCCTTGAACTGTCTGCTCCTCTGAGGACTCCGGCTCGACTTCAATCTCAATCGGGTTGTTTATGCCACCCGACTCCACTGGAACTTCGACCCACTCCTCCTCGACTGGCTCCTCGTCCGACTTGTCCTCTGGCACAAACTTGGGGTCGAGCCATTGCTCATACTCAGGTACGGGCACCGGTTCTTCTTCAGGCTCATCCTCAGGCTCATCTTCTGGGGCCTCTTCAGGTTCTGCCTCGGGTTCTTCCTCTTCTAGTTCTTCCTCTGGAATCGCCTCGAGATCCACGTCCATTGGATCGTACCCCGCCTACAATTCTTCAGATTCTGGTTCATGCTCGGCCCCCGAAGGCTCCGGTGCTGCAGGCGCAGGATGAAGTCCTGACTGTGCTAAACTAGTCTCCAAACTAGTCATCTCGCCATCCTGAGGAGGTATGGCTGATCGATCCCAGTCCCCAACTCCATTAAAGGGGACATCGAAGCCACGGACGGGGCCAAACTCATCTACCCTGTCTCGAAAGAACCAAGCGGTGTACGTATGGGCTTGCCAGAGGGGTAGTCGTATGTCTACCCAAACTACCGTCGTATGCTTAACCTAGGTCATATTACCATCTATCGGGTACTCTACAACACTGTGGTCAGTGTGCACCGGTACTCCAAAACGCTCAAGTGGCGGCGGTGGGGGATTCATCGCTCAGGCCGGGGTTCTGAAATTTTTGGTTGAAACAACCATGAGAATACATCTCAGTAAGCACACACCCTAAACCCCACCTAGGCTATCATGTACCTCCAGACAATCACAAATACAATCACACACTCAGCCATCACATAGCAGGCACACAATTATGCTTACCTGGGCCTTTCCAGCGTGCAACCTGCACGTTAGTCACAACAACATCATTTCCGATCACATGCACGTTCTAATTACATTTCATGCATTCGTTCCGGCCTCATCACATTCTTTCCACACAATTCACCAGTGACCCGCGTAATGGTACCGCCTCAGGTTCACTGCGACTAATTCATTCTCAACTCGCCAGTGACCCGCGTAGTAGTACCGCCTCAGGTTCACTGCGACTAACTCATTCTCGACTCGCCAGTGACCCGCATAGTAGTACCGCCTCAGGTTCACTGCGACTAACTTATAACAACACTTCAGGGCCCGCGTAATGGTACCGCCTCAGGCTGTGTATCTTGCCCGCGTAATGGTACGGCCTCAGGCTCAACACCCACCACCTACGATACAACCCACGTAATGGTACCGCCTCAGGTTGGCCGTCCTCCGGTAATATCGGGCATCATCCCACGTAGTCGTACCGCCTCAGGACGGATCAATTCCCCGCGTAATGGTACCGCCTCAGGGATTTCCATTATCACACGTATTACACCACAATCTCTTTCTCACTCGTTCACACATTCAACATTCACATGCCAACATACTAGCCAATCGTTCTTGGCCCATGCACGCATCAAACCACGCATTTCTCAAGCCCAATAAACACCCAACACGACCAATTGACAGTCAATTTCAACTCGGCCCAAGCGTGCACATAACGAAGCACGTTTCAACTAAATATTTCACGAACTAACAAACAATCACGGCCGCCATCGGGCCCACAATCACAGCCACCATCACAGCCACAAATTCAACATTTCCACGTATATTTCGAGCCCTAACAGGCACCACAACACAGCCACATCACGGCACATCAAACCGACACAAATCGTCTCCAAATCAGACCATATGTCCGTCATTTCAATTCCCAATTTTCCAGCATCTAACTCAGCACGAAACAGCCACGAAATCAACATAATTTCATTCATCAACCCGCCATAATTAATCCCCAAGTCGGTCCACTAATATAATCACTAAACGGCCTCTAATTAACCCCTAAACCGTCGCCTAACAACCCGATTCAGCCCTAATTTTGTCCGTCGATACCCGAAGTCCTAAATAGAGTTTAGAGCGTGACTTACTTGAATTCTAGACTAACTCGGCTAGAGTGGAAAGGGGGAACGGCTGATCGGCGGCAAGTGGCGGTGGCGAGCGGCAGCGGTGGCAACGGCTTCCTTGGCCGCGGTCACTCAAGGCCACGGGAGGAGAGGGAGAGAGGTCGCCGAGAGGGAGAGGGAGAGAGAGAGGGACAGCGGCATGAGGGTGGTGGTGGCTCGGTGGCGGAACGGCGGTGGCACGGCGGGCGGTGGCCGGCGAGCGGCGGCGCGGCAAGGGGGGCGGACGGTTCGGTGAGGGGAGAGGAGGGAGCCGAGAGATAGAGAGAGAGAATGAAGAGAGAGAGAGGATTTGGGTTTAAATAATCAAGGTCAATAATTGAAGGTCCAATTGACCATTCTGCCCTTCTCTCACAATTCCAATCGACAATCCAGATTCGATCTTATCTTGAGATCGACGGTCCGGATCAAATCTTTTCCAAAATATCCAAGGGCAATTTGGGAATTTCTCAAAAAGTCCAAGGGCAAAATTGTCCAAAAATCTCTAATTCTTAGGCTAGGGCGAAATTACCAAAACGCCCTTCCCAAATTACATTGGTCTTAACAAATCTCCAAGGGTAAAATGGTCATTTTCCATTTCTCGCCAAAATTCAGTTTTTCTAAAGGAGTCGGACAAATCCGAAGCTATCCGGGCAAATAACAACGTCGTCCAAGTGATCTGTCGTGACTTTCTAAATTTCCAATGCCCAACTCGGTCTCTAATTAATGCATAAGTTCTGAATAACGTAACTTGCGCATATCTCGTACTAACGGGTGGCTTTTGGGGAAATTCGCGCATTTGACCCGTGGCCGATACTGAATCATGCCACGTACAAGTTTACTCGGGTCGTGACGACCTCGGTCGTCACTTAATCGCGAGGATTGATCGCTAGATCCGATGGGCACGATCGTTTGGTATAGGTTCGGGGTCATTCGTCGATTCATTTCGTGGTCAAGTGGAATCACCCGCGATCCACTAATATGACATTGGCGAACTGATCCCTGACTATCCTTGGATCGGCCTTTATTGGCTCAAAATGTCACCTCGATAAATTTCATGGTCGATAGTCGGTTCACGATCGAGTTCTTTGGTCGCGCGAATTTAAATCCCTAATTAGCCTTTCCCTAATGGTTAGTATTCCCGAAGTGATCAATTCCAGGCGAGATCTAATTACAAGCACGTCCATAAACTACTCATTTCATAAATCCCAAGTAGGTCAAATTTCAGAATGTCACAAATTGTAAAACAATTGTGTTGAAAGATTGGATTTGATCTGATTATGATTCCTTAGATTACGGACTAATTGATTTAGTCAATCCGTAAGATTGGATATTCAATTAGTAAAATAGGGAAACGTTATCTTGTACATTTTTTCCTATTTGTATTTTCTTGTATTATAACTATCCTTATGTACATATACAAGCAAGATAGAAAAAATACAATTACAATTCCTCCATAAATCTTCTTCGATTTCTATCATGGTATCAGAGCATTCTTTTCTGGCCTAGCTTTCACAAATTTTTGGGATTGCCTCCGGTTAGTTTTCTAATTTGTTGTTGCAAATCATAATAAGCAAAACAAAATTAGCACTATTGGTAGGAATCCACATATTTATTTATCAATGATACCATGTCAAAGAAACAAAATTCGAGTTCCAATCAAAACTGCGATCCAGGCACACCTACATTAGAAGATGCTCCCAATTCACCCCGAAACCAGACTTCGAATCAAATTGATCCGACTCAAGGTAGCGGTCTTCCGTCCAATGCCCTACTGGTCTTGTTCAATATCCCGGTCCGGTCCAATGGCCACTAATCCGCTGGTTTCCAATTCAAGGCCAATGGGCCGTCGGGCCAAATCAACCGTGGGTCCAGCACGATCCATTTGGAGAAGAAGCAGCTCCAGCTTTTGGAGCTTAGCCTGATGGAGGTGGGCCGGTTCCTTTTGTTTGTGGGTCCAATCTATCTATAAGATTAGATATTCAGTCGGTATAATAGGGAAACATTATCTTGTATATTTTTTCCTACTTGTATTTTATTGTGTTATAAATATCCTTATGTACATGTACAAGCAAGATAGTAAAAATACAATTACATTTCCTCCGGTTAGTTTTCTGACTTCTTGTTGCAAATCATAATCTGCAAAACAAAGTTAGCACTCCGGGTAGGAATCCACATATTTATTTATCAACGATACCATGCCAAAGAACTAAAATTCAAGTTCTGATGACAACCGTGATCCGGGCATACCTGTATTGGAAGATGCTCTCAATTCACACCGAAACCAGACTTCGGATCAAATTGATCCTACTTAAGGGAGCAGTCTTCCGTCCAATGCCCTATTGGTCATGTTCAATATCCAAGTCCGACTTAGTGGCCACCGATCCACTGGTTTTCGGTTCAAGGCCAATGGGCCACCGGACCAAATCAACCGTGGGTCCAGCACAATCCATTCGGAGAAGAAGAAGCTTCAACCCTTGGAGCTTAGCCCTATGGAGGTGGGTCGGTTCCTTTTGTTCTTGGGACCAACCCGAATAGTGGGTCGGGCTGGTCGCCTTCAGGTCAGTGACCCGAACTAACACTGGTGGGTTTTGGGACTAATCCTTACCCAATTATTCAACCCGGTTTCCTACCCTATGCCATTTTAGCCACCGGTGGCTGCCTGGAGCCTGGCGACCCACTCTATACATCACCAGCCAACAGACCAAAACTACGACTCATCAATCAACAACTCGCAAGACCAGACAACTACTCCACTTGGGCTTGAGATTTCCTGCGAGCTTTAGTAACAAAGGACAAAGATGGTTTCCTCAATGGAACCATAGCTTTTCCAACGATATTGGCACAAGTGCAACCTGCTTGTTCGCACATGGATTGGGAACCATATAGCTCCTGACGTCGGGCCGGACTCCCACTGACTGAAGACTCAAAAACCATGTGGGACAACATCTACGAGATGTACGGGAAGCTTGACCGAGCTAAGATCTTCTCACTCATCCAAGCAGTATCAGAGTTGAAGCAAGGGAACCTCTTAGTCACCACTTGCTTCAACTGACTCTTGGCTTTGTGGAATGAGCTCGAGGCAGTCTAGGAATAACTCAAGGGACCCGAAGCGACTCTCGAACAATACCGAGCTATCGAAGAGCGAGAAAAAGTGACCTAATTTCTCCTAATCTTGAGTGAGAGCTACTCACCTATCTAGTCGTAGATCCTCGCCATGGAACTCATCTCACTGCTCGGCTAAATCTACCAACTAGCCATCTAGGAAGAGAAACAAAACTTAGCCATAGCCGAATATGTGCGGGTGGGAGAGATCGTAACGCTCGCCTCTCCGGCGGGACCGTTGTAGCGAGATCCCACAGCCCTCGTGTCCCACCGTGCGGCGCCTGGACTTCATTGGGAAGAGGAAAGAAACCCTAAAGGGTTTCAAACGGACGGCCCAAATGAAAAGCAAGGATCCGAGGGCTATTATTCGCTCATCCATGTGGTTGAATCCAACGGCCCATATCAAGCCACATCAGCACCCGACCATTAAACCATCCAATGGTCCACGGATTGCCACGTCATCAAAGAAAGGGGGTGGCCAAAATTTTAAAGAAAAAGGTAAATTCTATGAATATTGCAAGCACCTACATCACACTATCGATACATGCTAGAGATTAAATGGAAAGCTAAATGATAAAGGAAAAAGGGAGAAAGAATTCTCTACTTATCAAGTTTTAGCACAAGGGAAAATTACAACAATTACCCAACATCAGTACCAAAATATCATAAAGGCTCTAAGTCAATTAAGAACTACCGAAAAGACTGCAAATTTTTCCTATGCATCTTTTTGCAAGACAAATTCTATTTTAGTTAATGCATTGATAATTGATTGAGGTGCCATTAACTTCATAATGTGCAATGAACAATTCTTTTCTCATGTTCACAAAAGACCCACTCTTCCGTGTTAGTATGTCTTTCGAATGGGAACGTCACTTATGTCCCCAAAAATTGGCACCATTTATCTTAGTCCAAATATTATCCTTAAGAATGTTCTCTACATTCCTAAATTTGAGTTCAATCTTATATCCGTTTGCAAGGCCTATGAGGACAATTCTTGTCGTGCCATATTCAATCCAAAAATTGCTTCTTTCATGATCATTTGACTAGCAAACTAACAGGCTTGGTAGTGTCGCACAAGGACTATATTTTTTTATCAACTTTTTGAAAGACTTTGATTTTTCTTCCTCGAATAAAAGCATTTCAAGTAATGCCACCACTAGTAATAAAACTTTGCTTTTTCATTAACGTTTGTGTCATAGTGCTCGTTTTCCTCACCCAAAATGTCCATTCTACCCTTTGGCAAAGCAATCACGAACGTCATCCCCAATCAGTACTTCTCGAGCTACTAGTGTTTTTTCCTTAATTCACGTGGATATCTGGGGTCCCTATCATACTCCACATCATGACGGATCTCATTTTTTCCTCACTATTGTAGATGACTATATCTGCGCCACTTGGGTTTTCTTCATGCAATCCAAGAGTCAAAATTTTTCCCATATGTCGAATTTCTTGTCCCTAATTAAAAATCAATTCGACAAATCTATCCAGCGAATTCGCACTAACAACGATTGCAAGTTTTTCACTATTAAATGCACGTCTTTTTCTATCTTCTCATGGGATACTCCATGAAAGCTCTTGCACTTACACGCTCCAACAAAATGGGATGTTGAGAGCAAACAACGACATCTCTTAGACGTGGCCCGAGCACTTAACTACCAAGCTTCTATTCCTGAAACTTTTTAGGGAGATTGCGTGGTTACGGTAGCCTATTTAATCAATCGCATGCTAACTCGAGTCCTTAAAGGTCAAACTCCTTTTGAGATGCTTTAGAGTTTTCGGCTATTTGTGCTATGTAACGACTGTGGGCCCTCGGGATAAAATGGACCCCCATGTCCTTCAATGTCTTTTCATGGGATATCCTTCTCCATAGAAAGGCTATTGAGTTATGGAGATATCTATAGGTCATTTCTTTGTAAGCGAAGATGCTGTTTTCTATGAACATATGTTTCCATTTTAGGAGATGACATATTTGTCCTAATCGTCTCTCTCAACATCAAATCATCGTCAATTCTTATTGGAAGAAGATTTATTTGTAACTCCACAATATGTCTTCATTGCATTGGATCCCATATCTCCTGTGCTAGCCAAGCCTGATACCTCGAATCAAGCAATCGAGTCTCCAGTATTATCATTTGAGAAGAACCATTCACGTGCTTCATTAGTGGCATCTCCACAATCGTTTATTGATGGGTATTCTTCACCAGTTCTTGAATAGACAACTTCTGAGCAACCTCGACACTCTCATCGTCATATTCACCCCCTACATGGACAAAAGATTACATATGTCCTACACTAGATTCTCAGGTACAGATTATCATGTATCCTCTTATGTCTCATTTAGTCGAACACATCTATTATATTAGTCGCATATCCGAGGAACATGAACCTTCTTCTTATGACGAAGTAGCTCATGACCCACTCTAACAACAAGCTATGAAGGCTGAATTAAATGCTCTCATAGAGAATCATACTTGGGAAATTGTTTCCTTATCTTCATATCGAAGGTTGATTGGCTGCAAATGGGTATACAAAATCAAGTACAAGACAAATAGTTTCATTGAATGCTACAAGGCTCGATTAGTTGCTAAGGGATTCACGCAACGGGAATGTTTCAATTATCATGAGACTTTTTTCTCAGTCGCAAAGGAGGTAACTGTTCATTTTTTTTTATCCATTACTGCATTTCACAATTGGCAACTGCATCAAATGGATGTCCATAATTCTTTTCTCAATGGTGATCCGAACGAAGAAATCCATATGGAGCTTCCATGGGGTTTACGAAGACAAGGGAGAGTCTCGAGTATGTCGTCTATGCAAATCCCCGTATGGGTTTAAATAGGCTTCTCGGCAATGGTATGCTAAATTTACCATTGCGCTCACAAATGCAAGTTTTCCAAACATGGTTGTGCCCTATTCACATGGACTAAAGGTAAATCATCAATCTATTTATTGATATATGTTGATGATATACTTATTATGAGAAATGATGACTTCGCTATCAGAAACTTTAAAGAATATTTGCAATCTACTTTCCACATCATAGATTTGGGGCCTCCCAAATATTTTCTTGGTATTGAAATTGCTCGGCCCAACAAAGTAATCTGTCTCAATCAGTGGAAATTCGTGTTGGAAATCATTTTAGAAGCCGGACTGTCATGTTACAAGCTAATTGTTATACCGATTGAATAAAATGCCAAACTGATGATGCTTGAATATGATGCGGGTTCATCATCACCTAATGAAGATCCACTGCTTCAAGATCCATCAGGCTATTAGTGGCTCGTCAGAAAGTTGATCTATCTCACCATGACTAGACATGATATATGTTATGCAATGTAGAGACTCGGTCAATTCATGCATAGCCTAAAGTAGTCCCATATGAATGCGGCACTAAAGGTTGTAAAATATTTAAAGGGATGCTTAGGAATTGGAATGCTTTTATCTCATGATTGCGACATGAAAATGACAGCCTATTGCGATACAGAGTATGTTGCTTGTCCAATGACCCAAAAATCTATCACTGGTTTTTGCATGAAATTGGGAAGATCTTTGATTTCATGGAAGATAAAGAAACAATCAACCGTGTCATTATCGTTAGCCGAGTCATAATATCAAGCTATGGCAAAGACTGTTTGTGAAATAGTTTGGATATGGGATTTACTTTCGGACCTTAGCGTACAAGTCAATGGACAAAGCAAATTGTTTTGTGACAATGCTGCTGTACTCAAACTAGCTGCAAACCTAGTCTTCCATGAAAGAACAAAACATATAGAGGTCAGTTGTCATTTCACTTGAGTGGGGATTGGAACCGTGGAACAATCTGCTGACATTTTTATCAAACCACTATGTCAAAGACAATACACATATCTACTAGGGGTGATCCCCGGTTCAATCCTGTTCCAAGGTGGAACCGTGAACCTGACTAGGATGACCAGTTCCCAATTTTTGAGAATCGGGGACTGGACCGGTCGTCTGGTCCGGTTCTGATCCAGTCCAATGGAATTGGTGATTTTTTTTATTTTTTTTCCCACCACAATGAGAGAAAGTGACAAATCTCAACATATTGACGGAAGCGACGACGAGTGAAGAGTCATTGTAGTGCCACAATAAGGGGGAAGTGTTGTACGTGGATTTAGTTCACATTTTACTAATTTTTTAAGAAATGAAAAATAAAAAAAGTATTTATAGTTGGTCCAGTCCAGTCAGTCCGCACCGTTCCCGTTCCTCCTTGGAACCAAGAACCGGACCGACACTCTTGGGAATCGGACCGTTTGGTCGGATTCAATCTAGGCGGTCCGTTTTGTACACCCCTAATATCTACTGAGTAAGTTAGACGTCTTCGACATATCCAAGCCACCAGCTTGAGGATGAGTGTTGAAAGATAGGAGTTGATCTAATTCCGATTCCTTTTATTACTCACTAATTGATTCAGTCAATCCGTAAGATTGGATATTCGGTCAGTAAAATAGGAAGACGTTATCTTATATATTTTTTCCTATCTGTATTTTCTTGTATTATAAATATCCTTATGTACATTTACAATTACTCCATAACTCTTTTTCGATTTCTGTCGAATTTAACTTTTACGTGCAATAGTAGTATTAAGAGGCAATGATAATGACGTCATTTGATGCATCATGGTGCATGCCAGAGGCGTCAGTTTTAAATGCAAAGGTCTTAGATTACAGTGCACCACAGGTTGAATCCGTCATATGCATATATTGGCAAGAGCGCGTGGAATGGTCATTCGGGAGATGAAGACATGGACGGGCTAGTTGGGAAGCGTCCGTCAAAATCAGTGCCATTCGTCATCAGCTCGTGCGTCACGAGCCATGCATTGTCTTGTCTTTCGGACTGGTCACAAGCGTCATTCACGTTTTTATATTGAGTGAAAGGGTTTTTCATGGGGCCTTCTGGGACAGTTTGCTTCTGAGTCTGATGTCTCGGAAGGAAAGACCGTCGAAACGTCTGTCCTGGCGTGCATCAGGTCCCAAACCTATCATTCAAGTCTCGGTTCTTTCTGAAACTTCTGCACAATTTTGTTTAAAAAAAAAAGATTTTGACGGAAATTTTAGCGCGATCAAGTCCGCTGTCCTTTCGGAAGCTCGGAGCCCTAAATTGACCTAATCAATGACGTATGTGGGGGTGATTTTGTTGTGCTTAGAGGCATGGTACTACAAAAAAGGTGAATAATTGTATTCCTTGATAAGAGAAAAATATCATTTTTATGAACGACTTTGCATGATATCCTAAGTTCCTAACTTTCTCATCAGGGAGATCTTTTTTTCTAAATTACCATTGTAACGTAATTGCTAATCTTATTTATAAAAAGGGATCTAAATTTAGAAAGAAGACAACCCCTACCAAACTTCTCCATCATATTGATTTTTTTTTTACTGAAAATTATCTACTTTGAGGATAATAAATCAAAACCTTTATTTCATTAAATTGGAGTACGAGGCCCATTAAATTGGAGTGTGAGGCAAAAGTCAGGCTTAACGTGCGTTTGTTTTCATCGAAAACTTCACGATAAAGAAAAATATTTTCTATAGAAATCATTTTCAAAGGAAATAGTTAGTTTCATTTATTTGGTGATTTAAAAAAAGTGATTTCCTTTCTGCTAGAAGGTGAAGTCGCCCCTCCAATCTAAACTTGTTATTTTCAATCCATGGCAAGTAATTTTTGTAAATCGATTAGTTTTTCCACCATCCAAACATCGGAAAGTCTGAAAAATATTCCTGGAAACAATTGCCCTTCAAATAAAGAGACCCTTAATAATACCACATATGGATTATGAAAGTATTGCAATTACATCTAATCGATTCATGGAACTTGTATGATATTTTATGAGCTTATAAGTTCTGCATATGTTCACCTAGATTTTCCCCAAAAAAAGGAAATTTAATTGCCACTCAAGGAGTTCAAGCCAAGTTGAGAAATAGAAATTGATAATTTTGATCACAACGCCTACTTACCAACTAAGAATTGTATTACAATGTTCGAGAAAATGTGTTTTTCAAAGGAAGAGCGGACGCATGAAGTTAGACCTGCCGACTTTTCATGCCTTCTTTTTAATAATATCTCTTGGATGACGGCTAGAGTTTTTCGCACTGTGGTCAAACTTCAATGTATATTTCAAGCATTGCCGTCCATTAAAAAATAAAAACACTCGATCCCAATTTCAATCCTTAACTCGTTCAGTTGGTACTTTGTACGATCCTGGAATTTCTCCCACTTTTTCCTTGGTTGGCTACAATCCATTTGAAGATTTCCTCTTGTCCAAGGTATAATATATACTAAACATGAATTACCATGTCTATGAAGCAACCCTTTTGCACCCTGAGTTTTATTACGAAGATTCAAATTGCACACGATGTTCATTTGTGTTTTAGCATTATTTTCAGAAATTCTAGTTTCTAATACTTTCCAATAAAGAAAACCCTAATTTCAAAAAACCCTAAAACCGGAGAGAGAGAGAGAGAGAGAGGCCCCATTTGGTTCAGTTTTGGGAAGAGGCTTTTGGCCTTGAAAGCCCTTTCCCAAAATACTGAACCGTTTGGTTCAGCATTTGGAATGTCGAAAGCCTAAAGCTAGTCCGGATCAGCTTTGGGCTTTCGGCATTCCACAAATGCTGAAATTTTTTTCCCTTCCCAAACTACCCTTACTCAAACTTTAATATTCCGGTTTTGCCCCCTTGTTACTGTTCATCTTCTTCACGAAAGCGTGGCTGGCAAGGGCAGCCGACGACATCGGATCTGGACGGCGAGGGGCCGGCGAGATCACCCAACCTAGGTGACGGCCGCCTGAGGTCGCGCGACTTCAGGCGTCGTCAGCCTGGTTTGCGACTGTCGCTTGGGTCGCGTGACCTCAGGCAGCCGTCGCCTGGGGTCACTTGACCCAGGCCTTCGTTGCCTGGGTCGCACGACCCCAGGCGACGGCCAGCTAAGGTCCTGCGACCTCAAGCAGCCTTTGTCTAGGGTCGCTCGAGTCCAGGCGACGGCGCCTGGGTCGCACGACCTTAGGCCTCGTTGCCTGAGGTCGAGCAATCCCCGGTGACGGCTGCTTGGGTCACGCGACCCTCGTCGGGGGTTGCCCGAGGTTGGGCGACGACCACCGGCGGTCGCTCGACCTCGGGTGATGGCTACCGGCACCAGATCTGGCTCACTAACGGCCGTAGCCCTTCACCGGCTCTGGCACCGGCTCTGGCGAAGGATAACTTTTTTTTTAAATAAAAAAGGGTACCAAAGTCCTTTGCAAAAAAAAATTAGCCAAATACTACTTTGGCCAAAGTAGTTTCACCAAAGAATTTTTTACCAAATGCCATTTATATTTTTCCAAGAGGTTTTAACTTAAAGGTATTTGCATTTTCCAAAGGCCCCATTCTCAAAATTGAACCAAATGGCTAAGAGAGGTGGTGGTAGAGGTGGTGATGGCTGGAGACGCGTTGGTGAGGTCTAGTGGCAGTTATAGACGAGCGGTGACGTGATGGCGTGCGTAAGTTCTGCCACCGAGAAAGAAACAAGAAAAGGGAACTAGAGGAAATGGAACTTCTAGAAAAGGGGAAATACAAAAAAGCGTACTTTATGTTTCATCTAAATACATATTGGCACCCTTACTTCAACAAAATTTTCGAAATACTTAAGAATTTGTCATTTCCTGTTTCCAAAAGTCCGCTCCTGCTTCTCTCACCTACACCCACACCAGACCCTCTCTCGTAATATCATGGCCTCAAGCGCTGGGCTTGTGGCCATGGCTGCTTGAGCTCCGAGCTGACGATGTCCCCGATAGAGGTCGAGTTCGCAACCATGGCCACTAGAGCTCTCAGTTTGCAACCATGGCCACCACATCTAGTGGCTTGTGGCCAATCTGGACTGATTGATGTAGAGAGGGATCATAGCTAATGGCAACGAGAAATTCGAAAATGGCAACAGCTGATGGTTTCGCTTGTCAAGTATTCCTCAACACTATCATGAATTTACCATCTTCCAAGTGAATCAATATTAACCAATTTATTTCAAATTTTACAAGTGTAGTTAATAAATTATCAATACTAGAGGTGAGCAAAAGGAACCGTTTGAACCGGGAACCGCTTGGATCGGATCGAATCGGCCAGTTCTGGATGATTCCCGTGGAGACCGGTCTGGTTGCCGCTTCCTTACAACTAGACTAGTGGATATCAGTCCGGTTCTCAGTTTCAGATATGGAACCACCTACCCAAACCATACATAATATATATATTTAAAAATTAATTTTAGTTATTTGACGCTCATCACTCGTTGCTCATTCTCAATCTCGCTCACTCTCGGCTTTGACTGTTTTTGAGGTACCAATTTGCTTCTCACCTCTCGCAGCCTATTTGCCCTAATTTTGTTTCTCGCTCTGCGTCTTGGTTTCTAGTTTGTTTCGTCTGGTTTGGTTTTGTCATGGTATGTTAGGAAACTAAGGGCAGGGCGAAGTTCCTCTGACGAAGAAATGTGGAAATAGTGTTGAAGCGCCACTATCACCACCATGTTGCGCGGTCCCTGAAGAGGACTCTAACAATGTCCGAGGAATTTGACTGGAAAATTGTGTTGATGGGTTTTGGAAGCAGGCTGATCATCGGTGTGGTTATGGAGCTAAAGACGCCTTCTAGAATTGAGCATTGGTTCTTGAAGTTTTGTAAAGGAAGGCAACAGAGGCGGAGGCACAACTGGTTTTGGAAGAAAATGAGGACCTCAGTGATGGCCAGTTCCATCGACCCACAGTGGGTCTAGGGAACCAATGGATAGTTCCCAGTTCCCAACTCGTGGAGCCGGCCCTTCGTGGGCAGTTCCCAGTTCCAGAGTGGAAATGGTCCCACCTGGGAACTGATCACCTCTAATACCAGTTAGACCAGTAAAACGGGTGGGTCGGATTGAAAAATACAACCCATTTTGACCAATTTCTATGTAATACAAATCTAGTGATCCATATTCAATTCAACCCATATTGCTGAAACGCTTTTCTATTTAACCTAATTTAAGAAAACTCATACCAAAATTGAGATGAGAGTGTGGAGTAAGCGAGAGTAAGGGTGAGAAAGAGTAAAGAGAGTGATAGAGGTGTGTTGGGTTTCAGTCAGTTGTGAACCCATTTAACATACATATTATTTTGGGCATTATCATTTTAAATCCATTTATGATCCATTTGCTAAATTTAACTAACCCATAAACTACTCAACGCATCAAATATGGATTAAGAAATGGGTTTATGACCCATTTTAATAGGTCTAATATGAGTGAATAAATTAATAACTTATCAACTTCTTTGAAACTTTGCAAGTATTGTTAGTAAAATATCTATCATATAAGGAATTTACCAACATCTCAATAAATTTGTAAGTAACCATCTTATTAAAATTTTACAAGCGTGGTTTGCAAACTGCCAGCACTATGAGAAATTTATCAACATTTCAATAAATTAGTAAATTACCAATTTCTTTCAAATTTTACAAGTGTTGCAAGTAAAATACCAACTTTATAAGGAGGTTACTAACATCCTAATAAATTAGTAAGTTACAAACCTTTCTCAAATTTTACAAGTGTAGTTAGTAATTTACAAAATTCTTTCAAATTTTATCAACGAGCTTAGGAATGTACTAGCATTGTGATGAATATACGAACCTCCATAAGAAATAGTATGATACAAACCTTTTACAAACTTTGCCAAGTTATATTTTGTCTTGAAATGTAAGTTGGGAGGTTTTAAGGTAAGAAATTTAGGGGGGAATTGGTGCAAAAAATGGAAAGGATCTTCATACATCTCCACAAATACACATAAATTATGTTTTTCCT
Source organism: Syzygium oleosum (assembly GCF_021117445.2). NCBI lineage: Eukaryota > Viridiplantae > Streptophyta > Magnoliopsida > Myrtales > Myrtaceae > Syzygium > Syzygium oleosum. The sequence continues at coordinate 6,503,670 of NW_026607500.1, read as the reverse complement.
CTATTACATTTCATAAACACAATGAAGCCCCTCTTGCCCCTAGATATATAGGATCTTGTGGATATTGTTATAAAACATGAAATTCTCTAAATTTATGAGGTAAATTATTCTACACACTCACAACATGTTCATGACATCATTCTTACGCTCAGCTCACGCGGCCCCAGCTCGATGAGTCTTATGACCTTTTCTTGGCCTTTTGGCAAAAAAATCTCCAGTCTCTGACCAGAGAAAACCACTTTGAAACGAGAACGAAGCTGTCAACATCACTTCCTCTCATGTCTTCCCAACAAGACATGGAAACTTTCAGAAATGGAGTCTTGGCTCAGTTGACGTTTTTAGGGCCAAGCCGTAATGATAATGAAAACCGTGTTGCGCCTTTGGAAGTCAATACACGACTCGGACACCGCTTGTCGCCATATTCATCTCTTTCTGCGAAGATTCGAGTTGCATCGTTTCATCATCAGCTTCTAGATTCACTTGATGGTGGATCATTGCTCACGTTTCGTGTCACTTGACCTGGAGAGAACATTTTTGTGCATTTATAATTATAAGATATAAAATAAGGAAGTATTTGATTCCAGAAAAAGTTTCTCGTAAAGGAAAATGTTTTTCGAAAAATTATTTTTCGGGAAAATGTTTTTACCCTTTTCATATTAGGAAATTCATTTTCCTAACTTTAAGCATACATATTTTTATTGACCGTAAAGGGTTTTCTTTTGACAGATTGTTTTCAGCAAACTAAACGCGTGAAAATCCAAAAAAAATAATTAGCGAAAAAATTCTTTCACTCAAACAAACATATCCTAAATGTTGCGTCATTTTCTTAAAGTTTAAAGTTTTAGAACAACAATAGCTCACTCAACTCAAAGTCAATAGATGTTGAGGTTCGGTTCCTGCATTTCCGCATCTATATGGGTTTTCCCTTCTTTATAAGGCAGCAGTTCATCATTGTTCTTTCACTTATGTGTATCGAGCCTGTATTATGCCTCGATATTCCTATCGGCTAATTTCGATGGAAGCTAGTACATGACAAATATGTGAATCCTTATTTTGCCACTTTAAAAAATCTAACTCATCTTCTTTATTAGTGATGTGAAGATCTATGTTTGTGTGAGAGAAATGAACATATTTCATCGGTTTGTTGTTTACTAAGTTCTTGTGCGACAGGATTATGTTTCACTCTCTTAGTTATCACTCATATACTATAACTTTGGTCACGGAACTTTAATTTGTGAGAGCAAGCTACTCTTTAAGTAGCCCTTGAAACGATCTTCCACAATCCTAGAATCAAATTACAAGATGGTTATGGCGACATAAATGAAAGAATTCACTAATGAATCTTGAACAACAGGAGCTGATTCGATAACAGATTCATTAATAAATCTCAAATCGCCTGATAATAACCATGTCGGCAATTTGTTATCGGCTTTACTTGAATAGTGTGATGAATTAAAGATGATGAATATTGTGGGTTTAGTGATTAGAGTGAAATTACAAATCAAAGTGGGCATCAGAGTAGCAAATTTACCCGAAGCCAAATTCCAACCGCAGCAACTTATGTAAGTCGACCACGGGGGGAATCAAACACTTGGTCAACCACCCAATGTGAATTGGTAGAAAACTAGATAAACATGGGATTGCGTAACAAAGGATATAACCATATGTCACTCCACATCTTGGATAAGCCTTCCAGGTGCTGGTGGTCTTGTCTTGTAAGGAAATATCTAGGTTTATACCTTTGACACTTTGAGAAATTACATCATTTATGACCATGTTGGGCTCAAACAAGCCCTCCTGTTCAAACGGACAAGAAAACACGTGATGATGTTGTTTCTTTCCTTTTTTTCATTGGAAAATTACTAAACCAGTTATAAATATATATTATACATATGCCAATTCAGTTCCAATCTTTTCAATTTTGTCAATTTAGCCCTAACTTTTGCTCGCAATTCCAATGTAGTCCATTTTGCCAATTTTTGCAGAAAATTACTTACGTAACAATCAAATCATCACCGGTCGTCCTACGTGGCACACTATCACGTTAGCTTCTAGCGAAAATTTACAGGAAAGATTATACTGAAATTTTACGCAAAGGTTTAAGATCAACATTTGCAAAATTGAAATGTTTAGGACTGAATTAGCATCTGTATAATAAGTTTAGGAATGATCAGACAATTTTCCCTCTTTTTATTATAGAGAGAAAGAACTGATAACAAAATCTAGATCATCACACAATCGCCATAATCTAAAAACGGACCAACATTCCTAGTGCGAAACCTCTCCGCTTCTTATGCGCGTGATGGGGAAGCACTCTTACCCCTAGGGCAAATCCAAGATGGGTCGAATATTATAATTCGCTTAATCAAGTGGTCATATATTGCCTAAATTTATCTAAAAGAATGTACAAATTTCTGCTCAAAGTTAAGCAAAACCATTGAAAGTCAAGTCAATAAATAAATCCAGGCTGCGAAAAAGTAAACTTTTCATTGGGTCCCGCTTGATTTTGGAAACAACTAGAATTCCTTTTTGGTCTAGACCCGAGCTTGACCCTTCTCTTAGTTTTACTTCTTTCTCATTATTATTTTCTGGTTTCCTAGAGGTCGACGGATACCAACATAAACGATACTTCGCGGCAACTCTCTTTAACGTGTACACATTTCTTGTTTTCTCATTTTTTTATTCTCTCTGTCTTCTTCACTCAACCAACAAGCTGGCTATAAATTGCAACGCCATTCTTGTGTGCGTCCCTTCATCTACTGTTCTGAAAGATTTCTGAGTTAAACTTCATCACTCCAGGTTTTCCTTTTTCCGGTTCTTGATGGCGTCAAGCGGAGATCCGATGGAATCCAATTGGATAGTGGACACTTCCCTAGAGCTTAGCACGTCGTATCCGGTAAGATGGACCTATGTTTGCAAAGATATGCAGTGACCAATCTTATCTGTTTGTTTTTTTGGTGAAAATAAATGAAACATCTTCAGATGTTCAGCTTACTGTCTGTCTTCTTCTTCACGGTTTCTTTTATATCAGAAGAAAGAAATTGTTCCGGAAAATGATAACTCTCGAGGAGGGCGAGGAGAAGAGCTCGTTGTTAAGCATGAGGTGAGTTCATCTACAATAGAAGTTGCATCAAGACATACGAATATTGCTAGAGATATTTATAAAATATGAAGATCTTATGGCTAACATACGCAGTTAACGTCCAGAATGAGAGCGAAGAGTCTCTTCTCGAGTATTTGATTTGATCGTCAATAATTTACAGCAAATTCCACTCCAAATCTCGGTCATCCGCATGACACGATTGCTTTTGTTAATAAGTTTGTCACAGAAATCGGAATCCAGGGCAGCTATTAGAGTAGCCGAGAATGTGTCTGCGAACCAACATATTCGCCCTCTAAAATGGACATGAGCATTTCACGCAAAGCGCGTGGCAAAATTTCCAGCTATGTATTGCTGTTCACCGGCCTAAATTTCAAGTTTTTTCAGACAACTCCGTTAGAAGTCACAACAGTGCCCAATAGGGAAAGTGAAATGGTAAGAGGCAAAGTCAAATTAAACCTGCGCTTCCAGAAAAGTGTAGCTGACCAACGTCATTTAAAATAGAGCAGAATCGATTTTTTAAAACAATGAAGTTGAAGAAGCCCTGCGACCGATTCTTAGAACTGGAATATTTGAAATACCAAGATCAAACCTGAGAGATGATCTGTTTTGTTGTGTATAGGCCAGTGCACTGGTCGAGGAGTATCACCGAATTAGCCACGAGAACAGGAAGTTGACCGAAACGCTGACCCTTATGCACGAGAGCTACAATGCGCTGCGAAACCAATTGATTATCATGGAGAATAGAACCTCCGAAAGTGAACTCAGCATGTCAAGAAAAAGGAAGCATGAAGCTAATGTCGCCGCAGAGAGTTGTGGTTACGACGAAGATCCGATGTTCAAGAAGCCAAAGGACAGCTTCAAACCCAAGATCTCTAAAATCCATTTCCGAACTGATGCGTCTGACATGAGCCTTGTAAGATCTTAGTTTCAACACAGAACATTTTTTCGTGTTTCTCTAGCTTAGAGTCGGCATGAAGAAATTCATCTTCTCTAAGTACCAAGTGAATTCCACTGTATTGATTCTTTTTCCACTTATTTTGCTTTGTGAATTTGCACTTGCTATAGGTAGTGAAGGATGGTTATCAATGGAGGAAATATGGTCAAAAGGTCACAAGAGACAACCCCTCTCCAAGAGCTTACTACAGATGTTCCTTTGCCCCAACTTGTTCTGTTAAAAAGAAGGTAACTCAGCTTGGTTATACCTCTTAGAAATTATTTTCTGGAGACCACACTCAGTCACAGTCCAAAAATAAATCAAGAAATCGCGTGATCTATGAAAAGTAGCCAAACGAATTCAATCTCACTCTCATGCTTCATTTGCATCTTCAGGTACAAAAAAGTGTTGATGACCCGTCCGTCCTAGTGGCCACATATGAAGGAGAGCACAACCACCCGGGCCTGTCTGAGCCCGTGATTCCACTATATTCTGAAAAACAGGGGCTGAATCACGGCACCCCTCCAATTCCATCGCCCTCGAAGTCGAGATCTCCTAGTCCTAGGAATACTCCGGATTTGATGCGCCCAGGATTCGACACTCTATCTGCAAAACCGGGCCAAGAAACAGAAGGAACGGCGCCATTTCAACAGTTTCTGGTGCAGCAGATGGCCTCTTCCTTGAAAAGAGATCCCAATTTCACGGCAGCCCTCGCGGCTGCGATATCGGGAAAGATATTCGACCAAGCCCGAATTGAGAAGTGGTGAATGGACAGGGCATCATCGGAGTTGTGTATTTAGCGTGATTTACATATAGTTCGAGGATTGAATTTGATGGTCGGGTCATGACGATGGTCGGTTTTGGATTGAAGATGCGAACATCAAGTTGATCTGCTCACGAGCTTATTTTGAGTACAAGCTACTTGTACTCGACTTGATTGCTTAGAGGTTTAGTCGAATTTGAGTAGCTTGCATATTGTCGGGTGATTTGACGACAGAGTGTTCATCTGCTTATACTACATCTATTTTATTTGAGGCGAGTTTTACTTCTTACATTCACTACAATAACAATAGCACACATTCAAACATACGCGACCAAAACTAATCTAATGGAAAAATTACCAAATCAGTCTTTAATATTTTGTATTGATACCAATTTAGTCTTAAACTTTTTGATTTTGTTAACTCAATCATGAACATTTTCATGAAATTCCAATATAGTCATTCCAATCAATTTTCGTTTGAAAATCCTGACGTGGCTGTCCAGTCATCATCGATCGTTTGTTTTACACAGCATAAAAGATGCCTAACATGGAAAAACTTAAGCGAAACGATGCCATTTGCTTAATTTTTTCAATTTCCTCTCTTTCATTGTTACCACTCATCTTCTTTCTCTCCTCCCCTATTTCTTCTTTTTCGTGATGAATTGCTCAGCCGCAATTCCAATTTGACACATATGAGTAGTTCCAGCGCTTTTGGGGGTAGGTATGGTTGGACACGGCTATCTGCTCATTTGACACATATTCCAATTTGTTAGATTAATTAGGTTTCTTTTCCCTTCACATTTCTTTATTTCCTCACAATTTCTTTCTCCCTCCACTAGCTTTCCCTTTTTTCTTTTTTCTTTTTTTGTGTGCGCGCTTCTTTTCATTTCCAAATGAAAAAACTCTGCATTCGCAAAAAGAAAATAAAATTCTCTATTTACTAGTCGAACTAAAAATCATTCATAATGTTGGTGACTAATGATGTAGGTTGATAAAAAAAAAAGGCACAAAAATCCTTTTTAAGGAGTTCATCAGAGAAACTTTGATGTCTCTTTGGCTGGACTTACAGATAAAATATATATTTACATAATTTTATCTACTCATTTGAAAGACATCATTTGCATAATTAATAGGGGATATTACCCAACTTCCCTGACAAAATTTTTAAACTTCTTTTTAACATGTACTTAGGATAGGGAATTCCCACCTTCACCTTGGTATAAAAGTCCAAGAAAGAGTTCAAGCAACATCCCTGCTTACATTTCTTTCTGGAAATTTCCTTCAAGTGCTGCTGACAATGGAGAAATGTTTTTTTTTTTTTGACATGAGCACTGCTGATCTCATTATACGTGTTTATTATAAGATAACAATGGCGACCGGATATGTACACGAATCATGAAATCGACGGTACTCGTGTAAAGAAGAAAAAAGAAAGGGATAAGTAAACAAATGGTTTGGCCCAATATGCAATATCATTCCCGAACTTTTATTTTCTTCAATGTGGTCCATGAACTTTAGCCCAATGTGTAATATCGTTCTTCAATTTTTAATTTATTCGATGTGTTCCCTGAACTTTTGATATCCTTGGATTCAATATCTAGAAACTAATTTGAACATGTACCGAAAGTTCATGAATTACATTGAACAAATTAAAAGTTTAAGGACAACAATGCATACTAGACCAAAGTTCATGATCAATTATGTCATTTTCCCATTAGGAAAATGGGTTGTCTACCATCAATGGACCTAGTACCAATTACCAACTATCAGCCATTGGATGACACCGACTGACGAAAAAGCCAACTAGTTAACAAATCTCAACCATTGAAAGTGAATGTCACATCGATCGACCTCGGGAATTTCCTCGAACGTCGAGATTTTCCCAAAGTTCGAGAAACACGATGTCCGATTAGCACGACCGCGAGGTCTGCGTTAAGGGGTCATGGCGGTTTGTGGCCATTCCTAGGGGTCGTATTCCTTTGGAAAAATAGTCGAAATTGGGTCCCTTTTTCCCTTAGGAAACATCCCCCACAAACTTGGAGCACGCCAATTGGAATCGCACCGGATCGGTCACGCACGACGAAGAACGACACGACACTGATCGATCCTCTCTTTCTCGACTGGTCCCGCCTAGAACACCCAAGAAGTCAACAACCAACAAAACAAGAAAAGGAATCCATGATATTTCTACATTGAACATTGTAGGAAAAGATACACGCATAGCCGCATATGTTGACTCCACCATCGGCAAACATCTTGCCCACTTCTTGGTCATGTCGTCGTCTTGTTTCTTGGTTCTTGTTCTTGTTAGAGAGAGAGAGAGAGAGGGGCGTTCCTATGGCTTGACGCTAGGGAGACTTTTTGGCTTCTCGGACTTTTTGCAGTTTTTGCCCGTGCGAACACGGAACGCAGGCAATCAGTGTGGCCCCCCCTGGGTAAAGACTGACCAACGAGAACAAAACAAGTTTCTTGTTTAGACCTTCACATGTTCTTGTTGAATGAGACGTCGGAAATTACTAGAAAATTGAATGATGGATGCCGCCACATGCAATATTTCTTGCAGATACGGCTCTTCCTTGCTCACTAAGGATAAGCACTCTGTTGTTATTTTATCGACCTGAGCTTTCGAGATCGTTAATTGCGCGTCTAGTACGCGGGAGAGATAGTCTCGCTCCCGTGCTCAATTTCTGTTTCCTCCAAATATGTGTATTTCTCACACAATTGGCGCTATTTCCCGAACCAATCCATTACTCGGATACTTCGGTGTAAGAAAAAATTGATGACTTCATTGAATCGACAAAATACATGGTCTGAACCAAAAAGAAAAACAGAACAATCTCGATGCGCATATCCCTTTATTTTGGATCCATCATCTTAAGCTTTCAAGATAATAACATTTCACCAAACTTACATATGGTTGACTTGAGCTCGACTTTGTCATTTTGCAAATACCAATGTGGAGATCCAATCAAGCTATCTTGGATTTCCAAGCCATGGTTCATTATTAGAGCAAACGATCATCTAAAAACAACTTGATTATTAGATGACTCGAAACTTGGCATCCAAACTAAGTCATTTGAAACTAATGTTCGAAGATCGAAACTGCATAACTGCTTGGCTACTCACCATTGATGAAATTCTTGCAGCAAAATTTGCTTGATATACAGAATGAACACTAAACGAATTATCTAACAATGAATTGGATAAAGAACAAGATCATTGCTGATGCTAACATTTTTACAACAAAATCAGATATATGGCGGTTGAGCCAATCAAGAAGCAAATTAACTATTATTTACCGGGCAGATCTGTATCGCCCAAATGGTAGCATAGGATGATGGTTACGGCGATAAGCTTCTTACTCAAGAAGCGATCACGTGTTCTGTCAATCTGAGAACTACTTGTGTCTTCTCTACGGCTTGTTGTTGCTGTCAGATCTACTCCTCTCTACCTGCCACAGATGTCCAGTTTGGATCGCACATTTCACTATATATACTTGCCAGCCATTTACCTTGTACACGAAATGAGAACCTCTCTCAAGTGCACAAGCTTCTTCTAATCCTCGAGATGAGAATGATGCACTTTCACATTGTCACAATTTGATGGATGCCACTTATTTTCAGTACACCAAGTCCAGACCGAGCAGTTGCCAGGGTCGCCTATTCTCAATTTGCATTTTGCAATTCCTCGAACGATCTTCCAATACTTCAAGCTGCCTGAAGAGCACCCATCTTCATTTTAGGTGTTTCAGCCTCTTTCTGCATTTTCTTCTTTTCGAGTTCTAACTGCTTGCAGTTTTCATCATGTGCCCGTATAAACATTCTGACAAAATTGAGCAGAGTCGATACAACTGCCAAGAGTTCAAGACAATTGAAAATGAATAAATGCTAAAGAGGAATATTAGATGACATGAAACTTGGCAGCCATGTGTCTAAATGAAGAAAATTTATACTCAGAAAGAACGACAAAGTGCATGCAAGAAATCAAACTTCAGGTTCTTCAGGGGAAGAGTAAAAGAGTATTTATTGAAGGATCCTCAAGATATCTTTCCAATCTATGCATCATATTGGCGTGAAGATTATTTCTTTTAATCTACACATCATTTTTCTGCAAGATCTGCCAAAAACAAGACGCAGATAGGGAAAACGAAACGTCCTTCTATCGCGAATCTACCTTAAAAGTGTCCTAGGAAAGTTAATCTTTCCCCCTTGTTAGCCTGAAATTTTTTATGTAGATACAAATCACACAAAGTGGAGAGTTATCCAACTACTGGTACAATGCTAGTTTCTCACATTCTCCTCAGATAAATTCCAGGAAAAATGCTGAAGCCTCACTGCTTACTGAAGCTTTAAAGCTATTTTACCATTGATCCATAGCTCTATGCAAAAAAAAGATACTTGCAGATCTATGTAGCATAAAAAATGCACTTCTTATCCAAACATGTCCTCTTCAGCAAAGTTTGCAATGGACCAACTCGAACCTCCCAACATATGAGCTCAAAACAAGTTAATTGCTCGCACTGGAGATGCAAATTTGCACTCAGTAAAACCAGAAAATTAAAATAACCTTGCTCAAATGGGCATCGAGCTGGATCTTCCCCGAAATATAAGGCCAATGCATCTGCACTTCTACCCTGGAAACATTGACAAATGCAAGCACACTTAGTTGTCAATGAATTTATTCATCTGAACTATACAGCATCATTACCTACAAGCACTTCGAACAAACAAGATAAGTACATACCACACTGGAATAAAGCGAAGCCAGCGACCTCACCTCCGCCTCAGCAATACCTAAAAACTCCTTCAGATTCTGAAGGTTCCAATGTAAAAAGGTGAGGTCCTGTGACAAGGAAGTGAAAGCAAAGACAAGAAACCAACAGCTGCCTAAAAGGGCAAATGGTTCATTTGATTCTCTTTCTATTTTCAAATCAAACAAAGAAATAACTCAAGCTCAAACCAATAGTTAGATTTTCATGGATGGTCTACATAAATGCTCTTGGGATATTATTTATAATTCCTTTCCTCAACAATTCAACTGGATTTTGTTCAATAATCTATTGCCATTGCTCTAAACTATCCAGAAGCCTAAAACCCAACTTGAGATAGTCAACAATATGTTATACTCTTCATTTACCTAGGCACCTTTCCTGGAAGTCAGATTTTCACTGAACTAGTAAGAAGTACGCTGGTGTCAAACTCACTTTCCTGAGCACTTGAGCAGCCAGTGTGCCTTACATGACTTTGGTCATTACATTTGCACTTATTGTGATGGACATGTAGCGTGGTACTGTTGACAAGTTCACAATCCATATCACTGGTTCAATAGTCAAATTACATGAGCTATGTCAGGTCAGGAAAACAAGTTGCACCTCTGACTCAGCGAATGACATCACAACCAGTGAGGTCTCTGACAATATTAGCATATGATGAATTCATAAATCACACCAACAAGGATGCCCTTCAGCATGCCCGTGTTAGCCTTACTGCGTTGAGAAAAATAAATTCCAGAGATTCACTACAAAACTCAGTGCAAATTGCACGTATGACCAAGATGCATCATGCCACCTACATGCATCATGCTGTCCGATACTCCACTTGAGGACCCCACATATAAAATCAAGCAGGACAGAATGAGCAGATGCAGAAAATTACCTCACAAAAGTTTTCTGATATAGGACCATCATTTTCAGAGGCAGCCAATTCCTGCACAACTTTTTCAAGCCCCTTGCTAATGGCTTGCATTTCTTCCGCCAAGAACTTCAATTGTACCTGCAAATTCCAAGTTATTGCCTTTAATGCATATACACAATCAAACTTTGTTACATTAGAAACGAGGAACAAATAAGCACCTTTGTTGAAGCCTCTAAATGCATAAGGTCTTTGTGAAAATCTATAACTTCTGGCAGCTTCTCTGCAAGCACCTAAAGTTTGTCCAACAAATTGATTAAAATAAGGCCTATGGGACATATACACCCCACCAAGCTAAACTATTAGGGAAGGGGCCACAGTTCAAACTATGTTCATCAGAAGCTGAGTTTAAGGTAACCCTTATTGAAGCCGATGCAGAGACGTACAAATAAATGTATAATGAAGAATGAAAAACTGAATCAGCTGCTTTCTATTTTCAATGATCGGGATTTTTGCAGTACCATCTCATATAATGAAATAAAATTGAACTTCATAGCATTATTTCTCTCTCTTTCTTTAAATTTTGCACATAACAAGGGTAATTTGACATCTTCCGGAAAGTACTAATATAAGAAAAATGCAATAGGTGGATGAGATTTCTCCTCACTAATCCATTTAAAAAGGCAGATGTAAGCATATCATCTGCTAATTTAGATGCTGAAAGCTGTCCTTCTACCAGAAATACTTTAAAAATTCTAGTGACCTGTTATTTTTGTAATGATCATGCTAAATGTACTAAGAATTTTATCAAAACTTCCTAAGTGATTTGCCAAGTTTCAATTGGATATTGAAACAAGCTGGACCAATGAAGTGAATGATTGCTTGTTTAAACAGCCAATAAGAAATTGCACCAACACTCAATAAAAAAGTTTTTTGTAAAAGTTCATATGCATTGCTCTTTTGTAAATTTATAACCTTCTTCATAGCAGTACTTGGTACTGGCTCCATACTTTTTTCACATATGGAGAAATCTCTCATTATTATAGTGATGCTTTAATTCCCACCAAAAATGCAAATAAGGATGAAAATAAAATCTTGCAATTTCATCATAGATGAGTTCCTCCCTTGTAAGACGTACTTGAATGGTGTCTCCCCAGACCAGTTGATTGTGAATATTTGACTGCATTAAGCATAAAAATTAAGGCTGCTGGTGCAAGTCTATCTCAGTAAACCTTCTTGGGACAGGCAAACATGGAGTGGCACAATACTCATAATATCTTTTCATAATCCTTTTTACTGATTATGAACTTCTGTTGTTATGACAAGTATTAACTTCAGCTGCTCCAACCCAAGAACTACCAAGCAATGTTATTCAGGTCAATGAACTTGAGACTAAGGATTAACAAATTTGGTTAAAAGAGAAGAGAACCAGAGTTCTACCTTACAAAGATAATGCATGAGAGTTATCTTGTTGTTCTTGGCTCGTGTATCAGTGAGTTTAAGGAGACTATCCAATCGGAATCCAATTGCAGAACCTACACAAGTCAGAATTATATCAATGAAAATGTAGGCAGGTAGGAGCCGAGTTTCAGGAAAACAACACGAAACAAAGCTATAATGCCGGAAAGTTGAGTCAAGTTAATCAAGAAGTTAAGATCACTTCCCCTATCAATCTCAATGGATGCATACCCAGCACATTTACACATAAGTGATTCACATGCCATGTACTTTGATGTGACAAATACTGCTTGGGCAGAGTAATGAATCATGAACAGCACATGAAAAAAAAAAAAAAAACTCATGGTGTCAATTACATGAGCTGCTATTGCACATAGCAGCCCAAGAGAACTAAAAAGAGGGAAATAGAATAATTAACTTAACTAGAAGAGAGAAGAGCAAAGGCCGTTGCTACAGCATTAAATATTTAACCATACCTTCATACTCTTAAGCTTTCAGAAAAGTTGGTTCTTGTTCCACAGAATTTTACGTGGTATCTAAACAAAAGGTTCTGAGTAAAGATATATCCATTGTATTAGAAAAAGTTCTAAGTGAAAATCTTGCTAGACCCTCAATTGCCTCCCCAATTATATATTTTCACTAGCAAGATGCTCATGCAGTTGGATCAGTCTAAGACTATATTTTTTATATTATTCTAATTGTGGGTTGTTAATTTACTTTGCATTATTGATACTGTAAGGTAATTATTGGATACATTTAATGCTTTACAAGTTTATTGAAATTGCCTTGTTTTTCCTTCAACAAGTCCAAACACATACCCATGTATTCAATAATTCTTGGCAAAGCAACAGTGAAGTTAACAACATGAAGTCGTAGTATTGGAGCAAAATAGCTTCCATAGTTTCCATAAAGCTCTTTTATTATCACTTCGATGTTTAAATTCAGGCTTTTTTTTGTTCTGCTAAAGCATAAGTGGTAATGCTTCTTTGCTTCTCATTAAGGTGGTTGGCAGTGTTTCTGATGTAGTGCAGGATTAACAAAATAAGAATCAACTTATACATTTTGCTTACCCCGTGCAGTTCCTTGATTCAACGCATTTCCCAAGGAAAGAATTGTCTGCATAATTCTCTTTAGTTTGACTGAGTTCCTGATCTGATCAGATTGGAGGAGAGTTATATTTATGCAAATAGTCAAAGCTTTTGCTGGAAGGATGGAAGGAGAAAAGGCTTGCCTCTTCAGATGCAGCATTCACAACATTCAAACTACTACTGAGATCTGAAACCTGAAAAGATGAAGTAAATCAAACAAATTGCTGGAGGGAGTATAGAAGTAAAGTTTATAAACAAGTGGCACAGCTAAGTCACAAATAAGAATCTAACCTGGGAATGAAATTGTATCTTAAATGAGAAAACCCTCAGCTTGGACTCTACTCGCGGAACTTTCAGCAATTCTAGGAAGAACTGTCAAAATAATAAACAAGACTGTTGAAACCAAAGTATATATTATAACATGGATTTATGCAAGAGGTTTGTTGCACAATCACGAACATCTACAAAACCAGAACCATTAAAAAGGAAAAAGGTGGAAGGTCAGGAATCAACTTATCATTAACATACCAAAGTATCTTTAAAAAGTAAGGAAATGGATAATAAATCAACAACCTATCATGTTGCTCGACAAGGATTCCAATTCTCAAGTAAGTGTTTGCAATTAGTAATCAATATTGAACATATTGACAACAAAATCATTTATAACTCCAGCCATGCCAATAGTATTGTTTCGTTTGGATCCATACAGATTTGTATGGTAGGATCTATCCTGGACCATTCAAAGTCAACATCTTAAGGAAAGCAGTTTTGGAAGAATTATCTTGTACGGTGCTTATTTCTATCATATGGATTCTATATGGAGAAAAGAAAAAAAAAAGAATGACTGAATGAAGGAATAGGTTCAATTCTTTAAAAACAGAACAGCACTTTACTTTTCTTCTGGATCTTGTAAAGTGCTTTGCTATCTAAACTGCCCTTTCTCCAAAAGTCTTTGCTATACTCCATATATACTTGGGAAATGTCATCGACATTCACCGTTTATGGAAGCATTATCAAATGATGCAAAATGGTGTTGCCAAGGAACTTGACTTTTAACAGATTTGCAACTATGGAGATCCACATTCAACATTGGTTTTCAGTTTCCCTCAAGGTGATTTCCATTTAATAAAATGATTTGCTATAGCCTTACACTCAATGGTGTCATATAATCAATATAAAGATTTGCAAGAAGAAAGTTTGAAGAACAATAAATAGTGGACATCAAGATGTGATCTTGTGTTTACTCATATCGCAATTAGCCAAATGACAATGAAAATTACTAACCTGCTCACATTTTCCCAGGTTTTCCTTGTCTCCATTATAACCCTAGAACAGGAAAACGATAAACCATAAGAGAAAAGACCAAAATAATCAATATGCAACAAGTTCATTTTCAAGGATGAAAAAGAGAGAATCATGTTGACAGAGTACATATATCATAAAGTACCTTGAGTAAGTCAATCTCTTCTTTTGTTGGGCAGAACTTTATAAGGTTATTGACCTGATCCACATCTAATGCCGAATCATCTAGGGCAAGGACAAAACTCTGCATGACATTCGGATGCATGTGCATTAAATGAGAAAAGGACACATGAAAATTTTTTCCAGTAACCATATTTTGTTAAGTTTCAATAAGAGCTATCTAGAAAGAGAAGCAGCCATGTTAATTGAAATGAGCTTTAATACAACTTTCAGCAAAGGTTGAAGTAAATTCCATCAGTCCGTAATTGGTTTACACAAATTAGCTAGCAAAAGCAATGTCAATGTAAATCGAACTATTGCATAGTCACTAGTTTTTTATTAGCAAAGTAACTTCTGCTAGGCATGGTTCTCAATGGTTATGAATTTTAATATACGACCCAATACACATCACACCACAGGCAGGGTCAACACTACATTACCAAAAAACTCCACTTTGTTCGTGGTTCATCTATCTTTCCTGAAAATAATTCACAATTCAGAGCTGTAACTAAGCGTAAGTTGCAGTTATTGTTTCTTTGAACTGCCTTCATAAGATCTGCGAGAATCTCCTATATGGGAATGCACAATGCAATACATCAATCAAGTTTACTGCAAGGATAGGCAATAATTAATGTTAGCATGCTACGGGTTCTTTCTTATTAGTGCCAATTTTTGTTAACACTGAATGTCAAAAATTCACTCTTAACATGTTATATACATGCCAGTTCGTTTTTTTTTTTTAAGTCATTCAAGTTAGAATATCATCTTGGAAATCATTACAATTTTCTCTCTCTCAGTATGTTCAGGGAAGTTTTCCTACTCGGGTCATGTTATCTTGCCTTGTTAGACTTCGCCAGCCCAATTTTCTTCCCAAGAGTAAACTTTACTGATATCCCTCTACATTATGCTACATGCCAAAGAGAATGTGTTTTGTAGGAAAATTTACACCATTCAATTGAGCAAAAGTCATCTTATTGTCAGCTCCCTGTACAAAACCATGGCAGCTCATTACTGAACATTACTCAAATCTATGGATTACAGATCAAATTTTTATCGTTAGCACAATGTAATTGATCTTATTCTGCCATGATGCCATATAAGAATACGAGTAGAAGCAGCCCATCCAGTTAACAACTGGAGAAGGGATAGAAGCACATCATTTCTCAGAAAGATGAAAAAACCATCAGTTTCCTTGATAACCTGACAACAGCGTCATCTCATCATATGAAAGATATTTATCTTACAGTGTGACCATTTTTAGAATTCACAGAAACACATTTCCAGCCCAACTTTTCGACTTCTTGACATATATCAAATCATGCAATGATTAGCTTATAAAATGGCAACACCCCATCCTATGGAAGGGATATATCTAAATCATGGCACCCATAGACTCCACAGAAACACCTTTTTTCATCCAGACTCCGGACTTCCAAATAATTGTTTAATTATGTCAGATTTAGCTTACCATCAAATCGGGCAATGGAACTTTGACCTTTGTAAGCATTATCTCACAGTTATATGCCCTCCGAAGATCAACCTGTGAGAAACAGTCTTCTAACTTCATCAGAAATCTTACCAGCAAAAAACTGGTGACAAGATAGAAAAAAAGTAATAAATAGGCAGAAGACCACATATGGGTCCGTCCTATAAGAACACAAGAATAATCTCTTTTTGGGCAATAAAGGCAAAGGCGGCATTGGCAGCTGCCAAGTTACATTTTAATTTACAAGTTATGTTAACAACTGCCAAGAATCAACTTCTCATTCAAACCAACACGCGGCCAATTTGGCAGCTGCAGACGATCTTAGCTTTACTGTATCCTCATTTCCATTACAGGGTTACCAATACTCATCAACCCAAGAGACGACAATAGGGGAATTTTCATTGGGAATTTTCATCAGAAATTTCATCATGCAAAACTTGTAAAAAATGGATCAGCAAAATTCAGCAGACAGCAGGTCAATGAGATCTGCTTGAACTCAAGATGATACAAGGTTGGTTATTGTTACTTAAATCAAATAGCAAATAGGAAATCAACCGATTAGTTTATGGCTAGCAGATGTAAATCATACAGATATAGTATTAATAAGACATATAAACGATGGAAAAAGTTCGAAATTACAGAATAAGACAGCACAAGCAGAAGTACCAGCTGAATTTTATCAGATTTACGTCCAGAAGCACGACTTGATTTTCCACGAGTGCTACCTGAAGTTGAAGCTGCTGAAAAAAGGCTTTCAAGCTCTGACATGTCAAACTCTGGAGCCCTGTATAAAATTAACAAATAGATATTAAAAACTTCGGAAAATAGAATAGAGGCTGCCCGGAAAGCTCTTGATTTGCTTATGAGCACAAAAAAATGGAAAATTGAACAGTTTTTACTTTAAAGAATCATCAGACTTTTGTGCCTCCGCCCATAAGCTTCCCTGCATAGCCCTCGTTAGTTTTAACCAATGATAAGGCTTCAGGTTTGCTTTTTTTTGTTGAACCTGGTTTCTCAGACCTGAACGCGATAAAATACGCCCCTTTGGGTTCAATGGTGCAGTTGGAGGATTAGGAGTTGGAGGTACAGATCCATTATTCCCTCCAGTGAGAGAATTTGGAGAGACACTATTAGCTTTTGAAAGCTCTTTACCTAGAGGAGCTAAGGGAGGGGGTGGAGGAATGGTTGCAGAATTCTTAGAAATGGATGTTCTCTGTGTCAAACCAGGAGGAGGTGGAGGAAGTGGTGCTGAAGGTGTTGATATAGAGCCTGACACAGGTCCACAGCCAGGAGGAGGGGGAGGTGGAGCTGCTGGAGCTGTGACAGTAGAACCTGGCAGAAGACCAGATCGAGGTGGGGGAGGGGGAGGTGCTGGAGGTGTAACCATAAAACCTGGCAGAGGGGCAGATTGAGGAGGTGGAGGCGGAGGCACAGGAGGTGCAGCCATAGAAGCTAAGGCTCTGCCAGAATAAGAGGGAAGTGGAGGTGAAGGTGAAGGTGGAGGTGGAGGTGCTGGAGGTGTAGTCACGAAACCTGAAACAGGATAAGAACTAGGAGGAAGCGGAGGTGGAGGTGGAGGTGGAGGCGCAATCACGAAACCCGAGGCAGGTTCAGTACACAGAGGAGGTGGAGCTGGAGCTGGAGCTGGAGGCACTGGAGCTGCAGTCCCAAAATCCAAGGCAGCATGAGGATGTGGAGGTGGAGGTGGGGGTCGGGGCTTGGAAACAACTGCCAAGCGCTTTGTGGAGGGCACCCTGGAAATGAGGGAAGCAGCTGATGCAGAAACTTCAGATGCTGGAAGGGGAGGAGATGGAGAGGAGTTGTTGCCAATGGATGCGGCAACAGTTGAAGTGACATG
Source organism: Syzygium oleosum (assembly GCF_021117445.2). Taxonomy (NCBI): domain Eukaryota; kingdom Viridiplantae; phylum Streptophyta; class Magnoliopsida; order Myrtales; family Myrtaceae; genus Syzygium; species Syzygium oleosum. Next base: position 6,485,889 of record NW_026607500.1, on the reverse strand, counting down.
GGTTGGAGAAGAGGTATTTGGAGACAAGCTTTCTGCAACGTTGGATAAAGATTCCACTAGGGATGGAGAAGCAGGAGCTAGAGGAGGAAGTGGAGATGAGATCTTGGTAGCAGGAAAATCAAATGGCCCTGACAAAGAAGATTGAGGTGAAAGATGGGATGAAATTGATGACCGACCACCTTGCTCAAGTGCATTGTCATCTAATGGAGATAGTGTTGGCCCGAAGGTTTCACTTAGCAAGGAGTCATCTGATTCCGTGGCTAATTGAGCATTTTGAGAAAGCTTATCTACAGCTGTGTGTGGCCCGACTGAATTACTAGATAGAGGTGGCCGTTGTGGCAGTACCAGTAATGGTTGTGGCAAAGGTGGATTCAACACTGTACGGGACTGCATTGGCCTAGATATGTTTAACATGGGAGACGAAATAGCAGGGATATATGATTTTGTCAATGGATCGATGAATTCGTCACTGTTGGATGCAGCATGGTCTTGCAACAAAGCTGTAATGCCGAGAGCCGAAGGTGCACTATGATACCTTGACACAGGAACAGACAATCCTTGTAATGAATTAGCGTTCAAAATAGGAGCAGACAGAGAAGTGCGAGGTAATCTTTGCGAAATAAGCTTTGCTGGATCAGGTCGCTGGGCAGAAACCTGTGGTTCTTTAACCTCAACCTTTTGAACACTTAAGCCAGCATCTTGAGGTGGTTCTAAGGAAAAGATGGATTTCTGCTTGAGGGCCTGTCCTTCTTGCGCTTCCATTTTCTTGATAGTTGTACTATCATCTTGAGATGGTTTTAAAGGAGGCGTTGAGTGTTTCACAGGAGCCTCATCCCCGCTTCTATCTTCAGGTTCTTTCTGCTTTTCACTGTCCTTCACCAGACTTAAGTCCAACAACAAATTCGTTACATCATACTGAGCACCACCACTTTTCAGTTTTTCAGAAACGACACTTGTTGCCTGGATTTGGTGGAGCACATTAAGTGCTACATCTGCTTTTGGATCAGTCCAGTCCACACTGCTAAAGATTTCTTGTACTTTAGCAAATGCTTCCACAGGCAGGCCTTCTTTCTCCTCATTAATGGGCAACTCAACTGGAATAAGAGAAGAAGCAGCATCCATGTCCGAGAAAAGAATCTACCAAAATCAAATTAAAGAACACGAATTGTTGTTAAGAAAAATAAGTTCGCATCAGTTTATAATTAATTTAAGGGACACACCATACCTCTGCTCTAAAATCCTTGGGATACTGATCTTTGGAATTCCATAACACATCGATTTCATCACGGTTAAGCATCAAGATATTTGCCCTTATGAAAGCTGTGTTAAACATCACTCTGAACATCATTTCTTCACGTTCAAGACCATCATCCAGGCTAATACACTCAAGGACAACATCGCCTTGAATGTGGCAATGGATATCAATTTTAACTAGCTCACAGTCTGCCTGTATTGAGATATATGCATATTACATTCTCATTGTGCTGACTTTATCATGAAATGCATGCAATAATCAGTGGAAATATAGTTGATGTAACAAATTAATGATTGAGAAGGACTTGCTAGTGGCCCTTACAAAGTGCCTTGAAGCAAATAAAATTAACTGTACCATCCAGCGAGGAAATGCATAGGAATGAAACAACTCTCTGAACCGAGACCACCACGATATGATTGTATACATTAATGTGGTTAGAGATACAGCAGTTTTTCTTGAAGTTCGAAGTTCAAGCTTCATGCCGTGACTCAGACTTTCTTTGACTCTGTCTCCACTCTAGATACAAGGCGTTCTAGTGCACGAAGCTCCCACATTGTGTCTAGGGAGGTTGGGTGTACGCCTTTCCCCTGCTTCTGCAGAGAGGCAGTTTCCAGGTATGGCCTCGAAGTCACAATGGAGTGACCTCCAGGCTATTCCCAAGATGTACAGGCTCTAGATGATGTATAATTTTGACCATAGCAAATCAAAGACAAGAAACTGAGTTTAACCACAGATTGGCATGTATTCAGCATGAACTGTCCATTGTGGTATAAACAAATCCTTTTCATTTGAATTAGCTTCATATCAAGAAAATTCAAAGAAAATTTTCTGCAGAGAAGAGAAGTATGAAAGCCATTTAAAAGTTGAAGAAGTATCGCTAATAGTGCAGAAGCAGCTCCTCTCCCACAAGTGAGGATGTGATCCAATTTTTAGGGTCTAAAGCATAATTTGAGAATCCAAACAAAGCACAAGGAAGGAAATTATGACATAGCGATGACAGTAGGCGATGAAATTCTGAGATATGATGATATAAGGTTATTCCATGAAGCAGGATAAAAGAAAAGCTACCTGCTTGTAATGCCTAACAAGTTTGCTCCTTTTTGGTGTCGAGAACAGGACTTTGGGAGTTTTATCAGCGACCATAAATGGGTCCTGTCCATATATCCTGAAGATGGGACGGCAGCCCCCTTCAGCATCCAAAGTAGGAATTAATCTTAGTATAATGCAGTCTAATGTGAGAGCTCTATCCAGCGGGGGCCACTCTGAGCCGACATTTCTTCTTGATACATACTGCAGATATCTCAACTGTGAAGGCAATGGATTGAGAGGGGACATCAGCTGCAAGAGTTCACGAGGTGCTTGCTTGTAAACCATATCCAATGTTTTGTGCTCTCCTATATATTGCTTCCTATAAATTAGAAGTGCCGCCAACATGAATGCCAAAACTGGCCACCCACCTCTTTCACAGTGCATCAGTAGCACATTTTGTTGCCCGAGTAACAACCAGCTCTCGGAGGATCTTAAGAAGTGATGGATCATCTCCATGGTAAGTATGGGGCAACCTTCATAATGTTGAGGGTAATCCATGACAGTCATGTCATATTTAGACAATAAATTGGCAATATGGCTTTGGTTCTCTCCTTCCCGGAAATTGAACACCATGAAAGAGGCATCGGGGATATGGTCACGGAGCTGACCCACTACGCCTCCAATGTATACTTTATATTCATCCTCCTCCAAGACATCGGTGGTAAAGCAGTAATCAAACACTGCAGTTACAATTCCACCATAAATGAACAAGACCGGTGAATATTATTCCTAGAGAAGATGATAAAATACAAGATACCTCCGAAAAGATAACAGGACATAAACAAATCAACTCCCTAGAGGACCAATGGTGAATCCACAGGTAACACGCACATCTCAGAAAAATAGAGTACGAAGAACTGTGAGTTATGTTGGCAATTCTAAGAATTTACTTTATAAGGATAGAAAAAAAGAAAATCGAGCGAGTGCCTGCAACAGTCCTTTATTGCAGAAAATCCATTCATTGCAAGACATCTAGAGTCTTTCATTGTAGAACTCCTTTTAGCGCAAGTTACATTCAATCGCATCATGGATGTAGAATCTGTAGACGGTTGATCTCTACAACTTAAAAGTCACACAAAGAAACTACTCGATCAGAAATGATGCATAAATGCAACCTCATGAGGAACTCCTTTTCACAAGGTTTTATTTGAAATGCGCATTAAATCCTGCTCGACAAACAAAGAATTTACCGAAAGAGGAATAACTCCACTTCTGTAGTCCATAAGACAAGACTCCCTCACTTCGCCAGCACTTCACAAGCAAAATGAAGGAACAAATAGCCTTATGCATTTCAGTAACAAACAACACAAGAGAAAACTCTTTCCACAGGCAGTGCTAATCAATTTAAGGTAATTTCTTATCATCCCACAAATACAAGTGTCCCATTAGATCAAGCTCACTCTGCCACCGCCGGTGTGTACTTGCCCAAAACAAAATAGCTTCCCCGAAATTCCTTTTAAGATGGTGACAGAGCGAATATAAGCACCAAACAATTTCCTTGCAAGCTATCGCCATTAACACCACTTCAATCCATCCACAGCCAACAGTCTAAAATGAACTGAAAAGAAGCTCCTAAAAGTGAAACCTACAAACAATGCACCCTGAATCATCGACTAAGAAAAGCTCACCGTAGACTCTTTCAGAAATCTCCAAGAACCCCTCGGGCGGCTTCTTGTAAAAGAACTTCCTGAACAATCCCATTGCCTATCGAGCGCTATGAACCAAGAACAAGACCACATTCAGACACCCGCATGGCACAAGAAACGAAAACCCATGTCGCCCATATATAGCCGGACCGCAGGAACGACGTCACAGCGACAGAGACAAGACGAGAACGCGGAGACACGACGTCAATGATGGCCTCGGAGGCAGGGGGGGGGGGGGGGCATGTGGGCATGGATTGTTGCTGGGTCTTGAAGGTTAAAACTTCTGGGTACAAATTTTTTGGCTTCGCATCCACACTTTCGCTTTCGAGCGTCAGCGACAGAGAGACTTAGCTTTCAATCCATGGAAAGTGAAAGAGCGAGCAGAGAGAGAGAGAGAGAGAGAGAGAGAGACGTGGGGTAATGCCATTCAGTTTTCCCAGAGGAGAGAGAGAGAGAGAGAGAGAGAGAGAGAGGAACTGAGATACGGTTTGGGAAGATTTAAGGATGTCATTAGGGGGGAATGTGTGGGGAAACAAAGATCCGAGCTTTGTCCCTCGTCTCCAATGCGAGGGCGTCCGTGCGTGATGCTGCTGGCTTTTCTGTTCTATTGTTTTCTCTCTTTTTCCGACCCTTTGTTTTTGCTTTTGCTTCTGTCTATTTTCCTCTGTTGAGGATGATAAAGATGCTTCCTTTTTGTGTTCCATTTTCTGTCCCGCCAGGGCAATTAACGTCACCTTTTTCTACGGACGTGGACACCCCCCCTCCTTTTTTTGCATTGGGACGTCGCATCGATTTGTTATGTTTGCATGATTCCACGATTTTGGATAGTAGTCTCCGCCGAATCCGATATACCGTCGCCTAAAATTCACAGGATTCGATATTTGATCTAACGTTAAATTCATGTACATCATGAGGGCACGTGTATCTACTTGCTGCATTATGTCCAATCCCGGTCGTATGAAGCAACCCAACTAGCAATATTAAGAGGTTATTAAGCTGCAATCATCCTTTGACAAATGAAAGTAATTTCAATGTTTCCATAGCTTTTTAGTTTAATTTTTCATACATTTATGGATAACTTTTCCGTATCTTCATATATAAGTTTAGATTTTTATTTTTTTGTTGACCAAATGTATTCCTCAACTTTGGAGCTCCCCTATGAAGAGCTTGGCTAGCCCCTCGTGAGCCCACATAAGGAAGCCCCGTTAACACATAAGCCTCCTATCCAGAAGAGGGGAGTTTCGAACTCCCCACATTCCCATTCCCATCTAGAAATGGTGGCCACTAGGGCAGCCCCAGTGATTATATAAGTTTAGATTTTAAATGTTGAGAAGAAGATATATAATTTAAAAGTAAAGTTCTAACGAACATTCCAAGCTCAATAAACACAAAGTTAAAACATAGTTACAATAGTAAAATAATTTGACTTTATTAATATTTTTTTTTGTCTTACTCTAACTCTCAACCCACTCTCAGTTATTCTGCCTCTTTATAGAGCGTGGGAGTTGAAACTCACATCTAAAATTAAACGTCCTCATTCCTAACTTCTATGAGGAAATGAGGAATCGAACTCCCCACCTCTCCTTTCCCAAGTAAGAAGGGTGGGAAAACCCCAGAAATCGATTGTCAAATAATTCGGGAACATTGGACGTATTATAGGACATGGCCTTACTGATTGAATTTGATGTACCCTTAAAATTCAAATGACCGATGTATGATGGTGATGACTACAGTGATAATGAGGAAACAAGGACCAATTTTATGTCGTGGGTGCATAGTTGTTAGATTCCCGATTCAAATGCAGGAAATCAGAGAACAGTGCCAAAAGAGACTGAACATTGGAACATCCAAAGAGGTCGTTCTATTCATGGGAACATCGGATACATTACATCGAAAGGCGGTAGTATCAACAGGAAGTAAACACATTTGACCCGCGGAAAGTTGGGCAATCACAATCTAACAAAAAGAAGACACATTCGTGGACGTCGCTACAGGACAACGCCAGATGGTCATTCCAGACCAATGTGCTTCATGAACTTAACAACGAAGCCCGACAGGCGACTCTCCAAACGTCTATTCTCTTCAACGGCGCAGTGGTGAGCAGAGGAATTAGCTTGCATTGCGGAGTAGCCTTCATCACTTTCCTTCTCAAACTTCAAGTAAGAGGCAAAGCACGTCTCCGCTCGGTCATCAACGTGCTTTGCTAACTCCTCCGAGGATCGGATGTCCTCTTCCATAACAGCCGGTAGTTGAAGTACTCCCTCCTTCTCCAGTTCGTTGTCCATCCTATCAATATTAAGAGCTTAGCAATATTAAGAGCTCCAAAGTTGAGGAATACGGGAGTCCTTTCTTTCAACCGGATCAATTTGGAGAGCGTTTCCTGGGCTGCCTCTTGAATCTTGCGTCGGCCATAATAAACCTTCTCAGCATGTTCAGCCTTCTTCCTTTTGTTCCAGTAATCACCCTCCAGATAGGAATCAATCTTAGTTTTGTTCTTCAGGAAGGATTGGAGACCGTGGTCAAATGTGAGGGAAAATTCCTCGAAATCCACTCTGAATGGAGGGTCAGTGGTAGGTTGGGCGCCTCACCGCTCTTCATGAAGGTAAGGATCTCCGCCAAGATCTTTGGTTGGGTGGTTATATAGGCATAAGTGAGGCTCAGTCCGGAGATCAACTCCTTCCAAAAAATAAAGAGCTCTTTGCGGAAAGGAGTGGCCTTGGGACCAGAAGAAAGTACACAATAGGAAAAAGAAACTTGCATTATGGTTATGGATATTGGTCATTAGATAGCATGGCAAGTACTCCAGAGACTTGATGACAGATCATACAAATCAAGACAAAGATAACACCTAGGATATTAACATTGCTGGAAATAAGTGCTGAACTACATGAAGTGCTGCTTAAGCGCTGAAGTAAAGCTATGAAGACGTATTTCTTGCTCATAATTTGCTTCGAGATATTGACTCTGTCACGACAAACATCGTGGAATGTATAGTCCAGGGATCGACGTGCAGCCTCAAGCCAAATAACCAGTCTGGTTTGAGTCGTTAAGATCTGCAAAGGAGTGTAGTCATCAGTTCGATAACTCTCGAGAGTAGTGCGGGCCAGAGTCAGATCTTCACTCCTTTGTTGATAACTTTCTTCCACTTTGTCACAAGCTTTGATTTGTCCTTGCCGACATTTATAAGCTGTCAGAATGGAATAAAAGGAGAGGGAAAATTCCTTAAGGGCACACTACAATTGGTTTTTTTTTAGATTTTTAGTGATCTTTCAACTAACCAATTTTTATTAATGCCTAAGCTAATCTTGTTATTACAAGCGATTGAGACAGGATTGGACATTGGTTTTTTGCCATCGTCTTCCAAAGCTTCGACCATCATCTCCTTGGATTGCCTCGCTTGGCCAACATCCATGGTGTCGGTTTTCATTCGTTCACATTCATTCTTACAATCTCAAGCAATCATTCAAAACAAACAAGCACAAAAGTTCATCAAAATCAATCAATGGATTGGCCTCGGGGTCAGCCTTTGCATTCCATACATTTCGATTACCCCCATTCCTAACAACTATAATTCATTAATTGATGGTTAATAATAATCGGCAACCATTTGCTTTCACAAAACAATGGTCGATATCAAATAACTTCTAAAGTCGAAACTAAGTGTCGAAGATAGGTTACCTGCCAAACAAGTGTCACGCCTAATCATCCATCTAGCAAACACGTGGATAAGAGACAAATTAAGCATGCAATTAAGCCAAGTGACCTTGTTTCTCAATCAATCATCCAAGGGCAAGTGAGCCTTTTGAGGATCACTTATTCAATTAAAATTCAAGTTTCAAGCAGGTTTGTTTAGACCCAATTGGCTTATTAAACGAAGTCCGATTGACATGGTTCAAGTTTCATTAGAAAGCTTAAGATGTGTAGTTCAGAGTTTAAGAGGACCATTTGGAACAGTTCTTACTCTATTTACTTGAAAGATGTGATTCAACCCGGATATCCTAGACTCGACCCGGTTTTAGCCCGTAATTTGAAAAAATGCGGAAAAAATGTCAAATGACGTTAGAAACGTGTCAAAATTTATGGAGAGTTAGGACAACGTGTGATGAACAACTTTAATAGTTTAATCTTCTGCTAAAAACCCCTTAATTTTTCCCAATGATTCATTTTTTACCCGGGACTCAGTTGCAAAATAGTTTTCAAGGTCGAATAGACCTTATCTGCAATTCTTGCCAAATTTTCCCCACAAATGTTGCCATTAGGTCCTAAAATTTTCCAGTTTTCAAATTAAGACCCCAATTAACAACTTTTAAGTTTTAAGTTCTTGCAAAAAGGGCCTCGAACTACCTCAAATTTGCTAATCAAAACTTGTTCACAGAACTGGAATTTTTGAAATCGAAATACAGTTTCAAAACATCTTCTTCAAGCATGAATCGTACAGATCAAACCACCACGAAACTTCATGAAATTTTTAGATTTGAAAGATTGGGATGCTTTTTGACCACTTTTATGAAGACACTTTTCCCAGATTATGAGCAAAAAAAATCATAAAAATTGCCAAACTAGACAAGGTCGGTCAGGAACATATTAACACAGAACAAAATACTTATTTTCCCAAATTTTGACTTGAAATCACAATGACGATTAGCAAACAATGTTCAATCTCGACACACGACCTATCAAGTCAAAACTTAGGATGTTAACTTTGATTCACTAGTCAAACACTTCATGAGATTTCGAAGTTTTCAAGCTCATATCATCAATCAAAGCTAACTAGTTTAGTGAGGCATGATTTTTCAGATCGAGCAATCAATCATCAATCAAGTAACAAGAAAATGTCAAACCATTTCTACAAATCACAAGCCATTCAATCAGCACTCTAAGGCTATCACAACAACTTCAATATCAACAATTGGCCTTCACAACTCCACAAGTATATTTGGCCATATCATTCATCCTCCACATCTTATTCTAAGTTTAGATGTCACATACCTTGTTCAATAGAGCTATTTGACCACCAATGCACTTCAAAATAGCGTCGAGAATAGCTCTCTAAGATCTTAATCACAGCATTAAAGATCAAAGTGAGAATAGGATTCGAAGAAGTTAAAAGAAAACCTAGCAACTATCAAGTGAAATTGAGCGAAAATGGAGAATCCGGTGGCTGTTTTGATGAATGTCGGCCACCACGGCTTTAGGGACAAGCTAGGGAGGCTGATCACAAGGCTAGGGATGCCAACGGATGGCCACAGACCGCTAGAACAGAGGCTAGAAGTCGCCAGGCAGCAGTACCAGCGTAGAGAATGGCCTTAAAGCTGGGAGGAAGATCAGGCCAGTTCGAGTCTCTCTCGTGAAGTTCCGGCAGGGCTGAGCCTACGATCAAGTTGGGGGCACTGTGAGGAACGCTAGTGTGGTGGTGGTTCACCAGAGGAGGGCTGGCAATTTGCCGGTGAGGGCGATGAGAGCTTTGGCTGAGAGAGAGAGAGAGAGAGAGAGAGAGAGAGAGATTTTAGAGAGGGGAAGTGATAATCTGAAAAATGAACCATCCCCCACAAATTTTGGAGGGAAAAATCTCTATACACTCCCCTAAGTTTGAATTGTTTCCCTTGAATAAGAAAACATTTAATTGGCTAATTCCTATTTACTTGGATAAATGAAATGTCACATTGGATGGTCAATATGTGCTCTTGATGAACGGCCAAGATAATTTGCTTAATCTGTAAGGAAATGCTCTAATTGGCCTAAATTTAATGACATGGATTGATGACATGGCAAGCGACATTTTTGTGATTTCACTCAAGGGCAATTTGGTAATTTTATGCACAAGGGAAGGGATTGGTCAGCCAAGGGATGAGGTGGTCGGAGGTGGCTAGAAATTGGCCTGAAAATGGCCAAAATCCGACCATTCTCGCCGGATTAGGTCTCTCGCCGATTGGACCGGTTTGAACCCGTTCAATCTGGTTCAGTCTGGTTCAACCAGTTCACTAGTTTAATGGCAAAAGATTTTGTGCAATTTAGTCCAATTTGATCTCTAGAGGACGTAATTGCAAAGAATTCTTGAGCAATTATCAAAGAAATGAGCCAAATTGAAAGAAAACAACCCAAATCTAATCGATTAAACTCAATCAAACTCGTTATTAACATCTTAATTGAATTAATTTGTTCCAATTTCATATGGATAATGCGAATTTCAACCCAATTGATTTGCCTCACACAAATTGGGGATTTTCATTCAATTGATGCAATTTGTGCAATTTTTGTTCCCAATTGACAAAATTGATTTCAATTAAACCCAATTGACTAGAAAAGCACTCACTTCATTCAATTGAATGGGTTTAAAATACTCTAATATGATCAAATTGACTTTCACAAAATGGATCGAAATAAACCCCAAAAGGAAATTGGAGTTTAATCATCAAATTGAAACTCAATCTATCAAATTAACCCCTAGATAGAAATAGGCCAAGTTGAATTGCATCAATTGGACCAAGTTAACTTGATTTTGCAAGTCTTTGGTTAGCCAATTTGGTCAAATCGAATCAAATACGTGTGAATTTGTCAAAATTGATGTTTGATTTGAGTTGCATATAAGAAAATGGACTCATTCAAGGCTTAATTGGGCAACTCATGAAAAACCGACCGGAACTCCTAATTAGGGCTCAAATTGGGGCTTTTTACCCATTGCTTGAAATTCTGAAATTGACTTGAAAATTGGATATGAGACGACCTCTAGATTAAATTTCGTGAAAGAAACTATCCTACAAAATTACTAGAAACAAAGTAATTTCCTTTTTTGCCGATTTTGAACCAACACCCACAAATTGGGTAAAAGTTGGTTCTACACTGATTTTTGTAAAATTGATGATGCCAAAGTTAAATTGAAGTAAAAAATAAGCTGATTTAGGGATTTTGAACTTTTTCAATTTTTTTGGACAAAGTGTTAACTAAAAGTCAATATTTTAGTCCTTACCAAAAAAAGAAGTCAATATTTTAGTAATTAATTACTAAAGTGTCAATTAATGGGTCAAATTTGGATTTTTTCGAATTGACAATGAAAAAGTGAAATTGACACTATTTTGGGGCTTTTTACGCAAAAAAATCAAATTTTGACTTCGGGTTGACTTTTCGATCAAAGTTTAACAAAAAAAGTCACCACTCATCGGTCAATGTTTTGACTTTTTGAAAACAAAGTGTAAAATGTTTGGAAATAAAAGACTAACGCTAGAAAAAGTGTTAAACCACTCTTTTTGGTTGAGAAATGGATTCAATTGCGTTCAGAAACCCTAACCTCAAGGTTTTACCTGTACGACGTGTTAATTAAAAATCATGTGTCAACATAACCCTTTTAATAAACATGTTGAGTGGGGGAACTAAAGTATTGACATGGTTGTTAGTGAACTTGTCGTGCTCGGTTGCCATATTGAGACTTATTTACTACAAGATGAGTCTCATTACCATTTGAGATACCTTTACCACATTTAGAGCACATCCATTGTACCACAAAAGAATTTAACCAGTTTGGTGCTCTCATTTACCATAATGAGATGTTTTTACCACTTTTAACTATTAAGATATACAAACTACAAGATAAATCTTCCTTACCAAAAAAAAAACTACAAGATAAATCTTTTTGCCATCATTCAAGATCAGTATACCCGGAAATGTCTTCTTACTACATTTTAGATAAAGAAGCATCTAACACGAAATGAAGCTTTATGCCATCCTAATCTACTACTGAAAGTAAGGGATGCATTTAACATGAAATGAAACTCTTAGGCACGCTCATCACGTACGTAGCCATTTTACCATGATTTAGGACAATTAGACACAATCATCATATACTTTTCGATACACTTTATATAATTTTAGGCACACATATTTGGCAGGATTTACCACAATTGAGGGTTTGTTCTGTGATCTTCATATTGTCGACCGCGCCTGTGGCATATTTTACTCCTTTACCGAGACTTTTTTACCACATTTGAGATTAATTTACAATGGAATGACACATGTTTCCATTTGAGACACATATAATGAGGAATGTCACCACTAAAGAGTGTTTGATCAGATTTACGCTTTTTACCATTTTTTATATAAATTTATCAAGAAATCAAGGGTTTTGATCGGATTTCCACACCCCCCCGACATAAGTTTTTTTGCCCACACCTAAACGTGTCCACACCAAAATGAACCGCTTTTTTACCGTGCTTAACATACTTTGACCATTAAAGTGAGTTTGGTATCACATTGAGACATCATATTTATTATAGAATGGGGCTTTCTATAATATACTTTACAGATTTATAAAATAAATATAAGTTTCTCGAGTTTGCTGATACATATATAACTAAACGTATGCAGGACTTGTTAATATTCGAAATGTATATAACATTTTTTACTAGAAAATGATCTCCTTACCATGCAATATATTTACCACGAGCAAAGGTTTTTACTACTTTTGAGACATATGATTATGTACCACTAAAAATGAGCTTAATCAATATAGAGTGGAGTCACTTGAAATGTTCTTTTCGTATTCAATAAAATGTTGAACAAATTTGAGACTTATTTAGCATCTAATTAAGAGAATAAGGACTCTTACCATAGAGTGGAGTAAACCATGAAAAGAGTTTTACGACTTTGATACAAATTTGCCACAAGAAAAATCTTTATACATGATATGAGACATGTTTGTTGTCACGGGCCGGCAGTTCCTTGACCGTGGAATTGGCCGTGCGGCGCCCGGATCGTCATTCACACCAGGCTAGCCCTCGTTCATTAGTTGTTCCAGAGAATAATACGGCGAATAGCTTCCTCGTATCGGATTGTATGACGCCCAGCATAACTCGGGTGTCTAGTCCATCGCGCGAGACACACGTAATTTTGTAGGTACGACAACTGGTTTCTGCTTGCCATGGCCTCATCAGGAGAGCGGTATCAGCTCCCGACCAGTTTGTGCACGGGGGGCCAATCCTGCCTTCAGAGCTCCTAAGGAATATTCATTCTATCCTAGAACTCCTAGCACCAACCGTCCGGACACCACTCCCACGAACCAGTGCATCTCATCCCTTTTGCGTCCTCACTCTTCACCTGACCACCTCGAGCACCACTTACAAGAGTACAGGAGTAGGAGAGAATTACGGTCCGTGACATTCTCCCCCACTCAATTCCGCAACGCCCTCGTTGCAGGCTGTTCTGTCACTTCCCTGCGTCAATTCTCACCATCAATGCTGCTTTCTTTTTGGAACTTACATGAGTGTTGGACGCTCGCCCAACAAAACAACTTTTCTCCACTGGTGGCTTTCTCGATCAGAGCCGTTCGGCACCCTCGATCACTTGTGCTTTTTCTGACAAGTGTAGCATTTTTCGTCATTTGCACCATTTTAGCAGCACCATTCTTCGCCTACTTTGGAATCCTCATGATCTCGGCAGACCAATAGAGGTTTTTCTCCTTGTTGATAACATGGTAGCAGACTCATCTTGAGACTTGCCAAATTGATCCAGGAACGTTTTCCCTATTCAGTGAGGAATTAGCTCTTTCTATGCCCCCATTGTCATCCTAGAAGCAAGTCGAGAGCCACACTTTGTCCGAGCATCTTTTGGCTTTGGCGATTCACTCTCCGCCCTCATAGGACCGGGTAGACCACAGGCTTTCTTCAGCTCACTCACCTACTAGAGGGATCCCGCTTTGATACCATTTGTCACGGGCCAGCAGTTCCTTAGCCGCGGAATAGCCCATGTAGCGCCTGATGTGTCATTCACACCAGGCCAACCCTCGTTCATTAGCTGTTTTAGAGAACAATATGGCGAATAGCTTTCTCATATTGGATCGTACCATATCTAGTATAACTCGGGCGTCTAGTCCATCGAGTGAGACACACAGAATACTTTAAGTATGACAACTAGTTTCAGCCTGCCACGGCCTCATCGGCATTAGCTTCCGACTAGTTTGTGCACAGGAGACCAACATCGCCTTTAGAGCTCCTAAGGTATATTCGTTCCATCCTAGAACTCCTAGCACCAACCGTCCTGACACCACTCCCACGACCCAGTTGCATCTTATCCCTTTTGCATCCTCACTTTTCACCCAATAACCTCGAGCACCACTCACAAGGGTATAGGAGTATGAGAGAATCACGATTCGTGACATTTACCATGAAAGTTAGTCTTTTACAACAATAAAGGAATTTTAACACTTGCATTTTATCACATTTACCACGTTCAATACACATTTACGATGGATAAAATCTCTTTACCAAATTTGGGACAAATTTACTACTCACATTTTGAAACGATGTAGTAATTTGCAATAAGGGCAGTATTGATCTTATTTGATGAGCCTTTTTGACACGTTTTATACACATTAGTGAGGGCATGGGGATTTATACTATGTTTCAAATAAATTAAAAATTAGATGAGGTCTTTTACCACAAAAACTAACATTTTGCAACAAATCTGCATTTTTTCCATTCACGGTATATATTTACTAAGGACAGAAGTCTTTTATACCACTCTAAGACACATTTAATGTCATACTTGACACATTATTTGAGGTAAATATGTGTCACACGCATCAATTTAAGCTTAATGATAATTGAGCTCTTTCAACATTAGATATGTCACAAATGCAAAAGAATCTTCATTTTGTGATAACATGTTGTCAAATGTATTAAGAAGCATCATCACGAGTTAAACATTCTTCAAAGTATAGCGTGGTTAATGACATTCAACCTTTGATGTCTGAAAAATATGGAAAGAAAGCCCTTTTTATGGTAATGCGTTCTTGAATATCTTTTTTTTAGTAAAAAAATGACATAAACAGTCCGTAAACTTTGGCCAAACGTGCAATGTTATCTTTGAATTTTTAATTTGTTTAATGTGGTCCTTTAACTATTTCTAAATGTTCAATCAAGTCACTAAACTTTCCATAACAAAATCAAATCGATTCTTGAGTACTATTCACAAATTTTCATAAATATACAATTGCTTAGATTTTAGATTTTTTTTTCATTTCAACCCATTTCCTAAATCAACATAAAAAAATGCTATCTTTTTATTTTGTTTTCACCTTTTTAGTCTTTATGAATTTTATCATAGTTTCATTCAAATATTTTTAACTTATGATCTCTATTATAGTAAAATTAACTTCATAGAGTTATATCGGATTCATATTCCTTTTATTTTAAAAATAAGTTCTTTCATAAATTTTTAACTTTTTGTGCTTTGTGTTTTCTTTAATAAATTTAGTTAAACCTATAAATTAGAAAATTAAAATAGCAGGAATATTAACCCAATACAACTCGAGATGACGTTCTACTTTTATTATTATAGAAATTATAAGCTCTAAATACTTAAATGGAACTATTGTCATAATTATAAAGACCAAAAAGGTAAAAAAGTAATAAAAAGATAGCCATATTTTTTGTTGATTAATGAAATGGATTGAAATGTAAAATATTCTAAAATCCTGGTAATAGTATAATTTTTTTTTTGGTAACCGTAATAGTATAATAGTATAATTATTACTGTTCACTTTATTATAGAAAGTTGAGGGACTATATTGAATAAATTGAAAATTTAGGGACTAGATTGAACATTTAGGAGTAGTTAAAGGACCACATTGAATGAATCTAAAAGTTCACGGGTAATATTACACAATGATCTAAATTTAGAGACTGTTTGTGTCATTTTTCCTTTTCAGTAAACACCTCTTTATGTGATGAACAATAGGAATGCCATTTTTTTTTTCCGTATCGATAGGTCGTTTCATGACATTTGCTTGAGTACGGTAAGAAAAAACTCTTGTAGGATGCCTTTGTTCTTTATTATGGCAAAATAACTCATCTCTCAATTAATGGGTCTTTGAGTGGTAAAACTTCATTGATTAGTGGTAAGTTTCTCCGACACGTGGTAAAAACGCAGAGTAACATTACCATTCTTTTATTGGGAAAGTACCTCGTTTCATGATTTATCTTATATTGTAATACATTTCTTTATTTTCAGTATTAATGTGTCTCCACTCCTAATGGAGTCAGAGACAACCGTCTTTTGTCGTAAAAAGTGGTACCAAGTGGTAATTTTGTTTCAAGATTCATTTCATGGCAACAGACCTAATTCCCCAATTGGAAAATTTATCCTGAAATGTGATAGAAAGGATAATTTGTGGTACACATGACTCAAACGTGGTACACTATATTTAATAGAAATGAATAAAAGCATCATTTCAGGGTATTCATATGATGAGTATGACAAAAAAATGCATTTAATCAGATGTTTTAATACGTTATAGGACAACAAAAAGTTTCTTTTCGCGGTAAACCTAGATCATAAGTGGTAAAAACAAATTCTTTTCCGATAAGTATGATCCAAAATGGCAGAAGTCTAAAATGCTATTGATCCTGATAGTAGACATTGATTTGTGGCTAACATCTTATCTTAAAAGAAGCTATCTTTTATAATAAACCACCCAACTTTTGAGAAGGATTGCTTCATTATACTTCTTATCATGGTTCTTTATTAGTATTTTTTTAAAATGTTGCTAGTAACGCTTAGGGGAGATCGCCGAAGCCGTTCGCCCTCTGCCCCCTTTTTGCTGACACAGAAATCTTTCAATATGTTTCTAATTTGGTAAATTCTTGAGAGACAAAAGTACTACAGCGATTTACCACTTTCACGAATTGGATCTTGGCATTGAAGATTTATAATCCGGTACTTTCTGACATTAGAACATGAAAGTAGTCTTAGAAGGAGTTTGAGAATTTTGAGGAGAAGATGCTCTCCACATTTTTCTTTTGATTAGGCTGGTGAATATTTATTAAATTGAATTATTTTTATCATGACTACTGTTAATGAGAGTACCCAAGGCATTTGTTAAGCATACAAAATGTGAAAATTAATCTAGTTAGCTAATAAGTGCTCCAAAAGCACATGACCAGTTTAAGTTACGATAGACTAATATATATTTTTAGTCTTGTTCACTCACCTTTTTCTCCCACCCACTTCAAGTTTCCCATTGGGATAATGACAAATATGGTTCATGAACTTTGACCTACTGTATAATGTTGTCCCTGAACTTTTAGTTTTTTAATTTAGTTCATAAACTTTAGCCAAATGTACAATATTGTCCCTGAACTTTCAATTTGTTTAATGTGGCCCATAAACTTTAGCCCAACGTGCAATGTCATCCCTGAACTTTTAATTTGTTCAATGTGATCCTTGAACTTTTGATAAATGTTCTATCTAGTCCCTAGACTATATAAAAATGTCCAATATTGTCTTTCCATTATTCTAAATTAAGAGAATTTGTTGATTTAGCTTTCAATTTGGTAAGTTTGAACGGTAGACCCAAAAAAAAAAAACTTTACACATCGATTATCCACATAAGACATTAAACTAAAATTAGGATATAACAATCCACGTCATCAAATAACATAAATAATTATTTTTCCAAATTGAACAAATTAGACAAATTGAAAGGACTACTATATTCTAATTTATTGGATTGGAAGCCAAATCAATAAATTCTGTTAACTTGAATTATTGGAAGGACAGTATTGAATATTTTCATATAGTATAGGGACTAAATTGAATAAATTAAAAGTTTAGGGACAACATTACATATTAGACTAAAGTTTAGTCATCATAATGAACAAATTAAAACTCCATGGACAACATTGCACGTTGAGCCAAAATTCAAGGACCATTTGTATCATTTTCCTTTTCCCTTTATCTTCACCTTTTTTTTCCTTCTTCTCTTTTTCATATTTAGTGGTCTCATTATCAAATATGTAGGAGGCAGTTGTTGAGGAAATTTCTTAATAGATTTTGACGTTGACAAAACTATCCATGTTAATCTTGTAAATCTGATATGTACTCTGAAGTATTTTGATCCAGGTAAATATATTATGGAAGTGGCAACTTTAATACTTCAAGAGAACTTAACTTTCTGGACGTTTAGACTTTACGAGATTTAGAAGGAAAACTTCAGACTCTACGAGTTTCTAAACGAGAAGTTCAAACTTTATTAAAAAGTCACTCGGACTTTATATCAACCTAATGAAGAACTTCAAGCATCAATTTTGAAGGACTCAGATTTTACAGAAGACCTACGCTGACTTTGTTTCTGACTATAAAGCAAGAATCAGAAATTCTTTAGACTCAAAATTTATTCGGAACGAAACATAATGGCCGGTGATCTGGCATGAATTTCACAAAAGGAAAGTTTTGGTTGACTCAATCTAAGGCTAATTGATTGACAATCAAACATTATGACAATAATATATCACATCGGATAAAGCTCTACTTATAAAAATCAAGATTCTAGTTGTATAGGTGACCAGATTTAGTGGGATTCAGATTTTGTCAACCAACGGCAACTTAATCCATTTTATACAAATTTGTCCAAGGTGAAGTTTGGAAGATGATCCTCTGAAGATTGTCCAATGGCTAATTTGGAAGTGAAGCAGTATAAAAGGAGATTAATGAGGAGCAGAAGGAAGCGAACTAAATGGAGAATCAACAAGTCCAAAGTCTGAGCACATTCTGATTCTATTACTTGTCTTTCCTGAGCTAAATACTGAGATTTCGAGGGACATTCTATAAGAATGATTGTGTGAGATAGAGAAATCTATCATTCACCGAGTGTTATCACTCAAAACTTGTAATCCCTTTTGATCATATAGTAGAATCCAGCCAGTAGGTTGTCAGCGTGAGAGAGTGGACGTAGGCTTGATCTAAACCGAACCACTATAACTTCTTGTGTACAGTTCTCTCTATCCCTAATCTCTCATTATAATGCTTACACAGCACACTAGCACATTCAGAATTTGAACATTGTTCAAACTTTACTGATTATAAATCGTTTTCACTTTAAATTCTTCAAAATCACTCAAATCACCTATTCACCCCCCTTCTAGGTGATACTTGCTAGCAACATCAATTGGTATCAGAGCGGGTTGCTCGTTTATTGAAGTGTTTTTACTTATGAGCTAACGATCTTATGGCTAGCATAAGTGCTCTAGGTCTCATTGAAGGACAAAGTAATTCCAGACCACCATATTTCGATGGCAAGGAATACAGCGTCTGGAAAAACAAGATGAAGGCATTCATCAATGTGACATTCCGAATTTCGATCCATTTTTGGGATTTATAAAACGTGTATTTCGTCGGTGCGCTAATAGTTAAATATCGCCCGGAACTGATCACTCTCGGGTTATTTTTTAAAATTTGAGATTTCGCTAAAATCGCACTCGATCGAATTTGGCCGTTCTTTAGAGCCCGAACTTTGGTGTCGAATTTCTCGGAGTTTCGTGACGAATTTAATTGGACGGTGTCGATATTATTGTGGCCAGCGTTGTTATTGCCCAGAATTGGTGAAAAGTGAAATTTGGACTGGGTGCGGATTTTGACTAGTAGACCTCTCTTTTAGTGTATTTTAGTTAGTGTTTTTGCTTATTGAGATTTATTCTCATTGCTGTAATGCAAACCATTTCAGATCCTTGACCCCGACCTTGATTATGCCGCCACCTCAGCGTTTTGGGGTCCCTATGCATACGGTGCATGAGGAGACCGAGTATCCAGTAGGTCTACATCAGACTTATATTAGGCACCTCACTACGGTCTGGGTAGACATAGGCCTAGATGATTTACAGCGTCACACTTACTTGGCCTGGTTTTATCGTGACTGGTTGGAGTTAGTTGGCCCAATCCGGGGTTTTGAGGGATAGCAGCATGGTAACGAGGATGCCGTGGATTGGGAGCCTAGGGACATGTATGCTCTTGATGGTGAGATTCTGGACCCCGAAGGTCCTCCGGAGAACCCTAGTCCCTAACTCGACCCTGTACCAGAACCTGTAGTGCCTGCGGATCTCGAGCTCGAAGAGGAATTTGAAGAGCCCGAGTCTGTGCCAGAGCCCATGGAGTCCGAGCCCGAGGAGGAGCTAGGTAATGAGGAAGAGCCGATCGAGATCAACTCTGACACGGAGTCGGAGTTTTCAGGGCCTGATTCAGATTGGATGTCGTAGGAGTGTTTGGGTACTGGGCTTAGAAACTTTTGGTAGAGGCCCCTTTTGGTGTAACAAGTTAGTCTACCCTACCACCTGTCCCTTTTTGATGATAATGGTGGATATTAACCCTAAGAGCCTAATGTCTGATTGTCTGACCGAATGTTGTAAGTGACTGTTTTCCATTGCTATGAAATTATTGTTTTATGCTGTTTTTATCCCTCTATCATTGTCTATTATCTGGGTTGTTATATTTCGCTTCCGCTTGTGTATTCTTGTGGGTATTTTGTCTGGGTCGGCGACGCATCCTGAGACCTCGCGTTCGATATGACCATATAGAGGTGTCGTGAGCCCGTTAAGGTCCGGGGCGTGACAATCAAATCAGCTGATCACATGCAATGGGATATTGTCATCAGAGGAGTCAATCCTAAGCCTTTTGCACCTACATCAGCTTCAAAAGAAAAGCTAGACGGATGCAAATCAGAAGAAGTTCTATTATCTCAAGCTGAGATATCAAAAAGAGAAGCTTTAGATTCAAAAGCAATTTATTCATTTTATTGTGCTTTGGCACCTATTGAATATAAGAAAATTGCTTCTTGTGAATCAGTAAAGGACATTTGGGTCGCTCTCTATACAACATATGAAGGAACAGATTGAGCCGAGGAAACTCAGATCAATCTATTGCTCGGATAATATGAATCATTCAAAATGAAGTCAGGAGAATCAGTTGCTGATATGTATGACAGATTTACTGACATAGTAAATAGTCTTGCATATCAAGGACAACTAGTCTCAGATGCAATGAAGTGAACAAAGCTTCTGAGGGGACTATCAAAAGAATGGGATAACATAAAAACCTCACTTCGAGAAACTCAAAAGGATCATGCCTCTATCAGTAAATGAACTGATTGGAACTCTTCGGTCATATGAAACTGAACAACTGAATGAGGAGAATGAATCCAGAGGTAAGAAGTCAATCACTTTAAAATCTAATTTGATTATGATGATGCAGATTCAGAAGAAGAGGATGTTGATGATGAAGAACTGTCTCTCTTCACAAAGAAGTACAAAAAGATAACAAAGAAAGGAAGAAACTTCAAAGGGAAGAAGTCATTTGAGAAAAAGAAAATCCATGATGATATAGAAAAATCAAAAGAAGTAATCTGCTTCTATTGCAAGAAGCATGGACACATCAAACCAAATTGTCCACTTATGAAGAAAAAGAAGAGCAAATTTGAAAAGGCAAAGAAAGCCTTGAAAGCAGAAACCTGAAGGGACACAAAGTGTGAAGACAGTGATGAAGATATCTCAAACTTTTGTCTGATGGTCAAGTTAGACTCAGACTCAGACTCAAGTTCAGACTCAGATTCTGACATTGAAGTTGAGATTGAGGTAAAGTATTCTGAAATTCCAATTGAAGTGACAAATTACATTGATGAATTATGCTTGGAATTGAAGGCTGCTCTTAAGAGAATCTCTACACTAAAAAAGAAGAATTCAGTGCTGAAGCAACATGATAGTTCTAATAAGGACAAAATCGATTTTCTGCAAAACGAATTTCATCAAATCAAGAAAAATCGAGATTTACTCGCCAAAGAAAATTCTGTTTTGAAAAGGAAGTTTTCTGATATTACTTCCAAATTTTCAAATGGTTCAAAAATGCTGGAACATATTCTTTCCATACAAATTCCTTACTATAACAAATCTGGTCTTAGATTTGTTAAGAAAAGTGATCATTTGATTTATTTTCCAAAAGTCAAGGAGAGATTAAGGCAAAGACCTCCTAGACAAGCTTACAAAAATCACTTTCAAGGGAATTTCGTAAAACCTGTTGGTCGAAGTGCACTCAAATGCTCAAAATGTGGAAATCCACAGCACTTTGAGAAGGGTTGTCCTAAGGTCTGGAGACCAATTCAGAGAAACTTTATAAAAATAGCCTATACTACTAACTCTTAAGGACCCAAACAAATCTGGATACCAAAGAAAGCTTGAATGTATATGATTTTTGCAGGTCACCAGCAATGAAAAAGGAAATGGTACTTGGCCAGTGGCTGTTCAAGACATATGATAGGAGATCCAAGCATGTTTATCAAATTTCAAAGTCTGAATGGTGGAAGTGTTTCCTTTGGAGGAAATAACAAAGGAAAAATTGCTGGAAAAGGAACTGTTGAAATTAGAGGAATTACTATCAATGATGTTTCATTAGTAAAAGGTCTCAATTACAATCTGATCATCATAAGTCAATTATGTGACACAGGCTTTAAAATAAGTTTCCAAGAAAATATCTGTCGTGGCTCTAGCAAAGACTGCTCTCAAACATTCACAGGATGAAGGCATGGTAATATCTATCTTCTTGATGTAAATTATGATTCTCTCAATACTTAATTTCTATCAAGGAAGACGAAGACCTATGGCATAGAAGAATTGGGCACATCGGCATGAAGCAAATCTCAAAGATCTCAAACAATAAACTTGTTCGAGGTCTGCCAAGTCTGAAATATAAAAAAACAGAATTGTGCACAGTCTGCACCTTAGGGAAACAGGTAAGGAGTTCTTTTAAGTCTATACATCATGTTTCTACTAATCGTGCTTTGCAGTTTCTACGTATGGATCTGTTTGGACCAACCAGAACTCAAAGCATTGGTGATAAGAAGTATTGTTTAGTTATTATTGATGATTTTACCATATCACTTGGGTATTCTTTCTCACTCACAAAAATGAAGCCCTTTCATATTTTTCAAAATTTGCAAAAAGAGTTCAGAATGAAAAGGGTTATACCATTTCCAGCATCAAAACTGATCATGGGGGAACATTTAAAAATCAAAATTTTTCAGATTTTTATGAGAAAAATGGCTTTCAACACAATTTTTCTACTCCTTATACACCAAAACAGAATAACATTGTGGAAAGAAAAAAATCATTCTTTGCAAGAAATGGCAAGAACTCTTTTAATTGAAAGCAAGATTCCTTATCATTTTTTAGCAGAAGCAGTTTCTACAGCTTGTTATATTATTAACAGAGTTTTTCTTAGGCCCATTCTTGACAAAACCCCTTATGAGCTGTACAAAGTTAGCAAACCTAGTATTTCATATTTTCGTGTATTTGGTTATAAATGCTTTATACTCAAAAATCTAAATGATCGCTCTGGAAAGTTTGATGAAAAAGCAGATGAATGATTTTTCCTTTGATATTCCACAACAAGCAAAGCATACAGAGTTTTTAACAAAAACTCTCAAACTGTGAAAGAAACAATGAACGTGAGATTTGATGAAAATACTCAGACTCAAAAGGATGATTCTGAACCATCTCACAATGTTCAAGAAATACCTGAAGTCCAACAAGAATCTCCAAAAATCATTGAATCTGTTGAAGAAGAAAAGGCATATTCATCAATTACTCAGAATCAATCAGAATCTTTAGAATCTGATGGTACTCAGAAGGAGAGATTCAACA
Source organism: Syzygium oleosum (assembly GCF_021117445.2). Lineage (NCBI taxonomy): Eukaryota > Viridiplantae > Streptophyta > Magnoliopsida > Myrtales > Myrtaceae > Syzygium > Syzygium oleosum. The sequence continues at coordinate 6,462,448 of NW_026607500.1, read as the reverse complement.
GAAATTGGAAATATAAATCGAGTCATCCAAAAGACCTCATCATTGGAGAAATAGAAGATGGTATTAAGACTAGATCTAAAACACAAGGAAAACATCATGTGATATCTTGAAAATTCGATCCAATTTGGTGATTTATGAAATGGTGATTTCGTCAACGCTGTATTAGTTAATTCTCGCCCTGACATGATTACTCAGGGATTACTAACCAAAGGGGAAAGGCTATCGAAGAATTTACTTTCAACAGTCGCCCGTTAGTTCGAGATGAACTATAGTTGCGATTGATCGATTTTAGCAACGAATTATGATCTGATTTTGAGTGTCGAATGCTCAAGGATTTCACACCCGAGCCATAGGATGTCGCCTCATAATTTTTACGAATTGGCCATCGAAAATTTCAATTTCGAAAAAAGATCAAAGAATTGGAAATTTGACGCGAAAAGTGGAAGTGAGCCGAGCAAAGCCCGTTGGACCTCGCGCCCGAGGGGGCCGGCCATCATGGCCCAATAAAGTTTAGTTGGCCCTCAATCGGTACCCGGGCCGAGGACAAAGTGGTAATTTGGGGGACAAAATTTGGAGAAAATTATAAAAGAAAAGAGAAAATTGGAAGATATTTTTGTGAGTGATAATTATTAAACCCACCCCCCTTCTCTCTCTCTCTCTCTCTCTCCTCTGGCTGACTTTCCGTCGACTCCCCCACGCCGCTGACTTCCCCCTTTCTCGGTTGACTCCACCAACTCCACCCACTCCCCTATGATGGACTTTTCTTCTTTGGCTACTTCCACTTCGCTGTTGTTGCTTCTTCCGCATCTTCTTCTTTTCTTTGCTGCTTCTGCTTCTACTTCTTTCTTCAGCTCAGCTTCTTCATTTCTAGCTCACCGACCAACCATTTTCGACGGAAACAACCACGCCGTGTGCCGCTCCACCCCGCCACCGAACCACCGCCACCCCAGCTCCCCTCTGGCCGAGCAACACCGCCCCTACTATTCCGGAACAGCCCCCCCGGTCGCAGGCTTGTTTCCAGTTGACTTTCCAGCTTTGTCGCTCGCCGGTTGCACCCGTCTGTTGAGCTGCTCGTCCGCCGCCGTCTCAGCCACCAAGACGCCATCACTAGCCACCATCCCATCCCTGACTCAGTCCCTGAGACTCCCCCAAGCTACCACCAACAGCTGAGCACCCATCGTGCCCGTCTACCGCCGTTTGTTGCTCGCTGGTTCACCTTGCCACTATAGCTGCTGTCCACCGTTGCCCAGCCGCCTAGCCACCACCACCAGAAGCCATTTCACGCCCGGAACAACCCCCAAACAACGACCGAACAGCCCCCGGCGACCGCTCCCTTTGTCGCGCTCGTTCACCGCCGTTCGTCGTCCACCGAGCCCAAATTGGAAACCACCATGGATAGCCGCGCTGCCGCCATCGTCCTTGCGTAATCGCCATAATTAGATGAGTAAGTTAACCCCTAATCTCGTGTTTAGGGTGTTAAACTTGCTTAGATTAGTTTAGATTAATTTATTGACTAGTTAAGTGAGATTATGTGATAGGTTATCGGCAAATTATTAGATAATTGTTGGTGATAAGTTATCGGCGGATAATAAGTTATCATTGGATGTGGTGATAGGTTATCGGTGTTTAATTAATAAGTTATCGGTAAATTTTAGCTATAGGTTATCGGTATGTTCAATAAGTTATGATTACTTGCGTGATAGGCTATTATTGGGTTTGTGATAAGCTATTGCGTATTTGATGATAAGTTATCAATTATTTTATTATTATTATTTATTCTATTAATTAAATTAATTTTCGGAATTAAATAATAATATTTTGTTCTTTAAAAATATATTTATATTTATTAATAAAATATTTGACTTCCGAAAATCAAATATTAATATTTTCGAATTATTTTTTATATCGAATTGTGATTGTTTTATGCACAAATTGTGATGCCAATGTTGGATTTCGCCATATAAGTTGGCATATATGGCCAAATGATTTGAATAATTATTTTCAGGAAAAGATTTTGAATTTTTTTAAAAAAATAAATCATTTTATAATTATGTTGAGAAATGAATTTGATGTCTTAAAAAAGTGAAGTGTGTCTTGAAATGATGTTTTTACAAAGTGGAGCGATTGATTGAATATGTGATCACGTGAAATGGTGATGTGGCATTGGCATGAGCACGGTTCATGTTTGCATGGGCTAATTGAAAAGATAAGAATTGTCTTGGATGCTCGAGTGCTCGTGTGGTCACGTGATGGAGCTGTCTTGCTGGATATCGCTTGACAATGCCTCACTTATCAGGGACGGCTGTGTATCGCGCCTGATTTGTCGGATGCCTGATTTATTGGGGATTGCTGTGTATCGCGCTCGATCTATCGGATGCCTGATCTTTTGAGGTCTGCTGCGTATTGCGCTCGATTTATCGGGTGCCTGGAGATTATCTGGATTGCCAATACTCCGGATGCCTTGTCGCGGCCCGAGGCCGGACTCGACGCTCCTTATGGGATACCATCTTATTGTGTATCGTTTGATGTTGCCGTATTGGAATGCCATCTCGCTGCATATCACTTGATGATGCCATACCCTACGGGCCGGGATGATGCTCGGTCATGCCGAAAGACTGACATCTCGCTGTGTATCGCTTGATGTTGCAGTTGTCACGCCCCGAACCCCATTGAGCTCGCGACATCCCCTGCCCCGGTCGAAATGATGCGACGTCCCAGGAACGTCGCCGACCCAACCCAAACATCAGAGCCACATGCGGAAGCGAATAACAAAACCCCGGACAAATAATGACGACAACGGGGTAGAACAACAGAACAATCCATCAACCACATATTCATACAATACCAAATATACAAACATCATATTACAGACATAAATACAAACTAACATTCTCAGTCACCGTTTAAACAAAAGTTCAGGGGTTTGGTTATCTTAACTTCACTATCGGATAACCCAAGTTATACAACCCCTAAAACACCCTAAGGAAAAACCTAGGGGTCTCCCTCTTCCATTCTGCTTCTGAATTTCTGGCTTGAATCTCTGGAACTCACCTGCAGCTCCACTGGGCACCAACAGTAGCTCCCCGGACTTCCAAAAAGAAAAGGCGCACTTCCCAGGTTTAGGGCGGGGGGTCTGAAAGTGGCGGTTATACAACCGTGAGACGAATCTCAATAAGTGTACAACCCCAAACCCCACGTAGGCACTCACGTACCGCCAGACGAAAACACCCATAACATACAACGATCGGCCAAACTAACAATCACATGCGACCCTACCTGGAATACATCACGCACGTTCCTGCACGTTAGGCAATAACACAGCCAACACATCACAGCAAGGAATCACAGACGCGCGCGTGCCTCAATTATAAGACAGAAACCACTTGGACACGTCCCATACCGTGCCTAGCAGTTTCTACCCCATAATTAAGCATCACATCGTGCGATACAAACACACTCGCACGCTACTCACACCATGCGTCACTTTCCACAATCCTCTCTCTTGTCTTGTCAAATCCCACTCATTCTCAACCTTTCCACCACTACCGCGCCCGCGTAACACGCATCAGGCCAACGGTCTTCTGACCTCGTCAGGCATCGTCACCCCGTCGGGCCGGGCATCGTCACCTCGTCAGGGACGGCATCGTCCCGCGTAAACGTACACGCCTCAGGACGGAATCCTACACACACTTTCCTTCTACCGCGCCTGCATAAAACGCATCAGGCCAACGGTCTTCTGACCACGTCAGGCATCGACACCCCGTCAGGCCGGGCATCGTCACCTCGTCGGGGACGGCATCGTCCCGCGTAAACGTACACGCCTCAGGACGGACCTTCCCAACCAATCCTACATTTCCGTACCCTCTTCCACTCAAACCACACTTGCCACGCCACCACACAAACACACTGCTAAACATACACACTTCACACACATTTCACATTTACACAACCTCGTCACACAAACACCGCACGAACACCCAATCACACATTGTTGGCACGCGAATACAATACGCGAATGCACTACCACACCACCACACTTCACGGCCACACACACGCGACACATGGCCAGTCCACAATCAGCCCAAGCACAATCCCAAAATCAGCCACAACCACACAGTCATATCACAACACACACAATCAACACACAAACTGGCATTTCTCCACACCCAAACGTTATCAAATCAGTTCAGGCCCTTCACGACAATTTCACAAAATCTCGGGCCGGACCTAACAGTACTAACCACACGACAAACAGCACCCCACAGCACCTAAAACCACACATCACAGCCATCAATCAATCTTTTTCGCCCTCAAAATCACCATATCTCACTCCCGGCTCTTCACGGCACTTTCATAAAATTACGAGCCGGTCCTAATGGTACTAACTGCGTATCGAACAGCCACTCACAACACATCACACGGCATATCACAGCCAACAAACAGTCCCTAAAATCACTTAAACCGAATTTCAAACGAGTCTAGAAATACCCGAGGTCCTAAATGACATTTGGGGAAAACACTTACCCAAAAAGGCGAGACAGAACGGGGCTGGAACGGGCCGGGACAGCAGCAGCAACGGAAGCGGCGTCGCGGCGACGTACGGACGGCGTGAACAGTGTACCCCCCCCGGGTACGGACGGCGGTGAACGGTGCTTTCGTGCGGACACCGTACGGACAGGGTGAGGCAGTGGCCGGCGAGTCTTGGTAACGTGCCATGGCGTCAGACGCAGTCCGGCGTGAACAGTGATTCGTACGGACGGTGAACAGTACCCCCGTACGGACACTATACGGACTGCTGCTGGACGGCGACGTATGGCGAGGCTGGGCGGCTAGGTGTCGGCGGACAGCGATCGGACTCCGTGCGAAGCTCCGTGATCTTGTTTGCAGACAGGAAAGAGAAAAAGAGAGAAACAAGGCCGTTTTTGGACAAAAACCGGGGCGTGGTGGCTGAACAAAGGCGAGAGGAGGTCCAAGGGTCTTTGTGGCGACGGCCGGTGGGCGGCCGGCGGCTCGGGCGAGTGCTGTTCCGGCGTGAACAGTGCACGGAAAATGCGAAACTTGCCCACGGTAGAGAAAAAACGCTGAAGAAGGAGAGGAAGAGGGGAATTGGTCTCGGCAGATCAGGAACACACGAATGAGAGAGAGGAAATTCTGGTCAAATGAGCCAAATATAACTTAATGGAATCCAAGTGTCAAAATCTTGGCCAATGGACAATTTTACCCTTGATCCAAAGGCTAGGATTTGCCCTAATCCAATAATTTAGGGGTGAAATGGTCTTTTGTCCCTAACCATGGTTGACCAGACCTGGTTTAGCCTTAACTCACCTTGGTTAATCCCAAAATTAAATCCAAATTTCGGAATTAATTAAAAATGGCCTAGGGGTATTTTCGTAATTTTCCGATCCAGAACCGAAATTCCAATTTTAGCACATACGTGTTCCATATGTGCGTGGCCAACATAATATGACGTCGGAATCGCGAAATTCATCGCGCAAGCCCTCGAAAATCCACGTCAAAGTCTCGGGAATAAAATAATATTATTTTTCCAATTTTTGTCGAAATTCCAATTTTTGGCCAAAACCACTCTGAATGTGCGTGGCCACCCCAAAATGACCTTGGCCGCGAAAAATAATCTCAAACGGCCTCGAATCCGGCCTCGGTGCCCACAGGGGCAAACCGTAATTTTTCCCCCGGACCGAAATCCATTTTTTGCGAAATGGGTGGCCCCAAGGTTGGCCAAGCCAAAAACGTCATCGGCCGTCCAAAATTGTCACTTTCAAAATTCTCGATTCCCGGGCCCGAATTCCAAGAAATGACTAAAATTGAACAATCGCGACTTTAGCTTATCTCTGGCTAACGGGTGGCTCATTGGAATTACGCGCTCTCGACCCGTGACTGACACTAAGTCAAATCACGTTTAAGTTTACTCTACCTGGGACGACCTCGGTTGTCATATAATTGTGAGGGTCTGTCACTAGTGCCCTTTGGACACGATCAATCAAATAGATCGGTCTCGGTTGGCTCAAAACATTCTCTCGTCAATCCATATGGTCGAAGATCGAACCCAGGTCGAGTTCTTTGGTCGTGCGAACTCAATCCCGTAACGGCCCTACCCCTAAGGTTAGCATCCCGTGAATGCGCATTTCCGGGTGAGATCTCACTATAAGTGCATTGGCCAAAATATTCATTTCATGAATCCCGGGAAAAGGATCGAAAATTCAGACTGTTACAGCAGTGGACATGAGTGGTCATGAGAAACTAAGAAATGGAATATGCATATTGCATAATGTTTGATTATGGGGTGAATACTGCTAGGCATTGTATGGGATGTGCCCAAGTGATTTTACCTTATAATCGAGACACGCACGAGTGTGGATGCATGATGCTTGGGAATTCTCTTATTGTGTTCCGAGTACGTGTTGTGCTGGATGCATTATTGTGACATTTGTTGATTGAGGTCATGCATGACACGTGTGCCAAGACGAGGTAATAATGCTTGTGATTGCCATCGGCATGTGATTGATCTATATACTATGTGTGATTGCCTGGCTATGAACCTCGAGGCGAGTTGGCCTCCTAAGCGGGGCTTAGGCCGTTAACTTATTGAGATTTTTATCTCATTTGTCATTGTTAAACATTTTTCAGGCCCTTAGCATGTCGATGCACCCGGTACAGTTCGGGGTACCTCAGGACATGGAGACTGTTGTTTCCACGCACGTGTTCCCCGACCAGTCGTACGTTTTTTAGCGCCATCGGATGATAGTTTGGGTGGATGAGGGACTGACTCATTGGGTTCCCCACCGGTTCCAGGCTTGGTTTGTTAGGGATGGTGAGGATCTGTTTAGGCCTATCAGGTGGTTCGACGGTCCTCCAGAAGAGGGTCTTGGGCACGAGATATGGGATCCTATGGAGATCAACCCACCTGACGAGTCAGTAGAGGACCCTGAGCCCGAGCCCGACCCTATTCCCGAGGACCTGTCGGATTTTGAACCGTCGGAGCATGACCCTGACTCCCCCTACTTTGACTCGCCGACCTCTGTATGGATAGCCTATGAGAAACCTGTCTGGAAGTTGACTTTTTTATTGACCCATTGATGGCGAAGTAGATTGACCCCAACCTAGTATCTTTTTGTAGGCTTTTTGTGGAAGTGCCCAGAGTGGGCTTGTAAAAATATTCCCAAGGGTTAATCAAGTAAATAACTAATGTGATGTTTTGTTATGATTGTTGTTAGTGGTTTTCCTACCTATCCCTGTTTATTGTTGTTGTCTAGGTGATTGTGGTTGTCGTTCCGCATGCGTAATAAAAAGAAAGATAAAAATGAAAGGGTCGGCGACGAGTCCTGTGACGTCGCATCATAACAACCATAGTGGGATGTTGCGTGATCGTAGGGTTCGGGGCGTGACACATCAATACCTTGGCATTGATATCAGAGATAGAACCAAAAGGAATTGATGAAGTACTTATAGACGAAAGCTGGATAAAAGCAATGCAGGAAGAACTTCAACAATTCAGAATCAATGAAGTATGGAAATTTGTGCCAAGACCCAAAAACCATTCATTGAATGGAACACGATGGGTATTCAGAAACAAACTTGATGACAAAGGAAAAGTCATAAGGAACAAAGCAAAGCTTGTAGCTAAAAGCTACTCTCAAGAAGAGGGCATAGATTATGATGAAACATATGCACCGGTTGCCAGGTTAGAAGCCATAAGGCTACTTTTAGCTTATGCTTTTTTCCTTAACTTTAAATTGATTCAGATGGACGTGAAAAGTGCATTCCTGAATGGTTACATCAAGGAAGAGGTATATGTAGAACACCCTCTTGGTTTTGAAGAACCAAGAAAGTCTGACCATGTTTATACGCTTAAAAAGGCACTTTATCGTATGAAACAAGCACCTCGTGCTTGGTATAAGAAGTTAAGTAATTTCCTTCTGCAAAATGACTTCACAAAAGGTAAAGTTGATACAACTCTTTTCATTAAAAGAAAAGCTAAAGATTTTTTAATGGTTCAAATTTATGTGGATGATATTATATTTGGATCCTCTAATGAAGTGTTTTGCAAGGAATTTTCAAAGTGCATGCAGAATGAGTTTGAAATGAGCACAATGGAAGAATTGACATTCTTTCTTGGACTACAAGTGAAACAAACCAAGAATGGTATTTTTATTTGCCAAGAAAAGTATGCAAGAGAGATTGTGAAGAAGTTTGGACTGCAGAACAGCAAGAAAACAGATACTCCAATGTCTTATTCGTCCAAATTGGACAAAGATGAGAGTGGTAAACAGGTTGATCAGAAGGTGTATAGAAGCATGATACGATCATTACTATACTTTACTGCATCTCGACTTGACATATTATTTAGTGTCTGTATATGTGCCAGATTTCAATCTGACCTAAAGGAATCAAATCTTTCAGCAGTCAAAAGGATAATCAAATATATTGGAATTTATCCAATGTTAGGTCTTTGGCATTCAAAGGGGTCAGATTTTAGACTTATTAATAATTCTAATGTTGATCGTGCTGGATGTAAAGTTGACACGAAAAGTACCACAGGAACATGTTAATTAGTTGGAAACATGTTAGTATCCTAGCACTCAAAGAAACAAAATATAGTTGTGCTTTCTACAGCAGAAGCAGAATATGTAGCTTTGGAAAGCTGTTGTGCTTAGATTCTGTGGATGAAACAAAAATTGCGAGATTTTGGAGTCGAAGAATCAGAGTTCCAATCAAATGTGACAACACAATCACCATAAATCTGACAAAGAATCCAATACTCCATTCATGAACCAAGCACATTGAAATCAAGCATCACTTCATCAGAGATCATATTTAGAACGGTGATGTGAATATTCAATTCATTGATTCTAAAAATCAATTAGCTGATATATTTACAAAAGGGATATGTGCACTAGAAGTCCTAAAACTTATCACAAAAGTGCAATTGAGTCTTAAAACTTTCAAAAAGTGCAAACAAGTCCTAAAACTTGTCACGAAAGTGCACTTGAGTCCTAAAACTTTCAAAAAGTGCAAATAAGTCCTAAAACTTGTCACGAAAGTGCAAACAAGTCCTAAAACTTGTCACGAAAGTGCAAACAAGTCCTAAAACTTTCAAAAAGTACAATCAATGGAATGACTTGATTGAACCAATTTGACAAGTTTTAGGAATTGTTTGCACTTTCGTGACAAGTTTTAGGACTTGTTTGTACTTTTTAAAGTTTTAGGACTTAAGTGCACTTTCATGACAAGTTTTAGGATTTGTTTGCACTTTTTGAAAGTTTTAGGACTCAATTGCACTTTCGTGACAAGTTTTAGGACTTTGAATGCACTTATCCCTTTACAAAACCTTTAGATAAATCTTCATTTAAATTTATACGAAATAAATTATGCATTATTTATCCTTCTACTTGAAGAATTTCTTAGACAGGAACTTTTCAGATTCAAGCAATCTAAGTCTGAAAGCCGTATTCAAACTCAAAAGTAAGGTAAATTTTTCATTTCAAATTTTGGCGGGCATATTTTATTTCTGGCAGGAAATTTTGGCAATTTCCAGTCACTTATTTTATTTTTGGAAGAAAATCAAGTACGCATTCTAATTTATCTGATTGATTGAGTATGCTTGAAATATTTTTGTCTATTTTTCAAAATTCCTAAATAATCGGATCACATATTATAACTTCCAAAAGCGGTTTTTCTTTCTAAAAACCGTCTCCTTTATAAAAACCCTAATAAGAACCCGTATGTTTGCTCTCGATTCTCAAACCTCCTCTGATCCTACTCCTCCTCTTTCTCAAAGATTAAACCTTTCTCTTCCAAAAATCATTGTAAAACCATAATGCCTTACAAGAGAAGATCATCGAGGATTCTTAATAGAGATTCAAAATCTATAGAAAAAGCAAAATATATGGAGGTCACAGATTCGTCTGAAACAGAGTGAACAAGCAAACACCTTCAAAAGCGACTCCTCAAGCACCTCAACCGTCTTCTCCTCCGAAAACTTCTGGTAAAACAAAATTTTATTTTAAAGATCTTAACTTTGTTTGGAAGACTTATGAAAAGTTGAAGAAGAGCAATGCTTCTGAGTTGATCTTAAATGTATGCTTAAAAGACAATGGTTTTTGATCAGAAGTACAGCTTGTGCAAACGTTTTCTCTATTTCAGTCTGCAACTGGTCATTCTAGAAAGAATATGTCTAGCCCTGAACGAAAGGAGAGTGTATCAAGGAAAGGAAAAGAAAAAGTGGGAGAATCATCCAATCCTTCTCTAAAGACACTTGTTGTTATAAGCCTAAGTCAAAGAGCAGCTCAGAATCTAAAATTGAAAAGATAAAGGAAGATGATGATGCAAGGCTTGTTAATAATTTCGAGATGAGAATCGGGATTGCTTCTGGAATCAAGGGAAAAGGCAGTCTGTTCAGAAATCGAATGCACAATGAGTATTACAAAATTTTGCTATCCAGAGGAATTATGAATCACAGGAGTGTTGATTTTAAATATCTAGAAAAAGCTGGAATTTTCATGAAGCATAATTTTGATAATCTGGGAATGTCTGAATTCTGCCTTCAGTCTGCACAAATATATGCTGAATTGACTACATACTTCTACTCCAATCTATCGATTTTGTCTCCTAATTGGATTCAGTTTACTGTTAGTGATAAGGAGTATGATCTGAAAGCTGATGACTTGGCTGCTATTGTTGGAGTAAAACATAGCAAGTTTATTCCCATTGAGGTTAGTGAAGAAGAAGCTTCCAAGGCAACCTAAAAAAATCCGAATTTTTCCAGAGGCTCAAAACGCCTAATATCTTATTTTGATCTAACAAAGAAGACAGTGATCTTACATAAGATCATAATAAATTGCTTGATGCCCAAAGTAGCGTCTAAGACAGATTTGTCTAAATTTGAAGTAAAGCTTATTTGGGCAATTTTGAATGAAGTTCCATTTTCTCTCCCTCACATTATCATTCTTCACATGTACAGAACACTACAGAAGGACAAGGGTCAACTCCCTTATGGTGCATTGATTACTAGGATTTTTATCTATCTCAATATTAATGTTCCTGATTGTTTGTACAAAACTTTTGTTTCATTAATGTATGCTAGGGAGAAAATGCTTGCTAAGATGAATTTTAAGCAATTTGATGTCAGAAAGGAAAGAGAGATTGCAAAAAGTAGAGCCAAAGGGAAGATTGGTGAGAAGTCAGAAGCATAATCTGTTGAAAGGAGAGAAGAAAGAGAGAAAGAAGAAGAAAGAAGAAAAGGAAAGGAGAAAGCAAGGGAACAGACCATCTCAACTAGTCCTTTACAAGTATACAGAAAGAAAAGAAAACTCCTCCTCAGAGATGAAGAGGATGAAACAAAAAGCCTTGATATAGGACAGAATGTTGGTCAATAGCATTTTGAGAAAGAACAAGAGTCCATAGAACCTGTTGCACCTGCTAACAAGGATTCAGAACCAGCATCAGAGGAATCGAGCTTAAGACAACAGGAAACAAGGCACTGTTCCTATGGTGACAGAAGAAGGTCAATCTCCACAACAACACCTTGAACAAATGATGGAAGAGAATGTTGCTGCAGAATATGCAGATATTTAGGCGGAGATTCCGACCGAGAGAAAAGGTGAGTTTGAACAGTCTGCACATAAACACATCTAGGGATAGCCCTCAGAGGATAGGACCATACTCAAACTTCTACTAGAAATTAAAGAAAAACAGTCAGTTCTTAAAGAAGACCAAAAGAACCTTAAGGCCATTGTTGAGGAAGACAGTCAGAATCTTCGTCTTCAGGCAGAACAAGACAAGGCAGATCTTGAGAAGGCAATTGCTTAATGTTCAACCAATATGGAGAATGCTATTGGTTAATGTTCTCTTAGAATTGAGGAAGCTGTTCAAATCCTAGAGAATTTCTAGCTTGTTTGAACCCCTTCCAAGAAATAGTCTGCTTCATACTCCTCTCTTGATTAAAACTTTGCAATTGGATGTGTAATTTGAACTATTACTTTGATTTGGACTTGATTTGTGTGACTGACATGGCTATCCAGTTTGATCTTTAAGTATCCATTTTTGCTACTGACAAAAAGGGAGAGAATATATGCAAATTTTAATGATGCAGGGTATTACTACTTGATATGCGGACATAATATGTTTTAACATGCATGGTATTGGATGGACTTGAAGAAAAGAAAAGGACACGGATCTTACAATTTGCATTCATATTTATTATCTGTGCCTTATGCGCTTAATAGATATTTATGCTCACTTTATTCTCAAATCTTTTAATCTGCATGGAAGTTTTGTCACCATAAAAAAGGGGAGACTATTGAGGAAATTTCCTAATAGATTTTGAAGTTGACAAAACAATCCATGTTAATCTTGTAAATCTGATATATACTCTAAAGTATTTTGATACAGGTAAATATATTCTGGAAGTGGCAACTTTAATACTTCAAGAGAACTTAACTTTATGGACGCTCAGACTTACGAGGTTCATAAGAAAAACTTCAGACTCTACAAGTTTCGGAACGAGAAATTCAGACTTTATTAAAAAGTAACTCATAATTTATATCAAGCTGATGAAGAACTTCAAGCGTCAATTTTGAAGGACTCAGACTTTACTGAAGACCTATGCTAACTTTGTTTCTGACTGTAAAGCAAGAACTAGAAATTCTTCAGACTTAGAATTTATTCAGAACGAAACATAACGGCTAGTGATTTGGTGTGGATTTTACAAAAGAAAGTTTTGATTAACTTAATCTAAGGCTAATTGATTGACAATCAAACATTATGGCAAGAATATATCACATCGGATAAAGCTCTACTTATGAAAATCAAGATTCTGGTTGTATAGGCGACCAGATTTAGTGGAATTTAGATTTTGTCAATCAACGGCTACTCAATCCATTTTATACAAATCTGTCCAAGGTGAAGATTGGAAGATGATCCTCTGAAGATCGTCCAATGGCTAGTTTGGAAGTGGAGGAGTATAAAAGGAGATAATGATGAGCAGAAGGGAGCGAACGAAATCGAGAATCAACAAGTCCAAAGTCTGAGCACATTCCGATTCTATTACTTGTCTTTCCTAAGCTAAATACTGAGAGTTCGAGGGACATTCTGTAAGAATGATTGTGTGAAATAGAAAGTTTTATTATTCACCGAGTGTTATCACTCAGAACTTGTAATCCCTTTTGATCATATAGTGGAATCCAGCCATTAGGTTGTTAGCGTGAAAGAGTGAACGTAGGCTTAATCTAAGTCGAACCACTATAACTTCTTGTGTACAATTCTCTCTATCCCTAATCTCTCATTATATTGTTTACACTGCACATTAGCACATTTAGAATCTTAACCTTATTCAAACTTTACTGATTATAAATCGTTTCTGCTTTAAATTCTTCAAAATCACTCAAATCACCTATTCAATCCCCCTCTAGGTGATACTTACTAGCTATATCAGCGGTCGTATCTCTTCTTATCTCTTATTGTATTTGTTGTTTGTATTAATCTTTTTATTAATTTATTCCTTTTTGTATTTTTTGTATTTTAATTTTTTCTAAGTTCCATTTTTTTCAACAAAAATAAAAACAAAAATTAAATTCTCATCCCCTGCGGCCCTGGCATTTCCGCTCCCCTCGCTATGTTTTTTCCTTACATTATAGCGAATCCCTTCCTTAACCGGTTGACAACCAATTAAACAAGTAAGGCTCCGTTTGTTTCGCAGAAAATGAATGATTTGTAAAATATTTTTCCTTAAAAACGATCTCTTATATTGCTTACAAAAATGAATTAATGAAAAATATTATCTACAAAAATAATTAGACATAAATTATTGTCGATGATGAAAATATTTTTTATTAACTAATTATTTTAAGAGATACAAGTAATTATTTTTAGGAAAATATTTTTTAAATTATTCATTTTTCATAAAATAAACAGAACCTAAATGTTAAAATATTAGATGGATGATTGGGATTTAGTGTGACTTAATGATACCGGTGGACCCACGGTATCATTCTTAAAAAGGTACCAATGGGATGAGAATGGGATGAGTCATGTATTGTCTCTTCTAATCATGTATTATTTGCTCAGTAACTTTCAGTTTCGTACCACTCGAAATCTGCTCCGGTTGAACTCATGTGGTGCTTCGTTTTCTCTGCAGCTAATTAATGGAGATGGAAGCCCCCGCCTTTGTCATCGTTAATGACGTCGGAGAAGCTGGTTCATCGAGTTACCACAAGCTGATGCAAGTTCCCGAGGCCGTGGAAGGGTGTAAAACTGCTGGAGATGTAAACTGAAAATATTTTTTTACTTCACAATCTCGTTCTTTGTATCGATGAATGTGAAAGTCACGTGAAGACTTTGGAGCGGGTGAAATGGAAACGACATGAAATGGTGCTAAGCACATGTTAAGTTTCAATTTAAATCATGAAAGACAGGAATATATTCTCTGATGGCGTCGGCATCTTGACGATTCCGCACCAGAAGCCAAAAGTAGTAATATAAAACTAGAGAGCACGTGCTGTGTGGTCTGCCTTTCCCGACACGGGTGAAGTTCCCGGAAAGTTTGCTTCCCTGAGATTTGCGGTCCCGAGAAACTTCGCCTTGAGACCAATGAGATAAAATCATAATCCATCAGAGAAAATGAGTCTTTTAAGATCTTTACCATCATTGAAGATAAATTTACCGTGGAACGATTCCTTTTACTGCATTACAGATAGAGAAGCATCTAACATGAAATAAAACTATGCCATACTAATCTCCAACAGAAAGTAAGGGATGCACATAGCATGAAATGAAACTTTTAGGCACGCTCATCACATGCATTAGCCTTTTTACCATGATTTAGCACAATTGGAGACAATCATCACATACTTTTCGGCAAAAGTACACCACAAGTGCCATAACTTGTGTACGGCGATCACTTTGGTGCCATAACTTTTTTTCGGATCACTTTGGTGCCAAGTCGGAGGAAAAAAGATCACTTTAGTGCCAATTTGGCCGGAAATCCGACGTGGCATTTTTTATTAATTTTTGACGCCGACGTGGCTCGGGCCGAGATCGGCGTGTACAGTCAAGCATTTTTATTTTAAATAATTTTTTCAGCGTGTACAGATCAGCATTTTTAATTTTAAATATTTTTTTTTTTTTTTTTCTTCTTTCCTTTTTCTTTTCTTTTCTTTTTTTTCTTTTCTCCCCTCGCCGGCCGGTTGCCGGTGGCCGGCCGGCCACCGGCGAAGCCCGAGAAGGGCTGGGCGAGGGCGGCCTTGCCCATGGCCGGCGAGGGGCGGCCGACCCTCGCCGGCGACAGGCGAGGCCGGCCCTCGCCGGCCCAGGCGAGGTCCGCCTCGCTTGGGTGGGCGAGGTCGCCCTCGCCGGCGTCGGGCGAGGGTCGCCCACGCCCGACTCGGGCGAGGGCGACCCTCGCCCGAGTCGGGCGTGGGCGACCCTTGCCCGACGCCGCGCGGTCGCCCTCGGCAAATCCGGCGAGGGCGACCCTCGCCCACCCGAGCGAGGGCTTCCCTTGCCCGACGCCGGTGAGGGTCGCCCTCGCTGAGTCGGGCGTGGGCAACCCTTGCCCGACGCCGGCGAGGAAGCCCTCGCACGGCGGGCGAGGGTCGCCCTCGCTGAGTCGGGCATGGGCGACCCTCGCCGGCGTCGGGCGAGGGCAGCCCTAGCTGGGTCGGCGAGGGCGGCCTCGCCTGGGCCGACGAGGCAAGCCTCCCCTGTCGCCGGCGAGGGTCGGCCTCGCCTGTCGCCGGCGAGGGTCGGCCGCCCCTTGCCGGCCATGGGCAAGGCCGCCCTCGCCCAACCCTTCCTGGGCTTCGCCAGTGGCCGGTCGGCCACCGGCAACCGGCCGGCGAGGGGAGAAAAGAAAAAAAAGAAAAGAAAAGAAAAAGGAAAGAAGAAAAAAAAAGGAAAAAAAAATATTTAAAATTAAAAATGCTGACTGTACACATTGAAAAAATTTATTTAAAATAAAAAATGCTGACTGTACACGATGACTCAGCCTCCGGCGAGCCATGTCAGCGTAAAAAATTAATAAAAAATGCCACGTCGGATTTCCGGCCAAATTGGCACTAAAGTGATCTCTTTTCCTCTGACTTGGCACCAAAGTGATCCGAAAAAAAGTTATGGCACCAAAGTGATTGCCGTACACAAGTTATGGCACTTGTGGTATACTTTTGCCGGTAATTTTCTCTCAAAATTAGGACACAAAGAGATTGAGAACACTTACAAAAAAAAAACTCACCTTTTCTTCTCTCTTTTATTTTCTTTCTATTTCCTTCTCAGCCCCTATGATGGCTACTGTCTATCTATAGCTGATATATAAAATGTAGCTTTTAATCTAAAAGCAAAAAGAAGATAAAAGACAAAAAAGCCCTTAAAAGAATTTGGGTTCACCTGCCAACAATCTCCCACTTGAAGATAAATACACCGGATGCACCAAACAACTTTACATCCATCTACATCAAAAGCTAGTAATCGGAATTTGTGCCTCTGCGATACTCCTTATCAATTAACATGGAATAATACCAATGGTAGTAATACAACAAATATATTTCTCTCTGTCTACTACCTCGGTAAACATGTCAGTTGGATATTTCGCAACATCAATCTTCTGTTGCTTTAACTCATAATCTTTTAATGCTGATGTGGTGAAATGATAATGTTTCTTCATATGTCTAGTCCTTTAGCGATAAACTGCATTCTTTGCTAAGTGCACTGCACTTTAACTGTCACTCTCCAGTGTGCTCATTGGTTGCCTTCAGTGTAACTCCTCCATGTAATCTTATAACCACATGATTTCCTTGGAGGCTTCCGTGATCGCCACGTACTCCACTTTTGTTGTTGATAGAGCCACTACTTTCTGTAGTTGAAAAACCCAACTCACTGTTGTACCTACATCTATAAATATATATATCCAATGACACTCTTACCACTATCTCAATCACCCAAGTGATTTGTATTCACATAACCTTGCAACTCTAGAGAAGTACCTCCATAACAAAGAGAGTAATTCGATATACCTACTAGATATCTCAATGTACATTTTACTGCATTCCAATGCTTTTTGCCCGGGTTCTGCAAATATGGACTCACAACTCCCACTGTCTGTGCAATGTCTGGTCTTGTGCTCACCAAGGCATACATCAAATTTCTACTGCTGATGCATATAGGATTGCCACCATCTTATTTTTCAAAGCCTAAGTACTCGGACACATATCATTGGAAAGTTTGAAGTGACTCGTGAGAGAAGTCACAACCGGTTTTGCCTTATCCATATTGAATCTCTCAAACACCTTATTCACATAGTCTTCCTGAGACAGTCACAGTTTTTTATTTTTCCTGTCCTTGATAATTTTCATGCCTAAGATCTTCTTGGCCTCTCCTGAGTCTTTCATGGCGAACTACGATGCTAACATCTTCTTCACTTCTAGGATTCTCTTCATATTTGAGCTAGCCACTAGCATGTCATCCATATATAAAGAGAGATACATGATATCACTATCACCATAATTGCGAAAATAAACACAATGATCAGCCTCATAGTAAGCAAATATTTTTTCTTCCAAGAAACCATCAAACTTTAAGTACCATGCTGTGGAGCTTGCTTCAAGCGATACAAGCTTTTCTTCAAGCAACGTACCATGTGCTCTTTACCTTTGATGTCATGCCCCGGTCCTATCCACCAAGGCTCAGGTGCGTGACTTCCCTTCTTAGGTCATTTAATTGCGACGTCCCAAGAGGCGTCGCTGACCCATCCTATTATCTAACAAATAAGTACATGCGAAAGCGAAATCTAAATCACCCAACCAACAACACAAAAGGGATAGCATGGGAAACACTTTCACAAAAGCATGCTTCATATAAATGCATTAACGACCTACATCGGAAGTAAGGATAAATACACGCCCACTACACGGGCCCTTTTTCCGATTCAATCACAAAAAGGAGAGGGGATCGGGGTCTACTTAGCTCCTCTATCGACAAGGGCTACCTCAAAAAAAGAACATGGCTTCCTCTACGTTCGAGCATGCCATGGCTCGGGTTCGGGGTCATAGTCCAGATCTGACTCCGAATCACTGACGACACCATCGGGGATACTCGACCCCATAGGGTCCCACGGGATTGTGCCCAGCGCACCCAGGGGTCCATCAAAGCCCCGGAGAGGTCCCAAATGCTCTCCCTCGAACCAAACATACCATACTTTAAAACGATGAGGAACTAAGTTGGTAAGCCCCTCGTCTACCCAAACGGTCGTCGTATACTCCTCGTATGTCGTATCCGTCCCCGGTCCAACATACTCGACTACCTCTACGTCTTGGTCTACCGGGACACCAAAACGTACAACCGAATATCCACACTAGAGGCCTAAAAATGGTTAAGCAACAACACATGAGTAAAACTCAATAAGTAGAACCTCTAAACCTCGAGTAGGATGATACCTCGCCTCGGAAACACGAACGGTAACCTCAACCTCTTGGCATTTCAAAACGTAATCAAATAATCACGCGTGAATACTTACCTCTTGTCGACACATACAATTCACACAAATAATCATACTCGAAGCCTCACTTCCAATTAGCATGCGACAATTGCACATAGTAATCAAGAACACTTCATATCTCAAAACCATGTACAATGCATCCACACGTGTTTTGATTATTACGACTGCTTAGGGCCACAACCAACACTTGCATTGGTGGTCATTCGACATAACTGGGCATCGTCCCACCCCATCGGGCATACAACGTCTCGACCTCACTCGAAGACGGCATTTAATTAAGAGCATCATTCCAAACTTTATTGCGAACGGCATCTGAAATCCATCGGGCATCTCCCCCGTAATCATACAGGTACGGAACTATTTATGTGATCACGCAAGCACATCAAGCACTCAAGCCAATTATTGTCTTTCACTTAAGCCAATGCAAAAGTGTTTCATGCTCATACGGTTATAACATCTAAAATCCCGCACACATAAGATGCACAAAAATCGGAAGCATTTCATGAACAAACCATACAAAATTAATACATGGGCTTCCTCTTTCTAGTACAAGCAAAACAAAGCAAGACAAGAATAGCATCACCCAACGATGGTTCCAATTAACCTCCCATAACCACATAATTCATCCATAACCATTCCTAGCTAAGGATAGCCACATACATGATAGAACAAGCTCAAACAAGACTAAATCCAAGTCTAACATGCATAGAATAACATTCTACCCACGGATTAGAAGAACTACTTATGAAACCGGTTGGACTATGGACAAAGATAACCGAACTACGACGGCAAATGAACAGTGATGGTGTTCAGCAGACGACACGACGGTAATGAGGCAGCGGTGAGGTGACAAGCGGTAGCATGGCGAGAACGGCGGCACGGCGACGGCGAATGTTAACACGGCAAACGGTCAAATGGCGCGGCGATAAGGGTTGCACGGCGTGGTCGACTGCATAGCGTGAATGGCGTGGCGACAGTGGCGAGCGGTGCGGAAGGCGCGTTGAGGGTTACGGCACGGCGGCGAGTGGTGCGGCGGTATGGCAGTGGCGAATGGCGGTGACGTGGCGGCAAGGATGGCACGGCACGATGATGAGCGGCATAGCAGCGAGTGGCGGCGGCGAGGTGGTAGATGGCGGTGAGAAGGGCGATAGAGAAAGAGAGGTTCAGCAATATGGGGTGACTGAAGGTGAAAGGGAGAGAAATGAGATTGAATGAGAGATAAATGCAATAGTCTTTCCCCTTAAGTCTTCTTGCAAGGGAGAGAGGGAAGCCTATAATTCACTTTGCACTCAATGGCTGTAAGTTTAAGCTAGCCTAGCCTTTCCTTAAAATCCTCCTAACCAAATGAATGAAAGGCCAAGTAGCCTTCTTAAAATGTCTCCATCAAGTCTCATTAATACAAGACAAAAAGCGCATGCTTCAAATGGGAGACCAACTAGTTTCTTGTCTCCTCCCCCTTAAAGTGGCACCCAATACCCATTAGCAAGACCAATAATCGTGTCTCTTCTTAATCAAGGCTTCTAGAAGGTGTAATTAAGGGCATTAAATGCTAAAGCATGGGTTACTATTCATAGAATACTATTTAGCACATGGCACCTTAATGTGCAATAATCCAAAAATCAACCAAGGTCAAATGTGATAAGATGGGCTTTACCCTCTTGATTGACGCCTAACCAAGGCTAAATAAGTCCAATGATATTCAATTAATCGTCGTCGGATTGAGGATGTCACAACTTTTCTCCCCTAAAAGAAATTTCGTCCTCGAAATATGCATAATTATTTGATTCTTCTAATAGATGCGGGTGTTGACGTTTCATTGTCTCTTCACTTTCCTAGGTTGCTTCCTCTGTCTCATGATGTTGCCATATGACCTTGATTAAGGGAATGACCTTATTACGTAGCACTTGCTCCTTCCTATCCACGATCCGCATTGGCCTTTCTACGTACGACACTCTGTCGTCCATGTCCATTTCTTCAAAACTAAGCACATGTGCTGGATCGGCTTCATACTTCCTTAGCATCGACACGTGAAACATATTGTGAACCTAAGCAAGTCTAGGCGGCAATGCTAGCTAATAGGTCAAGATCCCTATTCGTTCTAAAATATCGAAAGGTCGAACGTACGTAGGGTTCAGCTTTCCTTTCTTGCCAAAGCATGACGTTCCTCTCATAGGTGACACATTAAGGAAGACGTGATCACCTACTTGAGATTCTAGGGGTCTACGCTGTCTATTCGCATAACTTTTCTGATGGCTCTAGGTAGTCTTAAGTCTCTCTCTGATAATCTTAACTGCTTCTACAAACTGCTAGACTAACTCTAGGCCAGTGATCTTTCTTTCTCCAACCTCATCCCAACAAACTAGAGTTCAGCAGGCCAGCGATCTTTCCTTCTCCAACTTATCCTAATAGAATAGAGTTCTACAAGCACAACCATACAATGCCTCGAACGGTGCTATTCCGATGCTCTATTGATAGCCATTATTGTAGGCAAACTCGACAAGATGTAGTTGCTCTTCCCATCCTCCTTTAAAATCCAAAACACAAGCTCGCAATATATTCTCGAGTGTCTGAATGGTCCTCTCAGATGGACCATCCGTCTATGGATGATAGGCTATGCTATACTGCAGCTTCATTCCCATAGTAGTTTGAAGACTTTCCTAAAATGTTGCTGTAAACTTGGGATCTCAATCTGAAGTGATCTCACTAGCACTCCATGGAGACGAATTATTTGCCACACATATAGTTCAGCATATCTATCCATTACGAAATCCTTTTGCGCAGCGATGAAATATGTTGATTTAGACAGATTGTCGACTATGACCCCATTAGAGACATTACCTCATTGGCTCCTCGATAATCCTATCACAAAGTCCATCACGATGTGCTCCCACTTCCATTCTAGAATCTCTAGCGATCGCAAAAGTCCACCTAGTTTGCAATGTTGTGCTTTCACTTCTTGGCACGTCAAGCATTTGGCTACATGCTTAGCAACATCTGTCTTCATGCCATTCCACCAATAATATTGCTGAAAGTTCTGATACATTTTCGTGCTACCTGGGTATATGCTGTAGTTGCTTTTGTGAGCTTCTGACAGATCTTTTCCTTGAGTTCTGCATTGTTGGGCATGCATAACCACCCTCAGAATTTTAGTATTCCGTCATCTACTACTTGGAAATCCGGTTTCGCCTTTTTCGCGCTCTCTTGTAGAATCCTTTGGATTGATGGATTCGTCAATTGCAGTGCCTTAATATTTGTTTGCACTTTATGATTCAATTCTGAGGGTAGCTAGACGACTAGAAAGATAGTTTACCTCGAATTTGTAATCCGAATCTCGTACTCCTTCGAGAAGAATCCATTCTCGAACCATCAATTGTGCAATGGTTGACTTCTGACCGAGTGCATCTGCTACTTTGTTGGCTTTTCCCAGATGATAAAGAATGTCGTAGTAATAATCCTTGAGAAGTTCCATCCAATATCGTTGCCTCATGTTTAGATCCTTTTGAGAAAATAGATACTTCAGGATTTGGTAGTCTGTGTAGATCGTGAACCTTTCTCTACACAAGTAATACCTCAAAATCTTCAAAGCGAAGATGATTGCTGTCAACTCTAAGTCGTGAGTCGGATAGTTCAGCTTGTGAGGCCTCAGTTGTCTGGACACATAGGCCATCACTCTTCCATGTTGCATTAAGACGTAGCCCAGCCCCTTATGAAAAGCATCACTATAGATCTCATAATCTGTGGGACCAGACAATATTGTCAAAACTAGGGCAGTAGCCAATTTTTGCTTGAGTTCTTGAAATTTTTTTCACACTTATCTATCCATTCGAACTTTATCTCCTTCTTTAGTAGTCGCGTCAAGGGAGTAGGTATTCCAGAGAATCGTTCCATGAATCGCTGATAATAGCCAGCCAGGCCTAGAAAACTTCAAACTCCCGTCACTGTCATCGGTCTTGGCCAATTAATGACTACTTCTATCTTCGTTGGGTCCACTGCAATTCCTTCGCCGGATATTACATGATCAAGGAAAGCTACACGATTGAGCCAGAACTCGCACTTACTGAACTTGGCATAAAGTGCGTGTTCTCGGAGGGTTAGCAAAACCATCTTCAATGTTTTTCGTGCTCCGTTGGACTCTTCGAGTACACTAGTATGTCGTCAATGAGCACTATGACGAACTAGTCTAAGTATGCCTTGAACACTCGATTCATTAAATTTATAAAAGCAGCTAGGGCATTGGTTAAACCAAACGGCATCACTGTAAACTCATAGTGACCGTATCGGGTCCGGAATGTTGTTTTCGAAACGTCCTCCTTCTTGATTCTCAACTGATGGTATCCCGTCCTCAAATCTATTTTGGAGAATACCGAAGCTCCTTTAAGTTGATCAAACAAGTCGTCGATCCTCGGTAATGGATACTTGTTCTTGATCGTCACTTGATTGAGTTGTCGATAGTCGATGCATAGATACAACGATTCGTCTTTCTTCTTCACAAGCAAGACTAGCGCTCCCCATGGGGATGCACTAGGGCGAATGAACCCTTTATCAAGCAACTCTTGCATCTACACCTTTAGTTCCTTCAGTTCCGACAGCGCCATTCGATAGGGGTCCTTGGAAATAAGCTCTGTTCTAGGAGCCAGCTCGATCACAAACTTTATCTCTCTCTCTGGAGGAAATCCTGGTAATTCCTTTGGAAAGACATCGGCAAAATCTCGCACCACAACGATGTCTTCCATCGTCGGTTCTTCAACGGACATATCAACCACGATCGCCAAATAACCTTGGCAACCTTCCTCCAGCAATTGAGCTACTTCAAGCGACGAGATCAGCGGTATAGAACGTCCTCCCCCATTTCCTACAAACTCGTAGCTAGGACCACCAAATGGATTGAACTAGATTACCTTACTATAACAGTCCATCGTAGCTCGTTGCTTTTTGAGTCAATCCATTCCGAGAATGACGTCAAAGTCATACATAGCCAAAACAGCTAAGGTCTATGGTTTCCTTCCGACCACTTATAACTATTTCACACCCTTGACAACCTAATATAGACAGCACTTTGTCTGTCATTAGGGTGGAAATACTAAGGATCATTCCCAATGGTTTCGATTCCAGTCTCGCTAATCTAACGAACTGTTCAGCTACGAACGAATGTGTGGCTCCCGTATCAAAGAGTGCATAACTAGCATGTTCATGTAAAGAGACTGTACTTGTGATCACAGTATGAGAGTCATTCGCCTCCTCTCTAGTCATAGCATACACTCTTCCTTGTGCTGGGGGTCGAACGGGGTTGTTCTGCGTCATGGTTCCGACTTGCTGTCCTACGTGCAGCAGTTGAGGTCACATCCCTATTGATTGGCGTGGGCAGTTTCCAAACCCGAAACATCCTCTAGTTTTATGGGGCACTGGGCTATTCTGTGCCGCTTTTCACAAAATCGACATATGCCGTTCGGGGAGTACACCGGCTTTCCAATGCCATTCTTCTTATTGGGAGGGATGAAGTGTCTTCCCTCGGTCATCGGCCTTTTCTCGAACCGATGATTGTCTTGGGTAGAAGAATACTGTGATCTAGACGTGCCTGCCTATTCCGACAAATCTCTCTCTATCAACTGGGCTTGCTCGTGCAGCTCGTTATAGTCCTTCAGGTTCAAGGGCACCAACTGACTTCGGATTTTCGGCTTTAGGCCATCCTGGTACCTCCTTGCTCTATTTACTAGATCCTCGATCATTCTGGGCACGTATTTGGATAGCTCTATGAACTTGGCCTCATACTGGTCGACTATCAGATGATTCTGGCGAAATCGCAGGAATTCTGCCATCTTCTGCTCATGTGTGCACTTGAAAAAATATTTTCTATTAAAGGCTTCAACAAAGGCATTCCAAGTTGGAACTGTGCCTTCAGGAAAAATCCTTCCTTAGGTAGCCTCCCACCAATTACTAGCATTACCCTGTAGTTAATATACCGCCAGTGTTACCTTGTCTTCCTCTGAGTACCTCAGGAGTGCGAAAATTTTCTCCAGCTCTTTGATCCATAAGGTCACTACCTCGGGATCACCCGTCCCAGTAAACTTTGACAGCTTAAGTTTCAAGAACTACTCAACCAGCTTGTGCATCTATCATCCACAATTCCCGTTTCCAGCTAAGAGGACATCATTAGGAGCAGCAGTAGCAGCTTGATTCTGAGCCTGCTGTCCCATCCGATTTCCCATGGTTTCCAAAACTTACATAATCCTATCCAGTAAATGATCCTCTTGTGCCCTCTTCCCCTTCCACCTGCTTGGCCCTGAGCTACCCTTCCTCTAGGGGTCCTTGGTCTGGGTTACTCATCTTACAGGAGTTCTAGGGGAAAGCTCACCCTATAAGCTCAACTAAAGGTCAGGAATTCAGAATACCCAATCAAGAAAACAATCAACATTCATAAGCATGGCGTGTTTTCCCAACTAACTGTTCTAAAATCCTAGCGCACCTTATCACTCCAGGTAATGACCATGCTTTGATATCAAATAAACGAGGTTGTCACGCCCCGATCCTATCCACCAAGGCTCAAGCGCGTGATTTCCCTTTGTAGGTCATTTAATTACGACGTCCAAGGAGGCGTCGCCGACCCATCCTATTGTCTAACAAATAAGCACATGCGGAAGCGAAATCCAAATCACCCAACCAACAACACAGAAGGGAAAGCATGGGAAACACATTGACAAAAAGCATGCTTCGTATATATACATTAACGACCCACATCATAAATAAGGATAAATACATGCCCACTACATGGGCCCTTTTTCCGATTACATCACAAAAAGGAGAGGGAGTCAAGGTCTACTTAGCTTCTCTATCTACGAGGGCTACTTCAAAAAAAGAGCATGGCTTCCTCCACGTTCAAGCATGCTATGGCTCGGGTTTGGGGTTGTAGTTCGGATCCAACTTCGGATCACTGACGACATCATCGGGGATACTTGACACCACAGGGTCCCACAGGATTGCGCCCGGTGCACCTGGGGGTCCGTCAAAGCTCCAGAGAGGTCCCCAACACTCTCCCTCAAACCAAACATACCATGCTTTAAAATAATAAGGAACCAAGTTGGTAAGCCCCTCGTCAACCCAAACGATTGTCGTATACTCCTCATACATCATATCCGTCCCCGATGCTACATACTCGATCACCTCTACGTCTTGGTCTACCGGGATACCAAAACGTACAATCTGAGTGTCCATACTAGGGGCCTGAAAATAGTTAAGCAACAACACATTAGTAAAACTCAATAAGTAGAACCTCTAAACCTCGAGTAGGATGATACCTTGCCTCAGAAACACGAATGGTAACCTCAACTTCTTGATATGCCAAAATGCAATCAAATAATCACACATGAATACTTACCTCTCGTCGGCACATACGATTCACACAAATAATCATACTCGAAGCCTCACTTCCAATTGGCATGCGACAATTGCACATAGTAATTAAGAACACTTGATATCACATAACCATACACAATGCATCCATACGTGTTCCGATTATTACGACCGCTCAGGGCCACGATCAACACTCGTGTTAGTGGTCATCCGGCGTAACCGGCCATCGTCCTGCCCCATCGAGCACATCAACGTCTCGACCTCACTCGAAGACGACATTCAATTAAGAGCATCGTTTCGAACTCTATCGCGAATGGAAACCGAAATCCATTGGCCATCTGAAATCCATCAAGCATCATCCCCCACAATCATACAAGTACGGAATCATTTATATGATCACGCAAGCACATCAAGCACTCAAGCCAATTATTTTCTTTTACTTAGGCCAATGCAAGAGTATTTCATGCTCACATGATTAGAACATTTAAAATCCACACACATAAGATGCACTAAAATAGGAAGCATTTCAAGAGCAAACCATACAAAATCAATACAAAGGCTTTCTCTTCTTAGAACAAGAAAAACAAAGCAAGACAAGCATAGCATCACCCAACGATGGTTCCAATTAACCTCCCATAACCACATAATCCATCCATAACCATTCCTAGCCAAGAATAGCTACACACATGATAGAACAAGCTCAAACAAGACTAAACCTAAGTCCGATATGAGTAGAATAAAGTCATATCCATGAATTAGAAGAACTACTTACGAAACCGGTTGGACTACGGATGAAGATGGACGAATGGCAACGGCGAACGAACAGCGAAGGTGTTGAGCGAACGACACGGCGGCGATGAGGCGGTGGTGAGGTGACAAGCGGTAGCATGGCGAGAACGGTAGCACGGCAACGGCAAATGGTGACATGGCAAACGGTCGAATGGTGCGGCGACAAGGACGGGACGGCGTGTTCGGTTACATGGCATGAATGGAGCGGCGACGGTGGCGAGCGGCGACACGGCGGTGCGGACAACGCGGTGAGGGGTGCGGCACAGCGGCGAGTGATGCGGCGGCACAGTAGTGGCGAATGGCGGCGATGCAACGGTAAGGACGACACGGCGTGGTGGCGAGCGGCGTGGCGGCGAGCGGCGTGGCGGCGAACGACGAGCGGCGGCGTGGTGGTGGATAGTGCGAGAAAGGCATGAAAGAGAGAGAGGTTCGGCAAAGGGGGATGACCGAAGGTGAGAGGGAGAGAAATGAGAGTGGATGAGAGAGAAATACAAAAGTCTTTCCCCTTAAGTCTTCTTGCAAGGGAGAGAGAGAAGCCTATAATTCACTTTGCTCTCAATGGCTCTAAGTTTAGGCTAGCCTAGCCTTTCCTTAAAATCCCCCTAACCAAGTGAATGAAAGGCCAATAAGTCTCCTTGAAATATCTCCATCAAGTCTCATTAATGCAAGACAAAGAGCACATGCTTCAAATGAGAGACCAACTAGTTTCTTGTCTCCTCCCCCTTAAAGTGGCGCCTAACCCCCATTAGCCAGACCAACAATCTTGTCTCTTCTTAATCAAGGCTTCTAGAAGGTGTAATTAAGGGAATTAAATGCTAAAACATGGGTTACTATTCACAGAACAGTATTTAGCACATGACACCTTAATGTGCAATCATCCAAAAATCAACTAAGGTCAAATGTGGTAAGATAGGCTTTACCCTCTTGATTGGCGCCTAATCGAGGCCGAATAAGTCCAACGATATTCAATTAATCGTCATCGGAATGAGGATGTCACATTTGACCTCAAAACCTTTAGGTTACACCATGTATAACTATTTATCTAGGTCAACATGCAAAAACACCGTTTTCACATCTAACTGCTTGAGAAAAAAATTCTCCACTGCAACTATACTTAGCAAAACTTTAATTGATGTCATTTTCATTACTAGTGAAAATATCTCAGAGTAGTTGATCCATTCTTTTAGAGAAAAACCCTTGACCACAAGTGTCACTTTGTATCTGATAGTACTACCTACTTCATTTTTTATCCTATATAGCCACTTGTCTAACAAAGCTTTCTTACCGATGAGCAACTTGGTCAACTCCCAAGTTTTGTTCTGAAGTAACGAGCCCATCTCGTCTTTCATGGTACGCTCCCATTGCATGTGAGATATGTTTTTCTTTTCCTCATCATAAGTCTCCAGCTGTCCCGAATATGTATATAAGACATGGCTCAAAATAGTATTTGCTGATGGATCAAAAATTGCCTTTGGCTTTCTCTTGAACTACATGTTCATTGATAATAGGTTATCTTGAACCTCTCCTTTAGGTGCGCTTTGATCTATTGGAACTATTTTCATGAGCATTGTGTCTAGCTCAACATATTTAGGTTCTACTACCTTCTCATGCTCTGTTTGATGATCCTTGTACATCTTTTCTTCATGGAATACCATATTTCGATTGCGAATGACTTTGTTATTCTCATAATCCCAAAGTCTATAGACATACTCATCGCTAGCATATCCGATAAAGATGCACTTCTGGGGTTTCTCATCAAGCTTCTTCCTATCCACCATATCAATCAAAGCATATGGAATACAAAAAGAAACTTTTAGATATGAATAATTAACCTTTTTTCTTAACCACTGCTCTTGCGATATTTCTGCTTCTAGCGCACTAGTTGGGCTCCTGTTGATAAGATAAACAACTACATCAACTGTGGCAGCTCATAGGTGTAGCGGGAGACCTGCATGTCGCCTCATGCATCTCGCATGTTCCAGAATGGTCCTGTTCATCCTCTCAGCTACACCGTTCTCTTGAGTAGTCCTAAGAACATTCTTCAACCTGTGTATGCCTTCCCCACTCAAGTATTTTGCAAATTTCTTACTCGTGTATTCACCACCATTATCAGCTTCGGAGCTTATAACCTATCTTTTTTTCTATCACGGTCTTCCACATTTTCAACATCCCGAATATTCTTGATTTTTCTCTGAGAGCATAGACCCAAATCTTCCTCGTTGCATCATCAATGAAAGTGACAAAATATCTTTTACCACCATAAGAGAGTTCTTGAGGTGGTCCCCACACATCAGTATGAACCAACTCTAGCCTTCGGCCTTTATTCTGTCACCCATTCAATTGAAAACTAACCGCTTTTTGTTTTCCAAAAATGCAATTCTCACAGAAATCTAAGTTCAACTTTTTGTAAACCTGGAAGCAATTTTCTTGAGTATAACTACTTTATACCATTTTCACCAAGATGTCCCAAACGATAATGCCAAAGAGTAGACAATCTACCTGTAGCCACTCTAGTTGCGATCATATTACTAATATTGTCTCCTTGGAGAAGGTAAAGTGTACTCATACGCTTTCCTTTTACTACTACTCTTGCCCCTAAGGTTATCTTCTACTCTCTGCATCCAAAGTTTGTTACCAAACTTTCTTGATCAAGTTTACTAGTTGAGATCAGATTTTTCTTCAACTTTGGAATATGCTTGGTTTCAAGCAAAACTAGACGTCCTCCAACTGAGATGTTCACAATTACAATTCATTTTCCAACAATCGAACACATATGGTCGTTTCCCACGACCACTTGCCCGAAATCTCCACTGGCATAATCAGCAAATATGTCTCTTTAGCAAGGTGTAATGGAAAGAGGCACTGGAATCAATAAACCAGTTGTCTATTAGCAAGTCAAACCCTGCGAACAAACACAAGTTCTCTACCAAAGGTTCATTGTTAACCACATTAGCTCCTTGATTCTCATCACACTGCTTTTTTTTGTAGGCTTCACATTGAAACCTTCAGTGCCCAGTCTGGTGACAAAACCAACACTCATCCTTTGCAGCCTCTTTCTCCCCCTTTGATTATAACTTGCTATGCCTGCTGAATTTTCCTCTACTTTTACTTCTCCCACGATTCTCCACTGCTAGTGCCTTCAAAGACATAGATACTGAAAAATTATCTCCACTTGAGACTTTCCTTCACATCTCTTTATCCATGATGCTGCTCACAGCATTATCTAGAGTCAAATCATCCTTCATGGTGCTCGAAATTCCTTGCATTGTGTTGTTGTAGCTTTCCAGAAGGGAACACAACAATAATAAAGTTTGGACCTTCATATCCAGATTTATACCTGCGGATTCCAAATGACCCATAACCTGCGTGAAATTATTAATATTCTCTACCGTAGAACCTCCATTAGATAACTTCGTATTAACCAACATCTTCAACAAAAATACCTAATTTGATGTGGACGGCTTCTTATATATATTCATGAGAATATTTGTGACTTCTTTTGTAGTTTTTGCTTTCGCGATGTGGTACCCTACTTTTTCATCAGCCCTAGACGAATCGCACCTAATGCCTTTCGATCAAAAATTTTCCATCCCAATTTTGCTGTTGGGTCCACTTTCGGGATTTTAGGTTTCCAACTTCCAAGTGGAGCATAGAGATCTTTCTAATAAAGATAGTCTTCGATTTGGGTTGGTTTCCACCAACCAAAATCTTGCCCATCAAACTTATCGATTCTGATTTTATCTTCTACCATATTGTTTGTTTTCAATCAAATGTCACTAGAAAACCCTTGATATTCTTGATTAGCCAGCCTAGGTTCTAATACTAGTTGTTAGGAATTGCACACCAATTCCAGAAAAATAACACAAGCAAACAATCCACCCAGGAAAATTATAATAAGAAAAGAACATAATAGGAAGAACACACCAGAAAAATTGTTATCGAAGTTCACCCAAACCTGGTCTACGTCTTCGCGCAGAGGCACTCTATGAATCCACTAGACTTCGAAGAAAGCATGAATCAATGGTAATCTTCTCTCAAGATTATGGCACAATGAGATTGAAAACACTCATAAAGAAAATCTCACTTTTTCTTCTCCCTTTTTTTTCTCTCTATTTTCTTCTTAGCCCATGTGATAGCTACTCTCTATCTATAGCTGATATATGAAGTGTAGCTTCTAACCTAAAACCAAAAAGAAGAGAAAAGACAAAAAAAAAAAGCCCTTAAAAAAATTTAGCTTCACCCGCCAACATCAAAGACGACCCATCTTTTGTCGTAAATGTATTTCAAAAGTGGTACCAAGTGGTAATTTTGCTTCAATATTAATTTCATGGCAACAGACCTAATTCACCAACTGGAAAAAAAAAGCCTCATTTTATGGTAAATTAATCCTGAAATGTGATAGAAAGGATAATTTGTGGTACACTATATTTAATAGAAATGAATAAAAGCATCATTTCAGGGTATTTGTATGATGAGTATGACAAAAAATTGCCAACCGTAACCGCTCCTTCCCACCAGTCTTACTAATAACTATTTTTAAAAAAATTGTCGAACTAGTCTTAATAGCTCCAAATTTAATAAATTTTTAAGGATTTCCAACATAGTTACATTAGTTGGATCTTGGCATTGAAGATTGGTAAGTGCTCTAAGAGCTCATGATTCGTACTAGCATTTGATATAATTGTTGTTGTTGGAAGTTAAAAAAATGTGTGGAAGTTTTCTAACATTACAATTGAAGACAATGAGCTAAGTAGGCTTGACCCTACAATACCTGCTTGTGGGTGCACGCGAATAATTGCGCGATTATTAAGTGTACTTAGCACTTTGTATGCTTGCGAGCTCACGAATCATAATTAGGATTAATCCTCATTTATTTTTTTTATTTACTAAAATTTGGATTTATAATTATAAAATAACATTTGTGTCCTATTGAAATAGTATGACTGTTCGCAATAGAGTTACGAGTATTTGTTATTATATTATTTAATTTCGATTTTATTTTATTTTATTTTTGCCTAACGGTTATTAGGCACTCTTACAACTTTTGGAAGATTGTCTCTTTGAACATAATTTCTTAACCTTTGGAAGGTTGTGTCTGTTCAGACATGACTTCTTAATCTTTGAAAGGTTGCATTTGCCCAATGTTTATTTTTCAAAATTTATAAAATTCGGAATAATAGAAATAAAAAAAGTATTATTATTTAATCCGAATTTTCAAAGTGTCTTTTGAGAAAGTATATGTTCACTTTGCAACCTTTCCCAAAGGATTACTTCTGTTCTAAAGACTGATATAAATTCGTCGGTTTTTTGTCTCATAAAAAGTCTACTACATTTTTCTTTCTAAAAAAAACTACAGCCATTGTTTCTAAATTGTTTCCTTTTGAAAGTTCTTGAAGAAATACCATAATATTCTCGTTAAGACTTTGTTGTATCGTGGAGGATCTTTGTCAGTAACTATTAGCAACGTCGTGAGGCAAATAATTCGTTAAAGAGAGTTATCACGTTGATTCTATTCTTCTTCCCGATCATATTTTCCCAATAGTTGTTAAATGAATTTCATGATAGATTAATATATTTTCTTAAATCTTGTTTTACTCACCTTTTTCTCCTACCCAATTCCTGTTTCCCTTTCTCTTCACCTTTCTCTCTGTTTTGCCATATTTTTCTTTATCATATTTAGTGGTCCCATCGTGATCCCCCGCGGCCTGGCACTTCCGTTTCCCCTACCTATGTTTTTTTTCTTATATCATAGCGAGTCGCTTCCTTAACCGGTTGGCATCCGACTAAACAAGTAAATGTTAAACTAGTAAATGGATGACTGAGATTTAGTAGGCCGTGGAAAGGTAAAACCGCTGGATGGGTGAACTCAAAGATTCTTTTTATTTTTTTTTTATTTTTTTTTTAACCTTGCAATCTGGCTCTCCGTATGAACGAGTATTATCACGTGTACGTGAAAGTCACGTGAAGACTTTGAAACGACATGAAATGGTGCTAAGCACATGTTAACATGTTTCAATTTGAATCATGAAAGAATATGCCGTGTGCTCTGCCTTTCCAGACAGGTGATGTTCCCCAAAAGCTCGCTTCCCTGAGATTTGCGGTCCCAAGAAACTTCACCTTGAGACCAATGAGATAAATCAGAACCGACGGTACCCGTTTTAGTTTATACACTGCTTGGCTAGTAACTTTCAGCTTCATAGAGCTTAGCAATCTGCTTTTGCAGAACTGGTAAGACTGTGCTGCTTCATTTTCTCTACAACTGGTTGCGCAATGGAAACCCCTCCATCCATCAGTTGCATTGGAGAAGCTGGTTCTCCCCGGAACCAGAAACTGATGCAAATGCCTGAAGCAGTGGAAGGGTGTGACTATGAAGTGTTCTTGAGCTTTAGAGGACCGGACACACGCCACGGCATCACTGACTTTCTTTACCACCGTCTCAAAGAAGCGGGAATCCGTACATTCCTTGACAACGAAGAGCTTCGCATTGGTGAAGAGATCGGCCCGGATCTCCTCGGAGCGATTGAGCAATCAAAGATCTCCATACCCATCTTCTCTAAAGGTTATGCTTCCAGCAAATGGTGCCTTGATGAGCTAGCTCATATGGTGGATTGTAGCAAAAGGAAGGGACAGAAAATCATGCCCATTTTCTATCATGTTGAACCATCTGAGGTTAGACACCAAACCGAAGGCTATCGTGAGGCCTTGCTCGAGCACGAGAACAAGAAGCGATTCGATCATGCCACGATTCAGAAGTGGAAAAATGCTCTCGGAGAGGTTGCAGAGTTAAAGGGCTGGAAGAGAGAAACGAAGGCTAACAGGTTCCTAATTTTCTTATCATCTCTTTCTTATCAACCTATAAAACAGTCTGTTGCACTGATGCGATTGTGCCATTGTCGGTGTGAATACAAGAGACCAGACACATTGACTGCTTTTCATTTGTTGTGTTAATTCCACAAAAGACATTGAAGTACGAATGCTTTCTATTGTCTTTCTCGACCTCTTTGGCCAATGTATGCGCAAGGTCTGAAAATTGTTATTATCTATCTATTGTTTGGAAAAATTGTAGCTACTTCGATTCTCTTTGTCAAAGTAAAGTCAACATTTTAATATGACTTTCTTTTTTTTACTGGTCATTCAAAAATTTTTGTAGTTCAAAATATGATAGTTATGTAATGAGCACATATTAATATTCATCAAAAGCTTATATTATATGCTGGATTCTTACTTACATATTTGTCTCAAACTAACGGAGAACAATAATGGATCTTGTTTATTGCTCATTACACTTAGGACGTGTGCAATATGTTAACTGTAAAGCTATTTTGAGAAAGAGAAGCTTGTTTACACATCAAAAGTACCCCTAAAAATCATCAGCCTTTGTTCTTAACAAGATATTGTGATCATCTACTGTACGTGACAGTTGCATAGCTGTTCTAAATCTGCACAAGGTTTGAGCATCTGCCTAGCATGTCCATAAATTTCTTCTTCCTGATCAATGCAACCGGCGAGTTCCATTTGTAGTTTTACTTCTTTGTTGCCTGCCGTGGCTTCCACAGCACAATACTTTTTTTTGTTTTTATCAATTCCTGATGTCATAGATTTCAGCTTATCGAGTCTAACTTACTTTCTACTTTGCCTTTATTGTTAGCCACGAAGGTAAACTGGTTGAACATATAGTTACTGAGGTTTTAAGTGAGCTGAGAAAGGCTTATTTGGAGGTTACCGACCTCTTGGTTGGAGTTGACCACAGTGTTGAAAAAGTTATGGGGATGATAGGCACCGCCACTGATGATGTAAAGATCGTGGGAATCCACGGATTGGGAGGTGTCGGAAAGACGACTCTTGCCAAAGTAGTCTACAACAAGCTTTATCAGGACTTTCCTAACTATTGTTTCCTTCCCGATGTTAGAGATACTTCAAACTCGAAAGGAATTGTGCATTTGCAGAACCGACTAATTTCAGATCTCTCAAAACAAACACATTCAAGTATTGATCGCGAGGACGAGGGAAGGAGGATGATCGAGGAGAGATTTTCTAGTAAGAAAGTTCTTCTTCTTCTTGATGATGTCAATGAGGAGAGGCAACTGACTGCACTTTTGGGGAAGAAAGGTCGCTTTGGTGCTGGAAGCCATATACTAATAACCACAAGAAATGCGAGTGTTCTCCAAGCATTTGGAGTAAAATTGATTTATTTAGTTGATGTAATGGATTCCCATAGATCCCTTCAACTATTCAGCAAGCATGCTTTCAGAAAAGATCAACCTCCAATTGAAAAATTAGAACAATCCAGACAAATTGTGAATATCGCCCTAGGCCTTCCGTTGCTTCTTGAGATTATGGGTTCAACTTTAGCATTAAATGGACAGAGCAAAGAAAGGTGGGATGATTACCTAAAGAAGTGGAAAAAAGGTCCCATTGAGGGAATTCGAAGTAGGTTGATGATCAGCTATGAAGCATTAGATGCCAATCAAAAGCAAATATTTCTTGACATAGCTTGTCTTTTTGCTGGATATGATAAAGATACAGTGATATATATGTGGAAAGACTGCGGTCTATCCCCAATAGAAGGTCTTGAAGTTCTTCAATCGAGATCATTGATTAAAATTGAAAAAGATAATAAGTTGTGGATGCATGATCAACTTATAGATCTCGGCAGAGGAATTGTTAATCAAGAAAGTGGGGCGCAAAGCAGACTGTGGGATCACAAACATGCATTGCACGTGCTCCAGGGAAAGGAGGTATGTCCTGGGTCTGACTTATTTTCTGCATGGAAATTACATTCGGTAAATGGGGGCAATCCCGCCCAGTGAAAACAGCCACCATTTATTCAACGTTCACATTTTTAAAATTTCCCTTATTCTAAAAACATTTCTTAAATTATTAAATTAAAGTTTTAAAACACATTTTCGGTCCTCTCTGGATTGTTTCGTAAGGATGATGAGAGCGAACTTAAGAAACTTCAGGTACACTCAATTATCTAAAATACTATCTTTGCCTCAAATTTAAAAAAAAAAGAGCTAGATGTTTTTTCTCTTAATTAACTAATTGTATCCTCCTTTTTCATTAATTTTTCTTGTTTTCTTATTCAGAGAAATGAAAAGCTTGAAGCCCTCTGCATGGTGTTTGAGGATTCGTCAGAGTATCGTTTCCCTCTTGAACGATTTCTGGCGCTTCCAAATCTAAGGTTCATTCATTTTGATAGCCGACGCCTCACTGACGAAGTTGACCGTCTTTGCTCCGAAGCTTCGCTTCTTTTGCATAACAAGTCCTTAATCACCTCGCTGACAAACTCTTTTCTTGCCACGAAGCAACTCCTTCCAGATTTAAGATGGTTCTCTTGGCATAATTTTCCTCAGCGGATACTCCAGATAAGCAATTTTTCATTGAGTAATTTAGTCATTCTTGATGTTTCAAGGAGTAAAATTACTCACGATTGGAGAGGATGGAGACATATAAAGGTACCTTCAACTCTAGTGAAGTCCTACTTTCAGTCTTTAAATTTTTTTTGATGTAATATTTACAGACAATTGTCTTATTGGTGATACAGAAAGCTGAGAAATTAAAAGTTCTCGACCTTTCGGAGTGTGAGCACTTGACCAAGACTCCTGACTTCTCTGGATTCAAGTTGGAGAGATTGATTCTCGAAAAGTGTAAAAGATTGGCTAAAATCCACTCGTCAATCGGTGAATTGAGGTCCTTGGTTTTCTTGAACTTGAACTTCTGTAGTGATCTCCGGAATCTGCCAAAAGAGCTGGGTAAATTGCCAGCTCTCATAGAACTTTTACTTGATGGAACTTCTATACAAGAAATTCCTAATTGTCAGCGCATGGGGAAGCTAGAGAAGCTTTCATTGGATGCGACACAAATTACTCTCCTACCTGACTCCATTGAAGTGCTGACAAACCTCGAGAGCTTATCCTTGAATTGGTGCTCAAATATGGGCAGACTTCCAGACTCCATTATGAAATTACGATCGTTGATTA
The DNA here is from genome assembly GCF_021117445.2 of Syzygium oleosum. Classification (NCBI taxonomy): domain Eukaryota; kingdom Viridiplantae; phylum Streptophyta; class Magnoliopsida; order Myrtales; family Myrtaceae; genus Syzygium; species Syzygium oleosum. The sequence goes on along the minus strand of NW_026607500.1, from coordinate 6,425,827 downwards.
AGTTGGATCTATTGGAAACAGGTATCACAGAGTTCCCTAACTCTATGGAAAGTCTGGAGAATCTGAAAGAATTGAAACTTTCGTGGTCCTATGGGTCCGGGGGTATCTCAGCCTTGCCTCTACTTCCCATAAGCTTAACTTCTCTAGCAATCTCGTCTCCGTCGCTGATAACTATTCCGGATCTTTCAAACCTGATCAATCTAAAACTACTGTTCTTGTGCATGGGAGTGCTTGATATCTTTGGCCCATCTGAATTGGTTTCACTGCAAGATCCCATACCTTGGATTGGGAGGTTATCCAAATTGGAAGTCTTGACACTGACGATCCGACACATGACTAACCTATCTTCTGAGTTAGGTGCGCTTTCTCACTTGAAGTCTCTTCATCTTTATGGTTGCCTTGCTTTGAAATGCATTCCGCAGATTCCCGCGAGTGTCTCAAAGCTTCATGTCATAGATTGCCCGTCACTTACCACACTTGATCTCTCAAAGTTGAAGAACCTATTGGAACTATATGTCCTTGCTACACCTCTGAAGGATGATCTTCCTGGGTGGGAACGTTTACGCAATCTGCAAGAATGGAAGCTAAGTGCGGACTTTATGCACGATTTGCAAGCGTATTTGAGGCCAAAGATGTTGGAAGAGCATGGACTCACGAAAACGATGTTGGGGCTACGTAGGAGTAATTATTGAGAGAGGGTATTTTTCACTTCTTGGGAAAATAAGTTGTTTCTTAAGTGAAAGGACTACTGGTTAAGATTAAAAAACATGCATATAATGTACAATTGTGTTCCCATTAAATGCGAGCTTTTCCCAAATTCTTATACTTTACAATTTCTTTTTGTGCTTAAAGAGGGAGAGCACTTCATACCACGTAAGGATATATGTGGTTTTTATTAGCTTTTGATATATTAATAACTTAAGAGGAAACCTTACTTGAATTTTTTGATGGGACAAACAAGTTGAATGTCCCATTGCATATTAGATGGAATATTTTATGTAATAAAAATATTAAAATTATGTTTCAAGCTTGAGATTGTTAAAATCCCAACCCAAATTATGTGAGGACCCGTCAGACGTGACGTATGCATGATATTTGGTTACCAAATGTGTCACGGAAGATCTAATCATTCACCATCCGGAGACTCAACTTGTAACGATGTAATAACATGGCAACAATTTGGTGTCAGAGAGTTGGTTTCGAAAAGTGGATGGTTGGGATTTTGGGATATATCTATAAATACTAGTATTGAGCTAAAGTTTAGGATGATGATAGAGGTGTAGGACGGTGACTGCAACATTTGCATTTGTGGTTGAGGGGCTGAAGAGAGAGTGGAAGAGAGACGGTCGCTTGGATTTGGTTGGAAGTGGTGCAGCTAAAAAAAGGGACACGTGTGGGAATGTAACTTGTGAACGTGAAATGTGCATTAAAGCTTTAAATTCACGTGAACTTACGCGGATTTATTGTTAATGTGAAAATTTCTATGTCGATAGTGACTTTGGACAAATGATTAAGGGAAGATATAAATTTGAGACTTGAGTGAAAGATGACGGTACTTTAGAAAAAAAATGTTCGGTGCATAAGACTAAACCTAAAGGTGAGGTTTATTTAGGAAATTTGGCCCTAGTGTATATGTGTGCGATTGTTTTTTCACAACAATTGGTATTAGAGTCAAATTAGGTTGAGTTTTTGACACGTGAATTTTTTCGACAGGTCAAAATTGCAAATATCGAGATTCGAGATCTATTATCGTGATAATACTCATTTTTGGACCCAAAAAAAGTTAGATAAGTGTCCATATCACAATTGCATCACATTTCATTAGTAATTAGGCATCATTTTCTCAATGAATTAAAAAAGTTGACTTTTTACTCAAACCTAAAAAGTCAGCTGTAGCTCAAAAGTTACAAAAATGTATAAAAATTGCATATCGTGCCAATTTAGCGTAGACATGTGGAATTAGGCCTTCAGATTTTAAATTTTTATAAAAATATGTCAAATGTTGACTTTTTTTGTTAAATCGAAGAATTTAGCCTTTGACTGAAAAATTAGAATTTTATTAGTTTCTAATCATTTTTCAGATTTCATTTCTTCTAGACATATGATTTAGGGACAATGGCAATTGAAAAATCTTGGATCCGATTATGTCCATTTTAAACGCCGAAATTTTGAGAGGTGGTCTACATCCGGTATAGGATTTAATTGACTATTGATTTTTATGATAAATTAAACTCGTGCATTTTTTCTTCAAATTGAGCCTAACAAATTTAATTTCAATACAATCTAGATATCCCAAGGAAATTTGAAAAGCAACGAGCCAATTGCGAGAACCCGGATTAACCCGGTTTTACTGAGATTGACCCATTATAATATAGCCCAATAATTTCGGCCCATTTAAGGATTAGGCCCAGCCCATTGAGCCCACAAAGCATGGTCGTCGGCCACCTCTCTTGAATAATACAAGACTGCCACCTTCCCAAATAATCCTCTTAACGACTAAAGAGTCATTTCCCTAATTACAAGAATGCCTAGCCATGTCAATTCGCACCATTCCTCTTAGTCTAATCTACACCCTCCTTTTTATCTCCCCACTTAATCCAATTAATGCGAGATCGCATACTCCAATATTGCTCTTCTTGTTTCCATAAATTCTGTATTTGCACTTTGATTTGCTGCATTTCTTTTTTGCTTGTGCCTCCATTTCCTGAATTTGTAAGGATCGTAAGTCTTCTTTTTAGGATCTCGATCTGGTTGTGGGCATTGGAGAATTTTTGCTTACTCCATAATTTTAGAGCTTCAGTGGTCTTTTTCAATTTTCTAGCGAACGGTATTGGGTTGTCTTCCAGTTCACCCCAAACTTCTTTCACCAACACCTTACACTCCGTATCGGCCAGCCAAAAAGCCTCGAACTTGAATTCTTTTTTCCTTTTAATCCTGTTTGGTTGGAGGGACAGCAGAATTGGACTATGGTCGGACCCTATTGCAGGCAGTGCAAAGGCTTCCGCATTTGGGAAACTCACTCTCCAGTTTATATTACAAAGGGCCCTATCTAGCCTTTCCCGCACCAGTGCTCTTCATTCCCTGTTGTTGGCCCAAGTGAATGCATAACCCTTGCTTTCAATATCCATGAGTGAACATCTGTTTAAGCAATCTTGAAATGCTACTAGCTTGTAGTGCTCCGCTCAATTACCCCCAGATTTTTTCCAATGGTACAAGATCTCATTAAAGTCCCCAACACATATCCAAGGGAGGTGATTAGCTGCGCTTATCACCTGTAAATGGCTCCACAGCCTGAGCCTTTCTTGGAAGCTTGTGGGGGCATACAGAAAGGTGATGCGCATGAGAGTTCCACTTTCTTGATCCCTGCATAGCAAGTTAATAACTTCTCTAGAGGAATCTTCCACAATCACCGACACCTCTTCGTTCCACATCACTGCCAGACCCCCTACAATTCCTATGGGGTCGATAATCTCTATATTTTGGAAATTGGTTCTCCTCTTCACTCTGTCAACAACTGTTCTCTTATTTTTAGTTTCCATCAGGAAGACTAAATCAGGCCTTTCTTGAGCCACTAAGGCTCTGAGATGCTGGATTGTCGGGGGATTGCCTAGCCCCTGACAGTTCCAGCTCAAAAGTTTCATATAATCCCCGGTGGCTTATTAGGGCTAGCTACCAGAGCCCAGTCATTTCTTCCATCTACCACCTTGATTGGAGCATCGAGGAGTGTCTCCTCATTAATGGAGGGGTAGAGGATCTGACATATTCCTAGCGGGTTGATTTTTTTCTCTTTCCTTGATGCTGCCACTTTCTTGAAGGATTTCGTTCCTATCTTCACCTTTCTAGGATGCTTCGAAATTCCACCTTTCTTTGTCGACCCTGACATAAACATCTGGGAATCTTGGTTTGTGCAATCAATCTGATTATCTCCAGACAATCCAACTGGTTGGTTTCTCTCATTTGAACTCTCCTCCCGAGGTATGTCTTCAATCAGCCCAATAACAGCCTTGCCTTTTGATGTAGATAGTGCAAGCTCTCTAGGGACGAGTTCCCTTTGAGTTTCCGGAACTACCTCTTCTTCCTCAGGGATAGGGATATTCTTGCCATAGAAGATCTTCCAAAAGGGGCTGAGTTCTCGTACTTCCGCTCTCAACCATTGCCCAAATTTGCCCCTACTGTTTACATTGAGGCCTGATTCTTCAAAGGGAACTTCCTTGCAGTAGGACACATAGTGCCCTATCCTCCCGCACGAATAGCAGAAGTGCGAGAGTCTCTCGTATCTAAAGTCCACCCAAATTTTCTTATGTTCCAGATCTACTAAGGTGCCTATCTTTAAGGGAGTGGACAGATTCAAAAGTACTCTTGCTTTACAGCTTTTATTAGGGCCTCCTCCTCTTGAGTCTAGTTTCACTGCTAACACTTCGTCGATTTTCCTTGCCACTTCTTGAGCCACGTCTTCTGTTAACCTCTCTCGGGGGATACCTGCTAGTTGAACCCAAAAGGCGTAGTGCGTGAATTCGTAGCAATGGTCGGGGGTATCCAGATGACCTTGTTGGAGGACAAGTAAGTTACTCGAAAAGGACCAAGGGCCTGAATCCAAAATTCTCTGTTTTTCCTCTAAAGAAGTAAAGGAAAAGGAGAAGAATCCCGGTTCAATGAGCTCACATTCTATTTGGTCCGTTTTCCATGATCTCTTCATTGTGTTAAGGAAAGCTTGAAAATTGACATTTGGTTTCGAGTACAATTTCCCATACAAAGTTAATGCGCATTCTTTTTGTTTTTCTACAGGGATGTCGCCTTTTAGTAGCACAAGGTCGTCTACTGACCAGAGGTTTCCCAGTTCTCTACACAGGGCAGCCACCCGAGCTACATTATCAACTTCCTTTTCCATAGACTCTGGAGAAAGGTGTACTACACTATCCTATTCTGAGAGAGGCTCTTGCCGTCAAACACCAGAACGATCCCCATTCCTTTGAGCAAGACTAAGCTACTCTTCTAGAGGTAGCGGCACGAACGTGCTTTGATGTTTCCCTGTAATGCAAAAAACTTAACTGGACTTGTGATTGAACAGCTTTAGGCGCTGGCTTCTGCACCTTCTGTCTCAGAGTTGAACGTGTTGAAAAAGCGCTATTTCTCCCCCTGGGTTGAGAACGCTTCCCGTTGCCAAATAGGGAAAGGGATGGGAGGTGGAAAGGAAGGTTGGGGATGACCGGGAACCTGGGGGTCGCGGTCGGTGAGTGACTCGATTTACAGGGGAAGTGGTAGTGAAAGAGGGTTGGTTGTCTATACTGAAAAGGGGATGCTCGCCGAACCTAAAATCACCATGGTCCTTCTTCTTGGAGTGGTAGCCTACCGGACGCAAGGAGGCAGGTACTGAGTCAGAGCTTTCCACGCCTCAAAGGAAAGCGTTGACAATGGGAAGGGTGAGCTTGATTAGGGTATGACTAAAGAGGGGATTTTTACGGATAAGAGTAGTGGGGGAGAGGAGAGAATGGGATTACACACAAGTGAAACAAGCTACATTTCAGCAAGGACCTACAAAGGCCCCGGGACCTGACGGGATGAATGGCCTATTTTACCAGCATCATTGGGAGGAATTACAGCACGATTTACACGGACTAGTCAGCTCCTTCTTCCAATCAGGACACCTTGACCCAGAGCTTAACAAAACACACATCGTGATTATCCCTAAAGTTACAATCCCAGAAAGCATCACACAATCCAGACCTATCGGCCTATGCAATTTCAGCTACAGGATCATCTCTAAGGTGATGGCAAACCGCCTTAAGCCCTGGCTCCCAAATCTCATAGCAATAGAACAGAGTGCCTTTGTGAGCGGGAGACAGATTCAAGATAATATTTTTATAGTCCAGGAGATCCTTCATCAGCTAAGAGTTCGGGAGAGAAAAAGGAAGTTCCAGGCGATCCTAAAGTTGGACATGCAAAAAGCTTACGACAGAGTTGAGTGGGACTTCCTTTGTGCTAGCATGAAGAAAATGGGCTTCTGCGAAGAGTGGGTGTCGTTGGTGAAAGAGTGTATCTCCTCTGTCACATACAGTGTAAAAGTGAACGGAGAACCTTTAAAGTACTTCCAACCTTCTCGGGGAATTAGACAAGGAGACCCACTATCTCCTTGTTTATAATCATGGCGAACATGCTATCGTCCCTACTAAGAAAGGCTATAGATGATGGGAGTTTGAAAGGTATCAAACTAAACAGGAACTGCCCTACTCTGTCACACCTGTTATTCGCTGACGATGCTATCTTCTTCCTGGATGGGAATATAGGTGAATGTCAAAATCTGGCCAATATCTTAAACCAATACTATTTCGCATCGGGACAAGCAATCAATCTATACAAATCCGAGATCTTCTGTAGCGCAGGCTGCCCTCAAAACCTTAAAAGCAACATGGCATCCGAACTAAGAGTACCAATCATGGAGAAAACTGAGAAATATCTTGGCATTCCATCAGATTGGGGACAAACAAAAAAAAAACAGATGTTCGCGTGGATACTAGCAAGGGTAAACATGAAGTTGGAAGGATGGAAGGAAAAGCTGCTCTCAAAGGCGGGCAATGAGATTTTAATCAAAACAGTGGTACAAGCTCTTCCCCAATATGCAATGTCCTTATTCAAAATCCCCATTTCGGTGTGCAAGGCAATTGAGCAGAAAATAGCCTCCTTTTGGCGGAAACAGAACTCATCTAAATCGAGTATCCACTGGAAAAAATGGGAACTTCTCAAAGAAAGGAAAATAGATGGTGGATTGGGCTTTAAGGATCTAGTTACTTATAACAAAGCTATGCTAGGAAAGCAAGCATGGAGACTTATTCAAGATCCGACAGCATTGTGGAGCCAGCTACTTAACGGTATTTACTTCCCCAACGGAAATCTATGGAAAGCTACAAAGGGATCCTGCTCCTCATGGGGGTGGCAAAGTTTACTAATGGGAAGAGATGCCTTAAGCCCAGACGTGAAATGGCTGGTCGGGAATGGAGATTGCATTAACATCAGAGAGGATATATGGCTGGAACGGGGATTAATAGGTGGCCTAGCAAACCGAGATGACCCACAAAAAGTCGCAAAACTGATCAACCAGGAGACAAAAACATGGGATGTTAATCAGTTACAAAGGATGTTTCAAGGGGAAATTGAGAGCGAAATTATGGCCATACGGTTAAAGCCAATCCCGGACAGTGATAGACAAATTTGGACAGGAAACTCATTAGGGGAATATTCGGTAAAACAGGATTACTCCAAGCTACGAGCTGTGTCAACCAAGCTAAATACAGATCTAGCGTCCTCCTCTTATCAGCAGCCCCGCTCACTATGGACAAAGATATGGAAACTACAAAACGAGCCAAAAATCCGCTTCTTCCTGTGGTGTGTGTGTCACAATGCTCTGCCTACATCAAAAAATCTATACAAAAGAAAGGCCTTACCCGACCCTTTATGCCCAATTTGTCGGGAAAACCCAGAAACAACAGAACACATATTCGTCCATTGCAGCTGGACAAACAACATATGGTCAGATCCGAGGCTTCGAGTGGACGTATCACCAGCAAATTTATAAAGAATGGATAAATGGTTTGACGAATCCCTTACCAACATCATAGAATAGTCCGGCCGAGAAATGCTTGCAGGAATTCTCTGGCAAATCTGGAAGGCAAGGAACGCCTGGGTTTTCCATCAAATCAGCCCAAGATCAGGAGCAATCGTTGATGAAGCAATTAATCTAAACGGTAACTACCGGGAGCAAAACTTACCTGTGTCGTGGAGCTGGCGGGTGAAATCCAAGACAGCGCGATGGACGTGCCCAGAACATGGAGGCTAGAAATTTAACGTAGATGGGTCGTGGATCGAAGGGGAAATAGAGGGATCGGTGGCTGGGGTATGCAGGGATCACAGAGGTCTGTGTACTATGGGGTTTGCTAGAGCTGCGTCTGCTTCCTCCCCGCTGGAAATTGAAGCTGCAGCAGTGAAAGAAGCTCTGCACTGTCTGGGAGAAGAGGCAACGACGAAGAACAATCTAGTGTTGGAAGTCTGCATATAGTCAGACAACGCACGTTCAGTAAAATACACTCATGACCCAGCTTTGAGCCCATGGGATTTGAGGAGTTTGTTTGAGGAATGTAACAAGTTACTCTCCCAATTAAAGAGGGTTTCTCTAGTCCACTGTCCGCGCGAGTCCAATCAAGTAGCAGATTGGATCGCCAAAAATCATCGAAAAGGGATGCTTCCATCCAACTGGGTGTCTAGATCGCCCCAATCTCTTTGGGATTTATTTTGTATTGACGCTAGTCATCTTCACTCTTGTAATCCGCAGTTGAATGAATGAATGGAAATCTGCATTTCCACCAAAAAAAAAAAAAAATCTGCACCCTCCATACCTCAATCTTTGTGCTTCTCAATGATTTGCCAATCAATGAGGGCACAATGGGATACCTTTCTCCACCATTAACGATTCCTAACTCCCAAGCCGAATGTCATCCCTTAAATGTAGATAAATCTAATTATTTATAACGAGGGAAAGAAACACAAATCGCTCTCCATTTTATCGTCATTTTCGTGCACATTACACACACACACTCATCTTCATTTTGGCTCTCTAGTAGAAAGAAACACAAAAATCTCTTAATCAAAGGTCTCTTACTTACGGCCGCCCTTCTAAAGGGACATTTCTGGCAAATCTTGGTCTATTTCCACTGGATTTCCAGCAAAGTTTCTTCAACACTCAAGGTAGGCTCATGATTTTGTATGAGCCTCAAGTGATTATCCAAGGATCACAAGTTGATTCATAGTCTAAAATTGAAGTTCAACTTCAATCTATGAGTTTTTGGGTAGGATATGATAAGCATAACCTATGATTTGATTTATTCTAAATGTGATGATGCTGTATATTGTCATTTGAATATTAGGGAGGCTGATTAGGTTTGATTTGAAGTCATTACGGTCGGTTCATAGGCTAGAGACTCTTAGTGTTTGATGAAGTGTTCATTACAGTTACTCTAGTCTTGGTACAGGGGACCTTACCTTTAGAACACTCTCTATTCTATCAAACTGGGAAATTTCATAAAATTTCAAGTTAGTTTGATAGGTTGATTAAATTTTCAAAACTGAACCTGCAACCTGTTAGAGACATGAAAAGTGGATCTTACTCTCCATTCATTCAGATTGCATAAACTTTCAAGCTCATTTGCTAGGTTAAATAATTTCACAAAGGACCATCTTATGCCTTGTCGGATTTCTATAGTTCAATCTTGATCAGTTTCGGAACTTGTAAAATTTCACCTTGAAGATGATTAAATCTGGAAAAGTGTTGAACTAAGAACTTTAAGAACACGCTTCAATCTATCAAAATGGGTAATTTCAAAACATTTCAAGTTAGTTTGATAGGTTAATTAAATTTTCAAAACCGGACCTGCAATCTGTTGGAGGCCTGAAAAGTGGAATCTTACCATCGGGGAAAAATGTGAAAATTTTCTAAGTTACAAGCCAAATTCAGAATTGTGATGAAAAGAGAAATCGTAGAAGACATCTTGAAATATTAAACTGGAAAGTTTCATAAAGGTTCAAGTCAATTTGATGGGTCCATTAAATTTTCAAAATCAGATAAGCAAAACTGTCTGAAATCGAAACTCAGTTTGATTGACCGAGGCAATACTTGAAAATTCTCTTAGTTGTGAGCCGAATTTGAAAATGTGGTAAAAAGTGAAATTAAAGAGGACATCTTCAACTGCCATACGGGAAAGATTCATGGGATTTTGAACTAAGTGCTCATTTAAACCAAACTTTACAAAAAAAAAAAGAAAAGAGAGTTTAATGAGGAGAAAAACTGGACAGTTGGGACAAATGTGCAAAATTCGAAATTCTATGGGCGAAACCGTAAAAAATGATCAACCGAGAACTTGAAGAGGACTTGATAAGCTTTCAATCCAAGTAAAAATCATTCAAATGAAATTAATTGTTTGACCCTTTTATAAAATGTCCGGTGTAGGTCAAGAGAAGGGGATTAAACTGAAGAATAAGTTTCCCAAGGCGAAAGAGAGATTGAGGTACAAGCTTCCACCTGTGTGTATAAAGAGCACTATAACAAGCATTTTGTTTAACCCATTAGTAGAAAGTTCTTTAATTGCACGATCTTATAGATATGAACGTCCCATATATCGGAATTCTGATAAAACTCTCACTGACCGTTACAATGAGATGACTAATAAGAATGGACGCAAGAAAATTTGTGGTGCCTAAGAAAAAATGAAGTTGCTTTTCATTGTAGGAAAAAAGGAAGAAGAACAAATGGTATCTTGACAGTGGATGCTCTGAGACATATAACAGGGGATTAAATTAAGTTTGTGAATCTATTAAATTTCAATGGAGAAAACGTCACATTTGGTGGAAATGGAAAAGGAAAGATCACTGGGAAATGAACCATCAACTTGGGAGATTTAATCATTGAAGATGTTTCACTAGTCAATAGGCTTCATTATAACTTAATCAAATAAGCCAGTAATGTGACAAAGGATTCAAGATCAATTTTGAGGACAACAAATGTTTGGGCATAAGCAAGTATAAGTCGCAGGCATTCACAAGAAGTAGACATGGTAATATCTACCTTCTAGATATTGAGTCTAATTCTATCAAATGTCTTGTTTCCATGAAATATGAGAGCAACTTGTGGCATAGAAAGCTTGGTCATATCAACTTAAAGCAGATCCAAAAACTATCCTTTAAAGATTTTGTTTGAGGATTACCCAAGATGAAATATGAAAAGACAGAACTCTGCAGTGCATGTTCACTAGGTAAGCGGCTAAGAAGTTATTTCAAATCCATAAATTCTGTTTTTACCAATCATACGTTACAATTTCTACACATAGATGTATTTGGACTAACCAGAAGTGTAGGTCTTGGCGGTGAGAAATACTGTTTAGTTATAGTTGATGATTGATTATTCTAGATTTACGTGGGTTCAATTTTTGACACAAAAAGTAAAGCCTTTCATACCTTTATCATATTTGCGAATAAGGTTCAATATGAGAAGGCTTATGCAATCTCCCCTATTAGAATTGATATTGAGGGAAAATTTGAAAAACAAGAGTTTTTTTTTTTTTTTGTGATGAGAATGGATTCGATCACAATTTCTCTTCCCCATGTACTCTACAATAAAATGGTGCAGTTAAAAGGAAAAACAGGTGTCTATAGGATATGGCAAGAACCATATTAATTGATAGTGGGTCCCATCATATTTCTGGGCAGAGAGTGTGCCAACCTTTTGTTATATAATTAAGGGAAATTATCAAATAAGGACCCAAAGTGGTTGCCTTTTTTCAAAAGAGGATCTCAAGTGGACAAGGTATCAATTAAGGACCCAAAGTGCCAAACTAGTATCAAATAAGGACCTGAGCTCGCCGGCCGGCCAAATGTTCTCCGGCCGGCGACCGGCCGACATTTCCGGCATTGGAATAGGGGCAATTTTGTCCAATTTTTTTTTCTTTTCTTCTTCCCCGGTCGCCGGTCCGGCAACCGGCGACCGGGCCAGAGCTGAGGCCGGCGAGAGCTCGAGCTCGCCGGCCATCTGGGCGAGCTCGGCCGGCGAGCTCTGCCCAGATCTGGGCGAGCTCGAGCTCGCCGGGCATGGCGAGCTGCCGGCGAGCTCCGCTGGCGAGCTCTGCCCAGATCTAGGCGAGCTCGAGGAGGCCGGCCTCGCCCGGATCGCGTAGTCGAGGGCCTTGGCGGGGCCGTCGCCGGAGGCGATGGTGTCACGCGCGAGCTTGAGGAGGAAGGGCCCGAGATCCGGGTTGTCGAGGGCCGTATCGGGCGGGGCGGGGCTGGCGGCGGAGCCCGGGGACTCCGGCGGGGGCTTCCGTGGGGAGAACTTGGAGCGGGAAGGGGAGGGGGAGGGTGCCATGGCCGGCGAGCTCGAGCTCGCTGAGACCGGCGGGAGCTCGAGCTCGCCGGCCATCTGGGCGAGCTCGGCCGGCGAGCTCTGCCCAGATCTGGGCGAGCTCCGCCCTCGCCGGCCCGCACAGCCATGGCGAGGGCCGGCATGAGCTCGAGCTCGCCCAGATCTGGGCGGAGCTCGCCATGGCCGGCGAGCTCGAGCTCGCCCAGATCTGGGCAGAGCTCGCCGGCGCCAAGATGGCCGGTGAGCTCGAGCTCGCCTAGATGGCCGGCGAGCTCGAGCCCTCGCCCTCCGCCGGCAAGGGTCGCCCTCGCCCGCCCAGCCCAGTCGAGGGCGACCCTCGCCGGCGTCGGCGAGGGCAGCCTCCACCTGAGGCCGGCGACCTCCACCGGCCCCGGCTATGACCGGCGGAGGGAAGAAAAAAAAAAACTGAGATGAAATGTATTGTTCCGGTTGCCGGAACAGTAACTGTACTTGCCGGCCGGCGAGATTTGACCGGCCGGCGAACCCAGGCCCTTGCCTGAGACAAATTGAGTACTTCGGGCTCCTATTTAAGATTGATTGAGCACTTCAGGTCCTTATTTGACACCATATTCACTTTGGGTCCTCTTTTGAGAAAAGTAGCTCACTTGGGGTCCTTAATTGAAATTTTCCCTATAATTAATCGGGTTTTTCTAAGGCCATTCTTGGAGAAATTTCCATGTGAGCTCTTCAAGAACATAAAACCAAATGCCTCTCATTTTCATGTATTTGATTACAAGTGCTTCATTCTCAAGAACCCCAACGACGACACTAGTAAATTTTATCCATAGTCGGTTGAAGGTATTTTTCTTGGCTATTTGACTTCAAGTAAGACATACTGAGTATTTAACAAGATTTCGCAGGAAGTGAAAGAGTTTATTCATGTTTGGTTTAAAGAAAGTCAACAATCCGTAACCACTGTTGCTGAGGATGAACAGACACAGCAAGTATCAATGAGTATACGTCAAGCGAGGAAAGCATAAATAACTTGGATCTACGAAAGGACTAAAATTACATAATTTTGTGCTCATGTGGACTTAGTCCAGAAAATTTAATCAAGTTTATAGCCTACCTACTTAAATCCATGCAGCATTTATGATCGGACACATTAAAATGCAATTTACGTGGACCTATTGTGAATTTGTTTTATAATGCAAATGCAAATTAATCTTAATGATATTTTTGTTTAGGGGTTGGGGTTGACATTTAATTTTTATGCAAAAAAACATTAAATAAAATTTAGGTGTCCACAATTATTTATATCTGTTTGTTGTATGAATTGATCTTTGGGATTAAGAAAATCAAAAAAATTGCATGAAATTTTTTCGGATAAAAAGGGAGAATGCACTAATTTTGGGGATTAGATAACGTAATCAAGTCTCCGGGTGTCGCGCTGTGCTTTTGGCACGCTAAGGAGGTACTTCCATTTGTCACGAATGGGGAAACTGTCCCCGAATGAGCTCCTAGGGTTCGATATGGATATTTCACCCAAACGTCCCACAGACATCCCATTATTAAACAAACGGGAGCCTCTCCCAGACCATACCTTACGTGACGGCGAGTTGTAATTTTTATATTTCTATTCAATCTAAATTTTCGATTTGGAGTTGCCACTAGTCATTATTGGTAGGTTGACTGGAACCTAATTGAGGTACGGAAGAAATACCACGATTCTGCGAATTAGAGATTCTGAGTAATGGGACTTGGTTACGCTAATGATCCCGAATTGAGATCTCTAACGCCCTTGTGGTACCTAAAACAATACGATGTGTCTAACGTGCCACACAAGTTTCCAAGGTCTATCCACTGATTCTAACCATTCTAATTGTGGAAAATCAATCAATCATCATTAACACCATAATCAATTGCAATGAAGCAAAGCAATCCTAAATTGTCTCTAAAAGGAAGCCAATCCAAAACACCCAAACCCTAGTAAAGCCCTAAAAGCTTGTTCATTCTATGATTTATGTTGTTTTAGGGTTTTAGGGTTTTTTAGGGGTTGAAACCCCTTTTAATCCCTAAACTAAGGATTTCCTAAAAATGCCATTTTGGCACTTCAAAATATTCTAATTTCGCTTGCAAAGATTGGCCACAGTCTTTATGAATCATTTTGTGAATTTTTGAATTTTTTTATTTTTTTTCGTAAAATTTTTTGAGAATTTCTTTTCCCGAGAACTGATTTTCTTGATTTTCTAAAAATTTCTTTGAAATTTTTGAAATTTTTATGGGATTTTGAGATTTTTCAATTTTGTTTGTATTTTTATGAATTTTTCACATTTTTTAATTTGATTTTTTTGAATTTTTAGATTTTTATGGAATTTTTAGAAATTTTTCAATTTTTTCTTTGAATTTTCTGAATTTCTGAAATTTTTGGATTTTCTAAAATTTGTATTGAATTTTCGAATTTTTTTAAAAAAATTTCCCGATTTTTCTAATTTTTTTATGTTTTTGGTTTTCTGATTTTTTTAGAATTTTTTTATTTTTTTTATTGATTTATATATTTTTTATATTTTTGTTTATATATTTATTTTAAAATTTTCCCACCAAGAAAGCGAACCGGATCGGCTACTTCAAACCAATCCAGCCAAGCAGAACCGGCCATCACCGGTGCTCCGGCGAGCACAACGCCAAAACGGCGCTGTTTTCGCCGTTTTTCATTGGGGCATTTCCCCGAACACCTAATGAGCACAAATCATGCATTAATATTCTCGAGGCCGCCGGTTTGAGCTTCCAGTGACCTTTTGTTCTCTTTGATTAGTTCTGGACAAAGTTCAGATCATCCATTATCCACCTGTATGAACCAATTGGCTGCCGGACTATCGCCGGCCGGCGAGATTCAAACTTAAAACCCTAACCTAAAACTAATCCAAACAAACTTCAGTGATTTCCAGATTCTTCCCTAGTCTGCCATAGCCGTCTACGTCGGTCCAAATCAATATAAAATCATCAAACAATGTGAGAATTAACTAACTTGAGTGACTTATGGCCACAGGAGGCGTTCCGGCGAGATTAGAGAAGCTCCGGCAAGGTTCAACAATAGTGACCGAGGTGGTTTATGCAGATTTAATGGCCCAAAATGCAACAAACAACCAATATCATTATCAGAAACACGTTTTGAACATCAATAAACTCATAATCATGAATGAAATCACATGATCAAACAAGATTAAGCTCAAACACATGTTCTAGAATTTTATGAAATCGTGATCATAAGCCAACTTTACCTGTCTCGTTGATGATCGATTTTGAAATTTCGGACCAAACTGCGACCGTAGAATGATTCCTTGATGTATGTTCTTCAAGTTCACGATTGTCGCTTCGTCAGAAAAGTCCTGGATTGCTTGGCCGAGACTCGTCTTCAGGCCTTGACGATCAACCTTGTTGCAGGTTCTCTGGTAAGGAAACTCCAGTCTGGACCGATTTGTTGATGCTTTTCTAGTCGGAAAAGCACCAATCGCTCGGCCCTGGGAGTCTCTACTCACACTTACGCTCAATCTCTCTCTTCCTTGCTCTGGTTTTCTCTCTCTCTCTCTCTCTCTCTCTCTCTCTCTCTCTCTCTCTCTCTCTCTCTCTCTCTCTCTCTCTCTCTCTAGCACCTTCTATGCGCAGGATAACCTTTTTTCTCTCTTTTCTAGCCCAATTTCCCGCCCAAAAATTGTTACCACCAACCTCCAAATCGGTTATAACGATTCTCCGATGTCAGCTGGAGATTCTCCAGCTGGTAAAATTGATTTTCACGTGCTCATTTGATCCCAGTAAGGCGGTGAAGAGGTGGGCCGAGAAGATATTTTCTTGGTTTTGTGCTTTCTGGGTGAGTCGGGTAAAGAAGGAGATCGACCCGGCAGACCCGGGTTGGTCTAAATTCGCGAATTCGACCCTTTTTTAAACCTATTTTTCAATTTTAACCCCAAAATTGGATTTCTCAGCACATTTTGCATCCAAATATGAGATTTTTCCTAATTTTTATCACAATTAAACCCAAAATTCCCAAATTTTAAATTTGGATTACTAGGTTTTTTGTTCAATTCTATATCTAGATGACCTGATTGGGTAAATTGATGCTAAAATTGGATTGCCCATGATTGATTAACCCCAAGAATGGTGCTCTCTTGATTCGACAATTTCAAATTGACCAAGATTCTCAATTTAGGCTTAAAATCCCTAATTTTTAATTGATTTTTTGGGCTTTTTAATTCCTTTGACAAATTGTGCAATTGGACTAACTAATATATAATTTAAGGTTCCAGAATCATTTGTTGTGAAGACATTATGGCCTAGAAATGACTAAAAATGGTTTAATTGAATTTTTTATTCAACTTGGGTTTGATTTTACCCAATTTTGGAAACACACATTCTCAATTGAAATTTTATAAAATTGATGCTTTATTGATGAAATTGAATTTAAAAGAAGACTAATGGCTATTTTTATGGAATTTTTGGATTCCATTTGCTATTTTTCTTGATTTTCTCTCTTGTTTTGGCTTAAAGAAATTAAGAAAAAATTCATAAGAATTCTAAAAAATTATTTTTGGTTTAAAAATAGGTTCCTAAGCTCGGCCAAGGTCATTGAAGTTTAGAGGCTACATTAAACATGTATCAAAAGTCCATAGACCGCATTAAATAAACTAAAAGTTCAAGGACCGTATAGCACATTGAGCTAAAGTTCATGAACAACATTGAAAAAATAAAAAGTTTATGGACCACATTATATAATGAGCTAAAATTCAAGGACCATTTGTGTAATTAGCCCTTTACTTTAGGAGGAAATACAAGGTTGATTTTCCTTTTTTGCTTTTCATGGGTTGACACTCATACCCATCCGTTTTATCACGCAGTTCTTTTGTTTTGGTCAGAATTATCACGCAGTTGATACATATGCTCTGCCCTTGAATGGTCCAAAATTCGGACAACTAGCACACGTATCTAACAATTATCTCATTAAGTCCAGCAAAAAAAAAAACATTATCTTATAAGGTTTCCTTTTTTTACCAACAAATCTCTCCGCCAGTAAGCGGCGCGGGCAATCCTTTTGACACAAATCTCTTTCTAAAGCCTTTTTTCACATAAATGATACAAAAGGTGCACTAATTAGAACTCCAACTCTTAAATATATTTGAAGTGTGCACGTATATTATTGTGGCGCTTGTGATGTCAATTAGAGACCCATAAAAGATAGGAAGCCAACTGTCCCGTCATCACCAATTTAATAAAAAAATGTACCCCAATGTTAGGAATCATTTGGAAACATCAAGATGCAATCCATCTCTGAGATAACAGTTTTATTATGGAGTCCCCCTCTTTTAAAAATGTAAATATGCAAAACCAACTCCTGTAGAAAAAATGCAAAACCCACTATAAATAGTTTTAGTTTAAGCTGCTTTTAAATAAATAACATAACCAAACTTTTTGACTTGACTATGTTTATAATTGCGTAAAAACTGCTCGATTGGCGTCCATTCGCTAAGGCTCTTTCAACAGTGTCGGAAGCGAGCCTCTAGATTTACTCAGCAATAAATTATGAATATGCTTCTCCCACGTGGGCATCCATGTGCAAGCCAAACACAGTCAAACACAGTCAATGTTTGTCGTTTCTCGTTAGCTCTTTATGGTATTCAGATCTCTCCTCTTTTCCAGTTCCACCGTCTTTTTATTTGTGTGATAGTTTTACGAACCGCAGTACCAATCCACACTTGCGTGAGAGAAGAAGACGAAGACAGAAGAAGAAGGCGATGAGTGGCGGAGGCAAGTCGGCGGCAACGCAGTGCGACAAGTGCGTAGTGGGAATGCCGGTGGAGCAGCCTGCGCATCCCACGAACCAGCACACAGCCACTTGGATCGCCAATGAGGCTCGTCCCGCGAGCTTTCAATCCAACCACTTGAATGCCGCTGTGAGCCGCTCGGTCTCTGATATGGTCAAGCACAACAAAAGCGAGGGCGACAACCCGTACCTACAAATGGTTCCTGGCTGGAGTGAGTCTATCGAGGCATATTTTGCGTTTGAAGTTCTGTTATGGTTGATGGTTAGGCTTAAGAATGATGTTGATGCTTTGCTGGTGGTTGCAGATTCGGTAAACAATATGTGCACAACGTTGAACCGGTGTGGGAAAAGGTTCGACGATGCTAAGCAGAAAGCAGAGGAGCTCGCGGGCAATTTCTGGCATCACCGTGAGTTTCTTCTACGTTTTTTTCTCGCTAAACGTGTCCGTATAATCAGATAGAAACATTCCGGATTTATTCCTGGAGACGTATTTAATTGATTGACTTCTTTCATATATTTCTTATTTGTTTCTGCAATATATATGAATACTATCCATGTAAATATCCAATCCAAGGATTTTGGCACCTTGTTCTTCATTGACGTCATTTGTCCAGCACGGTGGCCTCTCATAACATTGCAGTCCTGTGGTTTTGGAAATCAGTTCAAATGATCAGTCATTGGCTTCTTTTGCAATTACCACTAGGATCGAAGATACATGCTTCATAATCTGTGTATGCAATCCGCCAATTGGCAGTTGAGTGGATCACGTCCCGTGATTATTTATCTAAAGGCGCTTCAACTTTGATGTGTGGTGCTATTTTTGTAATATTCTTATTGTAGGGTCCCATTGGTGTGCATCCGGTAGGAATTGAACTTATGAATTAGCTGATTGGCTCAGCAGCTCAATTTAAGAAAGAAAAATGTTGGTGCTCACTCTTTTGGCGATCTATGTCAATTCCAATCTATAACAATATTGCCAAATACATAACATGGCACTTCTGTGCAGGACATGATCTGTTTTCCATCATTTCCTAAGGCAATTAGGACCCTTGAGCTCTTTGTGTGGCTGAACGTTGGACTAGATATGTTGAGATATAAGTGTGAGTTACGTTAGAAAAGTCCCACAATCAAGATATGTTGACTGAACGTTGTACTAGATATGTTGAGATACACGTGAGAATTGGTGTTGTGTGGAGTAGTTAATATATCTAAATTGGCCCATAACTCTTTGACTTAAGTTTTTGAGTGAAAGTGAGTCTAACATGATATATTGACGAGCTCGGACTTTGGTTCTCTCTTGGCGATCTCTTTAGATGAAGGTATCGAGTTTTTGTTGCACACTCCCAACAAGATAAATGATCATCTCTTGCCCCAACAAGAAAAAATGGCTTTGTCTTGTACTGGATAAGCTTGGCTTTGGCTTGTAGTCCGTTTGTTAGTTTCTTCATGAGAGACAAAGCGCACTCTATTCTTGCCTGACGTCAACTAATTGGAAATTGTGCAACGTTTGTTTTTGAAACAGTTAGAACTAGCCCTAGCATAAGAGACGCAGCAATAGCTAGACTTGCTCAGGGGACAAAAATGCTCAAAGAGGGGGGACGGGATAAGGTATTTGAACATACATTTGAGATTCTGCCCCAAGAGGAAATCCTGAAGGCATATGCCTGCTATCTATCCAGGCCCTCAGGGCTCGTCATTGGGACGCTGTATTTGTCAAACAAGAGACTGGTCTTCGGTGGTGATAACCCTCGCCAACACGCTCCCTCAGGGAAGCAAGAGTGGATGTACTACAAGGTAACCTTTTCCAATCTTCCTAAAACTGCATTTACTCTAGGATTGACCTAGCCCGCTGATTTTATCGTTTAAATTTGGGAAAAGCTACACCGGAAAGGACCTTCATTTTACTCATCGACCGTACTACTTCACTGAGCCTTGGATCGTTTTTTTTCACCATTTTGTTTTTTCATCTAAACGTAAAGCATCTTAATGTAGTGAATCGTACCTTCGAAAAAGTTTGTCAAGCTCCACTGTGCTTCACTCTCCAACCATCAGTTTTTAAAGTGCTTTCATCCTGATTGACTGTCCAGGTGGATATGCTGCTCGATAACTTGAGCTTTGTTACTCCTGGTTCAAAAATGTTGGATCCTTCTGAAAAGTACATCCAGGTTGTTACGAGGGATGGTTATGATTTCTGGTTCATGGGTTTTGTATCGTATGATAAGGCTCTCAAGAACATAAATGAGGCTTTACAGAAGCATCGTGACCGTAAGCTGGAAGAATACAACCACAATGACTCGCCAAATGGTGAACAGATATCCGACTGTATTTGAATAATTTTGATGTGTGTCTGACTGCTATGGATGCTTAATGTTTAACTTCGACGGTAACATCTCCTTTTAAAACAGTTGTAGTCGGTAATTATTTTCTTTGAAGCAGCTATTGGGGCTTGTTTCTTCTGTTATCCTTCGGTTATTGGGTTGTATCAGTTATGGAAGCTGGCTTCTGACAGCATTTAAGCTGATAAGGGCAAATTATAATCTGAGCCACGTTTTGCTACAAATGCTTATCCCGATATGATCTAATTGTTCAAAGGGAAGCATTTTATTGCAGGCTTCTATGTACTTAGGCGATGACTACGGCCTATCTCTAGTCACTTTTTCTTGATATGCTAATTGAAAGATTACGGAAATGAACACATCCCTTGATCTTAAAGTCGCACGAATGTATTCCAATGCATGAAATGAGAACCGACACATATTCCAATCATTTTGCCAACAAACTGAGATGGGAATGTCTACTCAGTTTTGGTTGATCTTATGAACTAAGAATGCGATTCGGCTTGTGACTAAGGGCGCGTTTGGTAACGCTTCTGTTTCTCTATTTTTCTGTTCTTCTGTTCCCTGGAACAAAAAAAGAACAGAAATCCATTTGGTAACGCATTTTATTTTTCTATTTCCTAAAATAGAAAAGTGGCCAAGAAATAGATTTGGAGCAGAAATAAGAAGTAGAAAAAATCTACTTCTTTGTTCCTAGAAATAGAAATAGAAATAGAAATAGAAAGGTCCGGTCCTCAAGCCGCGACCTCAGCTCCTCCTCCATCCTCCGTCGTCTGCAAACCGTCTCAAAGCACCAGTCCTGTCCATTCTCGGCGGAAATAATAAAAAAATTATAAAAAATTAATTAAATTATAAAAAATAAAAAAATTCAAAAAATTCATAAAAATCAGAAAAATTCTCAGAAAATCCATAAAAATCAGAAAAACTCAGAAACCCATAAAAATTTGCAAAATTCCGAAATTGAAAAAATTAAAAAAAATTCATAAAAAGCTTTCAAGAAAATAAAAAGAGACAAATTTCGGGAAAGTAAAAAGTTTTAATAAAATTTTCCCCAAAAAAAATCAAAAATAAAAAATTCACATAATGGCTTAGAATAAATTTAAAAATTCCGAAAATTCATAAAAATTAGAAAAATTTCAGAAAAATCCCATAAAAATTAGAAAATTAGAAAATTAAAAAATTCCCAAAATTCATATAAATCAGAAAAATTCTCAGAAAATCCATAAAAATCAGAAAAACTCAGAAAACCCTTAAATATTTGCAAAATTCCGAAATTGAAAAAATTTAAAAAATTTCATAAAAAATTTTCGGAAAAATAAAAAGAAACAGATTTAGGGAAAGTAAAAAATTTTAATAAATTTTACCCCAAAAAAATATAAAAAAAATTCACATAATGGCTTAGAATACCTATGGCCACCCACTTTGAGTGAAATTTAAATTTTTGAGGTGCCCAAGTGGTATTTTTGAAGATTCCTTAGTTTAGGGATTAAAAGGGGTTTTAAACCCCTAAAAAGGATTAGACAAACCAATAAATCATGCTTATTGATTTTTTTCACTTATAACTTGTACTTATAGTTAAATAAAAGATATAGATTTGAATGCAAAAAATTGGGAATAGAAATTTTCTGCAGTTACCAAACGCATTTATATTCTTTTTCTATTCCAGGAATAGAAATTTTGTGCAGTTACCAAACACATTTCTGTTCTAGAAATAGAAATTTTGTGCAGTTACCAAACACATTATTTTGCTCAGAAACTCTTCCAGGAAATAGAAATAGAAAAAACTATTTCTGAAAAGAAATTGTTCTCAGAAATAGAAACGTTACCATACGCACCCTAAGTAGGAGGACCACTCAGTTGTCACAACCAATTCATATAGTAACCAGCAACCAAAAATGCGAAAGCTTTCTGAAGTGTTTGCAATTCACGAGACAAAACTCCTAGTCATCTTCTGGAATTAGGGACTCTGAACAGCTTCGGATTTGTTACGTTGATCCGTGCGTCAATGAGCTCCTTACAAAACAGCTAAGTGGAATGGCAATTGGCAGAATCTAATTACTAATTAGAAAAGGCCCAAACGTCAATAGACAAGGCAATTGGACAAATAGAGGCTCGTGAACGTTTAAAGAGCAAAAAGAGAAGAAAAAAAAACATAAAAAAAAGGAGGGGATTGCTCAATGATCGTCCCGCCGATGGCTGTTTAACATTTGATACTATGTGCTAATACTATGTGCCTATGGTCATTATTATATATGTACCTTCTCTTTGCTTTACGGTGGGCGTGTTTCAGATGGTCGGGCTTTGTTCAACTGCGTGCTTGATCAGTAATTGGTCGTCACGAGATAAGTATTGATGTTCACGTTCCTTCATATTTTATTCTTGATAGCATAAGGGACTGTGGAGGTCACATGCAAATTGATTGACTTATTCAGAATATGTGTTAATCCGTAACAATGTATAACGCGTCATTTGATCTTTGTGTTTTCGCTCTGTATTTCACTGTTTCTTCGTGTGTCCGATCCACAGTTGTCGGTTACATTATTTGCTTTTCGAGGCTTTTCATGGCCTGACACTAATACCCATCCCGTTACATAGTTGATACATATGCTCTCCCTTGTAATAATCTGAGATTTGAACAACCGGCACGCATATATAACAATTAACCTTTTGTTATTATCGACATGTGATAGACTTAGCCGATCAGAATAGAGTCTGGTCATCTAAACAGAGTTATCAATAACTTAAAGAGCATCGACAACTCGCCAATGAAATCATTGATGACACACGACGTGAAATTATCGATGAGCACCTTGAAGTTGATCGACAAAATCATCGATATCAACAGTTAGCAATCGACACAAGGACAACTGCTCCATGGTTATTTTTATTGCCGTTATTTTAGGATTGTCGCGACTCCCCGAACCGGTGCGCCACCTAGAAGTTTGCCACGCACCAGTTAATCATCTTCACCTTACGTTCATTCCGCCGGCATGCTGTCCGCATCATCTACGATTATGACAATTTTGTCATTACATACATGCATTATTGGGGGGACCTCGCTCTTTCGGACAACGAATCACAATCATAATTGAAAGTAACGAGAATATTGATTTTCAAGAAGAAGCATTTGGTCCGCCAGGCTAGACTAATTAGTGATTCTTTGCTAATAGGAACGGTTTGAGCCTTTCCACTGTTTCCAGACAGTGGTGAAGCCACCCGAATCTTCTTTCTTGAGATTCATGAGATGAGTCGTGAAACCGGGTAAAACTCGCGCAAGATTACGGCATGTGCCACGCAACAAGGTAAATATTCTATCGATATTTTCAATTGGGGATATCCATGATTACAAGAAAGCTATTAGAAAAATATGAGCATATCTTCAGAGGCTTCGCTACATGACTATGTATATCAAAAGATATATTAATCTAGCTCGAGATTACATTACGTAACATAAATAACACATTTATGTGCGAGTTTCACCATTCAGTTTACTCTTTACTTTATGATTACTCTAGCAAATTTCTCCTCTTATCAAAATTTCGAAACTGGAACGACGGGGAACGCATTTATTGGAATGGTAATGTGGTGGCTATATTTTTAGACATCATAGTCTTCATGAAAGACCGACTCTGGGCCTAAAGGCCTAAACTTTTTGACACGAGGCTTTACTTTTCCCATTGGTCATCACTGATTTGTAAGTGGTCTTCATCTCATTATCTTCGATGGGAAATTCTCCTATCTCTTTTACGAGACTGGTACCGCATCCAAAGATGAACCGTTGGATAAAAAGAGGAAAAAAGGGCATCCGTCGAATGTGCTTACAAAAGTAAAATTAGGGGTGATCGATTTCCGATCCGGTCCGATTCCAAGGTGGAATCAGGAACCGGACCGGGAGGATTAGTTCCTAAAATTAGGAACCAGGGACAGGACCGGACCATCGGTCCGGTCCAGTTCCGGTCCGATCCAATAGAACCGGTCACTTTTTTTTATCCCACTACTTAATGCCATCTTTTCGTGTTAAATTAATTGATATGTATGCAATGATCCTTAAATTAAAAAGACAAATCAAAAAACGTGCTTCACTTCGGTTTAGTTCACATTTTACTAACTCTGTTGAAAAAATTAAAAAATAAAAAAGGTATATGTAGTCAGTCCGGTTCCCTTTGGAATCAGGAACTGGACCACCCGGACACCGTTTCCATTTTTAGGAACCCGAGAACTAGATCGACACTCTTGAGAATCGGACCAAACCAGCCAGTCCGGTCCGATCCGAGCGGTTCCCAATTTGAACGGTCCGTTTTGCACACTCCTAAGTAAAATAGGCAGAAGGACACAGAGTTGCAAAAGTAAAACCATCATATCAACACAAAAGTAGAGAGTCTACTTGGTGTTGCAACTCGCACACCATTTTGAACAACTGCCCACGTTAGAGGGCATGTAGATCTGATGAAAGCTTTCATTTTATTCTTTTAGATGTCATAATCTTTTGATCGAAGTAGGGAGATCTGGTGTTGTTATGTCCTTCGAAAATACATCATCCAAGCATGTTAGCCTTAACATAACGTTAACTTAGAAGTTATATAACACTTCAAAATAATGAGCACTAGGCTTTGATACCAATTGATGATAGCTAGAAATATCACCTAGAGGGAGATGAATACGTGATTTCAAGAAACTTGACAAAATAATACAAAATTCAAAATGTGTCAAGATTGATATAATTGTAATCCTGAATATGAGCAATGAGTGATATACACAGGATTAGGTAATATCAAGGTGTGTAGTATGATTCTATCAAGCAAGATAATTAGAGAAAAAGGACACCACAAGTGCCACAACTTTCGTACAACACTCACTTTAAGTACCATAACTTTTTTTTTTATCACTTGAGTGCTATAACTTTTTTGTGATCACTTTTTTTTGGACGTATTCCAATCACTTGAGTGTCATGTAACTCTTCAATTGATCACTTAAGTGCCATAACTTTTTAAAATGTTCACCATGACACTTGTGATCGATTGAAAATTATGGCACTCAAGTGAACGTTTTTCTAGAAGTTAGGTGCTCAAGTGATTGGAAAAAAAAGTTAGGGTATGCAAGTGAGCACCGTACGAAAGTTATGGCACTTATGGTGTCCTTATCCATATATAATAATATGAGAAGAGAGATAGAAGACCTTGCAAACGGAGCTTTATATTGGCTTGGCTTAATGTAAGCCTACATCCACTCTTCTATGCTAACAGCCTACTGGCTAGATTCCACTAGCAATCAATGAGCGATTACAACTGTATGTGCCTACTTATACCCAAGCGCTTCTTCACAAAGCAAGTGCTACTTATATTTAAGCTATCTTAACTTAAGCACGCATTTAAAACACTGCCAACATCTCTTAAAAGATTACAATATCAGTATGCTCAAAAGAGAAGATGTAAGAATATAAAGCACTCTCTAAATTTGGATTTTGCACTCAACATATCTTGTACTCTTCCCGGCGTCTTTGATCTTCTTATATACTCCTCGTCATCCAAACTACTCGTCGGAAAATCTTCACAAGGATCAATCTCCAATCTATCCATTGGACAATTGATTATAGGATCAATTTAGCCATTGGAGGCAATCAATATGAGTTCTCGTAGATTTGGTCGGCCATACAATCAAATATTTGGCTTCCAAAAATAAAGTGGCTTCCACTTGCAGAATATCTTCTGCCTTTGGCATGATTATCAATCAATCATTTCCTTCCATATTAGGAATTCATACCATATTACTAGCTGCTAAATGTAAGGTATTTTATCTCGGGATAAAATAATAAGATCACGTGACAAAGTTGTCGAGTTGCATAAGTGTTCCGCTTATATCCACAGTCACCGATTATAATAAGCTCTCCCATACATTGTTGATATTCAGCGTATACACTGCTGATATCCACTTAGAACACTGCCTATATCCTACGCAGCAGGTTGCTGATATCCACACAGTACACTGCTTATATACAAGCAGTACGCTGCTGATATCCACTCAGTTGATAAATCTAGCTTCCTCGGTTAATTGTTATTCGCAAGACGCTTCAAGTATGATAGTGACGTAGATTCTTTGATATTAGCAAAGTATATCAACTTCACTCTAGCTTCTATCTTCTGCTCCCTCCAAGCATATTAGCAATCGTGACTCTACCTCGCTGTTTACCTATCCACGGGACCTCCAATCGTGACCCTGCTAGCAAAAACCATGCTAAACCCAACCCCTCTCCATCAAAATAAAACCAATTCATCAAGCCCAGATTCCTTAAAAGCAAAATTAGCCCAAACTCACTTTACCTAAATCAAAACCAAATTGTAAGTGCTCTTTGTTCACTTTAGCCATCCCACCATCGTCCTCTTCACCGCACTGATACACTCTTGTCCTCTCATAGTACCTAGAACACTAAACCAATCAACGATCCACCTACCAAAACGCTAAGTTTTAGACGTGGTCTACCGCCTTCGCCATCGGACTTCTACCATCAACCACCTCCGGCCATTGACCACCCCTGTCATCCACTGCCTTGTTAGGACCATCGGCCATTGTCTCTCAGTCGTCGCTCACCATCA
The DNA here is from genome assembly GCF_021117445.2 of Syzygium oleosum. Lineage (NCBI taxonomy): Eukaryota > Viridiplantae > Streptophyta > Magnoliopsida > Myrtales > Myrtaceae > Syzygium > Syzygium oleosum. The sequence continues at coordinate 6,399,226 of NW_026607500.1, read as the reverse complement.
ATAACCGTGGGAATGTAGGACCCAAGATAAAGAAAACACCCACTTAGGGACGTGCATAGGAAGTACGAGACGACCAATAGGGGGACCAGCAAATAAGAACGATCCAGTAAGGGTTTCAGAATTGATTTCAGTTGAAGAAGGAAAATGGAATCTCCAAAAGCTACAAGAACTTTTTGATGATCAGCTAGTATAGGAGATTCTTACAATTCAAGTCAGAACCATCATTGCTCAAGATAAGTTAGTGTGGATAGGGACTAAATTAGGTTGTTATACAGTTAAGAATGGTTATAATATGCTCGGAGATGTTATTGAACAGAATCAGAGTAGCGAACAAGCATCATCTTCCTACCAAATTCCTAATTCACTTTGGCGAGCTATATGGGACACGCAGATTTACTCAAAAGTTAAAATTTTCCTTTGGTCCCTATGCACTAATGCTATTCCTTCGAAGGAAAATCTCTGGAAGAGAAAGATAATACCTGACCTTTTTTGTTCTCTATGCTGGCAAGGGGAGGAAACGGTTGAATATATTTTTCTGCTTTGTCCATGGACACAGTTTGTTTGGGCACACCTTAGCTTTAATATTCAGATTAACAGGTAGGAAATTTCACGATTCGACTCTCGGTTATTGAATTTCACAAAGAAAGGAATTGACATACCTCAGCTTTCATCGGTGGGGTCGATCCTCTGGAGTATTTGGAAATCTTGCAATAACTCTGTTTTTCGTGGTAAACCTCCAGATGTCCAAGAAACAGTGGAATCAGCCAAGTTTTTGCTAGCTAACTTTAGGAAAAGGAACACCCAAAAGTCAAAAATAGAAAAGGAGTCATCTTTCACCATTCCACTATCTTGGATCCCACCGGAAGACAAATCACTAAAATTCAATGTGGATCAGTCCTTCGTCGAGGGATCCGTTGACGGTGCTATCGCTGGTATCTATAGAGATCATATGGGCAACATCGTCGCAAGTTTCGCAAAATCAATGAAGGCATCGTCAGCAGCACAGGTGGAAACCCTAGATGTCCATGAAGCTCTCCAATTCATAGCGTCGAGCGAAGACCAGTCCGTGTGCTTCTGTGTGGAGTCCGACCGTGTAGATTTGATTAATGCCCTGATAAGTAAGTCTGCAGATCAGTTTAACTGGGAAGAGCGGCTGCTTTCTTAGATTGTTTGGAGCTTATTTCGGCCCACCTGCACATTAATCTATCCCACTATCCGAGGGAATCCAACTTAGTGGCTGATTGGGCTATGAAATTGCAAAGATTAGGTCGTCTTCCACAAAATTGGCTTGTTGCCCCTCCTCAAGCCCTATGGGCTCTTCTTTGTTTAGACTCTCCATGTATGTGTTTCTCAAGATCTTGTCGGTAATGAAATATTTCTTTTGTGATAAAAAAAAAGTACAAGAGACATACATAATCATGTATAATAGCTACTAACTCAGTCCACATCTTACGCGCATCACCGGTATGCTTTCAAATTGAACAATCGGAGCTAGTGTTTCTGTTATATTTCATCGGTCCGCCCATGATGTGTGTGTCCAAGGGACACCATTTGCTCTAATAAGAGGTGTGTCTGAGAGACACCTTTTAAAGAGGTGCGATGAGAGTTTCTTAATGGAAGTTACGATAACTTCCTTAGGATGAAGATGAACAATTGACACGAGTAAATTCAAAACTTTCTCTCTCGACGTATAAGGATTCCATATCTATTCTTAGAAGACAATCGGCATTAACGCTGTGGAACAAGAATACTTTCCCTGTGATTGTATTCGGACCAACGTGAAGTAGATTCGTTCATCGTTTGCTAGTGATTCAACGTGTGATCCTGGAAATTGTGTTTGGAGTGCATCGAATAGGTTAGTCAATTCTCCCGACACTCGAATCCTACATTGGTATCAAAGCCTCGGTTATGATCTCAGCCTTGTTTTCCCGTTGTTTTTTCACGCTTGCTGTTTGATATGGAGATCATGATGATGAACTTCATACTGCCTGCATGTTCATTGCTCGGGAATTGCAAGATGAATCGACGAACATAAATTGAAACGAAGAACGGGTTTGAACGTTACGGGCGACCGTTTTGTTCGGATGATTTTCGAAAACTTTTTTACCGAGAAAATAATTTTTTATTATCTAAAATTGAGGAAATCGTCGAGACGAGCAGAACGGTGGGTCAAACACCGCCGGAAACCACCGGACGCGCCGCCACGCGCGGCCAGAAGCCACGGCGCGTGGAAGCCATGCGCCCAAGGTGCTAGCACAACCAGCGCGTGGATGGCACGCGCGCGTTGGCCAAACGGAGCGTGCTGACGTCATCGATGTCGTCAGCAAATCTGTCGGTAACGACAAGCTGACGTCATCTCGCCGGCCGACCGATAGACCTCCGTCAACAAGCGATTGACCCGACCAGCGAACCGACCCGAGGACCCGACCCTACCGAAGACCCGACCCGGATGATGACCCGACCCATGACCGGTCACCGGTCGAGCCGGTCGGACCGGTCACGGTCGAACCGGTTGGACTGGTCGGACCGGCTCAGAAGCCCGTATAGGGCAAGCGCGTGCGCCACACACGCCTCGCAGTTAGGCGGCGCGTGTGGGTGCGTGCGAGGTCTAATCGGGCTGTGGTTGGTACCGTTGTGTTCGTATTGAAATTATCTACATTGTGGTATATTTATTTTATATGTTTGAAGCTTTTAAAGGTATGAAAATGCATATGGAACCCTAAATACGTGTATTTTTGGGGTATTATTGCATTTTTACTTGTATTTCCCTATGGTTTTGGAAATACAGAAGATGGCTTACATGTAAATGACCACATAAATATTATGTAGAGCAATGGTTCATTGATGGCATGTTTATATGGTTTGATGTGCTTGCAATTTCCTAATTTTGAGCATATTAAAACAATGGCTGGAGATCCTTACGTCATGAATTCCGCTATTGATTATATTTGTTGCATGAATGTTCTATTTGTTGATTTACATCATGCCATGCTATATGATTACTAGAAACGATGTGATCATTGTATTAGATATTTTTTGTGAATTATCTAGTCTAGTGGGAGTTCGTAGGTTGGTAGAATTAGAAGAGATTCTCACCTAGAACTTAAAATTTGCACAAATTAAACAAGTTAATGATAGTAGAACAATCGTACGCCGAAGCTAATTGGGAACATTGTGAACTTTCGTTTTGGTGTCTTTTGTTGAATTATCATTAATTTAGTTTGTCTTTGCTGCAAATTAAAATATGTGTGTTTATGTAGAAAATGTGCTAGTATTGATTCTGCTTTTATTATGTCAATGTGTAATAGACAATAATTATGGCTTCGGCATCCAAGACCATTGTAGCTGACCTCAATAAGGGTGAGAAGATGAACGGTGACAATTATGATATTTGGCACCGAAAAGTTCAATATATCCTTGAGGAACAAGAGGTTTTGGAAACCCTCAACCACACCATGGATGAACCTGAGCATGGTACTTCTGCTCAACACAAAAGAGATCAAGAAGCTTTTCAAGCTTGGAAAAAGAAAAATAGCATTGCTCGCATCACGTTGTTGAGCTGTATGCAAGATGATCTCATGTGTGAGTTTGAAAGTTATGACAAAGCTCAAACAATGTGGGTTGCATTGAAAGATAAGTTTGGGGGTACGTCTGCCACTAAGTTGAGGAGGCTCACCATCAAGTTTGACACATACCGGAAGCGCCCAAATTTAACAATGAGGCAGCATCTTCGGGAGATGTCAAACATGGTACGTGAGTTGAAGTCGGCAGGTCATTCCCTAACTGATGAACAGAAAGTTCAGGCTGTTATAAGGTCTCTTCCTGACAGCTGGGAACATATGAAAATCAATATGACGCACAATGAGAATATCGTCACTTTTAACGATATTGCGCATCATTTGGAATTAGAAGATGAGCGCCTAGAGGCTGCAAAATCCTCTACCCATGCTTATGTTGCTGAATCAGGTTCGGGCAAAGCTTCGGGCTTTAAGCGCAAGAGGAACCGTAAATTCAACAACAAAAGGAAAGAGACTGATCAAGCACCCAAGAGAGCTAAGACCTTCCAACGCAAGAAGCGTGGCGGGAAGAAGGACAAGGCCAAGATGATGTGCTACAATTGTGGCAAATTGGGCCACTTCGCTCGTGAATGCACTGAGCCGAAAAAGGTACCACATTATTCTATTACTTTGAGTAATGCTTTCGTTTCTAGCACTGTAATGCTTGCTGAATCTCATCCAATGTGGACTGTAGACTCAGGAGCAACAGACCACGTAGCTAGAGATCGAGGAGCATTTGTGGAGTATCGTCGGATACAGCTTGGAAGAAGATGGATATATGTTGAAAATAACTCAAGAGTTGAAGTGAAGGGTATCGGCACATGTAAATTAACCTTTCGTGGTGGTCGAAACCTATTCCTACATGATGTCCTCTATGCTCCAAATATTCGGCGAAACTTGGTCTCTGTAGTTGTTCTTCTTAGCTTAGGTTATGTTTTTAATTTTCATGGTGATTGTGTTGACATTTTGTTTGGAACAGTTTATTACGGTTCTGGTTATGTATTGAATGGTTTTATGATATTAGACATTGACTATGATGTGTACAAAGTTAATGTTGATGGTTGTTTTTCTTTAATTGCATCTTCTAGTAATGTGGAGATTGATGCAAGTACTTGGCATGCTAGACTGGGTCGCATTGGGTTACATAGAATGAAACGATTAGCTAGAGAAGGCCTTTTGGGGTCACTCGCTAATGTTGAACTACCCGTATGTGAACATTGTCTAGTGGGAAAAATAACTAGAAAACCATTTGGTAAAGGAACCAGAGCTGAACTTCCATTGCAACTTATACATTCTGACATTTGTGGTCCTTTAAATGTGAGGGCGAGGCATGGAGCCTCATATTTCATCACTTTTATAGATGACTTCACGCGTTTCGGTTATGTTTTTCTGATCTCTCATAAGTCCGAAGCGTTGGATTGCTTTAGGCGGTTTATAGCTTTGGTAGAGAATCAGTTGAACAACACAATAAAGGCATTGAGAACCGATCGCGGACGTGAGTATCTATCTGAGCAATTCAAGGCTCTTTGTGATGAAAAGGGAATTGTAAGACAATTGACTATTCCTGGTACTCCGCAACAAAATGGGATTGCAGAAAGAAGGAATAGAACCCTTTTGGAAATGGTTAGGTCTATGATGGCGCAGGCAAATCTCCCTATCTCATATTGGGGAGATGCGTTATTGACTGCTGCATATATACTTAATCGTGTGTCCTCTAAGTCAGTTGCTTCCACCCCTTATGAATTGTGGACTGGTAGGAAACCAGACTTAAGTAATCTACGACCTTGGGGATGTGCAGCATATGTTCACGATTCTTCCCATAAATATGGCAAATTAGGCCCTAGAGGGAAGAAGTGTATCTTTATTAGATACTCCGAACACTCCAAAGGGTACGTGTTCATAGGTGAACAAATTGATGGAAGTGTGACTGAAATGGAGTCACGAGATGTCACGTTCTTGGAGAACGATTTTCCTAGTAGAGGTGAGATTGATAAGGACTTCCAAATACATGAGATGGAAGATCCCGATAACACACCCACTAATGTTATTGAGAGAAAAACAGATTTACCTCAACATACAAGACCTAGTGGGAGTGTTGCATCGCCTGACGAACTGAATTCACAAGAAGTTCAGTTGCGTAAAAGTAGTCGTAAAAGTATTCCCCGTCGTCGTTTTGAGATTGAAGGGGAAGCTTTTATGATTGCTCCACAAGACGATGCGGAGCCTAAGACAATTCAAGAGGCTCTCTCATCCCCTGACAAGGAAGAATGGAAAAAAGCTTTGGAAGACGAAATGGAGTCTATGAGGACAAACCACGTCTGGGACTTGGTTGATCTGCCACCCAATCGCAAGGCTATTGGAAACAAATGGATTTTCAAGATTAAGCGAAGGGCGGATGGATCCATTGAAAAGTATAAGGCTCGCCTTGTGGCAAAAGGCTATACTCAACAGGAGGGTGTAGACTATGAGGAAACTTTTTTCACCAGTTGTAAGGTTTGCCTCCATACGTCTTATCCTAGCCATTGTTGCACATTTGGACCTAGAATTACATCAAATGGATGTAAAAAGACAGCATTTCTCAATGGAGAACTAGATGAAGAAATCTATATGAAGCAACCGATAGGTTTCATTGCTGAAGGTCAAGAGCGTAAAGTTTGCAAACTTCATCGCTCAATTTATGGCCTTAAGCAATCGTCTAGACAGTGGTATTTTCGTTTTTCATCGAGCCATAACTTCTTTTGGGTTCACGATGATCGAAGAGGATCACTGTGTGTATATCAAACGGTCCGAGGATGAATTTATGATTTTATCTCTTTATGTGGACGATATTCTGTTGGCTGGGAATGACAAGGGTTTGGTTCTAACCATAAAAGAATGGTTGTCTTCTAATTTTGAAATGAAGGACATGGGAGAAGCTGCATATATATTGGGAGTTAAGATTGAAAGAGATCGATCAAAGAAACTTCTTGCTATGTCTCAAGAGTCATATATAATGAAGATTCTTGAACGCTTCAATATGCAGCACTGTAATCCCATTGATACCCCTGTCATGCAAGGTGAAGGCCTGAGTACTAAAATGTGTCCTAAGACTTCAGAAGAAAAGAAAGAAATGGTAACTGTTCCTTACGCTAGTGCTGTCGGAAGTTTGATGTATGCTATGATGTGTACTCGACCCGACATATGTCATGCTGTGGGGTTAGTGAGCCGATATCAATCAAATCCTGGTCCAGCACACTGGAAAGCAGTTAAGAGGATCCTGAGATACTTGAAAGGCACTATGGACTATCGACTTTGCTATCAAGGGAGTGATCTACGCTTATTAGGATACTCTGATGCTGATTGGGGAGGAGACCTAGATGAGCGTAAATCGACATCTGGATATGCATTCTTGCTTAATGATGGGGCAATTTCTTGGAATAGCAAGAAACAGACATGCATAGCTTTATCTACGATGGAGGCAGAATTTATTGCATGTTCTGCTGCAGTGCAAGAAGCAGTATGGCTAAAACGTTTCTTGGAAAATTTAGCCATTGTCACTGATGTCCCAAGACCAGTGACAGTATATTGCGATAGTCAAGCAGCCATTGCCTATGTGAAAGATCCCAAGTACCATGGTAGGACGAAGCACATTGACATAAAGAATAACTTCATCAGAGATATAATAGCGCAGAAGGAAGTAGTCCTGCAATATATTTCAACCAATAGGATGGTTGCTGATCCATTTACGAAGGCTATTCCAAGAGACGTGTTCTTGACCCACAGGATGTCTCTAGGATTACGTAGAATGTGATTATGATATGTAATATTATTGAGGATCACTGGATTATGTGTGTATATGTATTGTACTTGTTTTTTTAACGAATTGATGTTTTATCAATTAGTACAATGTTATGAGACTAGCACAAACACACATATATTGTTGAAAGGTATGTCACCGAGCAATGATTGGCTCACTCACACGAGCAATCACCTCAAGCGCTATAGTAAGCATGTTGAGATGAGACGATATGTACTATAAATGCTGGAAGAGCAGTTTAGTACATAAAACGATTTAATGTCGCCTTGATCGGAATCAAGATGAGGTATGTTATTCGTATATGATAAGACCGAACATGATAGTCCCACAATCATGTATGCCTGAAGGTAGCCGGATGCGAGTACTAAATTAGGCGCTGTGGAAAGCGAGCTGATATAGCACTCGGGCTAAACATGAGTACGTGAGAAGCACGTGACCATGTTTAGGCTAAGATCCGTATAGTGGATATGATTAATAAATGACATACGCTCTTATAGACAGAGAAATCCACTATAGCATGTAATTCATACTACATGTGCTTTATTCGACCAATAAGGGAGATGAGTACAATTATCCCAATTTACTCATCGTGTGAGTCCTTGAGGTAATTTATAATTTACCTCACTTCGTGCCCTATGTTACTTCTGACTGTGTTCTCGAAGTAGAAGATCAATGTTGCTACTTTAGCATGTTACCGGCGGTTATGAATAGATATGGCTTTATGGGACGTGTCTAGGAAAGCAGTTGTTTTGAAATGGAGAGGGACATGAGTGCGAAGGAAGACTATTGTTGTTTTACATCTATCACATGTGTTTACCGGTCGACCAATTATTTCGCCTTTGATGGCTTCGGAAATAATTGTAAATACATGCTGTTCTTGAGAATAGTCAAGTATAGCCTTTAAGGGATAGGTATACTTGGACTGATGTAACAAAATATGTCTGGGGCACTGTGAGACATCAATTGTTTATTTATTTTTGGGGTTGTAGCCATTATGTTGTCCCTAACAGGTGCATAATTAGAGCTCCCAAGTGCAGGTGTACTCACTGGTCGCACGGCTTTCTTGCCATGAATTGTTTCTAAGGTAGATGAATGTTGAATGCCTTATGTTCTTGATAGAGCATCATCAAGCCCATCATGTGCGAGTGGGAGATGTTATATTTCGTCGGTCCACCCATGATGTGTGTGTCCAAGGGACACCATTTGCTCTAATAAGAGGTGTGTCTGAGAGACACCTTTTGAAGAGGTGCGAGGAGAGTTTCTTAATGGAAGTTACGATAACTTCCTCAGGATGAAGATGAACAATTGACACAAGAGTAAATTCAGAACTCTCTTTCTCGACGTATAAGGATTCCGTATCTATTCTTAGAAGACAATCGGCATTAACGCTGTGGAACAAGAATACTTTCCCTGTGATTGTATTCGGACCAACGTGAAGTAGATTCGTTCATCGTTTGCTAGTGATTCAACGTGTGATCCTGGAAATTGTGTTTGGAGTGCATCGAACAGGTTAGTCAATTCTCCCGACACTTGAATACTACAGTTTCAATCAATTCTAAAAAACATTTTATCAAGCTTGTGATGGGTATCTCAGAAAAGGGGCATCATCCCATAGTACCTCACGGAGACATTACGTCAAACACATGATGAGCGGTGGCAGATTGAGGAAAATATTAACCAATTCAGGGCTCGAACTCACTTCCATACTCGGAAGAAGACATCAGGAATCGTTCGAAATCAACAGCACCAGCGCATTAAGACCCGATGTAGACAAGAACTAGGAAGAACAAACCTCGGCCTCTAGTTCAACCAAAGCGGGGCAAAGGCAGGGAGGTTCAACATTACCTCGTCGAGGAAGAGTTCTCGGTTTAGGGTTGCCGGTCGAGCTCGCACGCGGGGATGGTCCGAAAATCGTCACGATGGGAGAGTGCATCGGCAACGAAGCTTCAGACACGAGCGAGTTACTTCGAATCCTCGCAGCCGAAAAACAGAGATGAAAGGGTGGAGAACGTATCTTTGACTCTCAAAAACTAACTAGATAAAACTGATCTTGACTTAAGCAACACCATGTGGTTGCAGATCGGGTAAGAAAAAAAAAGTAACTAACCCTTCTTTTTTCTTTTGATTTTTTTTTGAATTCTTTTAAAGCAATGCTTAATTTGTCGACTAAAATTCACGCTAGTTCAAACATACCGTTTAAATTACATAGCGCGATATTAAATATTATATGTCATCTCAACATCTCAATATATAGATATCAAATCAATTGCTTGTGTCAGAATACTACGGTCATACACCTAGGTGACAGGGCCAGAAACTACATCAGTTAGTAGTTGAACTCCGGAAATCACATTGGCTTTGATTAAGCCCCAGAGCATAACCAATCTGTGGACGTATATCGTATCTCAATACATAGGTCGATCATAATATGCATATATCATATCCAACATACTAATATATGATCTTTTATAATTCACCCCCACTACCATTTCCGATGATGTATAACCAAACTAATAACCAACTCGAAAAATCCATCTAATAATTGATCTAATTTTATAAAATAGCATGCCTCAAAATAACTTATATATCATGGGAAAGGACACATAATGCCATAACTTTCATATGGCGTTTACTTGAGTACCATAATTTTTTTGATCAATTAAATGCCATAATTTATGCACGACACTCGCTTGAGAGCCATAACCTTTTTTTTCGATTACTTGAGTACCATATAATTTTTCAATCAATCATTTGAGTGCCATAATTTTTTTAAAAGGTTTACCATAATACTATATCACATCGAATTTCCGGCACATGGGTAGACGTTTTTAAAAAATTTTGGTACTAAATTTTTGGTTGAAAGTTATGACACTTAAGTAAATATTTTTTTTTAGAAGCTATGCACTTAAGTGGTCGAAAAAAAAAGTTATGGCATTCAAGTGAGCGTCGTACGAAAGTTAAGACACTTATGGTATCTTTATCCCTAAATTTCATTCATTCTCGAAATACAGGCCATAAGATTTTCCTTTTTGTAACCATGGATGCGAGTTTCGAAAAAATAAAAAGAGTGGTAAACCGCATAGGCCAACCACATATTTCCTTAGCCTCTAAACATAATTTACAACCCTTTATCAAAATTGTACTCTTAAAAATAGTAGTTAAACTTAAGAAAAATGTGGCAGAAGTCCTAAAACTTGTCACAAAAATGCAATTAAGTCTTAAAATCTACAAAAAGTGCAATAGAATACTAAAAATAGTCAAATTTGTGCAATTAAATCCTCGGTTAGCTTGGTGTAATTTGGCTAATTAAAAAAGGAACTTTTTTTTTCTTCATTTCTCTAGCCTACGTGGCATAGAGCTTAAACGAAGAAGTCCATGTATGCAAAAACGACATCATTTAAGGTTTGCTCCATATTTCCAATCCCTGATTGAACTCAATGTAATGCAGTGAGATATATGAGTGAGATGATGTAACGTTGACGTTTTCATTAAGAGTCGAGTTCCTCGACCCGCCATCATCGGCAAATGACTCTTGATGCTAAATGCAAAGGATTGCAGTAAGAAATGCGGATGCAGAATTATGCAGGATGGATGTTTTGGGTAGGGGTCAAAGCTTGTTGTTATCGGCGAAATTGAACCATAATCTTTATAGAATGGATGAATGATCTATGTGAAGGAAAATTTAGTTATTAACAAACTACCATGTCTCTAATTTCTAAATGCAGAAGAAATGCGGTGGGAAAAGCGAATGCAAGGTTATGGAAAATTTGTTGTTTTTGGCTAAAGGTCAAATTTTGCCAATATCAATTAATCCAATCCCTAATTTTCTTGGAATGCATGAATGATCTTTTAGATGAAAATTTAGTTGTCTCGTCCTTTCCATCTCTGCTTCTCTTGAAATATACTTTGTCTAGCCCCGATTGTGAAGGAAGCATGTTCACATGTATTCAATTCGCCATAGAAATGATCCCCGGAAGAAGAGATACTTGTCGTTATCAATATAAATATAAAGTCAACGCGAAAATATAAGATCTTCATCGGCCATTCCTAATCAAGCACATATGAGTAGCTAGATCTGAAAAATTGCATAATAGGCAATAATAAAACATGTAAGGAACGGATGTTACTGCAGAACATAGCTGTGCACTACTGTTCCCGAGCAGCAGCTCTATGTAATCTCAGTTCTTCAATTAAAGAAGTCAAGTCTGTATAAGATGATCCACCTTCTTCAACAGCCGCTCTTGCCATTTCCTGGAGCACTTTTGTCCTTCTTCTCATTTCCTCGGCCTCTTCACCCACCATAATCTGCCTCACCGCCTTGCAGATGTCATCTCTACTTACGATATCTCCAGCAACTCCGATATCAACCCACCGTTTAACCCCAGCACCAATCCCAACCTGAAGCACTTGAGTTACCAACTTTTCGGTTAAGAATTGTTCATGAGTCACGGGTCGCGTAACCATAGGAACCCCAGCACATATTCCTTCCAGAATTGAGTTCCACCCGCAGTGAGTCACGAATCCTCCAACCGATACGTGATCAAGTATTGGCACTTGGGGTGCCCATCCTCTTATGATCAGGCCCTTCCCTTCCATTCTCTCCTCAAAACCTTGCGGTAGCCAATCATTGTCTCCATTTTGCTCTTCCTTCTTCCCTTTCCTGGCAACCCATATGAAGTTTTGTTCAGAAGCTTCAAGTCCTAATGCAATTTCCATAAGCTGCTGAGAATCAAAGTGGGCCTCGCTACCGAAACACACATAAATGACAGAATTAGGTTCTTTGGAGTCCAGCCATTTGAAGCACTCATCCTCGTCAATAGATGCTTCCTTTCCTCTATGTGTTTTATCTTTTACGTCCTTATTGTACAATGACAGTGGACCGACAAGCCAGGCCTTCATGCCCATGACATTCCTGAAATAATCTGCATAATCTTTTTCGAGTTGATAACAGCTATTAACAACATTTCCGAAGCACTTTAGCTGCGATGCACGTACTTCTCTCAACAACTTGGTAAAATCACCTTCTTGTTTAAGATTATCAGCTAATTGATGCCTTGTCAGCTTTATCTCCCCAGGAAGGTCAGGCACAATAAAAGCTTCTGAGTCAGACGAAACTTTCTTGTGGGGTTCATATCGACTAATGGCTTCAGACGCGCACATTGATAATAAACTTATAACTTCAACAACTATTCTAGGAATCTCACACTCCGTAGCAACGTCTGTAGCCCATGGAAAGAACATATCTGCTATGAGGCAATCGGGTCTGTGTTCTTGCAAGAGCCGCAGAAGCGGTTCTCGGAGCATGCTCAAGGCCTTAGAGAACTTACCCACCAGTTCTCTACTATTCGAGCCGGAACTGGAAATGATGGCATCTATGTTCTCGCAGCCCTCAGGCAACCCGGCCTCCATGGAAGGGAACTTGACAATTTGGATGTTGATATCTAAACCAGACTGCTTGATTCTCTCCATGTGCTTTGAGTAAATGGTGAGGTTGAGAGGAGTGGTGACTATGGTGGCTTTGATGCCTCGGGTTGCGAAAAGTTTGGCCATCTCTATAGTCGGTATCATGTGGCCATGAGCCATGAATGGCAGGAAGAAGATGTGAAGCCTGTGAAGTTCACTATCCATGGCAACTTTCACGGGGAGCGATCTAAGATTAGAAAAATGATCGGGGGAGAAAGATGGACCTGGTTTAGCTTCTTCAGGGTTTTCTTGAAAATGGCCAAATGCAGCGACTCTTTCATGGCCATGCTTGTATTAGTATCGTGATTTCACGGGGATTATCGGTCCCACGCCGTTTTGGACAGAAGGGAAAACATAATTACATGGAAGGGCCAGTAGGCCAGACTTCACGTGTTCTGCATTCATCTCTATTATTGAAGCAAAATTGCCTATCCGGAAATAAAAAATTTGTAAGTGGAGATATTGTGATCTGTACAAAATCAAGAATGTTAGTCAAAGGGCATTTCGCCAGTTTTGCATCAAACGGGCTTTTTGGGTGAGTCTAAGCAAAACCGACACCGACACGCGACACGACACAACACGCCAACACATCCTTTTTAAAAAAATAGAGAATTTCGATACGTTGGGACATGTTTTTTTATATATACATGATAAATTATCATTTTTATGATTAATTTGATTCAAATCCACAAATAAATAAATAATAAAAAAAAGAGTGTCGGATGAGTGTCGGTGTCCGACATGTCCGACACATATCCGACTTCGACACGGAAGCCCCCGGAGAGTGTCCATGCTTCCTAGGGGTGAGTTTAGTGGCTATTTTCAATGAGTGCAATTTCTGTTTTAAGGGTTGTAATTTTTGTCTACAGGCCAAGGAAATACGTGGTTGGCCTATAGGGTTAATATCATGAAAAACCCCAAATTGGTACACCTGTGACAATTTTATCCCGAACTAATTTTTTGACCATCAAAAACCCCAAATTGGTACACCTGTTACAAATTTACCCCGAACTATTTTTTTGACCACAAAAAACCTTACACTGGTACAATTGTGACAATTTTATCCCGAACTAATTTTTTGACTACCAAAAACCCAAACTTGTACATTTATGATAAATTTACCCTCCGTTAGTGTCCGTTAAATTGGATTAATATCACAAAACATCACAAATTGGTAAATTTGTGACAAATAGAGGGGTGCACCCATCAACTATCACGTGTCATCAAAGTTAGCAATTTGACAGTAAAATTTAACAGAAACTAACAAATGGTAAATTTGTCATAAGTGTACCAGTTTTGGAGTTTTTTGTGGTCAAAAAATTAGTCCGGGGTAAAATTATCACAGGTGTACCAGTGTAAGATTTTTGATGGTAAAAAAATTAGTTCAGGATAAAATTGTCATAAGTGTACTAGTTTGAGGTTTTTTTTAATCAAAAAAATAGTTCGGGGTAAAATTATCACAGATGTACCAGTTTGGGGTTTTTCGTGGTATTAACCTTGGCCCATGTGATTAATTTAGCGCTAACGAGATAAGTAACTTTGATCAATTTTATGTCTTTTCAAAAAGTTGCATTGCATATGTTGAAATATTAATGCAGCAGCCAATAAGGATCTTGCAGTTTAAGTCAATGCGAAATCATCGAAGAAATAAATGAGGAACAATAAAGCACATCAAAGGTTTATGTGAGTCGGTATGAATGTCGGTATCTACATACACGGAGAGCACCAGCAGCAAATAATTCACTATAATCAGAAAATGAGAGTTACAAATGCTCACACGCTCGAATGTTTCTCACACCTAGATTAAGTACACATCTAAAGTGTTTACAAATAAATAACTCATTTGAATGTATAACCCAGCACAAATTACCAGGTATTTAAGCTTTGCCCACAACCAATCAAAAGAAAAAAAAAATGAACTCAACTCACGGCTTTGAAGAGTTCATCGTGCGATCGCTCAAAATCCCTTCATCATAGGTGCGGCTCTTCACTGAAGGAAACCCTTGTGCAGCTACGAGTCTCAAGAAAGCCACACAAACCTTCATTGTGCGGTCATGTGAAGAGCTGAGAGAGAAAACCCACTCCTTCTCCTTTTTCTCTCCTTTATGCGGCTACTGCAGGCTCGGGGAATAAATAAATAAAACCCTCGCTTTTGTTTCTTTGTTTGACAATGACATTTTTACCCCACAAATAAATATATATAAATTATAGAAAATGTGAGCCCTTTTTATGGTTTTGCAGTGGCAGCGGCTTTCTTTTTTTTTTTTTTTCTGTCCTACTGTAATTCTCAATTCACTTTCAGACTTTTGCTTTGCATATGAGAGTCGAAACTCACATTTAAAACTACACGTTTTCACCTCTAGTCGCCTTGAGAAGGTGGAGATTCGAACTTCCCATATCCTCATTTACAAATAAGAAGGGTGGCCACTTGGGCAAACTTCATTTTTTTTTCTCAAACTTAGATATTTATCCAACCAATTCGGATTCCGTAAAAGGCTCAAACTTGTGACATAATTCGATGATTTTTCGCAAACTCCCAACGATAACACATAGACTTGTCTTCTATGTGGAATAAACCCGGATGCATACAAGACTTGCTCTTCTTGACGCGCAGACTCCCAATGATAACACATAGAAGGCAACGACTAAGCGTGCATAGACAAAGACTACTAGCAGCCAAAAGGAAAGGTTCACTTGCAGGAATTAATGGAATGCTCATTCCAAGGATAATGCCTAGAAGGCAACGGCTAAGCATGCATAGAGGAAGAGAACTAGAAGTGAAAAGGAAAGGCCCATTAGGAGCAATAAATGCAATGCTCATTCACCGGATAGTGCCCGGAAGGCAATGGCTAAGCACGGGCAGAGGAAGACTACTAGAAGTGGGAAAGGAAAGGCCCACTCGAAGCGATGATTGGAATGCTCATTCACATGACAATGCCTAGAAGACAACGACAAAGAACTTTGCTAAGTCCAGGTCAATTCACCCGTTTAATTTTCCAATTGCATCAATTATATCAGTTCCTAACCCTACATGATTCCTCCACTACGAATAATGAGCTGGCTGTTAAGGCCACTCGGGACCATACGTCGAGGGTGAGGAGTTAGGACCACAAGAATACAACGACTGAGGAATTCATCTTCCTGCCTTGCTTCCTGCTTTCCCTGCTTTTCAACCCTTGGTTCCCCCTTTACGTACTCTTATCCCTTCAAATCCATTGATCTCTGGGTCTTAGCTTTTGTCGATTTATTTTCTGGGCCTCGTCGTCCAGTGAAGCATTATTCCAATGCGAGCAATGGATTTGGCATCTAAACCTATTTTGGTAATGAGATGATATAGAATACGAGGTATTGCATTATGAGATTTAAAAGCAATACTTGCTGCTTGTGTGATTTTCATTCAATGAATTTGGGATTTATGACTATTCAATTTTTTGATTAATTCATTATGCACTGGATTTTTGTTATGATTTCCATTCAATAAAAGGTTTTATCTCGTCTATATATTTTTGTAAAATCATTTATTTTAGTTGAATGTTTCGTCCTTTACATTGTGAATGATGACCAATCATTCCGTAAGTTTTGAGTATGGATTTGGAGTCTCACAATTCCGGTTAAGCATCTCTCGTCGACTTCCAATTCTACAAGTCTACACTAAAAAAGGGCCCACTTATAAAGACAAATGCCACGTGGACTCTATTTAATATCTTCCCTCGTATTTCGTTTTTTGAACTTGGGCCAATAGATAGACCTAATTAAATCAATATTTTTTCTTATGCACGCCATACGAGCCTTCTCCTTTTTTTTGGGTCTACTGCAAATCAAGGGCCAAGGCCCACAAGATGGTGAAAGCTATTCTAAGCATGTCATTATTACTGCTCTTATTGATTTAGTTATTTATTAAAGAGAGAATTCTCGAGCTAGACATGGCCACGGTTCAGGAATCGCCGGTTCCGGTTCGTGGTCATGTATGAACCGGCGGTTCCGGGCCGGTTCCGATTTCGGCCGGTTCCGGTTCGTAATTTAAAAATTAATAAAATAAATTATAAAATAAAAATTGCAGGTCTGGTCCTCCGTCGGTCGTCGCTCGGGCTTCGCGGCCTTGGCCACGGTGGCGGAGGCAGGGTTCAAGGCGGTGAGGAGATGAAGCGGAAGACAGGGGCGGCAGCAAGGGGGAGAAGGAGGGGGCCGAGAGGGGGATGGGGACGGGGATGGGGAGGAGGAGCGGGGGGTCCTCCTTCTTCGGGGGCTGGGCGGGGTCGGGAGGAGGGGAGGAGGAGGGGGCGTCGGCGTCGGCAGCTGTGGCCATGGGCGGCGGCGGCGGCGGCGGCGGCGGCGGCGGGGGTCAGATCTGGAAAGATGGGGGGCTCGCGGAGGAGAAAAGGGGAAGAGGCGCAGGGTAGCGAGGGGGGAGGAGGAGGGGGCGTCGGCGTCGGCGGCTGCGGCCATGGGCGGGGGCGACGGCGGCGGGGGTCAGATCTGGGAAGATGGGGGGCGGGCGAAGGAGAAAGGGGAAGACCGGAGGAGGGGCAGGGGAGAAGGGGGAAGGAGGGATTTGGAGGAGGAGGACTGGAGAAGGTGGGCGTGGGTGGGGGTGGGAACGTGGGGCTGCAGCAGCAGTTTTTTTTTTTTTGGAACCGAGCCCGGAACCGCCGGTTCCGGGCCAGAGGTGGGCGTGGGTGGGGGTGGGAACGTGGGGCTGCAGCAGCAGTTTTTTTTTTTTTTTTTGGAACCGAGCCCGGAACCGCCGGTTCCGGGCCAGTTCCAAAATTATTAGAATCGGAACCGGGCCCGTAAGCCACGGGCCGGTTCCGAACCGTGGGCCCGGTCAACGGGCCAGTTCCAGGCCAAAATCGGCCCGTGGCCATGTCTATCTCAAGCTACCAATAACTTTTGAGTTTGAATATAGAGGTAAAATCGCCACCAGTTGAAATTGCATAAAGTAGTCACCAAGGCTCGGTACTAAAGATTGTTGCCTGTAACCGGGCATGTAACCTCACTTCTTCTCGGCAATTAAATAATATGGACATCAACATGATCTAATGGCCAAGGTGAAATAAACCCGGATGCATACAAGACTTGCTCCTTCTTGGCACGCAAACTCCCAATAATAACACATAGAAGGCAACGACTAAGCACGCATAGACAAAGACTACTAGCAGCGAAAAGGAAAGGTTCACTTGCAGGAATTAATGGAATGCTCATTCAACGGATAATGCCTAGAAGGCAACGGCTGAGCATGCGTATAGGAAGAGAACTAGAAGTGAAAAGGAAAGGCCCATTAGGAGCAATAAATGCGATGCTCATTGTGACATCCTCAAATTTCAACCATATTCAGGATGTAATGAATGGTTATTTCATCAATGCGCAATGAGTAGAATTAGGCTCTGAATTGATTCTTGAATCATTCAAGGGTATTCCAAGCTTTGGGAAATGCGACTTAAGACTTCGTTGCGCGCGACCAAAGCACTCAATCATGGATTGACAATTCGACCATAAGGATCGTTGAAAGACAACCATAAGCCATTTCAAGCCGATCCAGGAATGGTTATAGATCGATTCGACAATAGTACATAATCGGATTGCGAGTGATTTTGCACGATTATTATATTAATTTCGAACGACACTAAACCAATCCCTAATGATCGTATGCTTCGAAATGGGCTATTGACCCCTCACGATTACATGACAACCGAGGGTCATTCATGGATTGAGAATGCTTAAACGTGGATTGATTTGGAATCAACCATGGGTTAAACGCACGAAACCCCTAAAAGCCGTCCATTGTTCTAATTATGCGAAAGACGCATTTGAGTGATTTTAACTACAAATTCTAATCCAGTTGAGGATATTGGACTCTAGAGGATTAAGAGACAATTATTGAAAAAATTCTGAGAATCGCTTATTTATCAGTAAACCGAGAAACCTTGAAAAAGTGAAATTGGGGCCGGAAATTGGGGCCCGCAAGGGGGTCCACGAATTTCTAAGAGCCCAATGGGCCTCATGGACTATATAGTCGGCCACGAGGGCCCAATGGAAGGGAAATTACAATTTTGCCCTTTTGGGCCCAACTTAAGAAGTTTTGAGAATTTGTGCAAGAAAAGCTCGGGATGAGAAGCCCGCAAGGAACTAAGCCCAATGACAGGGCCCAGGAGGATTTCGGCCCAAGAAGAATGAGCTTAGCCCAAGTTTAAGCCCACTAAACCTTTCAAGCTTGTTAACCTTTTCAAGCCCGTTTCTCTTCAAATTGGACCCGTTCAAGCCCAAGCCCAAGTTTGTTGACCCGAGCCCAAGCCCATGTGAATAGTGCCGTGAATAGTGCCAAGGGCTGAAATTACCAAAAAAGCCCTCTCATCTTCTCTTAATTACCAAATTGCCCTTCTATAAGCTTTTTGCAAGATTGATTCCTAGCCATTGGACCTTGACTTGTTGGGCATGGATGGATCTTGGCCATTCATCTTGGGGTGTCTTGCAAGACACTGTCTCTCTCTTCCTCATTTCTCTCATTTTCTCTCTTTCTCTTCTCTCTCTCTCTCTCTCTCTCTCTCTCTCTCTCTCTCTCTCTCTCTCACTTTTTTCTCTCCCCCTCGGCCTCACCATTTTCTGCCACCATCACCGCCCCTTTTGGCTGCTATTTCGGCCTCCGTTCACCTCCATCTCTGCCCCCAAGCCACGCCGTGAGCCGCCATTGCCGAGCCACCACTGTGTGCCATCCATCCGAGCCGTTTCCTTGCTGATTCACCTTCACCGCGAGCCAAAACAGCCCACCGAAGCCGTGGTGCTGCTGTCCATGCCGTCGTCGCCACCTTGTGTCGTTTCCAGACAGAGCCACGCGTAGCCCTTGTGTGACATTATGAATTCGACCCACTTTCGGGATCAATGAAATGAATGTGTATTTCTCATTTCGTTTTAGTAAGTCTCGCCCGGAACTGATCACTCTCGGGATACTGACCAATAGGGAATGGTTAACTAGGAAAACGGTACGTAGACCAAAGAACTCGATCATGAATCGAGCTTCGATTCCGAGGGACGACGAGGGAATAGTTTGGGCCAATGTGGGCCGATCCAAAGAGGGCGACGGATTTGGTTTGCCAACGATGTACGATCGGATCGCGGGTGATTCCGCACGACCGAGAGTTCGCGTGGCGAACGATCCTAAACTTACTCCGAACGATCGCGACCTCCGGAACTGGCGATAGATCCTCGCGTTCTCTTGGAAATCGGGACCGTCACGACTCGAGTAACCCTAGGTCGATACGCGTAACCCCTAAAAAACCGCTCGTTAGTAAGAGACGCTAAAATCGCATTTGAGCGAAATTGATCGTTGAGTTGAATCCGGACTTGAGTGTTGAATTTCACGGACGTACACGACTAATTTTCAAGGACAACGTCGTATTAGTGTGGCCAATCATATTTGGCATCGGTATGGTCGAAAAATGGATTTTTGGACCGGGAGTGAAAAATTACCATTTTGCCCTTGAACCCTATGCTTTAATTCCGAAATTGTGGAGGTTAAAATGGACTTGTTCAGCCCCTAGAGTGCCGAAATTAATGGACCTTATTGCCCCCATCACTCTTGCTCATTCCCAATCTTACCCCTAGATATTTTGTTCTAGATTTGATCCTAGCCTTTGATTTGTGGATAAGATATTGATCCTTGATTTTCAGCCATTGGATTAGCTTGATAGTGGGGTGGGTAGGTTGGTCATTGTTAATGGAGTTGGTCACCTAACCCACTCAAGCATTTTTGAATAAAACTCTCTTTCTCTCTCTCTCCCCTCACTTCTCCCCCTATTCGGCCGGTCACTCCCCCTCTCACTCTCTCCACTCTCTTCTCTTCCTTGCCACACGAAGAAGCCAGCCGCCGGAGCAGCCTAAGCCGCGGCCGTGCTGTCCCGCCGGAGCCTTCGCCACCGCCGGCCTGCGACCGCCTCACGCACCGGCCCTCACCCCCCACTCGGCCACCTCATTCTCGCCATCTCTCCTTCTCTCTCTCTCTCATTTTCGGCACCACCACCACCGACCAGCCCAGCCTTGGCCGTGTGCCACCGCCCAAGTGCCGCCGCCACCGCCGGCCGCCCTACCGCTGATGGGGAAGTGGTGAGCCCCGATGCCGTGTCTGAGGTAGATTCTGACCCCCGGCCAGCCATCATAGAGTCCGACATGGATTCCGAGCATGAGGATGAAGAGCCGATGGAGTGGGAGTCCGATTCTGATCCAGAGCTGATGGAACTTGAGCCAGAGCCCGAGGAGGATCCCGAGAAGGAGCAGTTGGAGGTCGAGTCCGAGCCCAAGTCTATGGATTCCGAGTTCGAGTCGTCCGACGATTCATCCGAGTCTTCTGAATCCGACTCGGATTGGGTACCACCTAGAGGTTAGCCTAGAGCATAGCTAGCAATTAGGGCCGACAATTTTTGAAGGGAGCCCTTTTTGAATATAGTACCTAACCGCCCCGAGCCACGTATTCCTTTTTTATGACGGTGGCTTACTGACCCATTTTTGGCCTATGTATACTTATGTTTCTAATGGATGTTGTAAATACTCTTTGATTAATATAAGTATGTGTTTATGAAGTTGTTACTGTGTTGTCTTCCGTTGCTATCTTGGTCATGTTTTTTGTGTACAGGTGTGTGTTCGTTTCCGCATGTGTATATTCTCTTATTTGGGATTTTGGGTCGGCGACGAGTCCTGGAACGTCGCACTAATTCGACCGTAGAAGGGATGTCGCGTGCCGTAAGGTTTGGGGCGTGACATCCCCCGTATACCTCCAGACTGTTTGATTCTCATGATTGAGTAGTTGTTGGAATTGACACGTAAGGTGCAGGTGCGGCCAAATTCGAGGTAAGTACACATATCTCTTTGGTTGACACCTCATACTGTTTGTGCTTGACCGCCTGCTACGTGAATGATTGTTGTGATTCTTTGCCTAAGACTTTAGACTAGTATAGCTTGGCCTAGGTCTCTAATTCCTAAATGGAATTATAGCAGGTAGGTGGGTAGTGAGAAACCCGTGAGAATGAACAGAGGAAGGGGGAGACGAGGACAATTGAGCACAAGGGGCCGAGGAACAGGAGACTCGAGGATTGAAGGGGTCATTCAGGCAATGCAGGATATTGGAAACGTGTTGGGAAGGCAGGCTCAAGAAAGGGCGGCCAATATGGCCCAAGCTGCTGAGGCCGCTGCAGCTGTTGCTGTTAATGGAAATCAAGCCAATCAGAGGCAGGCTCAAGTAGTTGTGAATAGACAGATGCACCAGTTGGTGGAGCAATTTTTGAAACTAAAGCCACCAAAATTCGATGGAAAGGGTGACCCCGAGGCCGCGCCGCGTTGGGTGGAAGAACTAGAAAAGGCCTTTGAAGTCCTAGGGTGCACCGATGCCGAGAAGGTGACTTTGGCTGTGTACCAGTTGCAAGAGAATGCCAGTGACTGGTGGAAGGCCATTAGGGGGAGAGTGTTCCCTGAGGGTACTGTCCAGACTTGGGCTGTGTTCACTGAGAATTTCTACGGGAAATACTTTTCTGAGAGTGCTAGAGAAAGGAAATTGGCGGAGTTCATGAGACTTCGCCAAGGATCGATGATGGTAGATCAGTACGAGGCGGAATTCGCAAGACTATCGAAGTTCGCGCCAAGGATGGTGGAGGACCCACTAGATAAGGTTCGAAGGTTCCGGGATGGGTTGAAACCGAACCTTCGTAGCCAGATGATCTGGTTGAATATCCGGGATTATGGAGAAATGTATGAGCGAGCTCAGGCGATAGAATGAGACCAGATGGATAGGGCCACTGCTTCTGGATCGCGGTTTGCCCCAGCTAAGGACAACCGCCGCTTCGGGAAGAGGTCGATGGCGGGAAACAGGCGTTTTGTCCCTCCCGTCAAGAAGAACATCGGGAAGCCGAACCATTCGCATAACCAGTTTGGGGCATGCTTCAGGTGTGGGAGCATGGATCATCAGATAAGACATTGCCCTCAATGTCCAGTAGGACCGCCAATGCAACCTCAGTAGCCTCGGACCGAAAATCAGACTGGAAATCCTCCGCCGGCTGTTCAGAATAGACTGCCAGCTCAAGGAAGGGTGTATTTAATGGCAAGAAGGGAGGCTGAGGACACGCCAGGCGTGGTCACAGGTACGGTCTCTCTCTGTGATCATACTACGTATGCCTTGTTTGACCCGGGAGCTTCGCACTCGTTTATATCGGAACAGTTTGTTAGATTGACTGGAATTGAGCCGATTTTGCTTGAAGTCATGCTTTGTGTAACGACTCCGCTGAATGATAGGGTGTTAGTCTCGTTAGGGTATCCTGACTGTAAGATAGTAATTGAGGGTAGAGAGGAAAGGATAGACTTGGCGGTATTGACTATATTCGATTTTGACGTGATCGTCGGAACGGATTGGCTAGTTAAGCAGAAGGCCGTGATGGATTGTAGTAATAGGGTGATCCAATTCAACCCGATTGGACATCCTAGATTCGAGTTTATGAGAAACCGAGGAGGAACCTCGATCCCTTGGATTTCTTCACTTGAGGTAACCAAGTTGTTAGATGAGGGGTGAGAAGGGTATTTGGTAAATGTGGTCGATCCGCCGGTTGTGGAGCCAAGATTAGAGGACATACTCGTGGTGTGCAATTTTTCCGAAGTCTTTCCCCAGGAATTGTCGGGTTTGCCACCAGAAAGAGAAGTGAAATTCGTAATCGAGTTGGCCCTAGGAACCGAGACGATCTCGAAGGCGCCGTACCGGATGTCCCTGTCAGAACTGAAGGAGTTAAAGGTCCAGATGCAAGAATTGTTGAATAAGGGTTTTATCCGTCCAAGTGCGTCTCCATGGGGAGCACCTGTGTTGTTTGTAAGAAAGAAGGATGGGATATTGAGATTGTGTATTGACAACCGGCAGTTGAACCAAGTGATCGTCAAGAATAAATACCCACTGCCGAGGATAGATGACCTGTTCGATCAGTTGCAAGGAGCCTCAGTGTTTTCTAAGATCGATTTACGGACGGGGTATCATCAATTGAGGATTAGGAAAGAGGATATACCTAAGACGGCCTTTCGGACGAGATATGAGCATTACGAATCACAGTGATGCCTTTCGGTTTGACTAATGCCCCCGCTGCCTTTATGGATTTGATGAATCGGGTATTTAAGGAGTTTTTGGATCGGTTTGTTATAGTCTTCATAGATGATATATTGGTATACTCGAAGAGCCCGGAAGATCACGAGGTGCATCTAACTGAAGTGCTACAGACCTTAAGAGAACACGCACTCTACGCCAAGTTCAGTAAGTGCGAATTCTGGCTCAATCAAGTGGCATTCCTTGGACATATAATCTCTGGAGAGGGAATTTCAGTAGACCCGACTAAGATTTAGGTAGTGACCAAGTGGCCAAGACCGACGTCAGTAACAGAGATCCGGAGTTTCTTGGGTTTGGCAGGATATTACAGGCATTTTGTAAAAGGATTCTCGTCAATAGCCACGCCGTTAACATGGTTACTCAAGAAAGAAATGAAGTTCGAATGGGACGATAAGTGTGAGAGGAGTTTTCAGGAGCTAAAGCATAGGTTGACGACTGCTCCGGTGTTGACTATTCCGTCAAGGCCAGGAGGGTTTGAGATCTACAGTGATGCGTCATTGAAAGGACTTGGATGTGTGTTGATGCAACATGGAAGGGTGGTTGCGTATGCGTCACGTCAGTTGAGGCCGCACGAAATGAATTACTCAACTCATGATTTGGAATTAGCTGCGATCATCTTCGCCCTTAAAATTTGGAGGCATTACTTGTGCGGGGAAAAGTTTCAGATTTACACAGATCATCAGAGCCTCAAGTATTTATTTTCACAGAAGGAGTTGAATATGAGGCAGCGTCGTTGGATGGAACTCCTTAAGGACTACAATTGCGACATCTTGTATCACCTTGGAAAGGCTAATCGAGTGGCGGATGCGCTAAGTCGAAAGTCGAGTACGGCGCACATGATGGTCAAGGAATGGACGCTATTGGAAAGGATAAGAGATTCAGAATTTAAGTTTGAGGTGAGCCGTGTGTCGAATCTACTTGCCGCGTTGAGGATCGAACCGGAAATTCAAACCAAGATTAAGGCATTGCAATCCACGGACCAAGAAATTCAGAAGATAGTTGAAATGGACGCCGCCAAGAGAAAACCAGATTTCCAAGTATCCGAGAACGGGATCTTGAAGTTTCGTGGATGATTGTGAGTGCCCGACGATGTGGAACTGAAGGAGGAAATTTTGAAGGAGGCTCATCACAGTAATTATAGCATTCATCTGGGTAGTACAAAGATGTATCAGAACCTGCAGTAGCATTACTGGTGGAATGGGATGAAAACGGATATGGCCAAGTATGTGGCGAAATGTCTAACCTGTCAACAAGTAAAGGCGCAACATTGTAAGCCTGGAGGACTTCTGCGACCATTGGAAATCCCCGAATAGAAATGGGAACATGTCATGATGGATTTTGTCACGGGGTTACCAAGGAGCCAGAGAGGGCACGATTCGATTTGGGTAATAGTGGACAGACTGACTAAGTCAGCGCACTTCTTGGCGGTGCGAAAGGATTTTGAGTTGGAAAGGTATGTAGATTTGTATGTACGACAGATTGTCCGACTTCATGGAGTGCTAGTGACGATCACTTCGAACCGTGATCCCAGATTTACTGCCAATTTTTAGAAAAGTTTGCAAACGGCCTTAGGGACGAAACTTCAGTTTAGTACGGCCTATCATCCACAGACGGATGGCCAGTCGGAGAGGACGATCCAGACTTTGGAAGACATGTTGCGCGCATGTGTATTGGATTTCCAGGGTAAATGGGAAGAGCAGTTACATTTAGTCGAGTTTGCCTATAATAACAGCTATCAACAGAGTATTCAGATGGCACCGTTTAAGGCATTGTATGGCAGAGCATGCAGAACGCCAGTGTGCTGGGATGAAGTTGAAGAACGGAGCATAACGGGTCCAGAATTGGTGCAACAGACAGTTGAGGCAGTCGAGATCATTCGAGAAAGGTTAAAGATGGCACAGAGTCGTTAGAAAAGTTATGCCGATCGGAGGCGGAGACCCTTGGAATTTCAGGTTGGAGATTATGCTTTTCTTAAGGTGTCGCCAATGAAAGGACTGTTACAATTTGGCAAGAAAGGAAAGTTAAGTCCGAGATATGTAAGCCCGTTCGAGATTTTAGAGAAGATTGGAGATCTGGCCTATCGACTCGCCTTGCCGCCTAACTTGTCCCAAGTGCATAACATGTTCCACGTGTCGATGCTGAGGAAGTATGAGCCAGATCCGACCCACGTGCTGAGATATGAAGAAATAGACGTGGACGACAGGGTATCGTACGTAGAAAGACCAGTGAAGATCGAAGATAGAAAGGATCGAGTGTTGCGGAACAAGACGATCCCGATGGTCAAAGTCGTTTGGGAACATCATGGAACGGAGGGTGCCACCTGGGAGAGTGAAGAAGCGATGTGACGTCAACACCCCCAGTTGTTCGAATAGACGGGTTTGGGTTGTAAATTTCGAGGACGAAATTTTTGTAAGGGGGGAAGAGTTGTGACATTCTGAATTCGACCCACTTCCGGGATTAATGAAATGAATATGTATTTCTCATTTCGTTTTAGTAAGTCTCGCCCGAAACTGATCACTCTCGAAATACTGACCAATAGGGAATGGCTAACTAGGAAAACGGTACGTGGACCCAAGAACTCGACTGTGAATCGAGCTTCAATTCCGAGGGACGACGAGGGAATATTTTGGGCCAATGTGGGCCGATCCAAGGAGGGCGATGGATTTGGTTTGCCAACGATGTACGATTGGATTGCGGGTGATTCCGCACGACCGAGAGTACGCGTGGCGAACGATCCTAAACTTACTCCGAACGATCGCGACCTCCGGAACTGGCGATAGATCCTCGCGTTCTCTTAGAAATCGAGACCGTCACGATTCGAGTAACCCTAGGTCGATACGCGTAACCCCTAAAAAGCCGCCCGTTAGTAAGAGACGCTAAAATCGCATTTGAGCGAAATTGATCGTTGAGTTGAATCCGGACTTGAGTGTCGAATTTCATGGACGTACACGACTACTTTTCAAGGTCGACGTCGTATTAGTGTGGTCAATCATATTTGGGATCGGTATGGTCGAAAAATGAATTTTTGGATCGGGAGTGAAAAATTACCATTTTGCCCTTGAACCCTATGCTTTAATTCCGAAATTGTGGAGGTTAAAATGGACTTGTTCAGCCCTTAGAGTGCCGAAATTAATGGACTTTATTGCCCTCATCACTCTTGCTCATTCCCAATCTTATCCCTAGATATTTTGTTCTAGATTTGATCCTAGCCTTTGATTTGTGGATAAGATCTTGATCCTTGATTTTCAACCGGTGGATTAGCTTGATAGTGGGGTGGGTAGGTTGGTCATTGTTAGTGGAGTTGGTCACCCAACCCACTCAAGCATTTTTGAATAAAACTCTCTTTCTCTCTCTCTCTCCCCTCACTTCTCCCCCCATTCGGCCGGTCACTCCCCCTCTCACTCTCTTCACTCTCTTCTCCTCCTTGCCACACGAAGAAGCCAGCCGCCGGAGTAGCCCAAGTCGCGGCCGTGCTGTCCTGCCGGAACCGTCGCCACCGCCGGCCCGCGACCGCCTCACGCACCGGCCCTCACCCCTCACTCGGCCACCTCATTCTCGCCATCTCTCCTTCTCTCTCTCTCTCCTTCTCTCTCTCTCTCCCTCTCTCTCTCTCTCTCTCTCTCTCTCTCTCTCTCTCTCTCTCTCTCTCTCTCTCATTTTCGGCACCACCACCACCGACTTGCCCAGCCTTGGCCGTTTGCCGCCGCCCAAGTGCCGCCGCCACCGCCGGCTGCCCTACAGCCTCACGCACAACCACCGCCACCCTCACCTTTCCCCTCTCCTTTTTCCACGCCACACCACCATCACCATTACCATCATCCTCTCTCGCCACCTTGCTCAGTCGTGAGCCTCTAGCCATCGCCGCCGCCGTGGGAGCCGCTGGCGTCCCCGCTGGTCCGGCGTAGCCCCGCTGCTGCTCGGCCATCCGCTCCTCCTTTCCAGCCAACATTTTGAGCTTAGGACTTTGGGTGAGTAGAAACCCTAAACCCTAATTAGGCTTTGATGCATTTCTAGGCAAGTTTAGGGGTTAATTAGGGTAATTTAGGGGTTGATTAATGGAGGATGATTAGGGCTAATGATGAGATGGTTTTGGTAGCCTAATGTGATGTTTTAAAGGTGATTTAGAGCAATAAAGTGGGCTGTGTTAAGGCTGAGAAGTATTGGCTCGATTGGAATATATGTTGTTAATCTATGGTTCAAATGTGAATTGCTAAGTGTGCTATGAATGGACCATGTAGTGGCTGATTTATACACGGTTTGAAATTAATTGTGCGATGTATAGTGGGTGCTTGTTTTGGTCGTGAAACGAGGAGACATGGTAGGCCATAGGCTTGTGTGATTTCAATGACTTAATCTCATGATTTTGGTGCGCCAAATTGTGAACGTGGCTGAATTATCTAGAAAGACGAATTGAGTATGTTGTAGTGTGAATTGAGCATGTTGTTATGTGAATTGAGTACTCAATGTGGATTCAATTAATGCCCTGAGTTTTGGATGATATGGCCATGGTTTCGTGCATATTGAGTGACGGCATGTTATGTGAATCATGCGAGTTTGTACAAATGGCATTAAGCATGTGATCACCTAAATTGCCCTGAGGCGTCGTTTACGCGGGGTTCAGATAATAATTGGTGGAATTCATACTTTTGGTCACATAAGCCCTGAGGCGTTTAACGCGGGGTATTGAACCCGTCCTGAGGGGTTTAACGCGGGACGATGCCCGGATTACCGGATGATGGCCAACTTGAGGCGTTGTTCACGCGGGTTGTATCATGGACTTGAGGCGTATTACGTGAGTCCCCAGCAGTGATGGACCTGATGCGTTTAACGCGGGTCGGAGGTTAAATGGGAAATTGGCACGTGTGCTAAGTGTGCACTAATGAGTGCAAGCATGTGCATGACAAGTGATCGTGGCAAATTGATAATGTGTAGGTGTCATGATTGGTTTTCTTGGTGTTATTATTATGTGCCTAACCTGCAGAGTCAATTATGCACTTGATTTGGGCCCGAGGGCCTAAGTCGTTTGATTGCTCAACGGTATGTTTGGTTTGTTACTTGTCTGGAGGTGCATGTTAGCCTAGTTTAGGTTTAGGGGGCCTACTTACTGAGATTCGTTCTCACTGTTGTTAAACCCCAACATTTCAGCCCCCGACCTTGAGGATGGCCAGTGTACCGCTATGTTTTGGGATCCCGGACCATATAGAGCGTTCGGTGATCGAGTACCCCAGTTGGAACGGGGAGACTTATATTAGATTTTACACTATTGTCTGGGTCGACGAGGGCGGGCCACAGCTCAAGGTCCATCCTTACCTTAGTTGGTGCTATCGGGACCAGACCGGTTTTCACGGACCCCTTAGGACTTTTGTCGTCCCGTTTGACGGGTTATGTCAATGGGATCTACATGCAGCTGATGGGGAAGTGGTGAGCCCCGATGCCGTGTCCGAGGCAGATTCTGACCCCCGACCAGTCATCATAGAGTCCAACATGGATTCCGAGCATGAGGATGAAGAGCCGATGCAGTGGGAGTCCGATTCTGATCCAGAGCCGATGGAGTTTGAGCCAGAGCCTGAGGAGGATCCCGAGGAGGAGCAGTTGGAGGTCGAGTCCGAGCACAAGTCTATGGATTCCGAGTTCGAGTCGTCCGACGATTCATCCGAGTCTTCTGGATCCGACTCGGATTGGGTACCACCTAGGGGTTAGCCTAGAGCATAGCTAGCAATTAGGGCCGACACTTTTTGAAGGGAGCCCTTTTTGGATATAGTACCTAACCGCCCCGAGCCACGTATTCCTTTTTGATGACGGTGGCTTACTGACCCATTTTTTGCATATGTATACTTATGTTTCTAATTGATGTTGTAAATACTCTTTGATTAATATAAGTATGTGTTTATGAAGTTGTTACTGTGTTGTCTTCCGTTGCTATCTTGGTCATGTTTGTTGTGTACGGGTGTGTGTTCGTTTCCGCATGTGTATATTCTCTTATTTGGGGTTTTGGGTCGGCGACGAGTCCTGGGACGTCGCACTAATTCGACCGTAGAAGGAATGCCGCGTGCCATAGGGTTCGGGGCGTGACACCTCGTCGCCACCGTTGCGCCCATGTCGTCGGAATTGTTTCCGGGTGAGTTAACGCTCTGATCCCTTGATCAGTACGTTAAACTTGCTTAGGTTTTGATTAGACTAAGTTAATCTTGCTTAGTGCTAATTAATTACGAATTAGTCCATAAGTTATTGCGATAAGTGATAAGTGGACTCGATACGTTATCGAGAAAATGCGATAAGCTATCGAATTTTTAGTGTTAAGCTATCGCCAATATTGCGATAAGCTATCAAGGATATTGCAATAAGCTATCGAGGATTTGACGATAAGTTATCGGATTATTTTATTTATTAATATTTTATTATTAAATAAATTAATTTTCGAAATTTAAATATTAATATTTTTGTGTAGAGTTTATTAATAAATTGTGATTATTTTAGGCTTGAATTGTGATGCCTGTGTTAGAAATTTCCGTATAAATTAGCTTGTATAGCTAAATGAATTGTATTACTATTTTTAAGGATGAAATTGCGGGCATATGAATAGTAAATCCCGAGGTATCGGGTTTGTATGTCAATTTTTATGAGCTAAATAGGGCTTGGATGTATGAATTAGGAAGTATGCAAAGTTTGATGGTTTAATTATATGTATGTGATCACGTGTGAATTTATTACCGCATTTTTATGTGTGGAAGTTGCAGTAATTTGTTGTGTGAGCACGAACCACGTTTGCATTTGGCTAATGCTGAGATATAAATGAGTTGTGTGTTTGTTGTGCTCGTGTGATCATATAAAGGAACCTATCACCCAGCGAGGGTCTGGGGATGCAATGTGTGACAATGTGCGAAAAGTGAGTGCAATATGTGACATTGTGCATAAAAGAACAGCACATCATATACCCTGTTGCATTGGCTAAATTCAAAGACAAAGAATTGGCTTGAGTGGTTGGTGTGCCTGCATGGTCACATGAAAATCCGTCTAGGCGGGAGTTCTAGACGATGCCCGGCGGGGGTTTGGATGCCGTCTAGGCGGGGGTTCTAGATGATACCGTGTCGCGGTTAAGGCCGAACCGATGCTCCTTATGGAATGCCATTTGGGCGAGGGTTCCAGATGTTACCGTGCCCGATAGAGCGGGACGATGCCCGGTTATGCCGGAAGACACCGGCGGGGTTCGATTGTGGCCCTGAGTGGTCGTTTAATAATCTGGACTATTATGAGTGCAACGTGCATGGATGAATGCATTGTGCCTGAAAGTGATAATTATATGTGTCTAGATTATTAAATTGATGTTGTGCCTGCTTATGCACTATGATATGTCTCTGGTTTATGCAATCATGTGATCTTGTTATATGCTCATTGGAGCAATTGCGGAGTTAAGATGGTTAGTGAGGGCCAACCTGATGCGAGTAACGCGGGTTGTGCCGTAGCTCTGTGAGGTCGTAGTAATCGGAACTCGCATGAAAGAATATGTTGCATTGCGCTTGATTATGGGATGAAATTGTGAGGCACGGTATGGGATGGGCCAAAACAGTTTTACTTCATAATCAGGACTCGTGTAGATACCTTGTACACGGTAATTACCGAGCGTGTTCTGATTGTATTATGTGCTTGTTGCATTACGATTGCACATGTTGGTTTATTATATGCAGGGCATGTGTGTATGCCAAAGCAAGGTAAGAATGCCTGCGATTGTTTAATGGCACGTTTGTTTATGCTGGCCTGGGTAACCTGCTTGTGTTTATAGTTAAGGCAAAGCAGGGGTTGCTTTGCTATTGATCTGCTATCGATAGGTTGTTGCATGTTTAGGAGCGCCCGAGGCTAGTTGACTTCCTAACCGAGGCTTAGGTTGTTAACTTACTGAGATTTATTTGATTCGTTGTTGTTAACCATTTTTCAGGTGCTCAGGTATGAGTACGCGTTGCGTTCCATGGGAACCGGCTGTTTTGAGGGGAAACACCTTTTGAGGTTGCCCTCACAGATAGAGGAGCTAGGTTAACCCTCTACCTTTGTGGTTGTAATTGGGAAGGTCCGCGTAGCGAACTTGTAATATGTTAACCTGATGAATTGCTAATGATGTTGTATATATTGAGGTGTGTTTTCCTATCTATCCCTGTTGTTGTTGTTGTTGTCGTCGTCGTCGTCGTCGTCTGGAGATATTGTGCTTCCGCATGTGCATAATTGAAAGTTAAAATGTTTGGGTCGGCGACGCGTCCTGGGACGTCGCAATTCCACGACCAAGGAAGGATGTTCGCGAGCACGAGGGTCCGGAGGGCGTGACACTCATTCACCGGATAGTGCCCGGAAGGCAACGGCTAAGCACGGGCAGAGGAAGACTACTAGAAGTGGGAAAGGAAAGGCCCACTTGAAGCAATGAATGGAATGCTCATTCACATGATAATGACTAGAAGGCAACGACTAAGAACTTTGCTAAGTCCAGGTGAATTCACCAGTTTAATTTTTCCAATTGCATCAATTGTATCAGTTGGTAACCCTACATGAGTTCATTGCAATTCCACCAATAGGAATAATGGGCTAGTTGTTGAGGCCACTAAGGACCATACGTCGCGGGTGAAGAGTTAGGACCACAAGAAGGCAACAATTGAGAAATTTATCTTTAGTCGATTAACAAGGACGTGCATGAGATAAGTCGAAATTGGAAGGCTATCTAGATTCCCAATATGAACATATGAAATATATGAAACGACAAATGTATTTTGAGAGATTTTTTGAATTCTGAGTCGAAGCTCATCTCGCCCTTCATCTTCCTGCCTTGCTTCCTGCTTTCCCTGCTTTTCAACCATTGGATGCCCCTTTACGTACTCCTATCCCTTCCAATCCATTGATTTCTAGGTCTTAGCTTTTGTCGATTTATTTTCTGGGCCTCGTCGTCTAGTGAAGCATTATTCTAATGCGAGCAATGGATTTGAAATCTAAATCTATTTTCGTAATGAGATGATATAGAATATGGGGTATTGCATTATGAGATTTAAAAGCGATACTTGCTTCTTGGGTGATTTTCATTCAATGAATTTGGGGTTTATGAGTACTCAATTTTTTGATTAATTCAATATACACTGGATTTTTGTTATGATTTCCATTCAATGAAAGGTTTTGTTTCGCCAATATATTTTTGTAAAATCATTTATTTTAGTCCAACGATTCGTCCATTATATTGTAAATGATGATCAATCATTCTGTAATTTTTTTAGTATGGATTTGGAGTCTCACAAATCCGGTTAAGCATCCCTCGTCGACTTCCAATTCTACAAGTCTACACTTAAAAAGGCCCCACTTATGAAGACAAATGCCACGTGGACTCTATTTAATATCTTCCCTTGTATTTCGTTTTCTGAACTTGGGCCAATTAGTTAGACCTAATTAAATCAATCTTTTTTCTTATGCACGCCATACGAGCCTTCTCCTCTTTTGTTTTTTTTTTTTTTGGTCTACTGCAAATCAAGGGCCAAGGCCCACAAGATGGTGAAAGCTATTCTAAGCATGTCATTATTACTACTCTTATTGATTTAGTTATTTATTAAAGGGAGAACTCTTGGGCTACCAATAACTTTTGAGTTTAGAACATAGAGGTAGAACCACCACCAGTTGAAATTGCATAAAGTAGTTGCCAAGGCTCGGTACTAAAGATTGTTGCCTGTATCCGGAACATGTGACCTCGCTTCATCTCGGCAATTAAATAATATGGACATCAATATGATCTAATGGCTGAGATGGAGTAAACCCGGATGCACCAAAAGCATACAAGACTTGCTCCATCTTGATGCGCATACTCCCAGCGGTAATGTGTAGAAGGCAACGACTAAGCGCGCACAGACCAAGACTACAAGAAGCGAAAAGTAAAGACCCGCTTGGAGGAATAATCGGAATGGTCATTCAATGGATAATGCCTAGACGACAACGACTAAGAACTTGGCTAAGTCTAGGTCAATTCACCAGCTTATCTTTCCAATTCGATCAATTATATTAGTTCGACTGAGGAATTAGGACCACAAGAAGGCGATGGCTGGGGAATGAAATGGAGTCAATTAACGAGCACGTACATAAGATATTAAAAAATGGAAGGCTCTCCATATTTCCAATATCAACATGGAAATTATACGAAACGACTAACAAGATTCTTTGACTCAATCAAAGTCTATGTCGTCGTTCATCTTCCTGCCTTGCTTCCTGCTTTCCCTACTTTCCAACTATTGGGTGTCCCGGTAGGTGCTACTACCCCTTACAATCCCAGCTTGCGCGTTCTCTATATAGATGATATTGTTGGGAAAAATGTGTTTGTAGGAAATGGAATTGGAATGTAGTCGAACTTTGAGACGTGTAATCACTCTCTTTTAGGATCAATTTGCCTTACGAAATTCCTATAGATTACTTGCAAATTCCTTTTAGGATATAATAAAGTCACGATAAGAATACTGGATTGAAATTCTAGTATTTCTCCTAAAACTCTCTACGAAACAATTGAAAAAATGACCGTCTTGTTTTTCTCTTAAGGAAGACAAAAATGAAGGGAGTTCTATGTGTCTATCAATTGAACAACATTGTCCAATATATATAAGCAAATAGTACACACCTCTTGGTGTCTAACTGCCAATAAGGACACACCCATTCATGTCCAAAAAATTGCAATTCGGACATAACCCTTCGTGTCTGAAAAACTGCCATTCGAACACAACCGTTCATGTTCGAAAAGTTGCAATTCAGACACAACTCTTCGAGCATGAAAACTGTCAATTTTGGACATACATTTTTGTGTCCTAAAAAGGACAGTTTTGTCCGAACAGCCATAAGTTAAAAAAAAATTTAAATAAATTGTTGATTAAGGCTTATTTTGGTCCGCGGCGCATAATATGCGCGTTAAAATCGTGCACCCGCCCGGGTATTGTGGGGTCTAGCCCACTCACCCATTTTTCTCCATTTATAATAAAGGATAATACCTTAACTTATAAATAGACCAAAACTTTTATTTCTTTCCTACGTGGGACAAGGAAATATCCTTTTTTGTTTGTTTTACAAACAAACACCAACAGATATTATATATCACATTATTATGACGAGCAACTAGACCGTTATTAACCCGAATTTTGTGTTTACTCGTGAAGAGCCAACGTCAATCTTGGGATCTAAAGATTGAGAGAATCAAGCCCGCCAGTTTGATTAAACATGGAAAGAAAGTGGGTTCATTAGTGGGTATCTTGACAGTAAACCCTTGAATTCTCAGTACCGATTAAGATACAGAAAAATTATCCAAAAAGTTTTAAACCTATTGCACTTTTACTAATGCAATCATAAATTTTTTAATTGTGCCAATTGAGTCCTATACATTTTTCACGTTTGGTCAATTGAGTCCATCGAGTTAATTTTGGCCAGAAATTGCTGACATGAATGCTGGTTGTCCTACGTGATGTAGTTGACGCTGACGTGGACAAAATTTTTAATTTTTTAATATTATTTTGATTTGTTTATTTATTTTCCCTTTTTTTTTCTTCTCTTTTCCCTCTTTTCTTTTTCTTTTACTGTGGCCGGCGAGGCTTCCTTTTTATGTATATTTCATACAAGTTAAAATTATCATTACCTTTAAATATAGTGAATTTATTTTTTAAGAACAACCTAAAACGTAATGAAATAAGATACATTATAATTTATGCATACTTTAATAAAAATAATTTTTTTTGTAAAATATATCTTTGGGAAAATTTCAATTAAGGACCTCAAGTGGGGTCAAATTCTCAAAAAAGGGTCCAAAGTGAACATAGTGTCAAATAAGGCCTGAAGTGCCTAATCAGTCTCAAATAAGGACCCGAAGTGCCCAAAAAGTCTCAAATAAGGACCTGGGTCGCCGGCTGGCCAAAATACTGTAGGCCAAGCAAAATGTTCTTGTTTGCACGAACATTAACTTTTTAATTTTTTTAAATTTTCTTTCTATTTTTCCTTTTCTGTTTTTTTTCTTTTCCGTTTCCTTTTCTTTATTTTTTCTTCTCTTCCTCCGCCGGCCTCAGGCGAGGCCACCCCTTGCCCGACGCTTCCTCGCTGGCAACTGGCGAGGCCGACCTCGCCAGCCCGGGCGAGGCGGCCCTCGCCCGGCGCGCCGCGGCGGCCTCGCCGGCCCGCGAGGGCGGCCTCGCCCGGCAGCCGGCGAGGTCGGCCTCGCCCGGTTGCCGGCGAGGTCGAGCCTCGCCCGGATCCGGCGAGGGCTCGACCTCGCCGGCCTCGCCGGCAGCCGGCGAGGTCGAACCTCGCCAGCGGCCGGCGGGGCTGAGCCCTCGCCATATCTGGCGAGGCTCGACCTCACCCAGTCCAGGCGAGGGCGGCCTCACCTGAGGTCGGCGACCTCCGCCGGCCCCGGCTATGGCCGGCGGAGGAAGAGAAGAAAAAAAAAGAAAAGGAAAAGGAAAAGAAAAGAAAAACATAAAAGGAAAAACAAAAAGAAAATAATAAAAAAAATTAAAAAGTTCTTGTTCCGATCTTGACAAGAAACATTTTGCCACGGCAGTATTTTTTGGCTACGGCGACCCAGTCCTTATTCGAGACTTTTTGGGCATTTCGGGTCCTTATTTGAGACTGATTGAGCACTTCATGCCCTTATTTGACACTATGTTCACTTTGGACCCTTTTTTGAGAATTTGACTCTACTTGGGGTCCTTAATTGAAATTTTCCCTATATCTTTTTACTTGGTCTATAGTTAATTTGATTGTAATTTCGGAAATGAGTTAATATCAAATGAATTTTATTCACATAACAAAATAACCTATATTTCTAATTTATCCATTTATTGTATTTTGGTAAATGATTGAATGTTGTTTGTCACCATATTTATATCCAAAATAACTGTTAATATTCATATCATTTAAAAAATGATATATTAGAATATGGATGACATGACAAAACAATGGCATGTGTTGCATCCTCTTTGGGATATAGTTCTTCCACCAAAATCAACAAATAAGAAATATATCTAAAAAGAGAATCCTTTTAACAAATCTAGCTAGGCTAAAATTGGGCTAGATCGGACCGAAAACTATGGGTGATAAAGGCATGTGCCCGCCCCTACATGAAGCTACCTCATGCCAAAGAAACAAGCGGAGTTTAAGATTTTATAATGCACTTCCAGACTTCCAGTCCACCATTGCTGTTTCTCTTCCTGTGGATTCTGTACGGCAAATAAAGAATGATAGGTCTATGTGATTATAGTGCTATCCTCTTTAGTTTTTGTGTAAAGTGAACATTGGCCGCTTGTGATTATGGGATGATAGCGTTTATTCCCACAAAGGGTCCCCCTAAAAATAATGGTTTTATGGAATTTTCGCAACCATTCAATCAACAGATTCATTTTAGGAATTTAGACGGTCGAGAAAGTTGTGGAAAAACCACGTGAGATCAATGGGAAGTGTCAACGCAATGAATATAACATGGCCTTGCACGTCGTAACAGGACTCACCTCCTGGTCTGCAGTTCTAGAAGTCGTCTGGGCTTTAGAGAAGGGGAAAGCAAAAGAAAATTAAAATATAAAAATTGAGAAGAAGACATTGATGTTTGAATGGAACTCTGTCCTTGTTTGCCCTGGAAATCATGTGTCTGACCAATTACATCGTATTGGACAGATTCACATCGCACTTTTGATTATTAGTAGATCACCTAATGAAACATAACTAACGGAAATTTACCTGTAAAATATGCTTTCGTAATTTTTCTTTTGCAGGACGTAATTTTCTTTTTGTAATCCTAAATTTTGTGGCTCTTATGGTTTATAATATTCCATAGAAATAATACCTATCTAGGTCAACAGTGAATTTCGTTTACCCTATTGTTTGTTAAATATAATTTATCGTAAACTTGCCTCTATATTTGGTAAATCCTAGCAACCTATGATTCAATAACTTTTCTTAATTAAATATAGGTTGGAAATTAATTACACAACGGCACCGTCTCTCTGGCACCGTCTCTCTTCCCAGAGAGACGGTGCCATCTCTGTCATTAATTTGCCCAAGGGAACCGGCTAAATTGTTCATCCGGTTTCTTTAGGAAATTTGGAATGAACTCAGTTATTGGGATTTCCTTTAATCCTTCTAAGTAAGATTTCTTAAATGTGAGTATAATAAAAACAAAATAAGAGAAATGATAAACTTGAAGAAAACCCACAAAACATCCACAATAACACAAAAATTATGATTTGTAACCACTTATGACCACCAATTGAGTTGCCACGAGTCCACGACCGCTAGCTTTTATCGATCGGCCATGATCTCGAGCTTCGCAACTCAAAACTCCGGTGGTTGTGGTCGCCATGACCATGGTTGCCACAAGCTTAGAGCTTGAGCTCGCAACTATGGCGGCCACGATGGACCTCCATCTCTCTCTCAATTTTGTTCTCTTATATTGTTTGATGTGGCACCTTTTTGGCTCATAATAATTTTTAGCGAACCATAAGATGACATGTGTGTTCCGCTGTGACATGTGTATTCACCAGCATCTATGTCATTAATTCTGTAATCCATGTCCACAAAAATCGACTAGTAAGAGAAAAAGTATAATGGAAAGACTATAAGTTGACAATTTCTACAAAGTTGAGGGACGTTTTTTAACCAAAAAAACAGGTAGAAGGATGATTTTGATTTTCAGACAAAAATAAAGTGACAATAGTGATATTATTCCTCAAATAAAATTAAAAAACATAACCTTCGTTCCACAGTATGTATTGTTTTTTTTATCTAGCTTCCTTGTTGAATTAATTAAGGTTAGCAAATATAATATTGTCTATGTTTAGATTCCAACAAAAGTCCAATCGGTTGCCCATTCCTTTGAAATGGAAATTGCGGCCCACGATCCACAGTTATCATAACATGACACGGGTGTTCGGCGAGTTCGCCTAGCATCTCCCGTGTAGGTTTTATCACTTTTGAGTCGGTCGCCTTCTTTTTGCTTCAGCGAGTTACGGCAGAAAACTAATTTTGCAAGTGCCTAGTTGCATTTTTTAAAGCAGATCTGACGGTCCATGTTTTTTCTATTTTTATCCGACGGTCCACATTGTATGCGGCACCAGTCCCATAAAAAAACTTAGGGGACCTTAAAATTTCCCCTAACTTTAAATATATAGATATTAGATTACAAAGTTGCGCCTTGCCAAGGGATAGCTATGCTTGATATTGGTTATCTATGGTTTGTGAGTTCATGCATACGAGGATCCTCTCCCCTTCCACTGTTGCAATATGAACACCTAGTGCCATCTTCACAAATCTAATTTGTTTTTTTTTAGAAAATTACCAAAATAGTCCTAAACCTATTACAATTGTACCAATTCAGTCATAAACATTTTGTATCTGTGCCAATTCAGTCCATCAGACCTATTTTGGCTGGCCGGCACTGACGTGGATGCCGGCCGACTGGCCGATGCGGACGTGATAATTTTTAATTTTTTTTTAAAATATTGAATTTTTTTTATTTTTTTCCTTTTTATTTTTTTTGCTGTCCTTCTTCCCATCGGACTGGCCAGGTGACCTCACCGACCACTGGTTTGGCAAAGGCGAGCTCACCTCACCGTCGCGGGCGAGATCGGCCATGTCGAGGGTGAGCTCGACCTCGCCTAGATTTGGCAAGGTCAAGTCTCATCATGGCTGTGGGCGAGGTCGACCATGGCGAGGCTCAACCTTGCTGGCACTGGCGAGGGCGACGACCTCGCCAGATATGGGCGAGGTTGAGCTCGCCCTCGCCATTTCCAACCTCAACCGCGACGACGAGGTGAGCTCGCCCTCGCCATGGTTGACCCCGCCCGTGACAGTGAGGTTATCGCTCTGGCCATGGCTGAGCGAGGACGAGCTCGCCCTCACCATGGTCGGTCTCGCCCGCAATGGCAAGGTGAGCTCGCCCTCGCCAGTGCTGGCGAGGTCGAGCCTGGCCCTTGCCAGACTAGTGGCCGATGAGGGCCTTAGCCCCTAGCCGATCCAGAGACCGGCTAGGGGAAGAAGGGAAGAAAAAAAAAGGAATAATAATAATAATAATAAATTGAATTTTTTTAAAAAAATTAAAAAATTGTCACGTCAGCGTCGGTCAGATATCCAGCGTCCATGTCAGTGCCACTCGGCCAAAATTGGGCGGATGGGTTGAATTAGCACAAATGCAGAAGATTTAGGATTGAATTGATCACATAAAAAAGGTTTTATGACTGAATTGGTACAATTGCGATAAGTTTATGATTGTTTAGTAATTTTTCCTTTTTTTTCCAACGTAAAACAACAAGCTTATATAAGGGGAAAACGATTTCCCCATTTGGACCTAAACAACCAAACAAATGAAGCTAAAAATTTTCCTTAAAAATGATTTTTATAAAGGGTTAATACCATGAAAAACTCCAATCTGGTACAACTATGACAATTTTACCCCGAACTAATTTTTTGACAACCAAAAATTCCAAACTGGTACACATGTGATAAATTTACTCCCAAACTACTCTAAATTGATATATTTGTGACAAATTTACTTTCCGTTAAATTGGTTCAGCACCACGAAAAATCACAAATTGGTAAATCTATGATAAACAGAATGGTAAAACCCCAAACTGGTACATCCGTCAATTATCATATGTCATCAAACTTAGTAATTTGACAGTAAAATTTAACGAAAACTAGAGGAGGTTAAATTTATCACATATGTACCAGTTTGAGGTTTTTGATAATTAAAAAATTAATTTAGGATAAAATTATCATAAGTTTACCGATTTGAAATTTTTCGTAATATAAACCTTTTATAAAATATACAAAGTTTACAGCGAAACAAAGTATCCTAAATTTTGTTTTCGCATTACTCCTCTATCTTCGTGCCCAAGTAATGGACGTTGACTTGTGGTAGCACTTTGCCGTTGAACTCCCGACAATAAATGAAGAAAATGGGAAGATCAAATGACAAGAAGGAGAACCAAACCAAAAAGCGGGGAAGAAGAATGAAGAGAGCTATTGCGCTTGGGTGGTGAATCCAGAGCCAAATCAAACGTGTGCTTTGCAATTTGCCTTCATTAAATAAGAAGTAACGCGATGGACAACCTGTGGCGAAGGATTCGCAACAGGAAGAGCAGCAGTAAATCAATATCGGAGAAAAATGAGACCCAGAACAAGCCGCAAGAGCCTGAGCCGGAAGAAAGTGCACTGGGGTTGTCGGGGAACCCCAACAAGTGGTTGGATCTTAAGGATCTTCTTAGGGCTCCGCAAGAAAGTGCGACACGGAACAAGCCGCAAGAGCCTAAGCCAGAAAGAAAAGTGCTGGTGTTGTTGGCGAACCCCGCGAAGTGGTTCGATCTTGAGGATCTTTTTAGGGCCAGTGCGGAGGTATTGGGGAGAGGGACGGTCGGGACGACTTACAAGGCACACCTGGACGATGGGACCACGGTGGTCGTGAAGAGGCTCAACCATGTGGTCTTGTCGGCCGAGGATTTCCGGGACAAGGTCGTAGCTCTCGCAGCGATGGACCATGAGAACCTGGTCCCTCTGAGGGGTTACTACTACAGCAAAGAAGAGAAGTTGCTCTTTTACGATTACATGCCCCTGGGAAGCCTGTCGAGCCAATTGCATGGATCCAGAGGATCCGGAAGGACTCCCCTGAGCTGGGAAGTCAGGCTTTCGATTGCCCTCGGAGCTGCCCGGGCCATCGAGCACCTACACGCCCAACGTCGTCCCAATATCCTCCACGGGAGAATCAAGTCATCCAACGTCCTCCTCACGCCGTCCTACGAGGTCCGGGTCTCCGATTACGGCATCGCCCCCCTCAGAAGTTCTGCCCTGGTGGGTGCGGCCGACTCAACAATGGCGGATGTGTACAAGTTCGGGTTGTTACTTCTGGAGCTCCTGACCGGGAAGCTTCCCACCCAGCTCCCAATTAAGAAAGGTGCAGATCTTGCTTGGTGGGTCCAGTCCTTGCCTGATGAGGAGTCCATTACTGGAATTTTTGATGAGGCGCTCGGGAGTTTCATTAAGGAGATGATTGAGCTCTTCGGGGTGGCGATCCATTGTGTATCCCCGAATTCGCATGAGCGCCCTCAGATGTCTGAAGTACGGAGGAAGATCGAGGAGCTGTGTAGCCCTGGGGGACAGCGAGATGGGGACTCACTGCCCGACAAGGTCAGCGAAGGGACCAAGGATACATCTTCTGGGCTTATTCCTAGTGCACAGGTAGACAGGGACTCGCAGCTCAACCAATTCAGGGAGGTGAACAATGATATCTATACTCGGTGAGTTGATTTAGAGACTGGCAGAAAAGCTTCGTTGCCTTAATACATCACGACTGCGTTTAGCAAAATAAGATCAATTTAA
Organism: Syzygium oleosum; assembly: GCF_021117445.2. Classification (NCBI taxonomy): domain Eukaryota; kingdom Viridiplantae; phylum Streptophyta; class Magnoliopsida; order Myrtales; family Myrtaceae; genus Syzygium; species Syzygium oleosum. The sequence goes on along the minus strand of NW_026607500.1, from coordinate 6,356,940 downwards.
TCTTTTCCACGTTTGCCATAGACAAGTTAATTGCTGAGGAAGTCAATATCAAACTAAAGAAGAGGAGCGGGGAAGGAGGGATAGAAACATGCGAGTTTCGCATCTTTGATGCAATTAAGAACAGTAAGGAGTTTCAGGCCATTGGTTACTTGTATAGTAGGAAGAACTAGTGAGGGTAACTACCTACGAACAATCTTTCATGCAATAAGAGAAGGCTCCACCCAAAATAAATGAATCAATGACACAAAGCTTCCCCTAGCCCAAAGGTACGTGTAACAATCCACAAAAAAAAAAAAATTGTGTCAATCATCTTGGATAGATCGAACTGGGATGACTTCTGGATTTCCCTTCACGATGTGGGTGCTACTCTAGCTCTTTCAAGATGCTTGACTTAAAGAAATTTGATTTAATCTCGGTGAACGATGGACCTCACCCAGTAGATACTTTTTGCAGGAAACCACCAGATGGGGTTCTGGAAGTTTCTGAAAGAGTTTATGGTAAGTTTTTTAAATATTCAATATTGGTCTCTTGATTGAGAGTGCAACATTGGCAGGGTACTGTTTTCTACCTACTTTCTTTAGCTTTAGTGTTCTGGATTCATTGAGCTGGTATTAATTGCCTCTACTTTTGTATACTACGATTTACCTTCTCTTGGGACAAAGGTACTTCAACAATGGGAGAATTAACAGGAAGCCTGTTTCGTTTGGCAACAAACAGTTTAGGTTACTGATATGCTTCTGCTAAAGCATTGGTGGCATACTGTTACCATAGTAATTTTGCAAAAGCATTAGTATTTTTTTTTTTTTGGGGGGGGGGGCGGTGAAATGGGGCTCTAGGGCCACAAAAATCAAGGATGGATGTCATAGACTAGGATAAGAAACAGCCTGTTTCCTGCAGAAGCAGAGTAATATCTGACTGGAGGTCTACTGAGCTGAACTCATTGCCTCCTATCAACAAACGCTGATTAGCAAGCCACCTGGCATAAGCATTGCCGGCCTAATAAATTTTTTCATGTACCCTTGCAATCATTTTTGATTAACTTTGTCTGCCAATTATGAGTCCACTTCTAGTATCAGTCAGCGGAAACTCATGTACCAGGCAACGATTAAATTGTACCACAGGCCACAACTTCTGTGACCGCTGGGAGTTACCTATTGAAAAGTAGAGCTCATTCAGAAAGTCAACACATGCATTACCTAACAATCCATAGCTGGTGAAAGATATTCTAACCTTCATTGCCAACTCCCACTTGACAGAATCTTTAACCTACATTGCTTTTCAATAGTATTCCGGTTTGTAGTAAAAAACAATGTGCAATTATGGAGAATACCTCTGTACAAGTTTAAAAGTTCTACTAAGTCTTCTTAAAGTGGGTTCAGATGAAGGTGGTTCTTGTTCTGATTCTTGATCAGAGTCTACAACAAACAATTTCATAATTCTTAACCAGAATATTCTTAGAAACCCCCTCAATTGAATCTTTCTGGTCTCCTCTGTTTGTTTCCTCACACTAGATTCTACCACAGATTTGTCATTGTACATCATGTTTTCATTGAATGTAACATCATTAGTTCCAAATACCGATAGCCAAAATAATCAGAACCATATCCAACGATAAAACATTTTTTGACCTTTGCATCGAGCTTGTCTACATTTTCAGAATCAATGTGCACTTATTAAATAGAACCAAAAAGTTTCAGATGCTAGAGATTTACTTTCTTTCCAGTCCATTCTTTTTCTAGTAGCTTGAAATATAGTGGAACCGAAGGTCCTATATTGATCAGGATGCTGCCGTGTTAACTGCATCTGCTCAACATGTATCCTCATATTTCTTGCATTCTCATGTAGAGTTTAGTTCATTTTCTCAGCTCTGTTTTGCCATAACCCGTTGGGAACTGTTCTAGTTATCATGATTTCATTCTATGTACAAAACTTCTTGAACACCCTGTTATCATACACACCACCATTGTCACTTTAGACATTTAATTTTAAACTGGTCTCATTCTCCACTTCAGCTTTTCACGTCTTAAGAGTAGTAAACACAACAGATATATTTTTCAGAAAATAAGCTCATAGTTTCCTGGTGGAGTCGTCAATGAATGTGACGTAGTACTGTAAGCCTCTAAGGGAATGCATAAACTGGCCCCTAGACATTTGTATGCATCAACTCTAACTTTCCTTTCTTTGATTCTCTTCCGGTCTTCAAAAATGCTAACATGTTCCTACTTACCCAGAACGTAATCCTAACATAGATCAATATTTACGAACTCGAAATTAGCAAATTTTCCATTTGATGCTAACACCCCTATCCCTTTTTCCTCGTGTGTCCACCCCTATGGTGCTATAGTTTGGAATCAGCTTCTGAGTTAGTAATTGCTATTATTTATCTTTTGCTTTTGGTCATGTACAGTGTTTCCAATTTTGTTCCCTATGCTGCAACCATATTTTCAACAATCTTCCATGAGCCATCTAGAAAAGTAGGTCTGTATCTTGTGTTGTCTAATTGACCTGTGGACATCAAATTTCTCATAAGGCTAGGAACATATATGAAATCATGCAACTTCCATTAAGAACTATTGGTAGTCTTTATGGGAATCTCATCCTTCCCTAGAATAGTCAAAGGTTCATCCTCAGCAAGATAGACCTTTCCAAACTCTTCTACAACAAAATTTTGGATTAATTCTTCGCACGGAGTTGAGTAAAATGACACCCCTCAGTCTCTCAGTCTAGAATCTAAGACTCAATTGGACTGTCAACTCTCAAAATTAGGACATCTTGGACAAACGTCTGTTCAATAGTTGCATTCACAGATTACTCCTCTTGATTCGCAACCCGATTCTGATTTTTCTTCTTCTTTGGAGTTTTGCAATCTTATTTAAGGTCCCTTCTTTTCGCAATTCTAGCACCATGAGATCTGGATTTACTTCCTCTCTAGACTTCAATCTATCATGATTGTGGTTTTAATCTCGTTGAAAGCTTCTCCCTCTACCTTTAGTACACAAGGCAGTGGTCAAAGATTCACCTGTCTATTTTTACGATTGTCTTCGATGAGAATTAAATTTTGGATCTCCTGAAGCTTTGACTAGAAAAACTACTCACCGCAAACACAGTTGGGCTCCAACTTTTAGGTAGAAAAATAACAAAATGAAAGCTTTTGCGTTGTTATTGAAGTTCATTTCCATCTAACTCAACTGAGTTGTAAACACATTGGATTTGTTGATGTGATCTGTCATCGAACCACGTTCGTCCAGCTTCATATTGAACCGACGAAGTACCGGATATACCTCGTTTGATGCAAAGGGATTCTCGTGCATGTTGGATGAAGCCCCTATCATATCCATGTTCATCTTCTCGTTGGCAAGGTTGAAGGCAACGTTCTAGTCCATGTGAGATGAATCATGCTTAGGGCCGATCTAACAATTCCTGGTCTTCTTGCTTCATCGTTTATCTCCCGATAGAGGCTGATACGGGTTCCTCTAATACTGCAGATCCTTGATCTACATCTTATGGTATCCAAAATCCTAGCTAATGAATCGATGAATCTTTACATCCCTTTCGTACATCTTTGTCGCTTCCACTATTCTGTTGAATCAAGGCTCTTCTACCGGTTATAAGGAACGAGAAACTTAAAAGAGAAATCGGAGAAGAAGATACAAGAATTTTTACACGAGAGATCGCACCAATATTAATAGTAGTCCAGGGCCTACAAAGCTAAGATAGATATTACATGTATACCTTTTCATAAAAATTCTCCAGCCCCCAAGCCTCCAATTTGACGCTGTCCCCCGCCAACTCATTGCTAGAGTTGGAGCTGCGAGATTTGAGCTCCAGCTTTAACAATTGGGGCTCAACTTTGATAAGAAGACTTCAGTTCAAGCCTCATTGAGGAGACGAAGACCCGTAAATAATTAATGATTGCTAAGCTATCAGACTATGGAGATTAATCCGAAATTAGAGTAGGTCAGTCCGGTGCTCAGCCTTAAAGACCATAGCCTTGAAATACTAGCTGTCTTGGAAGCTTTTTCAGCAGGATAAGAAAGGCCCACATCGTAAACGGGTAGAGAGAGGGGGGAGGGTCTCTTCTCAATGGGCCCGCTTCACTTGGTTAAGATTCTTAACCATTCATCAAATGGATGGTTAACTTAAGAAGGCGCATGAACCATTCACCAAGACTTTTTAAGATACAAATGGATGCTATTTGTTTTGAAAGGCTGGAAAGCCTAGAAGTAGAAAGAAGTATTCTTCGATGGAGCTAATTAGCTACAAGCACTTTCTGTGATTGCTTCCTTATTAATCACAAAGGCTCTTGCGGGTGCCACTGTCTAGTCATATATTGCATATTTCTCCATGCCCAAATGAACTTGCCGGTGAAAGGTCATAAGCATTCAATAGGTTTATCTGCAGAAGATTCTCATGACTTTCTGTGATTGCTTCCTTATTAATCACAGAGGCTCTTGCGGGTGCCACTGTCTAGTCATATATTGCATATTTCTCCATGCCCAAATGAACTTGCCGGTGAAAGGTCATAAGCATTCAATAGGTTTATCTGCAGAAGATTCTCATGAGGTGCTTATCCTTCTAGTTCAGGGGATCATTTCATTAGTTGATTCATCATTTCTCTGGAAATATCAATCACGCTGCACGTCTATGGAAATGATTTGCTATACATAGGTTTCATACTTACAAGAACCTTTCCTAGTCACTCTTTTCTGGAAGTTTATGAGCTTATTTCTTCGGTTTAGTTTCTAAACAACTTTTGACAGCGTAGCAAGTCATCAGACGTAATTTGGAAGCTATCTTGCATGAATACTTCATTTTACCTCAAGAAGTAGATTCATTTCATAGTCTGTCAAGTTTATACAGAGCCCAATGGAAGGACACACTTGATGATAGATGTCTCCTGTTAGCTTCATCTATATTTGTACGGAAATCTTATGCACATAATGATTGACATATTTGGATGTGGATGCAGTGTTTGAATACTGTCTTACCACGGAAATCTTACGCACGTAATGATCATTGAGCAATGTCAAAAAAGTCTCATTCGATCTTCTTCGTCACGCCGCTTCTTCTAACTTGCTTGTTTCAGGAACTCCGCCAATGTCACCTTTGCTTTCAAAAAGTCCAATTCATTCAGCTCTTGAGGGATCTTTTGGAAGTTTTGAATTAGCCACAAAATCACCCTACACTTCACCAAGTATTGAGTTGGATCAGCAATATGGCACGAATGTGGAAGGGAATGGTCAGTCATACTCACTGTCCGATCTCACAGGTTCATTTTCTTCACCTTCGCATTCTGCAATTGCCTGAATTCTCTTTATGGCCATTATTGCTCAACGTTTTTTATAAAACAGGTGAGAACACAGAATCTGTGAGGTGGGAAGGAATAGCAGCTGTGACAGAAACAAACATGGAGGTAACTTCTGTCAGTGACTCAGCATCCTCATCGGCTGTCAATAATGGCAGTGTATTAGCTGCTGCTGCAGGTGTCTCCAACTCAGCGCAATTCCCTGATATGATGCTGCCGAAACAGGAAAAACTATACCAGCAGGACGGCTCACCATCATCAACCTCCATGTCATTTGGATATGACTACGATGTTTTCCTGAGTTTTAGGGGGCCAGATACTCGCTCAGGCATTACAAATGTCCTCTATACCCGGTTGTTAGGTGCTAGAATCCACACGTTCAAGGACGATGAAGAGCTCCGAGTTGGAGAGGAGTTTGGTCCTGAGTTGCTCAAAGCTATCAGCCAATCAAAAATTGCAATTCCCATCTTTTCCAAGGGCTACGCCTCTAGTAAATGGTGTCTTGATGAGTTGGTCCAAATGGTGGAGTGTAGTAAAACAAGCAGACAGAAGGTTATGCCCATTTTTTATGGCGTTACTCCGGCGGAGGTCCGTCATCAAATTGGGTCTTATGAAGAAGCCTTTCTTTCGCATAAAAGGAAATTTGGCGAGAACGTCAATAAGTGGAAAGCTGCTCTCCGCCATGTTGCCAATCTAAATGGATGGGACAATTCGAAGAAGGACAGGTATGTCATTTTCTGCGTTATCATTTTGGCGCAATGTTTCCATAATATTAACTTGTTCTTCTAATTATGTTTTCCCTTTTCCTTCCATTATATTAGAGGTGAAGGAGAACTGACGGACGAGATTGTCCGGAAGGTGATAGGTGAGTTGAAAACAGCTCATCTGCTGGTGATAGACTGCTTGGTCGGATTTGAAAATCATGTTAAGGAAATCGATACAATGATGTGTGGTGATTCGGAGGATATAAGGATTCTCGGAATCCATGGTATGGGGGGTGTAGGAAAGACTACTCTTGCCAAGATCATCTACAATCGGTTATCACATCATTTTGAAGCTTGTTGCTTCATTTCTAATATCAGGGAAACGTCAGAGCTAAAGGGTATAAAAGGTTTGCAGAAACAACTAATCTCTGATGTTCTCAAAGCACAGCTGTTGAACATTAGCAATGTTGAGGAAGGAATGAAGATAATAAAAAATGGGTTACGCGATAAAAAGGTTCTGGTGCTACTTGATGATGTTGATCAAATGACTCAGTGGGATGCACTAATAGGAAATCCTGCATTGCTCGGTTTAGGAAGTAGGATTATCATAACTAGTAGAAACAGGGATATTGTCGATGTTCTTGAGTTTTGTTATCCATATGAGCTTAAGAGCATGGACTTTGATCAATCGCTTCAACTTTTTTGCAAACATGCTTTTGGAAGAGATTACCCTTCGGATGACTATGTTGCTTTCTCCACAGAAGTAGTCAAAAGTACAGGAGGTCTTCCTCTTGCTCTTGAGGCTATAGGTAAACTACTTCCGTGCAGAAGCAAAGATCATTGGGATGCGATATTAAAGAAGTTGAAACAAGTTCCTCTCAAAGAAGTAAAACGAAAGTTGAAAATAAGTTATGATGTCTTGGATGATTGGCAAAAGCATATCTTTCTTGATATAGCTTGTCTTTTCGCTGGATCTGATCAAAGGATAGCACTCCACTCGTGGAAAAATTCCAATCTCTTCCCAGAGGTAGATCTTGAGGTCCTTCAGAAAATGTCTCTGATAAAAATCGGCAAAGACAATGAGCTATGGATGCATGATCAGCTAAGAGGCCTTGGTAGAAACATTGTTCTTCGAGAATGTGATGAGGAACGAAAAAAACAGACTCGGTTGGGGAACCATGAGGAAGGTTTGGACGTGGTGATGGAAAAGAAGGTAAATTTGCATTTCAATAACTTTATCCCCATCAAGCTGACAATTTCATGCCTTTTCACTGTGATTGTTTCCTCAATAATATTTAAGGGAAGTTAGTTTATTATCTCATTATTACTGTTACAACTTGTTTTTTGGTTATACAAATGCTTAGATTTATCTTTCATGTTCGGAAAGACGATTATACTTGTTCAATATAATATACTTGCCCTTTTGTTTTACTATCGCAGGGAACCAAAAAAATTGAAGCTCTTTGTCGAAAATTTGATCCTCAGTTGCTCTACTATTTTGCCAATGAAGAAGTTGAGAGGCTATCTAATCAAAGATACCCTGAAGTGAGGATTTTCCAGCATAACTGGCCTTCAAATGATTTCCCAGCCAATCTACAAAACAATACGCTTGTGCTTTCCAAGTTGAGATCGCTTTCGTGGCATCATTTTCCCATAGAAGTTCAGATCACCAATTTTTCTATGATGAACATAGTCATTCTGCATTTGGTGCATTGCCCTAATTTAATTGATGTTCAAAGCATTGAAGGCTTGGCGAGTCTCAGAATTTTGAAGCTCATAAAAATTCCGCTACTAAAGAGATTACCCGATCTATTCAACGTGAAGAAGCTCAATGAACTGCATTTGGGGCACTGCCACAATCTAATGGACGTCCAAAGCATTGAAAGCTTGGGGAATCTCAGAACTTTGAAGCTCATAGAAATTCCGCTGTTGAAGAGATTTCCTGATTCATCAAACTTGAAGAAGCTCACTGAACTTCACTTGCGGTATTGTTGTGGACTAACTGAAATAAAAAGCTTTGCGGGTTTGGAGAATTTGATGATGTTAAAGCTAGGAGAACTTCCTCTACTTGAGAGATTGCCCAATTTATCAAACTTGAAGAAGCTTACACAACTTGACCTACGCCGATGTCACAATCTTGTGAAGATTCAAGGAAGATTGGAATCATTGGAAGACTTGTGCATAAAAGGATGCAGATCTTTAGATGAGGTGGTTGATCCAGCTTCGAGTTTCAAGAAACTAAAATCTTTGCGGATACATGATTGCAAGAAGTTACATCTCGACAGGATATGGGTCTCGAAATTCGAAATATTTGATGGAGTATATGAAAATTCGACATGTTTGATACTGAGTAAGGTAGGCATTTGTGTTTGTCAGCTAGGTAGACAATTCTTTTTGCCATCCCTTCCATAGTGAAAATTAACAGACATAATGTACACATTTTGTCTAATCGAGAATTGATCAGATTATCCTCTTGTCAATATAATCTGAGTGGAATTAGTTTTTCTACAAATACAACTAGTAATTCTGTCAAAAACAAGAGTTGATTAGGTCATCCTCTCGTCATGAATTAATTGGAGTTTTACCAAGTAGAGTAGATCAACATCAAGGACTCTTGTCAACATGTCAATACTCATTGTGCACACTCAATATTGTATCTTCTGAAAAGCAATTGCACTTGATAAAACCAAACAGCATCTTGAGAGATCGAACCAATGGGTGCCTCGGTGCTTAATGAGTGGGTTGACCATCACTACAAAAAAACAAGGATTTAGCCACGGAAATTAGCGACGAATAATTTTTCGTGGCTAATTTGCGACAAAAAAAAATCCATGGCAAATTTGCGACAGAATTTGCCACGAAAAAAAATCCGTGGCTAATTTGCGACGGAATTAGCGACGAATTTTTTTCCGTTGCTAATTTGCGACGAAAAAAAATGTCGTCGCTAATTTGCGACGGAATTTGCCACGAAAAAAAAATTGTGGCTAATTTGCGACGGAATTTGCCATGAAAAAAAATTCGTGGCAAATTTGCGACGAATTCTTTTTCCGTTGCTAATTTGCGACGAAAAAAAATATCGTCGCTAATTTGCGACGGAATTTGCCACGAAAAAAATCCGTCACTAATTTGCAACGGAATTTGCGACGAAAAATTATTCGTTGCTAATTTGCGACGGAGTTAGCGACGGATTTTTTTTCGTCGCTAATTTTGCGACGTAATTTCCTTCATGATATTTGCTCAACAGTGTTAAAAGCATCACACATGGAGAAACTGGAGAAAGACATTCTAATTATTCTTTGCAATTTAGAAAGGATATTTCCTCCATCGTTTTTTGATTCAATGGAGCATCTCTTAGTTCACTTGCCTTATGAGGCCAAAGTTGCAGGTCCCGTCCAATTTCGATGGATGTATCCATTTAAGAGATAAAAAAATTTTCAAAATAAATTTCAAAATACTTTATTATTTATTATGTTCTGATAAACTTCTTTCTATTGCAACAAGGTTCTTATATCATTTGAAGAAAAAAGTGAAGAATAAGGCATGTGTTGAAGCTTCAATTTGTAACGCATATATTGTGGAAGAAGTGACAACATTTACATCATACTATTTTGAGCCGCACGTGCAGTGCAAGAGGCGGAGAGCAGGAAGAAATGATGAGGGTCCCATCGATCCCAATTGCAAATCATTCTCTATTTTCAATTATCTCGATCGACCAAGCGGCGCATGTAAGCTTAACAGGCGAAGAACAACAGGCAGCCCATACATATATTTTACTGAATTGTCAAGAAGTGGAGCCATACTTCCAATAAGTGTATATTTGCAAATATATGTATTGCGTGTCAAATATTTACTAATATATAAATGTAAATTGTTAATAGGATTTTTCAAAATTCAATATATGGACTACCACCAAATGAGTTTGACCGTTTATGCGATAAACAATTTGCAGCATGGTTCAAAACATATGTAAGTTGTCTATAGACCAAAACCAAGTTATTAATATTTTATACATCATTTAAATATATATTATTGACTTTGCGTGTGTGATATTAGGTTCACAGTAATCATGATCAAGTTGAAGAGCAATGATTGTTATATTATCTGTCATGAGGTCCACAGTCGAGCATACGAACTTGGCCAGCATATTTCATAAATGGGTATAATTTTCACACTCAAGAATATGGAATAGGAAAAGCCACAATGAATAGTGGTGTGTGTGATCGGTCATCCAATTGTGGTAATTCAAAAGATGATTTTTATGGCTTGTTGGATGAAATCATCGAGATAGAGTACCCCGGACCATTAATGCGGGTTGTGTTATTTAAGTGCATATGGTTCGACCCCGTCAAAGGAATGAAGGTGCATACGAAATTTAATTTGGTTAAAATAAATCTCAAGAAAAGGTATATGAAATATGAACCATTTGTGTTGGCACAACAAGCAATTCAAGTATATTATGCATCATATCCTAGTTTGAAACCTGACAAAGCTGATTAGTGGGCTGTATGTAAAATCAAAGCATGAAGAAAAATCGAGGAACACTGGAAGGATACAGCATATCAACAAGAGGAAGTTTGTAACGCGGTTCAAACCGAGGAATATTACATTCCTACTCTACGAGATCCATGTGGAGCAATGATAGATATAGATCTAACCGAAATTCGCGAATCAAATTTAGAAGGTGTTGCAGAATCTGATTTTGAGACAGAGGATGATGAGGATGATGAGGATGATGATGATAATGATGATGACGATGATGACGACGATGATGCTCAAGAAGAAGATCAAGATCAAGATCAAGATCAAGACGAAGGTGAAGATGAAGATTTAGATTTTTGAGATTTTTTACTAATTATGTCGTAATTATTATTATTATTATTATTATGACAAGAGTTTATTGTTGTTGTCATATTTATTATTGTTGTTGTTGTCGTAATTATTAGTATTGTTGTTGTTGTTGTTATTATTATTATTATTATTATTATTATTGTTAATTAAACGTTATTGTCGGGAAAAAAATGAATTAGGCGTGTGTGGGCTAGTAGAAATGAAATTCGTGGCTAAATCCGTGGCAAATTTGCGACGGATTTATCAATGAATTTCATAAAAAAATTGCCCACAATTCATTTTTTATGAAATTCGTGGTAAACTCCGCGGCAAATTTGCCACGGATTTTGCCACGAATTTTAAAAAAATGGCCACAAACATGCCTAAGTAATTTTTCATGAAATCCGTGGCAAATTTGCCACGGATTTTAGCCACGAATTTCATAAAATGTGAATTTTTGATATTTTATGAAATTCGTGGCTAAAATCCGTGGCAAATTTGCTACGGATTTTAGCCACGAATTTCATAAAAAAATGAACGTAGGCATGTGTATGGGCATTTTTTAAAATTCGTGGCTAAAATCCGTGACAAATTTTGTCACGGATTTTAGCCACGAATTTCATAAAAATGAATTTTTGGCATTTTATGAAATTCGTGGCTAAAATCCGTGGCAAATTTGCTACGAATTTTAGTCACGAATTTCATAAAAAAATGAACGTAGGCATGTGTATGGGCATTTTTTAAAATTCGTGGCTAAAATCCGTAGCAAATTTCTTCCCTCTCCCCCGCACCCCCCACACTCCCAGACCTCTCGCGCTCGCTAGGGTTTTAGGTATCCCCTTCCCCCCGCACTTCCTCCCGCGACTCCTCCTCGCCCGTGGCCTCCGGAGCCCTAGAGGAAATCGAGCCAGAGAAGAGCAATCTCCGATTCGATCCCTCCCGGAGCTCACCGTCCATGGCGATCATCTCCGACTTCGAGGAGGAAGAGGAGAAGCAACCTGGGGCCAAGCCCTCGGCCTCGTCCTCGGCCTCCTCCTCTGCCGCGGCGGAGTTCATCGCGAGGTTCGATCCGTCCAGGCCACTGGGGTTCATCGAGGAGGCCTCAAGTTCGTGGCCGAGCGGAGCGATTTCCTCGCGCATGAGGCGGCGGAGAGGGACGTCGCGGCGGTGTTGAGGGCGGTGAGGGAGAAGCAGAAGCTGAGGTAGGTCGAGAGGGAGAAGGAGAGGGAGCGGGAGAGGGCTAAGAAGGCGGCGGCGGCGGCTAAGAAGGTGGAGGAAGAGAAGAAGGTGCAGGAGGTGGAGATGAAGGATGCGGAGGAAGAGAAGGAGGAGAAGAGTGGAGCGATAGGTAAGGGCTTTTGATTTTTCTTGGACAGTGTCGTGATTTGTTGCTTGCTACGCATGAGCGCGATGAGTGCCTGTCGAGACGCTGCTGGGGTTGAGACATCTATATAGCTTAGATGAGAAGTACATTACATAGTGATCGCTCATGATGTGGCTCTTTTCTCCTGCTATAGTTAGGCTGTGACGGTTTCGTGGCCGTAGTCATCTATATAGCTTGGATGTTTTCTCTGGTTGGCTATTTAATGGCGATGGGCAGGGAAAATGTTTCATTCTATTATGCTATCGATTTCGCTAAAGTGTGGATATTCTTTGATGGGTACTTGCTCGTTTGTTCAGCAATCTGAACTCTCCCGAATAATTAAATTTCTCTTGTGTTGATCTCTCCTATAATCTGTTTAAGCGTGCATTGGCTTATTCAAGTATTCTTTTTTTTTCTGAGATGGAAGGTACTATTGCCCGTACTCATGTTGGTCTCGAAGATAATCACAGCACAGCTTCGAGTTTTGCTGTGGCACTTGGCAACAGCAGTTGGTCTGATCTTCCGTCTCCAAGCTCTTGGAACATTGATATTCTCGTAGATTCAATCAAGCAGCTTGTGAGTTTGACATTTCTGATTCAATCTTTGGCTTTAATGGTATGCGTATAGTACACTTTTAGAAGCAATTCTTTGAATACAGGCGCCTGGAATCAATTGGTTATCAGTAATTGAAAGCCTGGATCATGAAGGATTCTACTTGCCTAATGAGGAAGCATTTTCTTTCTTCATGTCTGTTTATCGATGTGCTTGTCAGGTGTGTTTGCATGTCTTGTCTAGTTTTTGGAAATTGTTTTGCCTGAACATGAAGTTCTATTATGAGCCCTAGCAACTTATCTGCTGAAGTTTATGGAATCTTGAACTTGGGTTGTGCAGGATCCTTTTCCTCTCAAGGCCATATGTGGGTCTGTCTGGAAGAATATTGAGGGCCAGATATCATTCTTAAAATATGCTGTGTCAGCTCCTCCCGAAGCATTTACCTTTGCTCATTCTGCGAGGCAGCTGGTATGTGCTATAGAACTTGTAATCCTTCCCTTTATTGTTTATTTGGTTCTAATTATATGGTAAAATTCTGTGTAGGCTTATGTTGATGCGATATATGGTCATAAGCTCCAGCTTGGACATGCAAATCATGCTTGGTTGTGCCTTGACCTCTTAGATGTGTTGTGTCAAATTGCTGAGGCTGGTTACGCTGGATCTGTTCGCGCAATACTTGAATACCCTCTCAAATACTGTCCAGAAGTCTTGCTTCTTGCAATGGCACATATTAATGTATGCAATTGGAAATGCATTGACACTTTTCATCGTTTGTCTTGATATAATCATCCTGAATTTGAATCTATGTATTCCTGTGCTTGTAGACTGTATATAATCTCCTGCAGTCTGAAGTCTCCCTTGCCGTGTTTCCCATGATAATGAAAAATGCTGGGGGTGTCGGCATGATCCTTTACCTCTGGCATGTTAACCCGATTCTTGTGTTGAGGGGGTTTGTTGATGCTGCGGGTCTTGATCCAGACTGCATGACTAGAATACTGGACATTTGTGAAGAGCTTAAGGTGAGAGACAGCCGGAAGTTTTTACTGATCCATCCTCTAGGATTTTTTTATGCATTATATTGCTCAGATACCCCGACACTTCTTGTCTTTGTCTTTTCCCCATTAAATGGCTAATGCATTAGACTTATTCACAGTGGACTACACCCTGCGTTTGCAAAGATGGGTTAAAAATATCTTCATGGATGTCTGATTGCATTCCTTGATAGGCGAGTGATCTTTACACTGTTGACCTTATTGTATGTTTTGCTATCAGTGAACCTATAAAAACTGGTATTGGACTATCCTCTACTGAAAATTGTAGATAAGGGTCGAGATCATGTCTCCTTTGGTGCCCTGAACCAATGTAATGAAATGTATGAAGTGATATTAAGTTGCCAATCCAGCATTCTTATCACTGATGCAATTGCTGGATTCCAGAAAATGCTCTGCATGGATCCTAGAAGAAGCAAGATGCTCTGCAAGAACTTCATGATCTTATTACCTCAAAGAGATCCTGAGCATGGCAAAATACCCTTGAGAGGATTATGTTCAAGTACATTGAGCTATGTGTTGATATGCGGAGGGGGAGATTTGCCAAGGATGTTCAAGTACATTGAGCTATATGTTCAAGTACATGGAAAATGTAAATGAATGTATTTCATTTTCATATTATTATAATAGTTTGATCACATTGAGCTATATGTTCAAGTACATGGAAAATGTAGATGAATGTATTTCATTTTCATATTATTATAATATTTTGATGTTCTTAAGTGCTTAATCAATGTTAAATACAAATTCTAGAAATTAATTTTGCTTTAAATTACATTTAAAATCGAATAAGAAAATGAAATACATTCATTTTGGTGGGTAATTTAAATTACCCACGAATTTTGCCACGAATAAGTTAGTCGCAAAAAACTGACAAAAAAAAAATTTGGTGGCAAATTAGTCACGAATTTTGCCACGAAATGTGTTCGTCGCAAATTAGCGATAAATTTTGCCATGAATAATTAGCAACGATTTTTGCTACGAAAATATTTCGTCGCAATTTCGTGACCAACAAAAAAAAATTTTGAAAAAAATAGCGACGAATTTTGCCACGAATATAGTTTGTGGCAAATTAGCGACGAATTTTGCCACGAATATTTAGCGACGAATTTTGCCACGAATAATTTGCCACGAATAAAGTTCGTGGCAAATTAGCGACGAATTTTGCCACGAATATATTTCGTGGCAAATTAGCGACGAATTTTGCCACGAATAAAGTTCGTGGCAAATTAGCGACGAATTTTGCCACGAATAATTTGCGACGAATTTTGCGACGAATTTTGTTTCGTGGCAAATTAGCCACGAATTTTGCCACGAATAATTAGCGACGAATTTTGCAACGAATTTTTTTCGTCGCAAATTAGCGACGAAAATTGAAATTTTTCGTCGCAAAATTTTGCGACGGCCTATTAGCGACGAATTTTTTTCCGTCGCTAATTTCGTCGCAAATTCGTTTAGCGACGAATTTTGCCAAATTTTTCGTGGCAAAATTCGTGGCTAAAACCAACTTTTTTTGTAGTGCATTTCGATGTCTCCAGGTGGAAGACTCGTTGATCTTCCCGAACTTATGACATGACTTATATTATAAGTACACTCTCTGGTTGCATTTTTGCTATATTATGGGTGGAAAACTTCCAAAGTCGTAAGCATTTGTTCCTTGTATATAGTGGGCAAAGAAAATATACTTATGATATCAAAAAGTTATTAAACAAAGAATATGTGCCTGCCTGTTATATCACCAAGAAAAAATTACCTAAATACATATTGAATTAGCATCTAATCAACCTAGCTACATTTCATAATCAAAATTAAGACTTCATATTGTTAATTTTCGTCATAGGTTCACTTACCTAAAAATCGGATAAATAATTATGCATTTGGGCTCATTGAGAAAAATATAAGGCAATTTTGATGAATATTGTTCGAGACAATACCAATCAACACACTCACTATATCCAACAGAATGCATAAACACACCACATTCTTTTGGTTATTTATTTGCATTTTGGTGACTTTTTAATATTTCAATATTTTTTGTTTAGTAGTTATTACTATCCCAAAATATATTTTTACAACATCAACAAATTCAAAGTATTGTATGCATCACACTTTAAGATATATCTCATTGAATCTTTATTGTAACATCAAAACATCTCACGCTCCTTTTAATTTTAGATAAAATTTTCTCATTAAGACGTTAAAAGCCATCAATATTTCACTAGTTTGATATTAATGACGGTGAAATAATTGAAAAAGTCATTAATATATTGTACGAATACTAATTCAATCCTAAACTTTCCAATCTAGACAATGTATTCCTAAACATTTTGACGATTTTCCAACATTGTCCGCTCAGCCAATTTAGGTCGGAAATCGCTGACGTAGCAGTCTAGTCAGTGCTAGCCATCCTACATGGCACAGTCGGCAATCCAACACATACGACACCACCCAAAACGACGTTGTTTTAAGAAATTTTATAAATGTTCTCTTTTCTTTTCTTTTCTTTTCTTTTTCCTTTTGGGATAAGTGCACAAGAAGTCTTAAAACTTGAGTCAAAGTGCAATCAAGTTCTAAAACTTTCATGAAGTGCAATCAAGTCTCTTTGTTAACTCCGTCCAATTTGATTAACAGAAAATGCTAACGCGTCATTTTTTTTACTTGATTAAGATGCCTAGTGCTAACGCGACGCCAAATCAAAAAATAATTTTGAAAATTTCAAAAAAATAAAACATAAAAAATGAAAAGAAAAAGAAAAATACCATGAAAGAAAAAAATGTATGAATTAAAAAAATTTAAAAAGCTAGCTCTCTTTTTGTTTTTTTTTAAGAATGGAAGACCCAGCCTCCTTGGGCTGCTAGTGAGGGCCGGCAACACCTGTTGGGTGTTTGTGAGGGTCAGTGAGCACCTCCAGCCTTCATTGCTCAGAAGCGAGGCCTTGCAGGCCCTTGTCTGCATCACACGGTGATGTCTGCGTGACACGAGGAGTGTAACGACCCGGTTAGATGAGGGCGGAAAGTGGTCACCGCGGCCAGAGGGCCTGGACAAAGAGCAGCTCCTAGCAGACTCTTAGGATGACGAAGAGGGCAGAAATAAATCGAATTGTGCACCGAATAGTGGAGAGCGATTCTGGGATATATATATATATATATATATATATATATATATATATATATATATGAAAATTGAAATTAACTCACGGATGAGCCTTTTATTGTAATAGCAATGCTTAGCTTTGGAACTCCAAAGTTAAGTGTGCACAAGTGGAAGCACTCCCAAGATAGGTGAGTGGACAATACCTCAAGTAAGTTAATCCATGAATATCATGAGAAGGGCTTGCAAGCGTAATGCACAAGAGATCTAATGCTTATTTATGAACATAACAATAGTTTAGTAAAACTCATGTTGTATGGCGATGGTTTCTCAAATTTATGTCGCCATCATCTGGGGCTGCTGCCCCAAATTTTTAGTTTTTGGTTGTGAGAGCTAAACTATATCTCAAGATCGCTCTTTTTCTTGTTCCTAAACCAACACCGCTCCAGATTCTCAAAATGGTGTTCATTAATTTGTTGTCTAATATAAAGCGTGAGTAGTGTAGAGGGAACAAAGTTTCACAATGTTGGGAAGTTCGCAATTTCCCGATTTCGATTGCACATCCTGAAACTAGGGATCGCAAGCATCCTAATGAAATAATTGGGTAGTGTTCTCATGTCATGTCGAGAATTGTCATCCATACCTTGAACATTCTTAAATCATAGCAGTGATAGTAGCATCTTACATATGAAAATAAAAATATTAGCTCAATAATGGATACACAACATAGATTGGTTTGGTTCAATTGAAATCAAATCCATACTAGTTGTCTGTCAGGAAATTGGGCGGATAATAGAATAGGTGCCAATTTTCACTTCGCTTAGTTCGATACATCAATTCAAATACACCTTGTGTTAATATACAAAATTATAATTTACTCAATCCTCGCGTCAATCCTAATAATGTTGGAATAATTAGGTAGAAAATTTGCTACATGTGAAGGCCTCCACACACACACATATATTTGATTCTCCATTCAATCTGTCCAATAAAGATTATTGATGAATGGAGGAGGGCAAGTGCTTTGGAGGCTTTGCTAATTGCATTGGCATTTGCTCTGCAATCAAAGCTCAACTATGAGCTGTTGTTCAGGGGCTTTAGTTAGCTTGCAACCTGAACCACCGTAGAATCATATTCGAGAAGGATTCCACTTCGATTATGTCCTTAATATGATTGACAAACGACTCATCTGGGTTATCCATGGCTTCTTTGGTTAAGCGAATTCGCTTAATTTCGTAGAGGCAATGGCAAGTCAAGTTCCAAGTTACTTAGAGAGAGGGGAATACTTGTGCTGATTGGATTGCAAACTATTCTGTTTTTGGTCGAAAAGCAAAATATTTCATTCATTAACTAAAGAAAGGATAACATAAGTTATGGATTTCTGAATATAAAAGATCCCATAAAAGTAATGGCGGCTTTACGAGCCAATTTTACAGTGGGGCTTTCTTGTGATGAGTCTTGACAATCCAGTCTACCACTTGATTTGATTCGCGTTGGCTGTAGACCAACCCTATAGTTTTTGACTGGGAAAGCTTCTGTTTGCATTCTTTAAGGATGGCTCGAAGCTCCCACGGGCCTGGAGTCTGGCCCATTATAATGTTCACCAAAGATAAGCTATCAGAGCTCACCACTATGCGCAGATCAACAATTCACTGCAGATTAGTTTCCCTTCTCCACATATCAGTTTCATCTTCTAAGTACAATAGAGCCGCATGCAAACATAGGGCTTCGATTTCTAGCACCGAGGAGGCGACTACCCTTTTAGCAAAACTACCCACTACTCTCCTAGTAGAATCTCGGCAGATCCCGGCAATGGCTCCCTCCCTCTCTCCTTCGACGATTGACCCGTCAATGTTGAGTTTTACGCTGCCGGTCTTTGGAGGGGTCCATGAAATAGGTGAGCTCCCCTTTCGCATTTCTCTTTTGATCACTTTGGGGTTTCAACGCTTGAGGTTTTTATCTAAGGCGCATGATTGGCTGGCTATGCCTTACTATGCTATTAGATCTCGAGAATGTATGGCTTTTCATGATATTCCTCCAAGTGGTTGATCTATTTTTTTATAGGAGGTTTTGGCTGGCACCTTGATGCCTCATTCATGTACAACTATGCCTTACTAATTTAATGGTCTCTAAGCCGCGTTTTTTCTCAAAACTAAGGAAATTACTTCTGAAATGAGTTTTGTTGTGGATATGAGTTTTGCAATGTACAATTCCGTCGAAATTGAATGATGGGTTCTATCAGGAAATTTCAAAATGGAAACAGTTAAAAGAATGGTCAAATGGTATAAACACATGGGGAATCTTCATAATCCTACCATGAAAAAGTTATGCGCATCCCCAAAATCGTGGGGCAATTGCCAAGTCGTCAAATTTCCAATAACAATGTGGGGTTATTGCTTGTTTGATTCATGCTTATCTTTGTTATTATATATTAATATGAATATGTTTCTAACAATTCAAGAGGCTTTATATCTACTACAAAGTGTAATCGCCTATAAGAGGTTAATATTCAAATTAATGGTTGTAACTGGATTTCCATAGCTTTAGGCTTCATGATTGCACGTCGACCTTATCCGTGTGTGGTTACAACTTTTCAATTGCCATTGGACTTAACCATTAATTGGTATCTCACTTGGTCTTCAGTTTTTATATTCAATAATTATCCAGATTTATTAGGTAATAATCATCAACCAATCGGCATCGTATGCCGGATAACCATATCATGGTCATCGATGATAATAGTCATCGACAAGCATCTCCACTATCGATAACTCATCGATAGTATAATCATAGTTAACACCGAGTTATATATCTATTCGACTCGGCATCATGTTGATTAAAACTTCCTAGCCATTTTTGGGCGTCAAGAGCAACGTATTTTATATCCATATGGAAGGGCAACAGAAACAAGAGAAAAAGAAATATTACAATAATAAATTGGGGAAATTTAATTTTCATTGCTACATAAAACAATATCGGAAGAGTATACTAACATTCAAAAACTGAAATAAAGTGAAAAAATTGCATAAATAGTATTATAAGTAGATAAAAAATATATACATATATCAAAACCCTCATTTCATCCTTTTCAATTTACTTATATATATTGTCTAATTAACTCAAGTCTGTCCTTCCTCATGTGGAACACACGTCAAATTACCCTATTTGGATAAGGGCATACCTAATGAAATTCACACTTCCGGACCCCTTTATCTTATTAACAAATAATTACGACATTAAAAATAAAATGTCTTTTATTATTTTTAGGCGTTTCGATGAGCTTGCAAGCATAAGGAAGGCAATTAACAATTTATGCGAGCCCCTAACGTAAATAGCGAGTTCATATGTGTGCATGCAACCATAAACAATAATTAATGAAATTTTTGTCGCTGAAGTTCGAGTAAAAATTGAAGACCCTCATGAGTTATATAAGCATCATATTTGGAGTAAGCCAAAAAAAAAACACATATAGCTTATGAAAATACATATATTCCATTGGACGTTTCGAACAATGTATTTTCTCTCTTCAAAACGAAAGGATACAAAATAGAAAAAAGCCACAAAGTGGCGGAGTCAATCCCACTGTCACCCATTTTATACTTATCCGTCCACGAGTATCTATGTTCACTGAAGGTTTATTACGACATGTGTTTGGTTCAGTTTTCCGAAGAAGTTTTGGGCCTCCAAAGCTCCTCGGGGAAAAATATGAGTTGTTTGGCAATTTTTTTGGCACCCCTAAACCTTCGTTAACTTATAATGTATCCACTTTTGTCAGACTATATATTACGAGTCCTCCAAAAAGAATGCTTATTCCAATCCTTTTGCAATAGCACTGGCTCCTGATACGTGATAGTTGCCTTACATTTACCACATTTTATGATTATTCCCAATACAATGCTTCTTCCAATCTGCCTGATAATTTACCAAAAAAAATTTCAAACATATTTGATGTGTTTTGTGCCCTTTCTGTCATTAGTCAAACTTTGGTCAACCTTGGGACAACTGTTTGATTTAGAAAAGATAAGGCAAAATTTGAGGTGCCAACATGTTTTACACAAACTACAGTTGAGGTCTCTCCCTTCTAATCGCATGGCTCGGAGAAAATCACAAGTTTTCCTGCCCTCAAGAATATGACCCTTAACTGTTCTATAAATATTTTTCTCCAAAATTTCGAAAACAAATAACATTTTTATATTACAAATTATGCAATAAATTATACTTTACTCTTCATAACAATACAAAGATCGTAAGTGCTTCACAATTATTGCGGTACATGTTAGAGCTGTGTTAGAAAAACATATTCCACATCGGAGATTTGATTTGGTGTTGAGAAATTAATATGTATTAATTTGCCCATAACTCATTGATTTAAACTTTTGTATGAATGTAGGTCTAACTAAATATATTGATAGTCTCGGATTTGGGCTCCCTCTCAATGATCTCCTCTAGTGAAGGTGGTTTCTGCTGCTCATCCCAACAACAATAATGAAAAGAAAATTTCATATTGCAAAAAAAAAAAAACAATTTGTGAAAGATGGCTCATTCTCTCAATGATCTCCTAAGGCAAAGGTGACTTCTAGTGCTCGTCCCTACTAATTCGTTTCGTCCGACCTGAACTAGTATGATCTTTCACGTCCATATTCAATTACAAATTTGGGCTTGGCATGTCTCTGGACCTAGGCTTCGAAAGCTCCAAAAACCTAGTCCAACTCGTAACATATTGTAAAAACCCTCAAAGTATGCACATTTCAATATTAAAAAATAGGTTATTCATTCCTTAAAACCCCATGAAAATCCTCAAACGTGTTCTCTTTCTCTCCTGCATATATTTCTTTCTACTGAAATTAACAAATAAGAAATATCTCTAAAAAAATAATCTGGCTAGGCGCAAACTGGACCAGATGGAACCGAAATTCTTTTAGTACAAAGGCCTGTGCCGACCCCTACATGAAGCTACCTCATGCCAAGGAAGCAATTGGGGTTAAAGAAGTTATGATGCACTGTCGGTCCACCATCTCTGTTTCTCTTCCTTCTAATTCTGTATGGCAAATATGCCAAATAATTGGCCTCATCTTTCTTTTCGATTGTTGTTTTTGTGGAAGTCACTTTGATTGCTTTTGATTGTAGAATCGCAGCTTTTATTTCCATGAAAGGGTCCTCCTGAATAAAAAATATATATTATGGAACTTTCGCTACCCCAATCATCCAGTAAACCCATTGATTTTAGGAATTTACACTTTTGAAAAAGGTGTGGGAAAAGCCATGTGAGATCAATGGGAAGCAGAGCGGGAAAGTAGGAAAAATATGTGCCGGAGACTCCTAAAGTCCCCTGTCAGCGTCCAAGACACTTCCTGCTAGTGATATCGTCAACCATGAGGGAAAGAGCAAGAAGAAGACCCGAAACACACGTCAAACTGCCTTATTTTGGATACCGGCATTGGTGATGATATTCACATATCCGTACCCCTTTATCTTATCACCGAGTAATACCTTAATCTCTCCAGGCGTTTTGATGAATTTACAAGTACAAGATAGACAATTAACAATTTATGCCAGCCCGTAATGTAAATAGCTATGTTCATACACGTGCATGCGATCACAAAACGATTATTAATGAAATTTTTTTGTTAATGAAGTTTGAGTAAAATTGAAGACCCTCGTGAGCTATATAAGCATCGAATTTCAAGTAAGCATAACAAATTATATAGCTCATAAGCATACTGATATTTCATTGGATGCTCTGAATAATGTATTTTGCCTTCTAAAAACAGGAAACACAAAAAAGTTAGATCCACGGGAAAAATCGAAAGGATACAAAACAGAAAAAAGGCACAAAGTGGCTTAGTTGAACTCAATCGAAAGGAAACAGACAATTAAGAATGCTTATTCCAGTCCTTTTACGACAGCACTAGCTCTTGTTAAGCGACAGTCGCCGTACGTTTACAACTTGTGAAGACTATTCCCACATAATGCCTCTTCCAATCTACATAATACTTTCCCATTAAATTTTTCAAATACCCCTTCTGTCATTGGTCAAAATTTGGTCAATTTTTGGTGAACTCTAAGGCAATTGTTTGATTTTAGAAAACGAAAGGCAAAGTTTAAGGTGTCGACATGTTTTGCACAAATCCTTCCTACGGTTGACGTTTCTTCCTTCTAATCGCATGGCCAGGACAAAGTCACGATTTTTCTTGCCCTCAAGATTATATGACAGTTTTTCGATTTTTCAATAAATCATACTTGTACATTAGAAGTTACGAAATAAAAGTGCTCCACAATTATTGAAGTACAAGTGTGAGCCGTGTTAAAAAGAAATCTCACACTAGAGATTTGATATGGTGTGAGGAAGTTAATATATGTTAGCTCGTCAATAACTCATTGACATAAATTCTTGAGCGAAGGCAGATCCAATTTAATATATTGATGAGTTTGGATTTGTAAACCCTCTTAATAATCTCCTCAGGCAAAAGTATTGCGCTTTTGCTACATGTCCCTATAACAATAATGAAAAGCAGAATTCGCATTCCACAAAGAAAAAACCAAATTGTGAAAAGCGGCTCAATCGTTTCATCCTTGCTGATCTAGTTCCGTCCTTCCTGCCAATATTCAATTGGAAATTTGGGCTTGGGCAACTCATTATTATGTTTTGAAAACCCTAAAACCCCTTGAAAATCCTTGAAGGCATTCATCTTCGCTCTTGTATATACCGAAATTAACAAATAAGGAAAATCTCTGAAATTTTTGTTTTTTTAACAGATCTGGCTAGGCTCAAACTGGGCAAGATCGAACCAAAAATTATGGGTACAAAGGCCTGTGACAGCCCCTCCAGGGAAGCTATCTCATGCCAGAGAAACAAGTGGAGTTTGAGGTTTTTTAAAGCACTTCTGGTCCACTATCGCTGTTTATTTCCACTGAAAAAAAATATATATTATGGAACTTTCGTGACACAATCAATCAATGAACCGATTGATTGTGGGAATTTATACTTTTGAAAAAGTCGTGAGAAAAGCTATGCGAGATCAATGGGAAGCAAAGGGTAAAAGTAGAAAAAGAAACCGTGTGGTAGACTCATGAAGTGCGCTGTCAGCGTCCAAGACACTTTCCTTCATAGTGATATCGTTGACCAGGAGAGGAAGGGCAAGAAGACGAGCTGGAGCTAATGAGACTGAAGAGCCGTAGAGAAAGAAGCTGATTCCTGCTGCCATAGCACGGCATAATGACGGGAATCCTGGGTAAGCTGTGGCTATGTTTCCGTAACAGTAAAGACCATGTGAGATCAATGGGAAGTAGAAAAGAAACCACGTGGAAGACTTGTAAATTCCGCTGTCGGTGTCCAAGACGCTCCTAAAGTCCACCATTCCGGTTTTCTTCCTCCTGATTATGCACGGCAAATACGCCAAATGAACCACTTTCTTATTCGACCAAAAAAAAAAACAAACTACTTTCTTCGTTCATTTTGTTACTGTGTGAAGTCAACTTTGGCCGGTTGGTTTACTCCAAACGAAAGGGTCCCCTAAAACAGTAACATTGTGGAAATTTTGGCGGACACAATCATTCAATCAACCTATCGATTCTAGGTATTAAAAATTCCCAAAATGGTTGTGGAAAAACTGTGTGAGATTATTGGGGAGTAGAGCGGGTTACCGATTATATATCTTTTACATAATACTTCTTTAGAGGATGTACTTTCCCTTTCGTCATCCTAAACTCTCCAAGTCGTATGATTCGTAATATTTCACAAAAGAGTGTACTCTGCCTGAGTTAATAGTAAATTTCTTGTCTTATTGTATGTAAATTACCTAATGGATTCAATTATTTTTACAGAAAGTAATTATCCTCATTAATAGTAATTTACTTGTAAAATATGCTTTCGTAACTTTTCTTTGGAGGACGTACTTTTCCTTTTGTAATTGTAAGTTTTGTGGGTCTTATGATTTGTATTATTCCACAAAAATATTATCTACAAAAGTTAGTAATGAATTTCAATTATCCTATTGTTTGCAAAATATCTAATTGATCATACTTTCTATTATATATGGTAAAATTTTGCAACCTATGATTCAGTAATTTTCCTTGTAACTTTTCTTAATCAAGTGTAGGTTTGATCATCTTTAGATCTGTAACTTTCATTTAATATCAGTAAGTTACGATTTAAAACCAATTTTGCAGGTAACCAGCTGCATTTTTTAAAGTAGATTCTGACGGACCATTTTATGAACTTTCATGTGTATGCGGGTTTTTGGCCCAAAAAAAAGTATATATGTGTGTGTGTGTTTTGTGTGAGGGTGCACGTGCAATGCTCATTGATACTAATTTTTTTACGGAAAAATTGTCCAAAAAGTTTTAAACTTATTGTAAGATAATCAATTTAATCCTAAATTGTAACGACCAGAGGACCCACCTTAGTACGATATTGTCCGCTTTGGGCCGGAGTCCTCACGGATTTAAAACGCGTACAGGATAGAGGCGCAGCCTCCCCTGCCATCCCTCATCCCGCGCCCGTCGCCTTGGGTCTGGGTCGTCATATTCTCCCTCCCTTACGGGCCCTCGCTGTGGCCCCACATGCGATTGGGAGTTGGCTCTGATACCACTTGTAACGACCCGAGGACCCACTTTAGCACGATATTGTCCGCTTTGGGTCGGAGCCCTCACGGATTTGAAACGCATCGTACTAGGTTAAGGTTCCTCAAGCCTTATAAGTAAGGCTAAGGCTCTCTCCCTAGGCAATGTGGGACAAGAGACATGCGTTTAGCCTCGCCCTGCGCACGTCCAGGGTAGAGGCACAACCTCCCTTGCCATCCCTCATCCTGCGCCCGTCGCCTTGGGTCTGGGTCATCACATAAATCTTTCAATTTTGTCAACACAGTCCTAAACATTTTAACAACTTGTTAATTCAGTCATAAACCATTCAATTGTGCAAATTTAATCCTAAACCTTTTGACAATATGCAAATTTAGTCCCAAAACTTTTAACGAATTGCCAAAATAGTCCTTCTGGCTAATTTTGGCCAGAAATCGTTGATGTGACAGTCCAATCGGGATTAGTCGTCCAACGTGGTGCGGCTGGTGCTAACGTGAATAATTTTTTTTATTTAAAAAAAATTCTATTTTTTATTATTTTATCGATTATTTTATTTTTTATTCTTTTCTTTTCTTTTCTTCTTCGTTGTGTTAGCAAGGCCTTCGGCTACTAGTCGTGGCCGGTGGGTGTCACCAGCCGGCGACCACCGTCGACCCCTGGGCGAGGGTCATGGCTCTCATCGAATTTGGGCGATGGCTCATGAGCCCTTGTTGCGGCCCTCGCCCGCCCTCACTGTGGGCCTGGGCATGGGCCGCGACTCCCTCGCCTCAACATATTTGGAGAGGGCGTTGCGAGCCCTCACCCAAGGGTCAGCTGTGGTTGCCGGTGGCCTTGTTGACTCAATGAAGAAGAAACGGAAAAAAAAAAGGAAGATAATAAAAATAAAATAAAAAATTTATCTACGTCCCGTAGGATGGCCGGCACTAACTGGACCGGCACTAACTGGACCGTCACATTAGTGATTTCCGATCAAAATTAGCCAAAATGACAACTTTGGCAATTCGTTAAAAGGTTTAGGACTATAGTAGCGAGTAATCAAAATATTTATGATTTAATTGATAAATTGAAAGATTTAGACCTGAATTGTTACCGTACGATAAGTTTAGAATTTTTTTAAATAATTTTCTCAATTTTTTGCTATTCCACGCGAAGCCAATCATAAACAAATATTTTTTTTAATGGTTCTGATTCCAGGCCGTACAATAGGTTTCGCATAAGATACTGGCTGCACTGTAAGCTTTCCATTGCGCGTTCATGTACCAATAGGAGTATCGCGACATGCGGTCAAAAAGATGAAAGCAACACTTCAGAGCTATTATGTCATCCAGCTGGATTGAGTTTTCAATTATTTCCAATATTTAATTAGGTCATTAGTGGAATGCCGAAAGATATTAGTGGAAACAACGTTCCGTACTAATTAGGTCATTAGTACTATGGATGTTCCGTCCAATTCCTTCACTACATATGCTTAGTAAATTTCAATACAGAAAAGTATTAACCAAAAAGAGGGGATAAAGAATGAAGAAAGCTGTTGTGCTTGGGTGGTGAAGCCAGAGCCAAACCAAACGTGTGCATTGCAATTTGCATTCATTGCATAAGAAGTAATGCGGATGAACAACCTGTGCCGAACGATCGGCAATAAGAACAACAGCAGTAAATTGTCATCGGAGAAAAATGCGACCACGAAGAAGCCGCAACTTGTGGGCTATGCACGTACCCTTAAATTATTATCATTGTGAAGTGCGCGACACGACACATTCCCTTTCTTTATAGGAGAGGTTCTTTTTTTTTAATCAATTCCTCATTATTTTGTAATGTATCCTTACAGGTAGAGCAAGAAGGTCCATGTTCTCTATTTTTCTGTTTTCAAATTGGTTTTGAGAGGCGAAGCGAAAAAATTGTAATTAAAGAGCGCAGCATATTTAAGATTTAAGTATATAATAAAAAGAGAAATGATTGGATGATAGTTTTAATTTACTGTGAGAAAAACAGTTTGTTATGAACCACAAAAAAAATAACAAATAATTATAAATTGTTGTGGGATCTACTTCTTCGAGAATTTATGACTCACAACATGCTATTAATCTCATAGTGGCCCAAAAACTGTTATGCTAGCAAAACCCTAATAAAAACTTGCCGCATCTTTACGTAAATAAGATTTTATATTTCGGCTTTCTTATATCTCTTGTGTCATTATGATTTCATATGAATATTACTTGAATCTTCGCTTGCTACTGTACGAGATTAATTCATTTATTGACAGAAAGAAGAAGCAAAAAAAAATTTCTGGGTTGTTAACCAAATATGGGTGGGTTGTTCCTCTTCTTCTCTTTAGAACTGGACTAGTGCTTTGCTTTATTTTTTTCCTTTGTTTCTTCTGTTTTTGGTAGGCTGCACTCTGTAGCCTTTGGTGCTCTTCAAAACATCTGAAGTTACTATTACCATTTTATTTTTTTTATTTTTTTTTGGTAAAGATACTATTACCATTTTATTTATTTTTATGTTGTGTGTAAAACTTTTCAAGAATATAAATGTTAATGCGTAAAATCAGATATAACTTATTCATAATTTTATGATTTCTAAGTTAGTAAAAAAGGTAGGTGGGACCACCCTCAATATTATCATTAGAATTGAATTTTGTCTGCTATAACAACCGAGCGCACTAGTTTGACGATCAGAACATTGATTTTCGAGAGAAAAGGATCTGTGCTCGTCGTGTTAGATTGCTTTTTGCATTTGCTCTTTTGGCTGACTGCTTTTTGTTAATGAGAACGCTGTAAGCCTTTCCAGAAGACAGTGGTGAAGCTACCGGAATCTTTTCTTTTTTGACAAGGATGAGATGAGTCGTAAAAGTGGATAAAGCTTGCGCATCCAAAATGAACCGTCGGATAAAAAGAGGGAAAAAAGGGCGTCCGTTGAATGTGCTTGCCAAAGTAAAATCACTAGGACCCAGAAGTGTGAATGCAGAAGTAGGGAGTGGTCAGCCTTTCCAGACACAGGTGAAGTTCCCCGAAACTTCCTTCCTTAAGATCGGTGGTCCCGAGAAACTTTGCCTTATTTAGCGAAAAAAAAAAAACAAGAGAAACTTCGTCTTGAGATCCACTATGTAACATATTTCTACTTTCCAGTAACTTTTGGCTTCATAGAGCTTAGAAATCAGCTTTTGCAGAACCGGTGCGCCTCTGGTGTATTATTTTCTCTGCGACTTGTGGCGATGGAAGGGTGTGATTATGAAGTGTTCTTGAGCTTCAGAGGACCGGACACGCGCATGGGCATCACCGATCATCTCTACACCCGTCTCAAAGAAGCAGGAGTCCGTACGTATAGAGACGACGAAGATCTCCGCATCGGTGAAGAGATCAGCCCGGATCTCCTCGGAGCTATCGAGCAATCAAAGATCTCCGTACCCATCTTCTCTAAAAGTTATGCTTCCAGTAAATGGTGTCTTAAGGAGTTGGCCCAAATGGTGGAGTGTAGGAAACGGAAGGGACAGATAATCATGCCCATTTTCTACTATATCGAACCATCCGAGGTTCGATACCAAACCGGAGGTTACGGTGAGGCCTTCCTTTCTCACTTCCTTTCTCACGAAAACAAGAAGCGAGTGGACGATGAGACCATCCCCAAGTGGAGAGCTGCTCTCAACGAGGTTGGAGGGTTAAAGGGGTGGTACATAGACAACGTGGCTAACAGGTACTTAATTATCTTCCGCCCTTGATGAACGCCAAGTACAAGAGACCATGAGTGCAAATGCTTTTTTGTTGTAGTTGGAAAATTGTAGCTACGCTGGTTCCCTTTGTTTCAGTAACGGGTCAACATTCCAATTTGATCTCTTGTTTATTGTTCTTGACACTTAAGACGTGTGCTATCTGATAATCGTAAAGCTTTTTTGAGAAGGAGAAGCTTGTTTACACATCAGAAATACTCGTCAACATCATCAGCCTTTTTTCTTCTTAGGAAAATGAGAAAGTGACAGTCCATTAGGTTTAGACATGTGACCGGAGAATGATTTATTTGTACTTTTGGAGCAGTCAAATCAATTTTGGATTATGGGACACGAGTGACTTAATTGGATCACGTGCAAGATAATGTTCCTTGTTCGATGCAAACAAGAGTCGTAGACAATGAGAGGGTGATTAGGTTTCCTTTTGGAAAATGAGAAGGTGACTAAAATATTAAGGTTCAAAAATATCAATTTTCAAATATCACAAATCTTTTTACAGAACTAACAAAAAATTAATACGGCGTAACTATGGATGTAATTTCCTTCATATTGAAATAACTCCATATTTTTCTTTTGCGCCACTAGAAAAAAGTCCTAAGTCTAGGCGGTGATCAAAATATGTCATCCATAGTTTACATGGAAGTAGTGAAAGATGTTTGCAAATGAAAGCCAGTATATGATAGAAAGCTAATTGCACTACTTATTGTTGCCGGTTGCCCATCATTCGGTAAAAAGTGTTGGGAGATCAAAATGCACTGTTCATCTATAGGAATAACGGTGCCGTTATATTAGCATGACCCTACTTCTTATTAGCAAGATATAATGATCACCTTTTATACTTTGACGGTTGCGTAACTATTCGATTTCTGCACAAGGTTTGAGCATCTGCCTAGCATGTCCATAAATTTATTCTTCCTGCTGATTGCAAAAGTGGTATGTTCCATTTGCGGTTGCACTTCTTGTTAAACCCTGTGGCTTCCACAGACTGCTATCAATTCCTGATGTCATAGATCTCAGCTTGTCGATTCTAACTTACTTTCTACTTTGCCTTGGCCTTTCTCGTCATTTATATCGTCAGGCACGAAGGAGAACTGGTTAAACAGGTTGTTACCAAGGTTTTAAGTGAGCTGAAAAAGGCTTATTTGGTGGTTAGTGACTTCTTGGTTGGCATTGACGACAGTGTGAAAGAAGTTTTGGGGATTATAGGCACTGGCACTGATAAAGTAAGGACCGTGGGAATCCACGGAATGGGTGGCATCGGAAAGACGACTCTTGCCAAAGTAGTCTACAACCAGCTTTCTCGGGACTTTGCTAGCTGTTGTTTCCTTCCCGATGTTAGACATACTTCAAACTCGAAAGGAATTGTGTATTTGCAGAACCGACTAATTTCATATCTCTCAAAAGGGACATGCTCAAGTATTGATAGCAAGGACGAGGGACTGAGGACTATCAAAGAGAGATTTTCTAGTAAGAAAATTCTTATTCTTCTTGATGATATCGATGACGAGAGTCAACTAACTGCACTTTTGGGGTGGCAAGGTTGCTTTGGCCCTGGAAGCCAGATACTTATAACCACAAGGAATGCACTTGTTCTCCGTGCATTCCAAGTAAAATTGATTTATCGCATTGGCGTAATGGATTTTGATAGATCCCTTCAGCTATTCAGCATGCATGCTTTCAGAAGAGATAACCCTCCAATTGAAAAATTAAAACAATCTAGAGAAATTGTGGAGATCGCCCAAGGTCTTCCACTGCTGCTTGAGGTTATGGGTTCGACTTTATCATTACGTGGACAAACACAAGAGATGTGGGATGATTACCTAGAGAAGTGGAGAAAAGGTCCCATCCAGAGAATTCGAAGTAAGTTGATGATAAGTTACGAAGCGTTGGATCTCAATCAAAGGCAAATATTTCTTGACATAGCTTGTCTTTTTGTTGGATGTGATAAGAATATGGTAATATACATGTGGAAAGACTGTGATCTATTCCCAATAGAAGGTCTTGAAGTGCTTCAGTTGATGTCATTGATTAAAATTGAAGAAGATAATAAATTGTGGATGCATAATCAACTGAAAGATCTCGGCAGAGAAATTGTTTCTCAAGAAAGTGGTGAGCAATTAGAGAAGCAAAGTAGACTGTGGAATCACAAAGATGCATTCAACGTGCTATTGAGCAAGAAGGTAACTCTTGGGTCTGCTTTCCTTTTTGCACGAGAAATTGCATTATGTAATTGGGGGCTATCCTGCCTAGCGAAAACAATTACAATTTATTGAACGTTTACATTTTAAAATACTGTTTATTCAAAAAAAACATTTCTTAAATTATGAAAAATAAATTTCAAAACTCATTCTCGGTCCTCTCCATATTGGTCCATAAGAATGATGAGAGCGAATTTAAGAAACTTTAGGTACGCTCAATTATCTAAAATACTATCTTTGCCTCAAATTCAGAAAAGCGCTAGAATGTTTTTCTCTTAATTAGCTAATTGTAGCCTCCTTTCTCGTTAATTTTTCTTGTTTTCTTATTCAGAAAAATGAAAAGCTCCAAGCCCTCCGTCTGAAGTTTGAGGATTGGGCAGATTATCGTTTTACTCTTCAAGGATTTGCAGAGCTTCCAAATCTAAGGTTCCTTCATGTGGATAGTCGACATCTTACTGACAAAGTCGACCGTCTCTACTCCAAAGCTACAATTCTTATGCGTAACATGTCCTCGTTCATGTCGCCGACGAACTCTTATCTGAGCAAGAAGCAACTCCTTCCAGATTTAAGATGGTTCTCTTGGCATAATTTTCCTCAGCGGATACTGCAAATAAGCAATTTTTCATTGAGTAATTTAGTCATTCTTGATTTTTCAAGAAGTAAAATTACTCATGATTGGAGCGGATGGAGACATATCAAGGTACCCTCAGCTCTGGAGTAGTCTTCTTATCAGTGTTTACATTCTCTTGACGTAATAGATTTACTGACAATTGTCTTTTTGGTGTTACAGAGAGCAGAGAAATTAAAAGTTCTTAACCTTTCTGGGTGTGAGCTCTTGACCAGGACTCCTAATTTCTCCGGATTCTTGAAGTTGGAGAGATTGATTCTTGAAAAGTGTGAAAGATTGGCTGAAATCCACTCGTCAATCGGTCAGCTAAAGTACTTGGTTTTCTTGAACTTGAACTTCTGTAGTGATCTCCGCTATCTACCACAAGAGTTGGGTAGATTGTCAGCTCTCACAGAACTTCTCCTTGATGGAACTTCTATACGAGAAATTCCAGAATGGTGGGTCATGGAGAACCTGAAGAAGCTTTCATTGGATGCGACACCAATTACTCACTTACCCGACTCCATTCGAGCGCTAACAAACCTTGAAAGCTTATCTTTGAATTGGTGCTCGAATATGGGTAGACTTCCACACTCCATTAAGGAACTACGATCATTGACTGAGTTGGATCTATTGGAAACAGGAATCATAGAGCTCCCCGACTCTATGGAAAGTCTGGAGAATCTGAAAGAATTGAAACTTTCAGTGTGCTATGGGTCAGGGGGTATCTCTGCCCTGCCTAAACTTCCCATAAGCTTGACTTCTCTGGCAATCTCTTCTCCATCGCTGATAACAATTCCAGATTTTTCGAGCCTGATCAATCTAAAACTACTATTATTGTGCATGGGAGTGCCTGATATCTCTAGCTCATCTGAGTTGGTGCAATCACAAGAACCCATGCCATGGTGGATTGGGAGGTTATCCAAATTGGAAGTCTTGACCCTGACAATCCCACATATGACCAACCTATCTCCCGAGTTAGGTGCACTTCCTCAATTGAGATCTCTTCATCTTTATGGTTGCCATGCTTTGGAATGCATTCCGCATATTCCCTTGATGGTCTCAAAGCTTCACCTCATAGATTGCCCATCACTTACCACACTTGATATCTCAAATTTGAAGAACCTATCAGAACTATATGTCCTTGCTACACCTCTAGAGGATCTTTCCGGGGACGAACTTCTAGACAATCTGCTAGAATGCAAGATAAGTGCGGACTATGCGCACGATTTGCAAGTGCATTTGAGGTCAAAGATGTTGGAACAGCACGGACTCACAAAAAATATCTTGGGGCTCCGTACCAGAGAAATTGAGAGGGGCTATTTTTCATTTCTTGGGAAGAGAAGAAGATTTTTTTTAAGGCCTGAAGAGAATGAATTTCCAGAACTGCCAGTACAGTCCAATATCGAGTCCACATCGACTTTGCCACCAATGCCACCTTTGCTGTCACAAAGTTCGGTTCATTCAGCTCTTGAGGGATCTTTTGGAAGTTTTGAATTAGCCACAAAATCACCCTACAATTCACCAAGTTGTGAATTGGATCAACAATATGGCACGACCAAGGAAGGGAATGGTCAGTCATTCTCACTGTCCGATCTCACAGGTTCATTTTCTTCTTCCTCTGTACAATCCCAGGCATCCTTATTGGCTTAGAGGCATCATCATTGAACAATATCAAGAAAGTCCCATTTGATCCCCTTCCTCATGCCCCTAACTTTCTTGTTTCAGGAACTCCTCCATCGTCCATTGTGAATAATTCACCTCAAGCTTCTTGTATTCCACCCCCTCCTCCTCTTCCTTCTGTGGCTCGGGTGGAGCAAATGATGCCTACTTTTAAACTGTCTCAAGATGCAATTACGATGCGAAATATTGTAGATCACTCAAAATTGCAGTCCCTCAATCAGCAGCCATTTTCGTCTTCAGAAATGCCTCAAGTTGTCATCTCAGGTAATAGGTTCACAACGGAATTTTTCTGCATGCTTCTAGTCACAAAGAAATGATCCGCACTCATTTTATATTGTCAACCAAATAGTATTATGAATTATTCCAACTTTAAATGTAGGATGGTGCATGTACCTGAATTGAAGTGAACTACCTTTACTCGGTCACAACTTATTCATTTAAGTTCAGTTCCACTTGGTCCTGTCCAGCTATAGAGTCAATGAAAAACAGTTTGACCATTTGGCGAGACACGTATACAATACAAACGTGAAATAGACAGTCATACCTGAGATGAAGGGATTGTTTTGGTTAATAGTACCGTGTAATGCTCCTGTAATAACTTCCACATAATTTCCTTCTCGCTTTTCCTTTTAATTAGATGAAAATCTATGAAGTGTCCTCATAAGAGATCACTTCGGACTCAAAATTTCACAAATCGTAGCTACTGTCTGCAGGGATAGGCTGCATATCACCACGATTTATAACTTTAAGGAAATTTCTATTGAATGAAATAGATTTCCTTAAAGTTGCCTCGTGCCCTGCAATTGCCTGAATTCTTTTTATGGCCATTATTGCTTAACGTTTTTTGTAAAACAGGTCAGAACACCGAATCTGTAAGATGGGAAGGAATAGTAGCTGTGACAGAAACAAACAGGAAGGCAACTTCTGCCAGTGACTCAGCATCCTCATCGGCTGTCGACAATGGCAGTGTGGCAGCTATTGCTGCAGGTGTCCCCAACTCAGTGCAATTCCCTGAGATGACGCTGCTAAAACAGGAAAAACTGTACCAGCAAGATGCCTCACCATCATCAACCTCCATGTCATCTGGATATGACTATGATGTTTTCCTGAGTTTTAGGGGGCCAGATACTCGCTCAGGCATTACAAATTTCCTTTATACCAGGTTGTTAGGTGCTGGAATCCACACATTTAAGGACGATGAAGAGCTCCGAGTTGGCGAGGAGTTTGGTCCTGAGTTGCTCAAAGCTATTAGCCAATCAAAAATTGCAATTCCCATCTTTTCCAAGGGCTACGCCTCTAGTAAATGGTGTCTTAATGAGTTGGTCCAAATGGTGGAGTGTAGTAAAACAAGGAGACAAAAAGTTATGCCCATTTTTTATGACGTTACTCCAGCGGAGGTCCGTCATCAAATTGGGTCTTATGAGGAAGCCTTTCTTTCGCATAAGGAGAAATTTGGTGTGAACTTCAGTAAGTGGAAAGCTGCTCTCAACCATGTTGCCAATCTAAACGGATGGGACAATTCGAAGAAAAATAGGTATGTCATTTTCTGGATAATCATTTTGGCTCACTATTTCCATAATGTTACCTTGTTCTTCTAATTATGTTTTCCCTTTTCCTTCCATAATATTAGAGGTGAAGGAGAATTGGTAGGCGAGATTGTCCAGGAGGTTATAGGTGAGTTGAAAACGGCTTATCTGCTGGTGACAGACTGCTTGGTCGGAGTTGAAAATCATGTGAAGGAAATCGATACAATGATGTGTGGTGATTCAGAGGATATAAGAATTCTTGGAATCCATGGTATGGGGGGTGTCGGAAAGACTACTCTTGCCAAAATCATCTATAACCGGCTTTCACATCATTTTGAATCTTGTTGCTTCCTTTCTAACATCAAGAGAACTTCAGAGCTCAAGGGCATTGAAGGTTTGCAAAATCAACTAATCTCTGACGTTCTCAAAACAGAGTGGTCAAACCTTAGCAATGTTGAGGAAGGAATTAAGATAATAAAAGAAAGGTTATGCAGTAAAAAGGTTCTATTGCTACTTGATGATGTTGATCAAATGACTCATTGGGATGCACTGATAGGAAAACCTATATGGTTTGGTTTAGGAAGTAGGATTATCATAACTAGTAGAAACAGGGATATTGTCGATGTTCCTGAGGTTTGTTATCCATATGAGCTTATGAGCATGAACTTCAATCAATCTCTTCAACTTTTTTGCAAACATGCTTTTGGAAGAGATTACCCTTTGGACGACTATGTTGCTTTCTCCACTGAAGTGGTCAAAAGTACAGGAGGTCTTCCTCTTGCTCTTGAGGCTATAGGCAAACTACTTCCGCACAGAAGAAAAGATGTTTGGGATGTGATATTGAAGAAGTTGAAACAAGTTCCTCTCAATGAAGTAAAAAGAAATTTGAAAATAAGTTATGATGCCTTGGATGATTGTCAAAAGCATATCTATCTTGAGATAGCTTGTCTTTTCGCTGGATTTGATCATAGGATAGTGCTCCACTCGTGGAAAGATTGCAATCTCTTCCCAGAGGAAGGTCTTGAGGTCCTTCAGAGAATGTCTTTGATAAAAATCGACGAAGATAATAAGCTATGGATGCATGATCAGCTAAGAGGCCTTGGTAGAGAAATTGTTCGTCGAGAATGTGATAGGGAACGAAAAAAAAAGACTCGGTTGTGGAACCATGCGGAAGGATTGGACGTGGTGATGGAACCGAAGGTAAATTTGCATTCAATTACTTTATCCCCACCAAGCTGGCAAATTACATGCCTTTACACTATGATTGTTTACTCAATAATATTTAAGGGAAGTTATTTTTTTTATCTCATGATTACTCTTGTAACTTGCTTTTTGTTTATATTAATGCTTAGATTTATCTTTCATGCTCGGAAAGACGATTATACTTGTTCAATATAATATACTTGCCCTTTTGTTTTACTGTTGCAGGGAACAAAAAAAAGTGAAGCTCTTTGCCGAAAACTTGACCCTCAGTTGCTCTACAATTTTGCAAACGAAGAAGTTAAGAGGCTATCCAATCTAAGATACCCTGAAGTGCGGATTTTCCAGGATAATTGGCCTTCAAATGATAGGGTATATGGAAATTCGACATGTTTGATGCTGAGTAAGATAGGCATTTGTGTTTGTCAGCTAGGTAGACAGTTCTTTTTACCTTCCCTTCAATAGTGAAAATAAATAGACACAAAATGTATACTTTGTATCTAAACAAGAGTTGAATAGGTCATCCTCTCATCATGAATATATTAAAGTTTTGCCGAGTGCAATAGATCAACATCAAGGTCTCTCGTCAACATGTCAATCCTCATTGGGCACACTTGATATTGCATCTTCTGTAAAGCTGTTACACTTGATAAAACCAAACAGCATCCTGAGAGGTCGAGTCAATGGTTGTATTAGTGCTTGGCGGGTGGGTTGACAATTTCGTTGTTTCCATGTGAAAGCTCATTGATTTTCCCAAACTTAAGACATTACTCGTATTATAAGTACACTCTCTAGTTGCGTTTTTGCTATATTATGGGTGGAGGCAATTTCAATAGTCAGAAGCACTTGTTCCTTATATATATAATGGGTAAAGAAAATATAACCATGATATGAAAAGGTTATAAATGGAAAATTATGTGCCTGCGTGCTATTTCACCAAGAAAGATGAACTAAATACATATTGAATTAACATCTACCTAGCTACATTACGTAATCAAAATTCTGACTTCATACTGTTAATTTTTGTCACACGCTTGCTTTCCTAAAAAATAAAGTAAATGGTTATGTGTTTGGACTCATTGAGAGATATATGAGGCAATTTCGTTGAATTTTGTTCGAGACGATACCAATCAACAAGCTCGGTGTATCCAACAGAATGCATCAACACAACACATTATTTTAATTATGTATTGGCATTTTGGTGATTTTTTCATATTTTCAATATTTCTTGTTTAGTAGATATTACTACTTCAAAACATACATTTTTGCGATGGCAACAAATTCAAAGTATAATCTACATCACGCTTTAAGATATATATGATGGAATCTTCATTGTAAAATCACAACATTTCACGCTCTTTTTAATTTAGTATAATTTTTCCTCATTAAGATGTTAAAAGTTGTCAATATTTCTCTAGTTTGATATTAATGACGGGAAAATAATTTTAAAAGTTGAAAATTTATTATATGAATGCCAATTCAGTTCTAAACTTTTCAATTTGGCCAATGTAGTCCTTAACCTTTTGAGATTTTCCAATATAGTATGTTCGGCCAATTTAGGTCGGAAATTGCTAACGTAGTGGTCTAGTCAATACTGGCCGTTTTACATGGCATGGCTTGCGATCCGACGCGTACAGCACCACCCAAAACGACATTATTTTGAGAAATTTATAAATGTTTTTGTTCTCTTTTCTTTTCTTTTTTTCTTTTGGAATATATGCACCAAAAGTCCTAAAAATTGTCGTAAAAGTACAATTGAGTCCTAAAACTTGTCAAATTTGTGAATCAAGTCTCTCTATTAATTTTGTCCAATTTGGCTAACGGAAAATGCCCATGTGTCATGTTTTACTTTATTAAGAGACATGGCGCTAACATGGTACCAAGTTAGAAAATACTTTTTGAAAATTTCTAAAAAAATAGATATATTTTTTTTAATTCCTACACTTTTTTCATTTTTTCTTAAAGAATGGAAGACCCAGCCTCCTTGGATTGTAAGTGAGGGCTGGCAACCTGTCACGCCCCGAACTCCAACGGGTTCGCGATACCCCTTCAACGGTCGTATTGAACGCAACGTCCCAGGACGCATCGCCGACTCAAATGAACTACGCAAGCAGAAGCGAAATAAAACACCCCAGACAACTAACATGATGACAAAATGATAGCACGAAACAATAATTGTATAACGTCATAAAGCAATCACTATTACAAAACGACAACCCAGGCTATCAATTTCAAACCACAATTTTCAAAAGGGGGTGGTGATTGACAAGCTTATCTCCTCTACGAAAATGTACTCAAAAGACAGGGTAATTTGATTTATCCTTCAATCCCTGTAGTACTCTGGCGGCATCCCTGAATCGATCACGTTCGCGGATCTGAAAATGGTTATATAATAACCGTGAAAACGAGTCTCAATAAGCAACACCCTAAACCCCACCTAGGCCAATGTGTACCCAGACAAGTCTCAACATGCAATCTAACCGATAACATATATATAATTCACATCAATGGACTTACATGCCCCCACTGCACATTAGTCAAATCATGATAATGAAATAATATTCCGATAATATAACACAATCATTCGAGCGCCATCCACACTCGCACCCAACCAATCCAACCAAACATCCACACATACCATCAATCAATCCAATCAAATATCCACACGTATCATCAATCAATCCAATCAAATATCCACACGTACTTTCAGCCAATCCAACCAATCACATTTCGCACACGCTCCCAACCAACCATCTCACAACCAGCGCCACTGCGCCTCAGGTCCATTCTCACAGCCCGTGCCAATGCACCTCAGGCTCAGCCCTCCGATCAATTCGGGCTCTGTCCCTCACTGGACATCTCGCACTTTCTCACGACCCGCGGAAACACGCCTCAGGTCTGACTTTCCTTTCACGGACCACCGTCAACACGTCTCAAGTCCGTTCTCACAAGCACACAAGCCACACAATTCAATCAATTCCAATGGCCGCCGTCAACACAGCCCAAGCCAAACTTTCCTTTCACGGACCACCGTCAACACGTCTCAAATCCGTTCTCACAAGCACACAAGTCACATAATTCAATCAATTCCAATGGCCGCCGTCAACACGTCCCAAGACAAACTTTCCTTTCACGGACCACCGTCAACACGTCTCAAGTCCGTTCTCACACGTCATACTAATCAAATTCCAATCACAAGTACACCAAACAAGCCCACCCATCTGACATTCAAGTCGGCCACATTCAAACATCAAATTCATCCACAAACACCACGATAACACCGAATAATTCTCGAGAGAGAGAAAAACCGAGAATATACAAAATCGGGTCCAAACTGGGCAGTTGCGCAGTGACAGAAATCCATTTGAAATAAATAGTAAATAAACTCCAAAAATTCTGAAATTTGGATATGTTGTATAAAACATCTTGATAAACATTTTTCATCAAGGACACAAAATCCAGTTCTAACTGTAAACACCTCGTTTTGACACTCAAATCTGGACAGAATCCGGTTCGCTCGGACAGCCCCTCAGACCATCAAAATACAACTTATTCAGTACTCAAATCACTTTGGAAAGCTCTGAAATTTTTATATGTCATAGAAACAAGTGTTTTTAACAATTTTTGTGAAGGAAGTTTGTTGAAATAAGGTCTAGAAAATTTTATAAAAATTCGGAAAGACAAGAAGGTCGGGTGAACAGTAACTCCGGCAGCCCTGAGACGGTCCGAAAGCCGACCTCCGAATGACCCCAAAAAACTTCCAAAAATTATGAATTTAAAGTATGTTATACCTCAAGATGTTGGGAACAAATTCCATGAAGAACACTTTCTCATATTCGGCCCACAATGATCACCAAAAAAAATAACAAAGCGTAGAGGTACAATAACAACCAGAAATTCGAGAATCATTAAACTTGCACCATTAAGCAAATCAAGCTTATACAACCACTAAACCAACTATCCACAGCCCCTAACCCATCCCTAGACATGCCATTAGTAACCTACTAGCCTAACCAAGGATTAGGAAGTCACTTACCAAGGGTTTAAGCAAGAAAACCGGTGAACAGGCAAACTGAACTCCGGCGGTGAACAGGGCTGGACGGGAATCTCCGACGACTTTCCGGCGACCATGCTGGGATGGTTGGAACGAGCACAAGATGGTGGTGGTCGGGGTACCAGGAGTGAGGCCTAAAGAGAGAGAGAAAGATGGGAAAATTGGTGTTTTCCAGTTGGTTTCTGGGCTAGTTCAGGCTTTTGTGAACAGTGCGCACTCCGGCGGCCGAACGGGTGGCTAGCCGGCGATTCAGGCAGCGAGTCCAGTGGCGTCTGAACCGGAGAAGCAAGGTGGAGGTGATGGTGCTTGGAGCTTCGGCCGATTCCAAGGAGGGAGAGAGAGAGAGAGCTCCGGGAATAAGGAGAGAGAGAGAGAGAGCAAGTCAACCCACTCAAGTGTAATCCAAGGGTCCAAAATTGATCTTGGTGAGCAAGCCAAGATCTAAGGGCCACAAAAATTCCTAGTTTTCAATTAAAGAAAAAGATTAGAAGACACTAATTCAAATAAACACTGAGGGAGGTATATTGGTCTAGGTCCGCACCCGGTCCAAATTTCACTTTTCACATATCCCGGGCAATCTCGAGGCTGGCCACATTAATATCGACACCGTCCAATTAAATTCGTCCCGGAACTCCGAGAAATTCGACACCAAAGTTTGAACTCTAAATAACGGCCATATTCGATCGAGTGCGATTCTAGCGAAATCTCAATTTTAAAAACAATATCCGAGAGTGATCAATTCCCGGGCGAGATTTTACTATAAGCATACTGACGAATTACACGTTTTATAAATCCCAAAAATGGGTCGAAATTCGGAATGTCACATAACCCCTGTTGCGCGTTCGCGAGGGTTGGTGAGTGCTAGGGGTGTAAACGGTTCGGTTCGGTTCGGTTTTCTTGAAAAACCGAACCGAACCGAACTGTTAAGGGTGCCTCCTTGAACCGAACCAAATAGGAACCGAACCGAATTGGAACCGAACTGATAAGCCGATTTGGTTCGGTTCGGTTCGGTTCGGTTTGGTTTTCGGTTTCTTCTTCTTTTTTTTTTTTTGCTTTTTTATTCATGGCTCGGTTTTCTGTTTTTATTAAAAAAATTTCATGATAATTTTTTTATGATAATTTTTTTATAAAAATATGTATTTATGATAATTTTATGATAATTTTTATGATAATGTTATGATAAAGGACTGTACATGTTTCGCTTGATGCAGTTGAATGGTGTTGAGCCTGATGAGTCAGTGCTGGTTAGCGCACTCTCTGCTTGCGCTCACTTGGGGGCTCTGGATACTGGTATTTGGATTCACAGGTTTGTCAACCTGTGGCGGTTGACATTGAGTTCTCGACTGTGTACCGGTCTCATAGATACTGGTATTTGGATTCGCAGATGGTTGAGTTTGCAGCTGAGAGACTTGTGCAGCTGGAATGTCGCAGTGGAGCATATGTTCTACTTTCTAACTTATATGCTGTTGCCGAAAAGCAAGATGAAGTTCAAAGAATCATAAAGTTGATGACAAGCAGAGGAGTTTACAAGGCACCTGGTTGCAGCTCAATTCAACTTAATGGGGGTGTTTATGAATTCATTGCTGGAGAGAAAACACACCCACAGATGGATAGGATATATAGTACTTTGGACAAGTTGAATAAGCAGTTCGACTGCTGAAGGTTGCAACCCTTTTTCAGTATTAATTCTACCATCTGCACTTGAAAGAATGGTTTAACCCTCACCTGGTTTTAGTGTACCACTTTGAGGATAGATAGCAACAAGATGATATCCCAGTCTTTGAATGATTCCGCTACCGAGAGGAAATAATAAAGGGTGAAGGAGTTGAACTACACAGTAACAGTGTTTAAACCCTCCGACATGTTCACAAAAATGAGAAATCAAGGTCCCAAATGCTCCGACATGTTCACAAGATGAAGCATCTTCAGCAGCAAGGTTGGCCACCACCTTCACAGCATGAATCCGTACATTGGCATCATCTGACTCCAGGAGAGACAATATTTTCAGCAACCCCACTGTAGATTTGGTTTTTCAATTGATGAATTAGAAATGTGCAGTTTTTTAGCCTTCCTTTTTTAAAAATAATCGAATAATGGACTAGCTGCAAAAAAGAATACAGAATCTCCAGTACTCACTTGCTTTCTTTACACATCAAGGAGATGACTACTTCTCTTTTGTTCGTCAATCATCAAGGAAAACCAATATCGAGTTCAGCTCCGCGGTCACAGTTGACAACTCTACATTAAATTCACAATAAAAATGAGAATTGAAGTATCTATTGCAATATTAAAGGATATAAAATATTCTACGATAATTTTTTCTCACCTGACTCAAAATTTTCGAGTTCTTCTAAGTCCTCCTCAATCGAAAGTGAAAGTGGTGTGGATCGTAGCCAATCTTGCGTACATATAAGAGCCTCCACTATGCTTGGGGTTAAGGAGCTACGAAACACGTCAAGTACACGACCTCCTGTGCTGAATGCAGCCTCTGATGCTACAGTTGAAACAGGCACGACCAAAATATCTCGAGCAATGGAAGAGATGATAGGATATCTCGAAGAATTGACTTTCCACCAATTTAAGATATCAAAGTCGGCGCTATAGCGTTCACATCTTTCTTCCAAATACTTATCTAATTCGGATTTTTCTTCCAAATATTCTTGTCCCGTTTGGCTAAGATACATTGCAGTCATAATGTCCGCACCAACCACAGGAGACATTGACACGTTCATTGTCCTTGTACCCTTTGACCTCAAATTGCTTTGGGGGCATATACCGGTGCGGTATTGCTCGAACAATGACGTTAGAGATGATGTGACTTTATCTCGTAAAGTTTCTGCCCGCTTGCTTTCATAAACTTGATTAATCATCCATTTCACATACTCCCACTTATGTCGAGGGTCAAGTATGCATGCAATGAACCATGTTAGATTGATATTGTTCACATTACCAAAATACTTATTGAATTTGGTCTTCATTCTCTTGGCCATTTCCTGCAAACTCCTATCCTCATTCACACAATACCTCTCAATCATTATAAAAATCCCATAGACATCTTTCGCCATATTATTACTAGTGACATAAGAACAACCCGATACTTTTAAAGTCGTATCATAGAACAACTTCAAGAAAGGAAGAAATTGACAGGCATATTCCCAATCATCACTAGTAGGCAACCCCCTCACCTTGGAAAGCTCTTCAACAAACTTGCTATCCCGAATATCTAGTAAGATAAAAGCCTTCTGAAACTTCAAAGCTGCTTCCAACATCAGGTATGTTGAGTTCCAACGAGTCTCCACATCCAAACATACAAGACTCTTGGACTCGATGTTTTCTAGCTCAATGCACTCCTTAAACCGTTACAACCTCGCAGGAGAAGACCTCACATAACGCACAGCTGAGCGTATTCTAACAATGGAATCATCTATATCTTTCAAAGCCTCTCTCACAATCAAACTCAATATGTGAGCACAACATCTCACATGGAGTAACTCACCCGACAAAATTAGAGTGTTCCAAGAGTGGAGTCTTTTTTTCAAGTATTGAACACCCAAGTCATTTGAGCTCGCATTATTCACGGTTATAGAAAAAACGTATTTAATCCCCCAACTAGTCAAGCATTTCTCCACTGCTTTTCCTATAATTTCAGCAGAATGTCCCGGGATTTGACAAAAATTCAAGATTTTCTTTTGCAACTTCCAATCACCATCAACAAAATGAGCAGTGAGACACATGTAACTCATATTTTGACAAGAAGTCCACGTGTCCGTTGTGAGACAAACCCTTGGAGATGTATCGAAAAAATATTTTTTCAATTTGCATCTTTCCTCCAAGTAAAACTTATAACAGTCCTCCCTCAATGTGTTCCTTGAGGGGATTGAAAACTTCGGCTGGATCCTACTCACGAATTGCCGAAATGCCTCATTTTCCACAAACTTAAAGGGTAATTCACCAATGATGAACATCGCTGCTAGGTCTTTTCGACTAGTTTCTTGGTCAAATTTCCATGGACCAA
Source organism: Syzygium oleosum (assembly GCF_021117445.2). Classification (NCBI taxonomy): domain Eukaryota; kingdom Viridiplantae; phylum Streptophyta; class Magnoliopsida; order Myrtales; family Myrtaceae; genus Syzygium; species Syzygium oleosum. The sequence continues at coordinate 6,312,463 of NW_026607500.1, read as the reverse complement.
ATGACCTAGAACTACCAACCCCATCAAGTTGACCCGAGACACTTTTTTGCCTTTTCTCAATGTTCGCTATGGAAATTCCTTACATCTACCTAAATGATTACGCATCGCACTAGTCCCTTGAGAGGTAGAACAACCAATAATAGCCCCGCAATATAAACATTCAGCTTTGTCTGGGTTTTCTGTCCTTTTATAGTGTTCCCACGCAGAAGATCTCGTCCTCCTCCTATTTGTGCCACTAGATTCACTCATTGAAGTAGACATCTACCAATCTATGACAATTAAAACCTGAAATTATTATAATTCAAGTGGCCGTGTCAAGTTAACAAACTTTGTATGACAAGCAAATACTTAATAGAAGGGGTGGCCATTAAAGTACATAAAGAAAAGAAAAAAGATAAGGCGAAGGCAAAAACAGAAACATACAGCCTATATAACCCATTAGTGACCAGCAAAACATGATCTCAAAATATTGGGTAAGGCAAATACTGCAATTCCATTAAAAATAAGTTAGGAATTATAACTCCATTCTGAAAACCGTCATTTTAAATTTTCCCTAAAAACTTCGCTTGAAAAAACTGTACAATATTAAGAAAGAAAACCCATTGCATATGCAGTACAATCAAATTCTTAGGCACCACATATAACCATGCAATTTTCATGACAGCAAAGGCCTTGACAAAAAGACCAGGACTAGCTAAGTCATAGCTAGAATATACCTCAACCCGTGGCTGTCCAGGAAGCGATTTGCTACAGCAGTGCCTACCACTGCATGACCAGCTTCATGGCGTGCAACAACTGCCTTCTCGCTTCCGTGCAACTTCACAGTTTTCTTCTCGATGCCCTGGTACAGGTTAACAAAGAGACCATTTATCTTACCAAACAACATGAACTTAGCCAAATGCTCTTATTCATTCTGGCCATATTTTTCTTCTTGCATAAAGTGACTTGGCCAAACTTAAAAGACATTCATAAAAGAAAATGCGCAGGAGAATTCCAACAGCAAAACTACAGAGTTGTTCTTAGCAAGAAAATAGGAAAGCCATCTATCTAACCAAAGTAGGATGAACTTTGTCAGTGTTTTTAATCAATCACAAAGTCATGGAGGGAACAAGCCAAGGCCAATTCAAGTAATAAATGATCACACTGATCTCAATAGACACTTGTCATAAATGGCTACAGCCATCCCAAGACAAGGCCTAAAGCCAAAAAGACACAAACAAATGAGTAATCAATAAGCACCATGAACAGAAGGTGATCCAGAATGAGGTGGTTCCATGTAATGAATCAATATCAGATCGCTTGAAGCAGACACTCACCTTTACATAAAGCTTGCACTTAACTTCATGGACAATCACGATTCCCTTTTCCTCGGATTTTTATCATCAGAAGCACCAGCATTTGCAGAAGCAGAACTTTGGAAACCTGACACAAATAAAAACCAAGGATGAATATAACAATGTGCTTACAAGAGATAAATAAGGATGTACAGTTGGGTTAAATCCTAGAGTTTGTTTCTATCATACATCTAAAATTTCTTTAGCGCCATACTAGCGGGTTAGTCCCAAGAATAGCCTTCCTCATAAGTTGGGGGAAGCAATGCACCTTGCATTCAAAGGATCAAATCAGATGCAGTACATTGCCAAGTATTGTGGGAGAAACCATCAAATGTAGAAAATCATTGTAACAGCAATTTCTCTTAGTCATCAAATTCTAGAAGACAGAAAATTGCGTACATAATCCCCTAATAAAGCAATAAATCTAATAAAAAACATCTATGATCAAAAGCATCTACAGTGCGCTCCCCATAAGCAAAGCCCGTTATGATCGCATTCCATGAAACTACATTCTTCTCAATCATCTCGTCAAAGAAATGCCTCGAAGCCACTGCATTCCCACACTTTGCATATGCATCCACCAGACCGTTCCCAACAGTCACATTTGTAACCAACCCAACCTTGACCAGACCTCGAATTCATGTTGTTAAAAAACACAAACGCCTCCTCATACAAACCATTCACCAAAAAGACTCCAATAACAGTATTCCACGAAATGACGTCCCTCTCGGCCATTTCGACAAACACCTTCTCCACGGAATTCAAAAGCGAAAAAGGGAAGAGCAATTACAGTCAAAGGCCGATAATAGCCGAATTACTACTACACGAGGGAACGGCCCCGCCTCGAACGCGCCGGAAATCAAATCGTACAGCACAACCCCAAAACTCCACCGCGCTCCCGGAGCTCAAGAATCCAAAAAACAAGATTCCGACGGGAAAAAAACGCGAGCAGAAACGGAGAACGACCCAAAACCCCACTCCTGGAAACAATGAGAGTTCACAGAGATGCGAGCGATGGGGTGGAGGGGGGCGGGGGGCGAATCGATCGGATACCTCGGCGGAACAGCCACGGACTTCTCGGAGGACAACCTTCTCGAGGCCATTGACGCCCTTGCAGTGCTCGACGTACACGGTTCGGTTCGGTTCGGTTGGGTTCACTGCTCTGTGGTCGGCTGCGTGATGCTCCGGGTGCCCCGCGCCAGCGGCGACAAGCTCGACGCTCTCGAGGGCCGGCGGTTGTGATCCTCGCGGTTCCAATTTGGAGTGGGGGCGGTGGGGGCGATGGGGTTCCTGGGCCTCCCCGTGGGGTTTGATGAGTGTCGTCATCGGCAACGGCGGCGGGGGCGGGGGCGGGGGCGGGGGCGGGGGCGGTGAGTCGATGGGGAGGAAGAAGAAGAAGAGTAGGGACGGCGGCGAGAGGAAGAGTGTGGAGGGCCGTGAGGAATGAGGATGGTTTCGGCGAGAGGAAGAGTGTTTATTTCAGTTCGGTTCGATCCGAACTGATCCGAACCGAACTAAAATAAACCGAACCGAAAAAAAAAATGGTTATTTTTGATGATCCGAACCGAAACCGAAATCGAACCGAAATACACGAAATTTTCGGTTCGGTTCGGTTCGATTCGGTTCATATCTCGGTTCGGTTTTCCAGTTCGGTTCTGACACCCCTATTGTGCCCCTTTATTTCGTCCTTTTGTGGAAGTCAACAATTCCACTTTTGACCGGGAACCACCAAATATTCAAGTTCTCTTTCTTTTGTGGCTTTTAGACGTCCACGGTACGCCTTCTCAAGGACATTAAATAAAGTCAATCAATAGAGAAACAAACCTATGATCAAAGCAAATATTCTCTGTTGATACTCCATTATCTATATCCAACAAAACCACCCGCCCAACAAAATCCAAACTTGAATTGGATTAATGGGCACATCGAATTTGAATAAATCAAGATCCTACTCAAATTTCGTACACGGATTAAAACTCGAGACACAATATTAACAATCTCCACCTTGGCTCGACGTTTGAAGCCAAGTGATAGTGCTCATCATCCACGCCGACTCTCCAAACGCCCCGACAGGCGTTCAATCATAACGGACGTCTATCAAGCCTAAGCAAATCTTGAACTTGTCTAGAGGAATAAAGTCGATCCACATGTCCATAGGATTCTTCGCCACAATAAGCTTCTTTATGATCACATCTTCTTCTGACATATAAATTCTGACGCAGAAATTTCGATCACCAATTAACTCGATTCTCCAGTGATATCTCTAACCTCTATCGAACATCACATCTACCGGATGTCGTTTGCCAAAATCACTAGCCAAGTAATTAGACCACACCACCTCTTCAACTCCTTCTGTTGTTACCATGTTTCCTGTCTCAATCGTCAACAAAACTATCACACCTCGATCCCATTCGAGAGCGCAACATCCCACCTTGGTCGATAAGCTGCGACGTCCCAGGACTCGTCGCCAACCATTCATTTTATCTTTTAATTACGCATGCGGAAGCTACAACAACATTCACCCAGACAACAACAATAAACAGGGATAGATAGGAAAACAGTTCACAACAGTCAACCAAAACACCATTTTAGTTATTTACTTGATTAACAACCCCTGGGAAACAATTTTACAAGCCCACTTCGAGCATTTCCACGCAAGCCTACAAAAAGATACCAGGCTGGGGGTCAATCTACTTCGTCAACAGCGAGTAAGTCAAAAAGTTATCTTCCAGACAGGTCTATCATGCGCTATCCATGTAGAGGGTCGGTGAGTCAAAGTAGGGCGAGTAGGGCGAGTCGGGGTCGTGCTCCGACTGCTCATAATCCGGCAGGTACTTAGGAATAGGATCGGGCTCGGGTTCGAGATCCTCTACTGACCCGTCAGGTGGCTCAACATCTATAGGGTCCCATATCTCGTACCCAGGACCCTCGTCCGGAGGATCGTCAAAACTCCTGAGAAGCCCGTACAGATCCTCACCAGCCCTAATAAACTATGCTTGGAACCGATGGGGGGTCCACCAAGCTAGTCCCTCATCCACCCACACTATAGTCCAATGGCGTTAAAAAACATACGGCTTATCGGGGAACACATGCAGGGAAATAACAGTGTCCATATCCTGCGGTACCCCGAACCGCACTGGATGCATTGACATGCTAAGGTCCTGTAAAAAGTTTAACTACAACAAATGAGATAAAAATCTCAATAAGTTAACGGCCTAAGCCTCGTTTAGAAGGCCAACTCACCTCGGGCTACCTAGTCACGCGATCACACATCATAAACTGAACACTAACAAGCCGATAAGCAACCACATGCATCCTTACCTCGTCTTGGCACACACATCATGCCTAGCCTAAGTCCTCACATGCCACAACAATGAAATAATTATATCACGTAATCGGAACACTTATCGAGATTTCCCATGCATCATGCATCCACACTCGCGCGTGTCTCGATTATAAGGTAAAACCCTCTTGGGCACTTCCCATACCATGCCTAGCAGTTTTCACCCCATAATCAAGCACTATGCAAACATGTGTGTTTCATTTATTACGACCCCTCTTGGCCACTACACATCAAGCGATCTGCAGCAAGATGGCAGTCTTTCGGCATGATCGGGCATTGTCCTACTCCATCGGGCACGGCAACGTCAAACAATCTACAATAAGATGGCATTCCAATGCGGCAACATCAAACAATCTATAGTAAGATGATATCCCGTAAGGAGCATCGAATCCGGCCTTGGGCCGCGACTCGGCATCCGGAGTATCGGCAATCCAGATAATCTTCAGGCATCCGATAAATCGGGTATTGTCAAGCGATCTACAATAAGACCTCGATAAATCGGGCAACGTCAAGCGATCTACAGCAAGACGACTCCGACATGTGATCACACAAGCACTCAAGCATTCAAGCCAATTCTCATCTTTTCAATTAGTCAATGCAAACATGGATCGTACTCATAACAATGTCACATCACAATTCCACGGGATCACACATGCAAATAGTCGCTTGACCTTGAAAAGACATTATTTCAAGACATGCTTTTCTTCCCAAAGCATTGAATTCATTTCTTAAACATAGCGATAAAATAATCTATTTCCAAAAGTTCGTAATCTTTCCTTGAAAATAATCATTCAAATCATTGAGCTAAACAAGCTAATTTATACGGCGATTTCGAACCTCGGAATCACAATTTAAGCATAAAACAATCACAATTCTGCATATAAATATAAAAAAATATTCGAAAATATTAATATTTAATTTTCGGGAATTAATTAATTTAATAATAAAATATTAATATTAAATTCCGAAATTTAATTTATTTAATTAAGAAAATATAAATTATAAAATAATTTCATAACTTATTATCAAAATAGCGATAACTTATCGCCCAACAACCGATAGCTTATCATTTGAATAGGGATAGCCTATCACCCAAATAATAATGACTTATCAATCAATTACCGAAAACCTATCGCCAATTCACCAATAACTTATCATCCATTTCATTGATCACTTATCATCTCATCATCGATAATCTATCACCGTTTCCATTAATAACTTATCATCCGACGATAACTTATCACCAAAGGTTATCCAATAATCCACTGATAACTTATCCCCTAATCGCACTTAAATAACCACTAATCACCGTTAACTAAATCTAAACTATCCTAAGTAAGTTTAACAACCTAAACAATGGATTAGGGGTTAACTTGCTCATCTAACGACGATGACGACTGTCCGCGGTGGCTTCGGTTGGCGGATGGCAAGCAACGGACGGGTGGAGGATGGGCGCACTGGCTAGACGGCGACCAGAGGCAGTTCGGTGATGGCTCGGGGGTTGAGTCAAGGACGGAATGGTGGATGGCGGTGGTGTCTTGGCGGCCTAGACAGCGGCTCAACTGGCGGGCGTGCACGGCGAACAGCGCAACTCGCGCGCGGCTTAGACTGACCGGCTACGGGCGACTGTAGTGCGGCTAGGGCGGAGCTACTCGGCCAGAAGTGGAGCTAAGGTGGTGGTGGTTCGACGACGAGGAAGAGCAGCGCACAGCGATGGTCGGTTCCGGCGAAAATCGGTTTGGCGGTGGGCGGAAAATGAAGAAGCCGAGAAGAAGAAAAAGAAGAAGATGGGGTTGGTGGGGGAGTCGGTGGTGGTCGGGCTACCAAATGGAGGAGAGAGAGAGTCAAATAATTGGCCCCAAAAAAAATATCTCCCATTAAATCTTCTTTGCTTGACACTTGTCCCACTAAGGGCATTTTTTGTAATTTCTCACCTTTGCCCCTTGAAATTACCACTTTGCCCTTGGCCCATGTACCAATTATGGGCTAACTTATCCTTATTGGGCCTTGATGGCCGACCCCCTTGGGCATGAGGCCCAATGGGCTCTTGCCCGGCCCACTTCCGTTTCTCGCGTCCAATCCCCGATTCTTTAATCCTTATCCGAGGTTATAATTTCAATGGCAAACTCGTAGAATTGTGAGGCGACATCCTATAGTTCGGTTGTGAAATCCTTGAACATTCGATACTTAAAATTGGATCATAATTCATGACCGAAATCAATTAATCGCAGTTATAGTACATCTCAAACTAACGGGTAGCTTTTAGGAATAAATCCTCAATAGCCTTTCCCATTTGATTAGTATTCCCCGAGTGATCAGGTCAGGGCGAGAATTAATTAATAGATCATCGATGAAATCACAATTTCATATAACACCAAATTAGGTCGAATTTTCAGGATATCACAGAAACCATAGTGTCTCGCATCGATGCCTTCCAACTCATAGCACAACTAACATAAGTAAAGGCATAACTGCTTAGTAATCGACCATCTTTCAGGCTCCCTGCATGACCCGGATTCACAAACCCAGTTACTGCCATACTACCTGAACTACATCCTCTAAAACATACCTCAACGTCTGTCGTCCCCAATAAAATCAGGAGGATCCACTTCACAGCATCATAATGTATACTTGGATTAATCGTATACATTCTCCTGATTGCATGTGATAGATCAAGCCTAGCACTATCCATGTCATAATTCAAGTAACCAACAGTACTAGCATGTAAAGCATGGGACAAGTGCTCCACCTCCATCCAAGTACATAGTGACAGACTAGATAATTTATAATATGCATCAAGTGAGATACTTACAGAATTTCTCAACTGCATGTTGAAGCATTTTGACGCTTTTCCGATATAACTCCTCCGAGTTATTCGCAACATTCCAGCAGTCTCTCTCTGCGTCCCCATACCTAAAACTATCTCTACTGCACCCAAATTATCTATTTTATTATTTGCATATAACTGTTGCTCTATCCCATCCACCTCTGCTAACCACCTTGAAGCTATAACAACTGCGACCTCGGAACAACTGTCAACTGCTATGGAATCTAGGGACTCTGCGGACTTTGTCACATCAACTGTACTTTGAATATCTCTAGGCTCTCCTTGAAGCTCCACCTACTTATGAACACCGTCCAGATTTTTCTCCTCAATTGATCCCTTACTCCTCTTCTGAAATAGAGCAGATTCGTCAAAGGTAACATCTCCACTAAACATAAAACCGGATGAATCTCTCTCTATGCACCACAGCTTGTATCCCTTCACCCCATGTGTATAGCCTAGGAATATGCACTTCCTCGCCCTCGGCTCCGACGCGCCATCACTCACACAAGCATAAGTAGGGCAACCGAACACTTTTAGTCCAGTGTAATCAGCATACTTACCCGTCCACATTTCCTTAGGAGTTTTCCAATTAATTGTTGGTGATGGTGATCTATTCACTAACCAACAAGCGGTATTCGCGGCTTCAGCCCAAAAATCTTCATTTAATCTAGCATTGGAGAGTAAAGAACGAGTTCTCTCCAATAAATTTATGTTCATCAGTTCTGCAACTCCATTCAACTGTGGTGAAATGGCAATAGTGCGATGTCTCACTATGCCTTCATCTATACAAAACCGGCTAAGCTCTTTTGAACAGAATTCTAACCCTTTATCAGTTCTCAGGCTCATGATCTTTCTTCCGATCTACTTTTCGATCATCACGTTCCATGACTTGAATTGACCAAGCACCTCACTCTTGTGCTTAAGAAGACAAATCCAGACTTTTCTCGAAACGTCATCAACAAAGGACAACACATACCTAGCACCTCCCTTTGACAGAACTTGAGAAGGTCCCCATAAGTCTGAGTGTATGCAGCCTAAAATCTCCAAGGTCTGATGAACTGTCATACTGAATTTCACTGTCCATTGACTATGCATGTCGCAGTGATCACATAAATTCAACTTCTCAATTCGATGTCCTCCTAGTAGACCCCTCTGACTCATAATAATTATCTCACTCCCACTCATGTGTCCAAGTCTCATATGCCACAATCATGTCATGTCCTCTCCTGAACCTCAGAGAATCTAGCAGATAAGCCAATCATTGTTTTTCCTAGGAGGAAATACAACCCGCAATCTATCTTCCCCTACATCATAGTAAGCACATCTCGAGAGACCTTTAAAACTCCACCTTCAACGGAAATTCGGTATCCGAACCTATCAAGAGCACTCAACGAGACAAGATTCTTTCGCAATTCCGGTACATGTCTTACACTTGTCAATGTTTGCATGACCCCATTGTGCATCTTAATTTGAACTGTTTTGATCCCTACTACTTCACAAGCAGCATTGTTTCCCATAAGCACCTTAACACCCTCCATGCATTGATAGGTAGTAAACCAATGTCTAAGTCACATAATAAGAACATCCAGAGTCAAAGCACCCAATCATCACCTGATGAACTCGTGGTGACTATTAACACATCATCGGCATCACTAGAACTATTATCCATTATGATAACAATATTACCATTGCCTACAGACTCTACCTTAACTCCTTTACCCTTGTGCTTCAGACAATCTCTCCTGTAGTGCCCCTACCTCATTGCAGTGATAATGTCGACGGTTCCGAACATTAGACCTCAATTTAGAGCGACTCTTCGATCTGCTCCCTCTGGAATCTTTGCGTTCATCTCGACCTCTAATAATCAAACTTGCGGCATATTTTGCGCTAAGTTATCTTCTTGTAACTTCTTTTGCCAATCCTTAGAAAATAAGGCGGATTTTACCTCTTCAAAAGTAATTGTAGTGCACCCCTATAGCAGTGAATCCATGAAGTGCTCAAAAGAATCCGGTAGAGATGCCAACAACATCATACCTTGTTTCTCATCAGGCAAGGCTTCATTGACGTTCTTCAAGTCCATCGTGAGTTTGCTCATCTAAGTGGGCTCTAATGGACATGCCTTCAACCATCCGAAACTGAAACATCATTTTCAACATATACATGTAATTATTCAAACCCTTCATCAGATAAAGTGCCTCAAGTTTTGCCCACAGCGTTGCGGCATCCTTCTCTTCGGCCACTTTAATTAATACCTCATTCATAAGATTCAACAGGATTATACTCTTTGCTCTCTCCATCATCTCTACCTTATCAGCGGCTTTCATTATAATTGGCAAATTATTTTCGCCATCCAATGCCTTGGCCAAACCTTGGGTTGTCAATAACACATGCATCTTGACTTTTCATAACTCAAAGTTATTCCTCCCGTTAAACTTCTTAATCTCAAATTTTGTTCCAGACGTAATTGCAATAATAGAATTTCCAGACAGTGATCAGACAAGCAAAAGCCCCAAATCAACTCTAGAAACCCTAATTTGGCTCTGATACCAATTGTTGCGAATGTAATGCGAAAAACGTTAACGGATCTTGCAAATTATATCAATGCGAAATCACCAGAGAAATAAAAGAAGAACAATAATGACACCATAGATTTACGTGGTTCAGTCTGAGTATTGGTACCTACGTCCACGGGGAGGGCCAGCGGCAAATAATTCACTATCAAATCGGAGAATTACAGAATTTCAATCGCTCACACGCTCGAGTGAGCGATTGAAATTCCACTTTTGTGCCCCTTTTGTGGATGTCAACAATTCCACTTTTGACCGGGACCCACCAAATATTCAAGTTCTCTTTCTTTTGTGGCTTTTAGACGTCCACTGTACGCCTTCTCAAGGACATTAGATAAAGTCAATCAACAGAGAAACAAACCTGCGATCAAAGCAAATATACTCTGTTGATACTTCATTATCTATATCCAACAAAACCACCCGCCCAACAAAATCCATACTTGAATTGGACTAATGGGCACATCGAATTTGAATAAATCAAGATTCTGCTCGAATTTCATACACGGATTAAAACTCGAGACACAAAATTGACAAACTCATTCCTAAAGTTCCCCGTGACTTTCCCATGCAGTCGCAACTTTCGCAACTTTGCTAATGCAATTCCAGTTCACCATTGCTGCTTCTCTTCCTTCTGATTCTGTACGGCAAATATTACAAATAATTGGCCTCATCTTTCTTTTAGAGTGCGGTCCACCATTGCAGAATGTTTGCCTTTATTTTCACGAAAGGGTCCCCCTGAAAAAAACAAATTATGGATATTTCGCAACAAAATCATGGCTTTTCCCTAACTTTCTAAAAAGTTGTGGGAGAAGCCATGCGAGATCAATGGGAACGTAGAAAAGAAGCCGCATGGGAGACTCCTCAGCGTTCAAGACACTTCCTTGTAGTGACATCGTCGACCATGAGTAAAAAGAGCAAGAAGACGACCTAAAGAGACTGAAGAAGAGGAAGAAGCCGTATCATGCTGCCATAGCGGGGCATAATGTGCGGAACTCTTCACATCATGGTCAATGGTTCTAGAAGTTGTGTGGTCTTTGAAAAGAAGGGGGTGGGAGTAAAAGAAAATTAAAAGATAAAGACTGAGAAGCTGTCTGGTGCGGTGCAACTATTGATGTTTGAATGAAATTTTGTCCTTGCTTCCACTTGAAATCATGCGTCTGGCCAATAACATCATATTGGATAGGTTCACCTCGCATTATTGATCATTGGTGAATGAAAATAGCTTTCATCATAAATTGCTTGTGAAAATTTCATAAACTTCTTCAAATCAATATGATGAGCAAAAGTTACTTTACTTATGGTAGAAGGGGGGAAAAAGAGTACATAGCACAAAAAACATATATAGTGCTATAGTAGGCCAACTAAGAGCGAAAGGCTTAACATGTTCTCATGCTCTAAAGCAGAATTAATGCTCCTAACATATTCCATGCAAAACCAATCATAAACAATCATTGTTTTTCTATAATTCCAACTGTCTCTGCTGTTATACACATTATATATGGCATAAGATACTAGCTGCATTCTAAGCTGCATTTTTTGTGATTATGTACCAATTGGAGTATCACGATATGCAGCCAAAAATATGAAAACAGAAATAGAGAGCCATTACAAGTTGATTCAATCTCTTATTGGGTATTATTTTAGTTCCAAGAGAATCCAATGCGCCAAATTCCCTAAGCTTCCAGCTGGGTTGAGTTTTCATCTGTTTCTAACAATTGATTAGGTAATTATAGTTATATCAATTGGATTATATACAATATTAGGAAAATGACAAAATATAGTCGTATGGATGTTTTGTACAATTTCCGTACTACGACATTTTTCGTAAATTTCAATACAGAAAAAAATTAAGATTAATTTGATTAGTAATGTTACACTTACAAATAACATTCATAAGTGATTAATAAATCTCGTGTATATTCAATTAACTTGGTGTATATATATGTCAATAGATTTATTGTGGATGAAGTAAGTTTTCTAATCATTCAAATAAGAATTCTAAGGGTCACGGATCATACAAATGCGCAAAGAATTCTAAGTGTCCATTTGTTTGAAGGAAAATTATTTCCGAAAAAATATTTTTCAATTTTTCAATTTTCGGATTGCAAAAAATTAATTGATTAACGTAAAACAACAAGCTTAGATGAGGGGAAAACGATTTCCCCATTTGGACCTAAACAACCAAACAAATGAAAACTAAAAATTTTCCTTAAAAATGAATTTTATAAAGGGTTAGTACCACGAAAAACCTCAATCTGGTACACCTGTAACAATTTTACCCCTAATTAATTTTTTGACCACCAAAAACCCCAAACTCGTACACATGTGACAAATTTACCCAAAACTTATTTTTTGACTAACAAAAACTTCAAACTGGTATATTTGTGACAAATTTACTCTCCGTTAAATTGGTTCAGTACCACGAAAAATCATAAATTGGTAAACTTGTAATAAACAGAGGAGTAAAACCCCAAATTGGTACATCCGTCAACTGTCACGTGTCATCAAACTCAGTAATTTGACGGTAAAATTTAACGGAAACCAACAGGGATTAAATTTGTCACAGGTGTACTAGTTTGGGGTTTTTTGTGATTAACAAATTAATTTGGGGTAAAATTATTACAAGTGTACAAATTTGAGATTTTTCGTAATATTAATTTTTTTATAAAATGTATTTTTTTTTGTCATCAAGTTTGCATTGAAGCAAAGTATCCTAAATTTTGTTTTCACATTACTCCTCTATCTTCGTGCCCAAGTAATGGACGTTGACTTGTTGTAGCGCTTTGTCGTTGACCTCCTGATAATAGACGAAGAAAATGGGATGAGCAAATGACAAGAAAAACCAAACCAAAAAGAGGAGAAGAAGAATGAAGAAAGCTATTGCGCTTGGGTGGTGAAGCCAGAGCCAAATCAAACGTGTGCATTTCAATTCGCTCTCATTGGATAAGAAGTTACGCCATGAACAACCTGTGGCGAAGGATTGGCAACAGGAAGAGCAGCAGTAAATCAACATCGGAGAAAAATGAGACCCTGAACAAGCCGCAAGAGCCTGAGCCGGAAAAAAATGCGACACAGAACAAGCCGCAAGAGCCTGAGCCAGAAAGAAAAGACCTGGTGTTGTTGGGGAACCCCGCGAAGAGGTTCGATCTTGAGGATCTTTTTAGGGCCAGTGTGGAGGTATTGGGGAAAGGGACGGTCGGGACGACTTACAAGGCACACCTGGACGATGGGACCACGGTGGTGGTCGTGAAGAGGCTCAACCATGTGGTCTTGTCGGCCGAGGATTTCGGGGACAAGGTCGTAGCTCTCGGAGTGATGGACCATAAGAACCTGCTCCCTCTGAGGGGTTATTACGACAGCAAAGACGTGAAGATCCTCTTGTACGATTACATGACCTTGGGAAGCTTGTCGGACCAGTTGCACGGATTCAGAGAGATTCTCCTGAGCTGGCAAGTCAGGCTTTCGATTGCCCTGGGAGCTGCCCGAGCCATCGAGCACCTGCACTCCCAGGCTAGTCACCATGGGAACATTAAGTCGTCCAACGTCCTCCTCACGCCGTCCTACGAGGCCCGGGTCTCCGATTACAGTCTCCCCCACCTCACAAGGCCTGCCTCCATGGCTGGGGCAGACCCGTCAAAGGCGGATGTGTATGACTTCGGGATGTTGCTTCTGGAGCTCTTGACTGGGAAGCCGCCCACCCAGACTCTCCTCAATGTGGAAGGTCAAAGTGTAGATCTTCCTACTTGGGTTGAGTCCGTTGTTTGCGAGAGCCGGCCTACTTGGGTTGAAGTATTCGATGTGGACCCCCAGGACATTGAAGTGGCGATGTTCGAGCTGTTGGGGTTGGCGACCCGTTGTGTAACCTCGAATTCACCTATGCGCCCTCGGATGTCTGAAGTACGGAGGATGATCGAGGAGTTGTGTGGCCCCGGGGAACAGTGGGATTTGGACTCACAGCCCGATGACGTCTATGAAGAGACCGAATATGCAGATTCTTGGCTTATTGGTAATACACAGGCCGAGAATGCACTTTCCTGGCCGATTGATAATGCACAGGTAGATAGGGGCTCACAGCTCAACCAATTCAGCGAAGTGAACGGTGATATGTATACTCGGTGAGTTGATTTAGAGACTGGCAGAAAAGCTTCGTTGCCTTAATACATCACCACTGCGTTTAGCAAAATAAGATCAATTTAATCTTTTCCACGTTTGCCATAGACAAGTTAATTACTGAGGAAGTCAATGTCAAACTAAAGAAGAGGAGCGGGAAGGAGTAATAGAAACATGCGAGTTTCGCATCTTTGATGCAATTAAGAACAGTAAGGAGTTTCAGGCCATTGGTTACTTGTATAGTAGGAAGAACTAGCGAGGGTAACTACCTACGAACAATCTTTCATGCAATAAGAGAAGGCTCCACCCAAAATAAATGAATCAATGACACAAAGCTTCCCCTAGCCCAAAGTTACGTGTAAAAATCCATAAAAAAATTTGTCAATCGTCTTGGATATATCGAACTGGGATGACTTCTTGATTTCCCTTCATAATGTGGGTGCTTCTCTGGCTCCTTTAAGATGCTTGACTTGAAGAAATTTGATTTAATCTTGGTGAACGATGTCCTTACCCAGTAGATACTTTTCGCAGGAAACCACCAGATGGGGTTATGGAAGTTTCTGAAAGAGTTTATGGTAAGTTTTTTAAATGTTCAATATTGGTCTCTTGATAATTTGAAAGTGCAACATTGGCAGGGTACCGTTTTCTACCTACTTTCTTTTGCTTTAGTGTTCTGGATTCATTGAGCTGGCATTAATTGCCTCTACTTTTGTATTCTACGATTTACCTTCTCTTGGGACAAAGGTACTTCAACAATGGGAGAATTAACAGGAAGCCTGTTTGGTTTGGCAACAAACAGTTTACGTTACTGATATGCTTCTGCTAAAGCATTGGTGGCATACTATTACCATAGTAATTTTGCAGAATCAATAGTTATTTTTTGGGAGGGTGTGAAATGGGGTTCTAGGGCCACAAAAATCAAGGATGGATTCCATAGACTAGTGTCACGGGCCGACTGTTCCTTGGCCGTGGAATAACCCGCGCAGCGCCTGCCGCGTCGACCGCGCTAGGCCAACCTTCGTCCACTAGCTGTTCCCAAGAGCAACATGGCGAATATCTTCTTCATATTGGATCGTACCACGCCCAGCTTGACTCGGGCGTCTAGTCCATCAAGCGAGGCACAGATTTCGTTTAGGTACGACAACTAGTTTCGGCTTGTCATGGCCTCATCAGGAGAGCGATATCACCTCCCGATTAGTTTGTATACGGGAGGCCAACCCCGCTTTCAGAACTCTTAAGGATATATTCTTTCTATCCTAGAACTCCTAACACCAACCGTCCTGATACCACTCTCGCAACCCAGTTGTATTCACCCTTTCTGCATCCTCACTCTTCACTAGATAACCCCAAGCACCACTCACAAGGCTCATGAGTACAAGAGAATCACGATCTGTGACATTCTCCCCCACTCAATTCCGCAATGCCCTTGTTGCGGGCTAGTCTGTTGCTTCCCTACGTCAATTCTCACCATCAATGCCGCTTCCTTTGGGACTTACATGAGTGGTGGACGCTCGCCCAACAAAACAACTTCTCTCCACTGGTTGCTTCGGCAGACCAATGGAGGTTTCTCTTTGTTGATAACGTGATAGTAGACCCATCTTGAGATTCGCCAGATCAATCCAGGAATGTTTTCCCTATTCAGTGAGGAATTAGTTCTTTTCCAGTGCCCCTGTTCATCCTAGGAGCAAGTCGAGAGCCGCACTTTGTCCGAGCATTCTTTTGGCCCCGGTGATTCACTCTCCGCCCTTGTAGGACCGCGTAGACCACAGGTTTTCTGCGACTGACTCACCTACTGGAGAGATCCTGCTCTAATACCACTTGTCACGGGCCGACTATTCCTTAGTCGCGGAATAACCCATGCGGCACCTGGTCGTCGATCACACCAGGCCAGCCTTTGTCCACTAGCTGTTCCCAAGAGCAACACGGCGAATATCTTCTTCGTATCGGATCGTACCACATCCAGCTTGGCTCATGCGTCTAGTCCATCAAGCGAGGCACAAATTTCGTTTAGGTGCGACAACTGGTTTCGGCTTGATGTGGCCTCATCAGGAGAGTGGCATTAGCTCCCGACCAGTTTGTGAACGGGAGGTCAATCCCGCCTTCAGAGCTCCTAAGGGTATATTCTTTCTATCCTAGAACTCCTAACACCAACCGTCCTGATACCACTTCCACGACCCAGTTGTATTTATTGGGATTTTGGCATCTAAATCCCATAGAATTGAATGAAAAATGTGTGGTTGAAAGTGTCCCACATTGAATAGAAGAGAGATGGGAGATGGGTTCAAATAGTTGAGCCTCACAAATGGGTTTGGGCCCCAAGGGATACTCCACTTTTGTGGAAGAGAGAGGACCTACGCCAAGCTAGGTCGGTCCCCCAGCGCGCGCGCCGCCGCCGTCCGTCCGGTTCGGTTTCGGGTCCACTCTCTATCGATTTTTATTTTTTCCGAACAGACACATTGTTTAGAAATTATTTATTTATTTATTTTTGGACAAACAAACATGTCTGTTCGTGAGGTTCGGTTCGCCCGAACGAAAATCGAAGCCCTTCGCTGCTGTTCACGAACCCTTGTAACTCTTCATTTTCGCCACTAAGATATGACAGAACAGTTAGTTCGAAAAGTGACTCTTCGTGGCATTTTATATATTCCCGCGAGACATTTTCTCGACGCACTCTAGACATTTTTCACTTCATCATTTTGTGCGATTGTTCTGCAAAATTGCGTTCGAATGAGTCCTCCGGATACGTACCGCTTCGGAGGAATGAGATCCGTTCTATCCTGGGAGATGATTGTCCAATATCTTCGGGTACTGATTGAGGGGCAAAATTCGTCTTAAGGACACGACGTTATTTCGTTGGGCTCGGATCAACATTTTACTTATTTGTTTGCACTGCTTTCAGGTTAGTTTCCTTGACTTTTGATTTCAATTTCTAGTATACGAACTTAGCCGACAACAATCTTAAGACGAATTTGCTTCGGTTCTGTTCGTATATTCTTATGCGTTGTTCATTGAGTTTTTCTATCGAATATCATATTGCCGTTTCTTTAATTCGAACTTTTGTAGAGTTCGTATGTTCCTTGTCATAGTCGTATAGAATACGATTATGTTTGTACATTCTGGTCACACATTCTGTTCGTTAACAAATTTTTCGTTTCTGTTCATATTAGAAATTTTCAATTCTGTTCGTGAACAAATTTTTCATTTCTGTTCGTATTGAAATTCTCAATTCTGTTCATGACCAATCGACTCTGTTCGTAGTCATATATTTCCGATTCTGTTCGTGAATATGTTCTGTGTTTATATTTCAGAAATGGCTTCGGCTTCGACTCCAGTTAATCCTATTTCGAATCACGGAGAAAAGCCAGAAAAGTTCAATGGTACGGATTTCAAAAGATGGCAACAAAAGATGTTCTATCTCACGACCTTGAACTTGGCTAGATTCCTCAATGAGGATGGTCCTAAATTGGACGTTGGAGGGACAAATAAAGAAAAGCTTGCTGCTGTGGATGCATGGAATCATTCTGACTTCCTGTGTCGCAATTATGTCCTCAACGGTCTGGACAATACTCTCTATAACGTATATAGTCCGCTAAAAACGGCTAAAGAGTTATGGGATAGTCTGGACAAGAAATACAAAATCGAAGATGCCGGATTGAAGAAATTCATTGTCGGTAAATTTCTGGACTTCAAGATGGTTGATTCAAAGACCGTCTTAAGTCAGGTTCAAGAGCTTCAAGTGATTATGCATGATATTCATGCTAAAGGAATGACTCTAAGTGAGACATTTCAAGTGGCTGCATTCATTGAAAAATTGCCACCATCCTGGAGAGATTTCAAAAATTATCTCAAACACAAGAGAAAGGAGTTGTCACTTGAAGACTTGATTGTTCGGTTGAGGATTGAGGAAGACAATAGGAATTCCGAGAAGAAAGTTGGCAGCAATCTGGCGGTCTCAAGGGCCAATGTTGTTGAAGAAGGATCAAAACCCAACAAGAAGAGGAAAATGCCTAGCAAGTCTGGAGAGGGATTCACCCAAGGCCTGAAGAAGTTCGTTGGCAAGTGCTTCAACTGTGGTAAGTCTGGACATCGAGCCAAAGACTGCAGAGCCAAGAAAAGACAGAAAACTCAGGCTAATGTGGTGGAAGAAATTTCCAATGGTGTTGATGATATCAATTTAACTGCTATGATATCCGAGTGTAATATGGTGGGAAACCCCAAGGAGTGGTGGATTGATACTGGAGCAACTCGTCATATCTATGCAAATAGATCGATGTTCTCGACCTACACAACTGTAGGGGGTGATGAAAAACTTTATATGGGTAATTCATCAACTTCTAAGGTTGAAGGTGTCGGAAAGATTGCTCTAAAGATGACATCTGGAAAGATTGTGACACTAAATAATGTTCTGCATGTGCCACATGTTCGTAAGAATTTAGTGTCTGGATCTCTCCTTAGCAAGAATGGCTTCAAGTTGGTGTTTGTGTCTGATAAGTTTGTACTCTCCAAGAATGAGATGTATGTAGGAAAGGGTTATCTTAGTGATGGTCTTTTCAAGTTGAATGTAATGACTGTTGTACCCAATGATGTTATGAATAAAGTTGTTTCTGCTTATGTGCTTGAGTCTCCTAATTTATGGCATGCTAGATTAGGACACGTTAACTATAAGTCGATAAAGAAATTAATGAATATGGGACTGTTGCCGAAATTTGATTGTTCAAGTGAGAAATGCCAAGTGTGTGTTGAATCTAAATTTTCTAAGCCTCCTTTTCATTCTGTAGACAATAGAGTCTCAGAACCTTTAGATTTGATATACACAGATATATGTGATATGAAATCAATACCGTCAAGAGGTGGTAATAAGTATTTTATCACATTTATAGATGACTGCTCGAGGTATTGTTATGTTTATTTGCTTAGTAGCAAAGATGAGGCTGTGAATGCTTTTAGAATTTATAAGTCCGAAGTTGAAACTCAGTTGAATAAGAAAGTTAAAATGATAAGAAGTGACAGAGGAGGTGAATATGAATTTCCTTTTGAGGAAATTTGTACTGAGTTTGGTATCGTTCACCAAATGACTCCTCCTTATACGCCGCAATCTAATGGAGTAGCGGAAAGGAAAAACCGGTCTTTAAAGGAAACAATGAATGCATTGTTGAATAGTTCCGGTTTACCACAGAATTTGTGGGGGGAAGCTGTTTTGACGGCGAATTTTATTTTAAATAGAGTACCCCACAGAAAGACACAACAAACTCCCTATGAGAAATGGAAAGGCAGAATGCCTAACTTGAATTATCTCAAAGTGTGGGGGTGTTTGGCTAAAGTTGCGGTTCCTAAGCCTAAAAAGGTTAAGATAGGACCAAAGACTGTTGACTGTGTCTTTATTGGATATGCACAGAATAGCAATGCATATCGTTTTCTTGTTCACAAGTCAGAGATCCCAGATATACATGTTAATACGATCATTGAATCAAGAGACGCTTCGTTCTTTGAAAATATATTTCCGTATAACATAGTATATGAGCCAATTGATAATAACAAGAGGCCTCGAGATACTATATCTAGAAGTGATCCAATGGAGGATGAACCTAGACGTAGTAAAAGACAAAGGACTTCCACGTCTTTTGGACCTGATTTCTTAATGTATCTGTTAGAGAATGAGCCTCGGACATTCAAAGAAGCTGTGACTTCGCCAGAAGCCCCGTTCTGGAAAGAAGCTATCAATAGTGAAGTTGAATCCATATTGTCAAACCATACATGGGAATTGGTTGACCTTCCTCCTGGTAATAAACCACTACAATGTAAGTGGATTTTCAAGAGGAAAATGAAAGCGGATGGTGCTATTGATAAATATAAGGCTAGGCTTGTAGTAAAATGATACAAGCAACGAGAAGGTCTTGATTATTTTGATACTTATTCACCTGTTACTAGAATTACATCTATAAGGATGCTAATTGCCATAGCAGCGGTGTATAAGCTTGAAATCCATCAAATGGATGTTAAGACGGCCTTCTTAAACGGGGATTTGGAAGAAGAAATATATTTGGAACAACCCGAAGGGTTCATTGTTTCAGGACAAGAGAAGAAAGTATGTCGGCTTATCAAGTCACTCTATGGATTGAAACAAGCACCGAAACAATGGCATGCTAAATTCGACCAAGTTATGTTGTCGAATGGTTTTAAGATTAACAGTGTGATAAATGTGTATATATTAAGAACACTCATAATGGTTTTGCCATTTTGTGCTTATATGTAGACGACATGCTTATAATGGGCAGCAATAGTGAGGTTGTTAATGCGACCAAACGCATGCTCACAAGTAAATTTGATATGAAAGATATGGGGGTTGCAGATGTTATTTTAGGAGTTAAAATCCATAAGACATCTGGAGGATTAGCTCTATCACAATCCCATTATATCGAGACGATTCTTGGAAAGTACAAGAATCTAGATATTGTACCAGTAAAGACTCCGATAGATGTTAATTTACATCTTTCAAAGAATACTGGTGAAAGTAAGGCTCAAAATGAGTATGCTAGTATACTAGGCAGTTTAATGTATGTCATGAACTGTACTAGGCCGGACATAGCTTGTGCAGTTAGCAAGCTAAGTCGATTTACAGTTAGTCCAAATGAAAATCATTGGAAAGCTATGAAACGTTTATTGGACTACTTAAAGCATACTCAAGATTATGCTTTGCATTACACAGAATATCCAGCGGTACTTGAAGGATATTGTGATACAAATTGGATAACCGGCACTAAAGACACAAAATCGACAAGTGGATATGTATTCACACTTGGGGGAGCGGCAGTGTCTTGGAAATCATCCAAACAAACTTGTATTGCTATATCCACTATGGAATCAGAATTTATTGCTTTGGATAAAGCCGGTGAAGAAGCAGAGTGGCTTCGAAATTTCTTGGAAGATATTCCTAATTGGCCTAAACCAGTGCTCGTTGTTTGTATACATTGTGATAGTTAAGCGGCAATAGGAAGGGCAAGGAATGTCACGTATAACGGTAAGTCTCGACACATACGTCGAAGACATGACACAATAAGACAACTTCTTTCTAGTGGAATTATCACCATTGACTATGTGAAGTCAAAAGATAATGTTGCGGATCCATTGACAAAAGGCCTAACTAGAGAGATGGTTGCGAAAACATCAAGGGGAATGGGTTTAAGGCCTATAAACAAGTCATCATAGCGGAAACCCTACCTAGTTGACTGGAGATCCCAAGATCTAGGTTCAAAGGGACAACTAAGTTATGAAGACAGTGTAGAGTACTGTCAAATTTTTTACTCATTCCCGGATGAAGACAGTACTAATATGTAAAGGTTAAGCAAAAGCTTTTAATGATTCTGACTTGAGTATGTGATATATTATATGTTCAGAAATCACCTATGTTAGTGTGAAGTGAGGGCCGCTTCTGTGAGAATTGAAAAGGCCGAATTCTCTAAAACACTCATGAGACCAGGCGGTGTTCATGGCCAAAACGAACACAGCAGTGAGAACCAATTTTGTTCGAGAAACAGTTGTGTGATTTCTATTGTCTAGGCTTACACCAAAGGTCGACAGTTCAAAGACATCAAGTCTACTGATTGACTGAGTAAGTCCGATAGATTTCACTAAGGAAAGTTCAAAGTCTCAGACTACTTATCCTGATGCAACATTTTCTCATGGAATAATCGCACTTTGCATCTCATGCATACACAAAGAGTCATGATATCATAACTTTTCATTCATGTGGGGGATTGTTGGGATTTTGGCATCTAAATCCCATAGAATTGAATGAAAAGTGTGTGGTTGAAAGTGTTCCACATTGAATAGAAGAGAGATGGGAGATGGGTTCAAATAGTTGAGCCTCACAAATGGGTTTGGGCCCCAAGGGGTACCCCACTTTTGTGGAAGAGAGAGGACCTACGCCAAGCTAGGTCGGTCCCCCCGCTCGCCGCCGTCCGTCCAGCCGGTTCGGTTCCGTTCCATTCCGGATCCACCCTCTATCGGTTTTTATTTTTTCCGAACAGATACATTGTTTAGAAATTATTTATTTATTTATTTTTGGACAAACAAACATGTCTGTTCGTGAGGTTCGGTTCGCCCGAACGAAAACCGAAGCCCTTCGCTGCTGTTCACGAACCCTTGTAACTCTTCATTTTCGCCACTAAGATATGACAGAACAGTTAGTTCGAAAAGTGACTCTTCGTGGCATTTTATATATTCCCGCGAGACATTTTCCCGACGCACTCTAGACATTTTTCACTTCATCATTTTGTGCGATTGTTCTGCAAAATTGCGTTCGAAGGAGTCCTCCGGATACGTACCGCTTCGGAGGAACGAGATCCGTTCTATCCTGGGAGACGATTGTCCAATATCCTCGGGTACTGATTGAGGGGCCAAATTCGTCTTAAGGACACGACGTTATTTCGTTGGGCTCGGATCAACATTTTACTTATTTGTTTGCACTGCTTTCAGGTTAGTTTCCTTGACATTTGATTTCAATTTCTAGTATACGAACTTAGCCGACAACAGTATTCACCCCTTCTGCATCCTCACTCTTCACTCGATAACCCCAAGCACCACTCACAAGGCTCAGGAGTACGAGAGAATCACGATCCATGACACTAGAATAAGAAACAGCCGGCTTCATGCAGAAGCAGAGTAATATCTGACTGGAGGTTACTGAGCTGAACTCATTGCCTCCTATCAAGAAACGCTGATTAGCAAGCCACCTTGCATAAGCATTACAGGCCTAATAAATTGTTTCATGTACCCTTGCAATCGCTTTTGATTAACTTTGTCTGCCAATTATTAGTCCACTTCTAGTATCACTCAGCGGAAACTCATGTACCAGGCAACGATTAAATTGTACCACAGGCCACAACTTCTGTGGCCGCTGGGAGTTACCTATTGAAAAGGAGAGCTCATTCAAAAAGTCAACACATGCATTACTTAACACTCCGGAGCTGGTGAAAAGTATTCTAACCAGGATTGCCGACTCCCACTTGACAGAATCTTTAACCTACATTGCTTGTGAATAATATTCTGGTTTGCAGTCAAAAGCAATGTTCAATGATGGAGAACACCTCTGTACAAGTTTAGAAATTCTACTGAGTCCTCTTAAAATGGGTTTAGGCGTAGGCGATTCTTGTCCTGATTCTTGATCAGAGTCTACAACAAACAATTTCATAATCCCTAAGCAAAATGTTCTTAGAAACCCCCTCCAATTGAATCTCTCTAGTCTCCTCTGTTTGTTTCCTCATACTAGATTCTACCACAGATTTGTCATTGTACATCATGTTCTCACTGAATGTAACATCATCAGTTCTTATCGTTTTCCTATTTTGTTCCTCCAAATATCGATAGCCAAAATAATCAGATTCATATCCAACGATAAACATTTTCTAACCTTTGCATCAAGCTTGTTTATACTTTCAAAATAAATGTGCACTTAACATAACCAAAATGTTTCGGATGCTACAGATTTAATTTCTTTCCAGTCCATTCGTTTTTTTTTTGGTAGTTTGAAATCAAGTGAAACTGAATGTCCAATGTTGATCAAGATGTTGCTTCGTTAACTACATCTGCTCAAAATCAATCCAAGCTTATTTCTCAGTGGGCCCACTTCACTTGGTTAAGAAGGCGCATGAACAATTCACCAAGACTTTTTAAGATACAAATGGATGCTGTTTGTCTTAAAAGGCTGGAAAGCCTAGAAGTAGAAAGAAATATTCTTCGATGGAGCTAATTAGCTACAAGCACTTTCTGTGATTGCTTCCTTGTTAATCTCAAAAGCTCTCGCGGGTGCTACTGTCTTGTCATAAATGCATATTTCACCATTCCCAAATGAACTTGCCGGTGAAAGGTCATAAGCATTCAATAGGTTTATCTGCAGAATGGTGCTTATCCTTCACCACTTCTCTGGAAATATCAATCACGCTGCATGGAAATGATTTGCAGTACATGGGTTTGGTACTTTACAAGAACCTTTCCTAGTCACTCTTTTCTGGAAGTTTATGAGCTTATTTCTTCGGTTTAGTTTCTAAACAACTTTTGACAGCGTAGCAAGTCATCATACACGATTTGGAAGCTATCTTGCATGAGTACTTCATTTTACTTCAAGAAGTAAATTCATTTCATAGTCTATCAAGTTTATACTGAGCCCAAAGGAAGGACACACTTGATGTTAGATGTCTTCTGTTAGCTTCATCTATATTTGTACGGAAATCTTATGCACATAATGATTTACATATGTGGATGTGGATGCAGTGTTTGAATACTGTCTTACCACGGATTGGTCCTTTTTCGGCCAAATTACCACAGACTGGTTGAAGAATGATGAATATGAGAATTACATGAGAGGCGTAGTTGCAAGACTCCAAGACCAATTTCCTGCTGCCCCTTTCATGGTGCTCAATTTTGGAGAGCAAGAAAACCAAAGCCAAATAGCTTAAGTATTGTTTGAATATGCTATACCCGTCGTGGAATTCCCTCAAAATTATGGAGATTGCCCTATACTGAGAGTGGAGATTATCCACAACTTCTTGAAATCTGCCAATGAATGGCTGTCATCTGATACAAAACAGAACATGCTGTTGATGCATTGTGAAAGGGGTGCATGGCCGGTTTTGGCGTTCATGTTGGCTTCTCTTTTGTTATATAGGAAGAAGCAGGATGGGGAGCAGAAAACACTTGACATGATTTACAAGAAAGCGCCGCGTCAACTCTTGCAGCTGACATCGACACTGGATCCGTTGCCTTCCCAGCTGAGATACCTCCACTATGTTTCCACACAGAATGCTGATTCAGATTGGCCTCCACCAGATCAGGCACTTGTGATAAAAAGTGTTATACTAAGTTTCATTCCTCATTTTGATGCTGAAGGGGGATGTCGTCCTATTGTTAAGATAATTGGACGGGACCCATTTGTGGTTGCTGATCAAAATCCCACAGTTCTGTTCTTGAGGCTTTGTAATTGAACTGCCAGTACAGTCCAAAACTCAGTCCACCTCAACTCTGCCGCCAATGCCACCTTCGCTGTCAGAAACTTCGATTCTTTCAGCTCTTGAGGCTTTTGGAAGTTTTGAACTAGCCACAAAATCACCCTACAATTCACCAAGTTTTGAGTTGGATCAACAATATGGCACCACAGTAGAAGGGAATGATCAGTCATTCTCACTGTTTGATCTCACAGGTTCATTATCTTCTTCCTCTGTACATTCCCAGGCATCCTTATTGGCTTCCCCTCCTCCACCTCCTCCTCCTCCACCACCACCGCCACCTCCTTCCCGATCAAAGGGGGCATCATCATTGAACAGTATTAAAAAAGTCCCGTTTGATCCCCTTCCTCAAGCTTCTTCTCCTCACTCACTTGTTTCAGGAACTCCTCCATCGTCCATTATGAATAATTCACCTCAAGCTTCTTCTATTCCTCCCCCTCCTTTTCCTTCTGTGGGTCAGGTGGAGCAAATGATGCCTTCTTTTGAAATGTCTTGAGATGCAATTACGACACAAAATATTGTTGAACCCCCAAGAATTCTAGCCCTCAAACAGAAACCGTCTTCATCTTTGGGAATGCCTCAAGTTGTCATCTCAGGTAATATGTTCGGAAAGGAATTTTTTTTTTTTTGCATGCTTCTAGTCACAGCGAAATGTTCGACACTCATTTTATATTGTTGACCAAAGAGTGTTATAAGTTTTTCCAACTTAAAACGTAGTCTGGCACAAGTACCTGAATTGAAATGAACAGCCTTTACTCATTTTTCCCAACTTATTCAATATTCATTTAGAGTTGAGTTTCACTATGTCCAGTCCAGCAACGGAGTCGATGAAAAACAGTGTGACCAATTGGTGAGACGCATTATAAAACACAAACGTGAAATAGACGGTCATCCCTCAGATGAATTATTGTTTTGGCTAATGTTACCATGTAATAATGCTCCTATACTACCACATTATTAACTTCTTGATTTTCCTTTAATTAGCTGAAAGTCTGGAAAATGTACTCATAAAAGAGCACTTTGGGCTCAAAATTTCACAAGTTGAAGCTACTATCTGTAGGAATAGGCTGCATATTAAGACAATTTATGACTTTTATGGAAAATCCTGTTTGAACAGAATATATTTCCGTCAACTTGCCTTGCGTGCTGCAATAGCTTGAATTTTCTTAATGGCCATTATTGCTTAAAATTTCTCATAAAACAGGTGAGAACACAGAATCTCTCAAGTGGAAAGAAGGACTAGCAGCTGTGACAGGGACAAACATGGAGGTAACTTCTGTCAGTGACTCGGCATCCTCATCCGCTGTCAATAGTGGCAGTGTAGAAGCTACTGCTGCAGCTGTCTCCAATTCAGTGCAAATCCCTAATGTGATGCTGCCGAAACAGGAAAAACTATACCTGCAGGATGGCTCACCATCATCAACCTCCATGTCATCTGGATATGACTACGATATTTTCCTGAGTTTTAGAGGGCTAGAAACTCGCTCAGGCATTACAGATTTCCTCTACACCAGCTTGTTAGCTGCTGGAATGCACACATTTAAAGATGACGAAGAGCTCCAAGTTGGAGAGGAGTTTGGTCCGAAGTTGCTTGAAGCTATCAGCCATTCAAAAATTGCAATTCCCATTTTTTCCAAGGGCTATGCCTTCAGTAAATGGTGTCTTAATGAGTTGCTCCAAATGGTGGAGTGTAGTAGAACAAGGAGACAGAAGGTTATGCCCATTTTCTATGATGTTACTCCAGCAGAGGTCCGTCATCAAGCTGGGTCTTATGGGGAAGCCTTTCTTTTGCATGAGAAGAAATTTGATGAGAACACTATCAGTAAGTGGAAAGCTGCTCTCAAACACGTTGCCAATCTAAATGGATGGGACACTAATTCGATGATCATTAGGTGTGTCAGTTTCTGGGTTGTAATTTTGGTGCAGTGTTTCTATAATATTTCATTCTTCTAATTTTGTTTACCTTTTTCCTTCCATGATATTAGACGTGAAGGAGAGCTGGTTAAGACAATTGTACGTACAGTTATAGATGAGTTGAAAACAGCTTATCTGATGGTGACCGGCTGCTTGGTTGGAGTTGAAAATCATGTGAAGGAAATCAATAAAATAATGTGTGGCGATTCAGAGGATATTAAAATACTCGGAATCCATGGTATGGGGGGTGTTGGACAGACTACTCTCGCCAAAATCATCTACAACCAGTTTTCACATCATTTTGAACATTGTTGCTTCCTTTCTAACATAAGGGAAACTTCAGAGCTAAAGGGCATCGAACATTTGCAGAATCAGCTAATGTCCAATGTTCTCAAAAGGAAGTGGTCAAGCATTAGCAACGTTGACGAAGGAATTAAGACAATAAAAGAAAGGTTAGGCGATAAAAAGGCTCTGGTGCTACTTGATGATGTTGACAGGAGGACTCATTTAAATGCACTCGTAGGAAACCCTGCATGGTTCGATTTAGGAAGTAGGATTATCATAACTAGTAGAAACAGGGATATCATGACTGTTCCTGAGGTTTGTTATGGTTATGAGCTTAAGGGCATGAACTTCAACCAATCTCTTCAACTATTTTGCAAACATGCTTTCGGAAGAAATTACCCTTTGGATGACCATGTTGCTTTCTCCACAGAAGTGGTCAAAAGTACAGGAGGTCTTCCTCTTGCTCTTGAGGCTATAGGTTCACATCTCTCAGGCAAAAGCAAAGACGTTTGGGATGTTACATTGAAGAAGTTGAAACAAGTTCCTCACGGTGAAGTAAAAAGAAAGTTGAAAATAAGTTATGATGCCTTGGATGATTGGCAAAAGCATATCTTTCTTGATATAGCTTGCCTTTTCACTGGATTTGACAAAAGGATAGTGCTCCACATGTGGAACGATTCCAATCTCTTCCCAGAGGAAGGTCTTGAAGTCCTTCAAAAGATGTCTTTGATAAAAATCGGTGAAGACAATAAGCTATGGGTGCATGATCAGCTAAGAGACCTTGGTAGAGATATCGTTCGTCAAGAGTGTAACATGGAACTAGAAAAACAGACTCGATTGTGGAATCATGAGGAAGCTTTGGACGTGCTGATGAAGAAGGTAAAGTTGCATTTCAATTACTTTATCCCCATCAAGCTGACAAATTTCATGCCTTTTCACTGTGATTGTGTGCTTAATAATAGTCAAGGGAAGTTATTTCTTATCCCATGATAGCTGTTATCACTTGTTAATTGGCTATACTAATGCTTAGTTTTTCTATACGGAAAGAAGATTATACTTGTTCAATATATTAATTTGGATAGATATCATGTGCTTGCCCTTTTGCTTTTTCTTTTGCAGAAAACAAAAAAAGTGGAAACTCTTTGCCTAAAGTTGGACCATCAGTTGCAATACTGCTTTGCAAACAAGGAGTTTGAAAGGTTATCTAATCTAAAATACCTTGAAGTGAGGGCTGTCCAGGATAACTGGCCTTCAAATGATTTTCCAGACAACTTACAAAACAGTACGCCAATGCTTTCAGAGTTGAGATGGCTTTCGTGGCATCATTTTCCCCTGGAACTTAAAATCACCAATTTCTCCATGATGAACATGGTCATTCTCGATCTGTCTTGGAGTAAACTGTCAGAAAGTTGGGATGGTTGGAGTCACATCAAGGTAAGATTCTTTTGGGTTGAAACTAAAATTATTTTTCGTAGCTGCCTCCTCTTTATTTGATCCATAGTTTCACATAATTTCGTTTCTGTTACAGATGGCAGAGAATTTAAAAGTCTTGAACTTGACTGGTTGTGTACACTTGCATACAACTCCCGATTTCTCCACAAATGTTAAGTTACAGCACTTAATCCTCGAGAACTGTGGAAGATTAGCTCAGATTGACAAATCTATCAGGCATTTGAAGCAGTTGGTAATTTTGAACTTGAGGTTTTGCCTTAAACTCCGCAAGTTACCAGAAGAGATGAATAACCTGGAATCATTAAAGGAACTTCTCCTTGACGGGACTTCTGTAAGAGAAATTCCAGAATGGAAAGGGATGAAAAAGCTGGAGACTCTCAGTGCTTGCGAATGTCCATCATTAAAAAATTGCAGATCAATTGGAAATTTGACATCTCTACTGACGCTATCTTTGGAGCATGCTTCAATTAGTCAAATCCCCCAAGAGATTGGAGTGCTCCAAAAGCTTGAACACTTGTCTCTAAGCAAGTGTAAGTTGCTGAGGGGACTTCCAGACTCGATTGGGAAATTGGAATCACTACTTACGTTGAACCTTTCCCACACGCATATTGCAGAGCTGCCTAACTCAGTTGGAAACTTGAAGAACTTGAAAGTACTAAGGATGTCTGGTAGTTCCATAAGAATTTTGCCTGGTATAATTGTGATGTTGGAGAAGCTGGAAGAGATAAATGCTGAGTTCTGTCAGCGTTTGGAGGGGGCAATTCCTCATGGTATCGAGAGCTTGTCAAATTTGAGGATCTTGAAACTAACAAACACTATAATATGTCAAGTGCCAAGACTTCCTGAAAGCCTGATTGGTCTGCATATTTCTACTCATTCAATGAAGACACTTCCAGATCTCTCAAACCTGGTAAATTTAATAGATTTGGATTTGGACATTGGAGAAGTTCCATTGGCCAGCAAGAATTCTGTTTTTGCAGGATCTTCTCAGCTCGTACAGCATCCATCACCATGGTATATAGGAAAGTTCTGCAATCTTGAGTCTTTGAAGTTGTCCGGTGAAATCATATTTGCCATCCATAGAGATATTTGTCTTCTTTCTCAGCTTAAGAAACTTGAACTTGTTTGTTCTAACCTGCAGTTCCTGCCTAGGCTTCCATCCAGTTTAACATGCTTGGTTATTAAATCATCCCAATCATTGGAAACGCTGATAGATCTATCGAACTTGAAGGAACTATCAGAGCTGAGGATTGATTCTTCGGCAATAATTGGTGTTCAAGGCCTTGAAGGTTTGGAGAATCTTGAAATTTTGGACCTCAAAGCACTGCATACACTTGAGGAATTACCTGATCTATCAAACTTGAAGAAGCTCGGTGAACTGCATTTGGGGCACTGCCATAATCTTATCGACGTTCAAAGCATTGAAGGCTTAGGAAATCTCAAAACTTTGAAGCTCATAGAAATTCCGCTACTGGAGAGATTACCCAATCTGTCAAACTTGAAGAATCTCACTGAACTTCAGTTGTGGTACTGTCATGGTCTAACTGAAATAGAAAGCTTGGAGGGTTCGGAGAATTTGATGATGTTGGAGCTAGGTGAACTTCCTCTACTTGAGAGACTGCCCAATTTATCAAACTTGAAGAAGCTTACAAAACTGGATGTACAACAGTGTCATAATCTTGTTAAGATTCGAGGAAGATTGGAGTCATTGGAAGACTTGCATTTAGAAGGATGTAGATCTTTAGATGAGGTGTTGGATCCGGCTTCGAGCTTCAAGAAACTAAAATCTTTGCGAATACATGATTGCGAGAAGTTGCATGTTGACAGGACGTGGGTCTCGAAATTCGAAATATCTAATAGGGCATATGAAAATTCGGCATGTTCGATACAATGTAAGGTGGGCATTTGTGTTTGTCAGCTAGGTAAACAGTTCTTTTTGCCGTCCCCTCCATAGTGAAAATAAACAGATACACGATGTACTCCCTTTGCTCAGATACTCTCTATGGCAGCAAATTAACTAGCAAAGCCGTTACAATCTGTGCGGAATTAGATTTTCTACAAATAAGTCAATTCATTTTGTCTAAACAGGAGTTGATCAGGCTGTCCTCCTGTCGTGAATTAATTGAAATTTTACCCAGTACAATAGATCAACATCAAAATCTCTCGTCAACATGTCAGTCCTCATTTGTGCGCCCTTGATATTGTTTACTTCTGAAAAGCTATCACACCTGAGAAAACGAGCAACGGGGAGAGAGGAGAGGAGGCGAGGGAGAAACGGCATGTGCACTGCAGGCATCATGTGGGATTATACTAATGATATTTTTGACATTCTAACTCCTTTAGGTATGGATGGAGCCAAAATGATAGTGAATTTAACGCCATCCTTTCAATAGTCATTGGCACTAGTTCCTTTTGGTAACAGGTAAGACTATATTTTAGCAACAAAAAAAAAAAGTATATACAATGCATAGTGGATTGAGCCGAGGCATGCTCAAGCGTGAGCTTTGCCCAGCGATTTGTTTTTTATGGACACTTTAACAAATCTCTAATTCTCCTTTGCAATATCTATGAATAAATAGATGACGGTTTTAAAATAATTGTTTATATATAAAAAGAAAAAATAAATTAAATGTTAATAACACTTTCATGCATCTAAGTTATCAAAAGAAAGAAATTAAACATTAAGAAAAAAGAAAAATAAAATGTTTAGCAAATGTTTTATATGTAGATCATTTCATATATTTCAGAGGATTTCTATGCATCTGTAACTCTTATCAAATTGTTATGTATATATAGATTCTATTTTGAAGTACCTAAATGAAAATAAGGATGAGTTATATTCCATTGTTGCGCATAATTTACAATTTGAACATTATAAAATTAATGATCAATTGCTCACTAACACGAATGTTTTATGGAAGAAAACAACCACTTTATAAGGTCTCTATGACATTATAGTGCATATTTCACCAACATATGACATTAAAGGATCATAAAAAACGTTATATAGCACGACACCCATATTTGATAAATAATTAGCAACTTACTTGTGAAATTGACCAATCTTACCTCAATGATGGATACATAATACAGATTGGTTTGATTCAAGTGAAATCATATCCATTATAATTGTATGTCTATGCATTGCTTGGCTAATAGAATAGATATCACAATGTTCACTTTACTTTATTCGATACATCAATTCAGATACACCACTTGTTCGTATATGAACTTATAATCTACTCAATCCTTGCCTCAATCCTAATAATGTTGAAATCGTTAGTTAGAAAATTTGTGAAGTCCAAAATACACACAGGTGAAGTCATATGTACCTTGGAAACTTTATAAGCCGATAAAGATTATTGATGAATAGAGGAGCGCAAGTGCTTTGGAGGCTTTGCTAATTGCATTGGCATTTGCTCTGCTATCAAAGTTCGACTCTGAGCTGTTGGTCAGGGGCTTCAATTAGCTTGCAATCTGAACTTCCTTAGAGTCATACTCGAGAAGGATTCTACTTCGGTTATGTCCTTAATATTTTGACAAGCGACTCCTCTGGGTCATCCACGGTGTCTTTGGTTAAGCAAATTCACTTGCAAGTTTCTTATAGAGAGGGGAATACTTGTGCTGATTGGATTGCAAACTATGCTGTTAGATCTCGAGAATGCGTGGCTTTTCATCATATTCCTCCATTCTAGTTCTTTGATTGGAGAATATTTCACTGGGCACCTTGATGCATTGTTCATGTACAGTTGCGCCTTACTAATGTAATGGTCTCTAAGCCCCCTTTTCTCAAAACTATGGAAATTACTTATGAAATGAGTTTTGTTGTAGATATGGGTTTTGATATGTACAATTCCATCGAAATTGACTGATGGGTTCTATCAGGAAATTTTCAAAGTGGAAACAGTTAAAAGTATGATAAAATGGTATAAATACATGGGGAATGTTCAGAATCCTTCCATGGAAAAGCTATGCGCATCACCAAAATCATGGGGCAATTGCCAAATCGTCAAATTTCCAATAACAATGTGGGGTTATTGCTTGTTTGACTCCTACTTATCATTGTTATAGATAACCCTTTAGAACTCTGTTATTGCCTATTTATATGTATATGTAACGTATTTCATATTCAAATGGAAGGGCAATACAAACAAGAAAAAAAGGAATAGTACTACAGTCAAATGGGAAAAATCAATTTTCGCAGCTATAGAAGACAGCATTATAAGAGTATGCTGACGATTAAAAACCTGAAACAAAAATGAAATAAAATGAAGGGAAACTTCCAAAAAGGGACCCGAAGTGGAATCATTTTCTCAAATAAGGATTCGAAGTGAACATTGTCTCAAATAAGGACATAAAGTAGCCAAATCGTCTCAAATAAGGGCCTAAAGTGGCCAAATCGTATCAAAAAAGGACCTTTGGCCGGCTAGTGACTATTCCGTCGCTGAAGCAAGGGTATTTTAGTCAAAAACATTATATATATACTTTCTTTTTCTTTTTTCTTTTTCTTTTTTTCTTCTTTCCTCCCAGTCTTCACTGCGCCGCTGGCCTCAAGCGAAGCCGCCTTTGCTAGCGTCGGGTGAGGGCCACCCCCGCCTAGGCTAGCGAGGGTCGCCTTTGCCGGCATCGGGCGAGGGTTGCCTCGCCTAGGCCGGGCGGGTGAGGGGGACCATTGCCAGATCCAACAAGGGCAACCCTCGCCCGCCCAACCCAGACGATGGCGACCCTCGCCAGATCCAGCGAGGGCGAGGGTGGCCATCGCAGGCGTCGGGCGAGGGTCACCTCGCCTAAGCTAGCCTCGCCCTCGCCAGCCCAGGCGAGGGCGGCCTTCGCTTGATGCCGGCGAGAGTGAGCCTCGCGAACCTAGGCGAGGGCGACCTCCGCCGGCCCCGGCGATAGTCGGCGAAAGGAAGAGAGGGAAAAAAATAAAGAAAAGGAAAAGGAAAAGGAAAAGAAAAAATAGAAAAAGGGAAAAAGAGAAAAAAAGAAGAAGTAAAAGACGACAATACCCTTTGGCCGGTGAGGTTAGGTCATTATTTGAGACTGATATGACCACTTTAGGCTCTTATTTGAGATAAGATTCACTTCAGGCTCTTATTTGAGAAAATGAGGACACTTCAGGCCCTTATTTGAGAAAATGACTCCACTTCGGATTCCTTTTTGGAATTTTCCCTAAAATGAAGGAGAAGAGATCAGTTGTGGTGGCGATAGACTCCTCCCTCGGCTTCGTCCTGCCTCTATGTGTGCGCTCTGGATCGTAGGGGTTGCTGAAGAAGCGATCAAGAAGGAATTGAGCCCGAGCCAATTAACCAATTGAAATGTTGAGGTGATGGGCTTAGGGGTAATGAAGTGTTAATGGACTGGGCTGAAGTGTGCGAATTAGAGTTAACACATAGGCTAAGGAAAATAAGTTTGGGTTCTTCTTTCTTTTATCTATTACTATTTTTTATTAGATCACGCTTTTTTCACTCCTAGTTTGGCTAAAATACTCCCCAACAAAGTGTTTGGACTATTTCACCCATTGTAGGTCCCACCTTTCAACATCTTAAACCTTCTCTCAGTGTCTTTTTTTGGTTTTTTTTTTTGTGGGTCCCACTTTCCTTCCTCTTCATCCCATCTTTCAGCATCTTTCTCTCTTTGATATTTTCTTGGTCTAATTAGTGGTTGTGTAGCATATGGAAGCCCTTCTCTATTCAAAACTAACCCAAATATAATACAGAGGAGGGATTCAACTAGATTTTGCACCGGCACCAATAGACTTTACTAGCTAATATGCGAAAATGCATTTGGTGTGCCCACTTGTTTTTATCAAGAACCGCAAATAAAATGGTAAAAAGTTTCAATAAACCTACTCAAATGAGAAGAAAATTGAAATTTATTGGATAAAAACCCTTCATCCTTTACTGAGTCCGAACCATAACTAGACTAATGTGAGCATCTTGAAATCATTCTACTAAATAGATTGCAAAAAAGAAAGAGGCCAATGGAAACCAATTCAGGAAAATTTTCGATGAAAAGAACACTCAAAATTCACTCAAAAAATCAAATGCATGCTCTATTCG
This sequence comes from Syzygium oleosum, assembly GCF_021117445.2. Lineage (NCBI taxonomy): Eukaryota > Viridiplantae > Streptophyta > Magnoliopsida > Myrtales > Myrtaceae > Syzygium > Syzygium oleosum. The sequence continues at coordinate 6,277,569 of NW_026607500.1, read as the reverse complement.
TACAGAATCAAAGAAATCACTAGGTTCAACCGTTAGAAGTTAATGGGATGATAAACCTTTTTTCACTTGGTGAAAGCAAAACTCCTTAAGTTCAGAAAAGACCCGCTTTTCTCTTTCCACTCTTCCCCATTAAATTTCAAAGACTTCAACTAATAGAATCCCCGGAATGAGAGAAACTTAGCAATACCAAAAGGCCTCACTAAAGATCATCCTTAATCTTTAATCAGATTCAACAGTAAATGAGGAATGAATCAATACCTACTTTTCCCAGACATAAAAAAAAAAAAGATCAAAGAAGAAAAAGAAGAAAAAACACCTTCAAACTATATTAATCTGAACCCATCACTAGGAAAATTATCACATTACTCAACATTAACCAACACTTCGAATTTAATCAATTTATCTAGCACCCATCGTGAAAAACGACGCAAAAATCATCTCAAACATCAAAGAGATAGAGAGAAGGGTGAAGATAAATGAAAATGGGATCCGCAAAAAAAGATTCCAAGAAAAAAGGCACTAAGAGAATGCAGAGGATGCTGAAAGATGGGATCCACAATGGATAAAATGGTCACAATAGTTTATTGGGGAGTGTTTTAGCCAAATTAGGAGTGGAAAAAGTGAGGCCCTTTTTTTATTTTGTCTTTTAACTATTTTTACAATAATGTATGCTTGGCTTGTCGACAAGTGCCACATACTCTCCCACTAAAATCACTGACGTCTAGGTCACTGTTGGACCATATGACCAGCAATACTCCTCCTACTTGATATGTGGTTTGGTCCATTTCTATCCCCTCTATTGCCTTAAAAGTCTACCAGTAGCCACACCTTATTCGAGCATTCTTGCCCAAAGGCAATTCTTTGCCCTTGTCGGATGGCTATGAGCTTAGTCTTCTCATAAACCACATGTTCATTAGAGAGATCCTGCTTTGATACCATATATAACAACCCAACCCATTCCAATTGGGCCAAGCCAATAAAAGGAACACTATGAGTTTCTATATGGTGTGGTGACTATTTTGTGGATCTTACTTATGAATAATATGACATAGCCTCAACTACCCAATGTGGGATTTGGGATGTCGCCAGAGAAGCACAATAAAACAACTTTAGGACACCCTAACCCTATAGAACGAAAATGCCCGACGTTTGGAATTCGTGAATTTGATGGTTGGTAGCTTACTTTAACCGAAAATTTCAAGATTTTCTAGTTTTTTCAAGTTTGCTTTCAACCCTCTGTTCTGTCTTCACTGGCAATGGTCCAGCGAATTTCTGATGACACAAAATAATTTCTGATGGTTAATTCACGCTTTAACAAGATAAGTAACATTTATCGGTTTTATGTATTTCGTAAAAGTTGCATTGCATGGTCTAATCGAAAGGAAAAGTTCATAAGTCATGGCATGGCATGCATTTTGGGGACTAATGAAAGCTTAAATTATTTTGTGGTGTCTCATTTTATATAATTTGATCAAGCATGGGATAAATTTTTGAGTCTGTTGTCATTTTGGTTGGACATGCATCACAAATGTTTAAACGGGTAAATTATTTCTAATCGCATTTCGACATGTGGGGTTCTAATATATATGTATGAGATTAGTGCTCATGGTCAACCTATATATTAATATATAGTGTATATTCACAGACCAGTTCTGTTCTAGGGATCAATCACAACCGATGTGAGTTATGGAGCTTAGCTAGTGTCGATGTATTTTCTGGGCCTTGTCCTCTAGTGAAACATGACTCCAAGATGAGCAATGGATATGATGGTAAATAGATGATACAAAAATGAGATATTGCAATTATGAGATTCGAATGTGATACTTACTGCTTGTGTAATGTATTGCATAAAAATTGATGAAATTTTACATCGACTGCTTGATCCTGAGGAAGTGGTGATCTATCACATACAGAGTTTACTGTTTCGGGGTTCGAACACGAGGAAGTTTGATAGAATGCATGTGAAAAGCAATTCGGAGGTGACATGAGACTTTACTTTAGACTATTTGAATAAATTTTATTAAATTGGGATTTATAAATTTCAATTTTTTATTTCATATATGATGTACAGGATGATGTAATTTTCATTCAATGAAGGGTTTTGTTTTGCCTTTATATTTTTGTAAAATTATTTATTTTAGCTGAAGGTTTCGTTCTTTATATTGTAAATGATGACCGATCATTCCATAATCTCGCAAATCCTGTTAAGGTTTCGTCCACTTCTCTTTCGTTTCATTCCAGTTTGCACGCGCATGGCTATACTGCTTCTCTACAATTTGGAACTAAAGAAAACTATCACAACCTGGGATTTATGAGTACTCATTTTTTTGATTAATTCAATAGACACTGGATTTTTGTTATGATTTCCATTCAATGAAAGGTTTTGTTTCGCCAATATTTTTTTGTAAAATCATTTATTTTAGTGTATATTTACCTTGCCTAAACTTCCAGTAAGCTGGACTTCTCTAGCAATCATGTCGATGTCCCTGGTAGCTATTCCTGATCTTTCGAACCTGGTCAACTTGAAAGTGCTGATGTTGTTCATGGGAGGGCCAACCATCTCTAGCCCGTTTGAGTTGGAGCAAGTTCCCATGCCTTGGTGGCTTGGGAGGATATCCAAACTACAATCCTTGGCATTGCGCATCCCACACATCACTAACCTGTCTACTGAGCTTGGTGCCCTTTCTCACTTGAAGTTTCTTCATCTCGTAGATCGTGAAAGTCTCCAATGCATTCCGCCGATCTCCTTGAGTGTCTCGAAGCTTCATATCATGAGTTGCCGGTCACTAACCACACTTGATATTTCAAATTTGAAGATCTTATCTGAGCTTTTTATTCTAGGTACACCGGTAGAGGATCTTTCTGGGCCTGAACTGCTAGGCGATTTGCTAGAGTGGAAGATAGGAAAATATGAAAATGATTACGTTAAGAGAATTATGCTGGAGAATTTGATGCAAATGGTGTTTGACTTGCACAGCTTCACAAATATTGAGGCGATAAGCTTCGACTAGATTCGCCTCTGTCAGGCCACAAAGTTCTGTGCGAGTGAGGAACACGACGAGGATGCATTTGAAGATTGCACCTGCAATGTCACTGCAGTTATCTGCAAATTCAAAAGTGTAGTAGAATGAGGATTTTATTATGTTCTGCATTTTCGAATCCCTAGAAGCTTCTTCAGTGAAGACTGCACTTGTTGTTGATGTAAAATTTTCGTTGCTACTTTTGTCTGCAAAAACAAGTCGAAGAGGACATTGTCTGTTGTTGGAGTAATGAAATAAGATGTTGTCTCAGAGATGAAAGGGACAACCACGCAATATTCACAGTCAAGTATATCAGGTACAGAAGCATCGATGGCACATATTGTCATTGATGATGTCATTGGTGCTTTTGATGGGGAACTCGAGTTTAATGAAGCTGTATTCTGATCGACAGAGTTGATTTCTTTTTTTAGTTTTTCTTTTTTGGGAAACCTCATCATACTAGAAATTATATCTACACCACTTGAGCACATGATGCCCGACAGAAAGTAATGTTTTAGCTTATTTTTTATCTATTTATTTTATGATTAAAACAATCAAATGGTAAAAACTTCCACTAACATACTGATTTGGATGTAATCACTTTGTCAATAATGATCATTTTCTTATTGATACATCATATTGAATAGTATTTTCCAAAAAGAGTAAAACAATTTTTTACTTTAAATTTGCAAGCAAAGACCATGGGAGTACTATGACGGGTGCACATCAAGGGTTGAGTGCTAGCTCTTAGTATGTAGATTGAAAAGCAACAGATTAACTATACCTAAGTTTTATTAATATAAACTTAGCATGTTAACAAAAAGCTCATGATCCCTAAGAGATAATATATTATAATTTACATTTTAAGGAGTCCGATATTTATTTAATGTTCACCATTACTTTCAGTATTCACATCAAGCAAATTGAAAAATAAGAAACAAAGTCACGTAACTATAAATAAGTTATATTTAAATAGATAGATCTGGCTTTAATATATTATAATAAGATTTTTACAGCGATATTCCTATTAAATAGTATATAACGCCCAAACCGACCTATTGCCGTGTCAGACCGAGTCAGCGGCCCGATTTCGCTGGAATGGGCCAACCTGATCCATCCAAGCCCAATTTTTCCGCTTCCCAGCCCATCTTTACTCTTTCCCAAGTTGTTTCGGCCCATTTCTAGAAATAGCGTTGTGGTTTCCGTGCCCAAGCGTAGAGTTTGGAGTCCAAGTACTGATACTTAGTCATATTTTAGAAATCGCTTTCCGATATTTTAATGAAGAAATCATTTTCTTGAATTTAAGTATAAGTTTTCCGTGGATTCATTGTTTTAAGCAAATAAAATGCCAGTAAATTAGAAAAAATATTTTTCGCAAAATAAAGAGAGCCTAAGTTTCGGAAATCGAGTTTCCTGTTGTGTCTTGGAGTCTTGGGCGTGATATTAGAAAGTCCAACAGACTTTGATTTGGAAAGTTGACCCAGATTCGGTCGACCTGGACAAGTCGTGCCTTGATTTCTGTAATGGGTGTACGTACCATGAAGTTGGCCTCGTTGGACCGCTAAATTAGAAATGGTCCCTGCACTTGTAAACTCATTAGGCCCTTCATCATTGGAGCTTTCTAGGGGTTGTTTAATATAGCAACGATAATTGCAGTCCAACAAGGAGAGCTCCAATAATTTCCATGCTTAAAAGAGAGAGAGACAACGTAATATCTTTATATGGATTCGCTGTTCAAAATACATATCCCTTCTTTTTTGATAATTCAAGAGAGACGATCATAATTAGCTAGCCACCTGAAAGAAAATCAGCAAAATAACCTGCCGGCGCTATGGCCCCTAACTTAAATATGGGCTCTTCCGAGCAGGAATCGAACCCACAACCCTCCAGTTCTTCTAAGTCAACGGTACCAAAACACCCTTATCACTGGTCAATCCCCAGGGTAATCAGCAGCAAGTATTTTGGCCTTCTTGAAATTTCCCCTCTAACACGAGCTTGTCCATTAAGAAAAGAATGTGACTTTCGTCGCACGCATCGAATGGTTAAAGAAAAATTTCAATCATAACATGGATTTTAGAGTAGGTTGTCATTTTGGTTGGACATGCATCGACAATGCTTCAACGGATGAAATGTTTCTAATATTATATCAACATGCGAGCTTATGATATATGGATATTGAATTAGTGCTCACAGCAGACCTATGCAACAACATATGATATATCTTCACGAGCCGGGGCTTAACCACAACCGATATGATTTCTGGAGCTTAGCTATTGCTGCTGTAGTTTTTGGGCCCTGTGATCTAGTGAAGCATGATTCCAACATGAGCAGAGGATTTAATATTCGTATCTTTCCTGGTAATAAGCTGATACATATATATATATATATATATATATATATATATATATATATATATAAAACAAGGGATGTTGAATTAGACATGTGATGCTTGCTGCTTGGGTGATGTACCGTGGAAAAGTTGTGAAATTTTGCACCATTCACTGTTTAATCCCATAGAAGTAGTGATTGACAGAGCCGTGAATTTGCCCACTCCCTGATTAACATAGTTTTGAGTTTCAGACACGAGGAAGTTTCATAGAGTTCATGTGAAGAGCGACTTGGGAGTGGCATGGGACTTTCCTTTAGACTATTTGAATAAATTCTATCAAATTGGGATTTATGAGTATTCAATTTTTTGATTAATCCAATGATGCACTGGATTTTGCCATGATTTTCATTCGATGAAAGGTTTTGTTTTGTTGATATGTTTTCGTAAAATCATTTATTTTAGCCGAACGCTTTCGTCCTTCGCATTGTAAACGATGACCGGTCATTCCGTAAATTTTGGGTAGGAATTTGAAGTCTCACGAATCCGGTTAAGCAATAAGTGCTTAAGCATCCCTCGTCGACTACTCTTCCTATGTCGTTCTTGTTTGCGCACGCATGTCTATACTAGTTTATCTTAAAAAGCCCCACTTATTTATGATAAATGCCATGTGGACTCTATTTAACATTTTCCCTAGCATTTTTGTTTTCAGAAGTTGGGCTAATCAATTAAACCTAATTAAATCAATCTCTTTTCTTACGCACGACATACGGAACTTTTTTTTTTTGTTTACTGCAAATCAAGGGCCAAGGTCCACAAGATGGCGAAGAGTATTCTAAGCATGTGATTACTACTGCTCTCAGTGATTTAGTTATTTATTAAAGAGAGAAAACTCTCTGGTTACCAATAGCTTATGAGTTAGAATACGGAGGGAGGATCGCCACTCATTGAAATTGCACGAAGTAGTTGCCAAGACTTAATACAAAAGATTGTTGCGTGTACTCAGAATATGTGACCTCACTTCGTCTGGGCAATTAAATAATATGGACATCAACGTGATCTAACTGTCGAGGTGGGGTAAACCCGGATGCACCGGAAGCATACAAGATTTGCTCCTTCTTGATGCGCATACTCCCAACGGTAACGCGTAGAAGGCAACGACTAAGTGCGCGCAGACGAGGACCACTAGAAGCGAAAAGGGAAGCCCACTTGCAGAAATGAATGGAATGCTCATTCAATGGATAATGTCTAGAAGGCAATGGCTAAGAACTTTGATAAGTCCAGGTCAATTCAGCAGCTTATTTTTCCAATTCCATCAATTATACCAGTTCGACCGAGGAATTAGGACCGCAAGAAGGCAACGACTAGGGAATGAATTGGAGTCAATTAACCTACGCGTACGTGAGATATTCAAGATTGGAAGGCTCTCCATATTTTCAATATTGACTCAATCAAAGCCTATATCGCCCTTCATCTTCCTGCCTTGCCTCCTGCTTTCCCTACTTTTCAACCATTGGGTGTCCCAGCACGTGCTACTATCCCTTACAATCCCGGCTTGCGTTCTCTATATAGATGATATTATATATTACATTTTTATGACGAGCGACTAGACCATTATTAACCCGAATTTTCTGTTTACTTGTGAAGCGCCAACGTCAATCTTTGGATCTAAAGATCGAGAGAATCAAGCCCACCCGTTTGATTTAACATGGAAAGAAAGTGGGTTCGTTGGTGGTATCTTGACAGTAATTCCTCGAATTCTCAATACCGATTGCGGTATTGATGCTTTTCGGCCTTACCAATGTATTGAATTTACTAACTTTTACACAAAAATTAGCAACTGTAATTTTAGTACTGAAATTTTAAGTGTTTCACAAACTTATCTCCGATTGAATAATGAACTAGTTTTGGTTATACGAACTCGTATTTGAGTCGCATATGAACTAGTATATAGTTGTTTCGGAAACTATTATGATCATTTACCATTTTGTATTCGCCAATATTAACCTATATGTTCAATTAACTAATCTTATTACAAATTAAGTATTCAAATAATCTATCAAGGACTTATGTTCCAACAAGTAAGTTTTCCGCTAACTTTATTTTTAGCGAAAATAACACAAATGATCCATAAACTTTATCCTAATGTGCAATGTGATCCCTGAACTTTTAATTTATTCAATGTGGTCCCTAAACTTTAGCCCAATGTGCAATGTCATCTCTTAACTTTTAAATTGTTCAATGTGGTCCTTGAACTTTTGGTACATGTTCAATTTAGTCGCTGGACTCTATGAAAATTTTAATGTTGCCATGAACTTAAATTAATGGAAGGATAATATTGAACATTTTTCATATAATTTAGGGACTCAGTTCAGAGATCAAATTGAACAAATTAAAAGTTCAAGGACCACATTGCATATTAGGCTAAAGTTCAAGGACCACATTATACATTGAGCTAAAATTTAGGGACCATTTATGTCATTATCCCTTATTTTTATCAACGAGACTTAACAGTAACCAACACTTTCACGAACTTACCAGCGCGAAATAATTCCAATTTTTACCCTCACAAACTCACTCTTTCGTATGAAGAGACTCCATCGCGCGTTTGTTAATGTAACCCTGACTATCTTGGAGTTGCTGTTGAATTGAAAATAATATGGAATTCTGACAACATCAATTTGACTCTTGGTTTTCTTAAGAAACAATGTATTCACTGAACGCATATTGACGTTCCAGCACAGGAAGCCACAGATTTCTCGAATTATAAAACGAAAGACGTGAAGTTGTCTTATGAAATTCAGTTGAAATCATGTTTCTGGCCAATAACATCGCATTGGATAGATTCACATCGCATTGTTGATCGTTGGTAAATAAAAATAGCTCTCATCATAAATTGCTTGGGAAAATTTCATGAACTTCTTCAAATCAACCTGATGAGCACAAGCTACATTACTTACAGTAAAAGAGGGGGGGAAGAATATAGTACTGTATTTAATAGGGAAGATGATAGATGGGTAGAGTGGATCTCAACCGTTTGATCAAGGGTGATCAACGATAGTAATTGTAATGCCTCAAGTATAGATAGGGGTGCTCTTCCCCTCATTCGTATCATCCAACACTAGAGCAATACATTCTCTCCTAGAACTTCTCTCTCTAAATACCTTCTCTTTATACGATCCGAGTGGGGCTAGTAAACGAGTGAGTGATTCATTGGGGAAGGCTGAGCTTAGGTGTCCAAACAAGAGCCAAAGGGAGTCTAAGGACCGCATGGTTCACAATCTCAAATGTCAGTCCATGACAAGTGATATCAGAGTGAGTTGTAGAGAGCGTGATTAAGAGAAGTTCATGGTGCACATCAAGTGTAGAGAATGTCGGAACAAGAGATTGCTGTTATTGTTACGGTTGGTGAGAAGGCCAAAGAAAAGGTTGTCCATGAGGACAACCGTGTGAAGGCTAAGAGAGCTTCTTTCAGGGATGTCATGTCCTCCTTCGAAGAGAGACTTGCCAGGATGAAATTGATGATGGAAGATTTCTATGAGGAGGTGAAAGAGTAATTGACGAGGTCAAAGAGTCACTCCGTGGAGAATTCTCGGGCGCCTTGAATGTAGTCATCAGGTCGGTGAACAAGAGAGGTGATGCCCTTGAAACCTTGACCGGTGGCCTTCAAGAGGAGCTCGAGATCGTCAATGATTATTTCAAAGCTCAAAAGTTAGTCATAGCAAGTGAGCTAGAGATGGTTAAAGATGAACTCAAGACTTGCAAGACGGCCATTGTTGGTTGTACACCCTAAAGCAACCATGTAATAGTTACATGTTAGGGATTTCAGTTGTCCTTTCAATCATTTCAATTGTTTAATGGTAAAGACGTATTCATTTATTGTCTCATTTATATGAATAATTCCATAAGATCAGTTGTGACCGAACCTATTCTTAAGATGTTAAAAATATGCGTGACAGGTTTACAATTAGATCGAGTTTTTAAACTATTCCTAGTCGATGGATTATTGAGAGGATATTAATGATCCTGTTGAGACTGGTGTGTTCTCATACTTCACCATTAAGTATTAGATACATAAGGGAATGACGAGTCACAAGTCATTGGGTATTGTGATACCCAAGCTAGAACACAGGTGCTTGTGTTTGACAAGTTGACTGAACATGATATGTATAGAACGATTAGCAATATGGAAGCTTTTAGCAGGGTCAATAACTAATTATTCTTGCTCTAATTTTGTGAAAATAATCTTTAGACTTGAGGCATGGTGTTGACTTGTATGTTGGATGACTATGGTTCACAAGTGCGCATACTGATGCTTCGTCGAACCCTCTCTATACTTGATGATCATAATTTGTTCATATACGAAGGCACATGCGTGCGCAATATAAAATCTGTCTTCTTGTTATATACAAGATACAATAATCATGTCTTATACGATCTAATTGTGACATTGTATTGAAATCCTCGGCCAGGATTGTAACCGAAAATGAAAAGTTCATGTCTAGTTGAAATACATGTCAATTAGGTTTATACATATGATCGAATTGGTGGCTTGACAAATAAGTCCATGGCCTTTGTTTAATCGGGACATAATAAGATATAATGATTGAATTACATGAACCTAGGGATGTCACACCCTATAACTAATTCAAAATGTCATTTGAATGGGACAGACAATATTGCAAATGTGTTTGCAAATGCAGCAATCAGATTGAGTCGAGCTGAAAATTAATGATCTGAAATGGTTTCAGAATCAATGATCATATTCAAAATATGAAATGAGTTCAGAATCAATGTTCAGACTCTGAATCTTAAACGGGTTCAGACTTAATGACTGAATTAATACTCTATAACGGTTACTGAGTTAATGCCCAGAATCATATAATATAACGGTCACAAAATTAATGCCCAGATTATTGCTTTGAAATGGTTTTAGAATCAATGCTCAGATTCAGACTCTAAAATGGGTTCAGACTCAATGGCCGAATTAATGCTCTAAAACGGTTTCAAAGTTAATGACCGAATTGATTCAAATAAATTGGATTTGAGACTAATAATGAGTGATGATTGAGATCAATCAAATATTTTACACACAAGAACAATTGCTAGCATAATTGGTGTGACTCATTTGAATTTTTCTCTACCGTTCGACGCTTGATTAGTAGTGTGTCTGAACTAGAGTTCCGAAATTTGTGGAGCTGGAACTGAAAAGCATCAAAACCATATTACTTTAGACATGCTACGAGGAAATCGGACATTTATGGTCCAGAACTGTAGAATATCATAACCAAATTGCTTTAGGCACAGTACAAGGGTAATGCGATTAGCCCTCTTTTTCGTTTCTTCATATTGAAATTAAATTGCACGAACAATGCTTTGGCAATACATGTATGAGTTTTTACTTCTGATGCAATTTTTTAATTATCTTTACTTTTGTATATTTTCGCTAAAAACTCAACAGTGGTATCAAAGCCAATCCTTAGACATTTTCATGCTTTTAAGGATGTTAGTTTGAATTGCATATTAAATGGTTAATATGCAATGTGAGATAATTGATAACAATGCAAACTTGCTTACTTATGAAATTAAGTTGAAAAGGGTTTTCAAACTCGTGGCCTTCCATCATCGTGGTTTGATCCAATAACCTAGTGGTTGATTGATCGGCTATAGATACACGGGGGTGAATTGCCATTCAGAATACATAACCACTCTATTACACATAGGATGATGTGGAGTTTAAGCCCAATGATTTCCTATAACTATCAATTGAGGGATCATTTGTGTTCTAAATACTTGCATGAGATGATGAGTTAGACTTAACTATGATCATGTGGTTAATAACTGTTAGGTAAGACTTTTGTGATATAGAGATCGAAGGTATGATTGGAACTCACATATGATGCGTTGGATAAATTGATCCACTCACTAAGTTCATAGAACACCAATAGCTGCCAGGTGAGGTGGGCTATGAGCTAGTGGGACTCTAATCCTCACTAGTAATTTTTACCCAACGGAGATTGTTGTTTCCCATATTAAGGAGTATGGGATCTAAATAAATTTAGTAGGAGGTTTTCATTCAAAAGCTAAAATGAAATAGTTGTAGAAAAACAATGGTTAACAATTTATTTTTCTATACAGATTTATTATTACTCTGAAAATGGTTACTACAAATCCACTTGCTTCTATACTTGACAAGAATTGTCTAACGAGACCCAATTTCACTGACTAGGTAAGGAATTTGAGAATTGTTCTCAATTTTGAGAAAATTGGGTATGTGCTTGATTAAAACTTGCCAGAATTTGGATGGGACCCAAGAAGAGCACGAAACTTATCATAAGTGGTGTGAAGATGACTTAAAAGTTAGGTCATATATGCTTGCTTAGATGAATCAATTACAGAAGAAGTGTGAGACTATGCAAAGTGCTTGGTCCATCATTTATGCACTTAAAGGAATTCTTTTATGAAAATGTTCGAATCTTTAGATATGAGATATCTAAGGGATTGTATGGTATGCGGATGGCTGAGGGATCATCGGTGAATGATCATGTTTTGCAAATGATTTGGTACATTGAGGAGTTGGTCAGGCTAAATCTTTTTATGGATAACGAATTAGCTATGGATCTGATACTCCATTATTTGCCTGATTCTTTCTCTGGTTTTATCCATAACTTTCCCATGCATAAAATGGAGAAAACTCTTGTTGAGTTACACGGTATGCTGGTGGTTAACAAGAAAGAAATTCACAACACAAAGTCCAATATAATGGCTATGGTTGAGACTTTCTCTTCAAAGAGTAAGACTACTTTGAGGAAAAAGAAATAGAAGAGGTTTGTAAAATATGCTATATATCCAAAGCCCAATACTGAAAAAGGGAAATGTCATTATTGTGGTGTCAAGGGGCACTGGAGGAGGAACTGCAAGAAGACCTCGCGAGCTTGAAAGTCAAGCTAGAGGACCAGCCTTATAAAGGTATGTTGTCCATGCTTATTGAAACTAACCTTATGGTTGGTTCTAAATCCAGCTTATGGGTTGTAGATTCTGCCGTAACTTCACATATTTGTATATATTTGCAGAATCTGGAAATAAGTAGGATGCGAAGACAAAATGAGATTGTTTTAACATTTGCAAATGGAGCAAGAGTTGTTGTATTAGCTATAGAGACTTTTCATTTTTCTTTGCCCCCTGGATATGTATTGGTTTTGAATAATTGCCTGCATTATAAGAATGCGATTCGGAATCTCATCTCTATACCCTGTTTGAATAAAGAGAATTATGAATTTTCTTTTACTAATGATTTATGTTCTATTTATCACGATAAGAGATTTGTTGGTTCTGGTTTGTTAACCAATAACCTTTATACCACTACAATGTCTAGTAATATGATTACCAACGTCAATAAGCAAATTAATATAAATGCCATAACCAATAAACGTCCTAGAGATAGTCCAAACCCGAAGTATGTCTGGCATCTCCGATTGGGTCATATTGAAGAATATACGATCACCAAGTTAAGTAAAGATGGATACATTGATCCATATCGCTTTGAGCTGTACTCGACTTTTGAGGCATGTCTTCTAGGAACAATGATAAAAGCACCCTTTGTAGGACATAGTGCGTGATAGGGATGATCGGTTCTCAGTTTAGTCCGGTCCCACCTAGGAACCGGGAACCAGACCGGGAGGACCGGTTCCCAATTTCTAGAACCGGGGACTGGACCTGTCTGGTCCGGTTCCCGGACGGTCCAACGGAATACATTTTTTTCGTGAGAAGCTTCATTGTGCTGTGGATGTATCTTATGATTCTCAGAGAGGGGGATTGGCTTGCAAACATACCTAATATATCTTAGGGTATTCTCAAGCCATTTTCTCTGCTGCCTTTTGAGCATAAAGCTTTTTACCTTTTGCACCCAGAGAGATAGATGGGATAACGCCTTCTTCAAGCTACAGGGCAAATAATTGGGAAGCTGTCAGTGATAAGGTTTGAAGGTGCAGGATTTTTTATTTTTGAGCGGCGGTAATTCGTGATGGGCTCATCTCAAGGTTCTGCTATATCCACTAATATGGCTGGGTTTGTTGAGGGATCATCAGCGCATGAGATGTTAAGTACATTGATTGTTCTGGTGCTGCTTTGTTGCTTTGTATGGAGTATGGAGAGAGAGAGAGAGAGAGAGAGAGAGAGAGAGAGAGAGAGAGAGAGAGAGAGAGAGAGAGAGAGAGAAGAGAGGAATATTGGAGAGGGAAGGCCGACTAGATGTTATAACATCGGTCCGGTCCTGTCGGTCCGGTTCCCACCCTAAAATCGGGAACTGGATCGCCCGTCACCGGTTCAATTTTATGGAACCGGGAACCGGACCGGCACTCCTCGAAATCGCATAGAACCGGCCGATCCTGTTCGGTCTAGGCGATTCCCGGTTCAGGTAGTTCCCATTGCACACCTCTAATGCACGAGCTACTGACATATTGAGATTGATACATTCAAGGAATTAGCTAGAGGCGGTTATTCTTACTTCATTATCTTTACCGATGATCTATCACGATGTGATTATTTATACTTAATAAAGTGTAAATCTGAATCGTTTGAAAAGTTCAAGGAATTTATGATTGAAGTTGAGAAACAAATGGGAAAGAGTATTAAGGCTCTTCGATTTGATTGAGGAGGTAAATACCTTAATGTTGAATTCCTGAACCATCTTAGAGACAATGGCATATTATCGCAATGGACACCTCCTGGAACTCCAGAACACAATGATATATATCAGAAAAGAAATCGCACTTTATTGATACGGTGCGATCTATCATCGGTTACACCGATTTGCCTATACCCATTTGGGGATATACCCTATTGACAGCTACATATTTATTGAATAGAGTCTCAATCAAGTCCGTTTCAACTACGCCCTATGAGATATGACATGGTAGGATACTAAGTCTTAATCATATTAATATTTGGGTTATCTAGCTTATGTTAAAAAGCAGAAAACCGACAAATAGGAGGCAATATCTAAACAAGGTCGCTTCTTTGGGTATCTAAAAGAAACTCTCTGATATTAATTCTATTTTCACTCTGATCAAAGAGTTTTGGTCAATAGACATGCTTCTTTTCTGGAGAATCAGTTCATCTAGAAAAGTGGAGCTGGGTGGAAAATAGACTTATCAAAAGAAATCAATGGAGTAGCAAACAACAACGTTTAGACACAGATCTCAGATTCAGTAGGAGGTTCGGATGCACAACCTGACTAGGTTTAGATGTAGACCTCAGATTTAGTGGGAGCTTCTGCTACACATTAGGAGGAGTTCAAGAATGTCTCGTCCAACTGTTCGTTATGGACACTTGATTGAACATACTAAACATTTGTTCATTGTGAATGACAATGATCAATCTAATGATAGTAACACCTATGAGGAAGTGATGTCCAACATTGATTCTAGTAAATGGCTGGAGGCCATGAAATCCGAAATGAATTCAATGTATTCCAACGATGTTTGGACTCTAGTTGACCTGCCCGATGGTATTGTGCCAATTAGCTTTAAATAGGTTTTTAAGAGGAAGATGAACGCTGATGGTCAAGTTGGAACTTACAAGGCATGGCCAGTAGCGAAAGGATATCATAAAAAAGAAGGGATTGATTATGATGAGACTTTCTCACCGATGGCCATGCTAAAATCCATTCGGATGATGTTGGTTATAGTTGCGCACCTTGACTATAAGATATTCCAAATGGATGTCAAAACGGCTTCCCTAAATGGGTTCCTCAAAGAAGACATCTATATGGAACCATCAAGGGGTTTTGAATATGATAATGGTAATTAGAAGGTGTGCATGCTTAAGAGAGTCATTTATGAACTCAAACAAGCCTCTAGAAGTTGGAACATCCGTTTTGATGAGGTAATCAAATCGTTTGGGTTCATAAAAAAATCTGGATGAACCTTGCATTTACAAAAAGGTTAGTGGGAGCACAATTGTATTTCTAGTTTTGTATATCGATGACATACTTATTTATACCTATGATATCATCGGTCAAATTATTCTTGTAGCGAAAATCCTCCATGAAAGATTTAGGAGAGGCGACCTATATTTTAGGTATCAAGATCTATAGAGATAGATCGAGATGAATAATTGGCCTTTCACAATCTATATACATAGATAAAGTGTTAACATGTTTTAACATGCAATATTCCAAAAGAGGATTATTGCCTTTTAGGCATGGAATCCGTCTTTCCGAGGACGTGTGTCCTAGCACTTTTAAAGAAAGAGAGCGGATGGCAAAAATACCTTATGTGTTTGTTATTGGAAGCATAAAGCATGCTATGTTATGTATGAAACCTGATATTGTGCATGCCATAAGCATTCCTAGCACATATCAGTCTGATCCGGGCAAAGAGAATTGGATAGTAGTCAAGACTATCTTTAAGAACTTACGAAGGACTACGGAGCTATTCTTGATATATGGAGAATGGGAGTTTAAAATTGGAGCTTATACTGATTTTTAATAAGATCCTAGTGATTGTTAGTCAACTTCTAGGTTTATCCTTACAGTCTATGGTGGTGCAGTTAGTTGGAAAAGTTCCAAACAAAGCATAATTACTGATTCTACCACCGAGGAAGAGTATGTAGCTACTTCTAATGTATCGAAGGAAGCAGCTTGGATGAGAAGTTCATTTCAAAACTTGGAGTGGTTCCTTTCGTTGAACAGTCGATTACATTATTTTGCGACAACAATGGGGCAATAGCTCAGGCTAAGGAACCAAGGTTTCACCAGAAATCCAAGCACATTAAGAGGTGCTTCCATCTCATCAGAGAAATAATCGGGAGACGTGATATCACCTTGTAGAAAATAGCCTCAGCGGAAAACGCGGGAAATCCCTTCACTAAAGTGTTGCCTGAGTCTTCTTTTGAAAGACGCCTTAATAAGATGGGTTTGAGGTAACAAACAGGTTTGGCTTTAGTGCAAGTGGGAGATTGTTGGCTATATGACCTAAAGCAATCATGTAATAATTATATGTTAGGCATTTCAGTTGTACTTTCAATCGTATCAAATGTTTAATGGCAAAAACGTATTCATTCACTGTCCCATTTATAAGAATGATTTCATAAGATCAGTTGTAACTTTTTAACTATTCCCGGTCGATAGATCACCGAGAGAATATTGATGATTCTGTTGAGACCGGTGTATTCTCAAGCTTAACCATTGAGTATTTGAAAGACGCCTTGATAAGATGGGTTTGAGGTAACAAACAGGTTTGGCTTTAGTGCAAGTGGGAGATTGTTGGCTATATGACCTAAAGCAATCATGTAATAATTATATGTTAGGCATTTCAGTTGTACTTTCAATCGTATCAAGTGTTTAATGGAAAAAACGTATCCATTCATTGTCCCATTTATAAGAATGATTCCATAAGATCAGTTGTAACTTTTCAATTGTTCCCGATCGATGGATCGCCGAGAGAATATTGATGATTTTGTTGAGACCGATGTGTTCTCAAGCTTCACCACCGAGTATTGGATACTTAAGAAAATGATGAGTCACAAGTCATTGGGTATTGTGATACCCGAGCTAGAATACAAGTTCTTGTATCGGACAAGTTTACTGAACATGACATATACTGGACTCAAATTTGGCACATATTTTCAACAGCTGTACCTATTGTAACTGGTTGACGAGTTCAACCCCGAGTAAAAGAAATAGAAAAGATAAGGATGTAAAGATACGTAAGGTGAAGTGGGTAAGTTTTGTCCAAAAAAAAAGGGTATGTGGGATCAAGGCTTCAAGCCAAAAACAACAAGAGAAAAGAGAGAGATGGGTGGATAAAAGGAGAGCCGTACCGTATAACCCGATTTATAAATTGATCATGCTTTGGTTTCAAAATTGTAAAACGATTAATAAACATGTCGTGTTCGTGTTAAACGTGCCATATCTTGTAACCCGTTTAATAATCACGTGGTGTTGGGCTTTTAATATTATGACACAACTATTAATTCAAGTCATGCTCGTTTATCCTATTGAGACTTAATCTACCACAAGATGAGTCTCGTTACCATATTTAAGATACTTTTACCATATTTAAAACACATCCATTGTACCACGAAAGTTGTTATTCTGTTTGGTACTCTCATTTACCATAATGAAATGCTTTTTGCCATTTCTAATTTTAATGTGTACTTACGACGAGATAGTTCCCTTTACCCTCACTCAAGAAAACTGCACCCGGAAACGAGTCTTTTTACTGGAAAAAATAGAGAAGTATATAACATGAAATAAATATTTGTGCGGTACTAAACTCCTATTGAAAGTAAGGCCCACATTTAGTATGAAACGAAACTTTTAGGCAGGCTCATCACACACCCTTCGATACACTTTTAGGCAAACTTTTAGGCACGCACATTGTGGAGTGATTAACCACCACAAACGAAGGTGCGTACTTTCGTACCATGATTTGCATGCCGTTTTCTGCGCTCGCGATATTTTCAACACATGAATGAGCCCTTTTTGCCGATCAAAGTGAAGGCCTCCTTTTTCGACTTGTTATCAGTCCCAATCGCGGTCACTGACCGCCGTTGCGAGCTCCGGGAATGGCTTCGCCGGAGGAGGAGCGAATCGAGGACCAGCTGTCGGCCCTGATCCTGCTGTCGGAGCGAGTTCGCTCGGCGGTGGACGAGGCCGAGTCGTTCAAGAACGAGTGCTCCGAGCTGGGCAGGCAGGCCGACCGCATCTCCCAGATGCTCCGCACCCTCGCCCGCTTCACCACCTCCTCTCGGTCCCTCTACGAGCGCCCCATCCGCCGCGTCGCCCCCGAGGTCTCCAGGAACCTGGAGCGAGCCCTAGCCCTAGCTCGCAAGTGCAAGCACGGCAACATCCTCCGCCGCGTCGTCACCATGACCAGTGCTGCCGATTTTGAGAAGATCACGAGCCTCCTCGATGCTTCCATCGGGGACATGAAGTGGCTGCTCAGTATCTTCAATTCCGACGGTGGGGGTGGTATTGAGCTCTCGCTGCCTCCGATTGCGAGCAATGATCCGATCCAGTCTTGGGTTTGGTCCTTCATCGCCTTGCTTCAGATGGGGCCCTTGCCTGATCAAATTGAGGCTGCGAATGAGTTGGCTTCGCTCGCGCGCGACAATGACAGGAACAAGACGATGATCGTGGAGGAAGGCGGCGTGCCTCCGCTGCTCAAGCTCCTAAAGGAGGGCTCGTCTCCCGATGCTCAAAAAGCCGCCACGACTGTGCTCCAATACTTGGCCAATGATCAAGCGCGACTGCAGGCGATTGTGAATGAACTCGGGCTTGAGACTATTCTGCAAATCCTTCCTTCGCTATCTGAAGTGCGGACGATAATTGAAGACCGGCAGTCACAGCCGCCGCCTGACCAGATCATCAAACCGAATGATGATTTGTCTAAAAGGACACGGTGAGTCAGTTGTTTAGAAACTGCCGAAGTTTACAACTGGACCGGCTAGGTTCTTTAGGACAACATTACCAACATACAATCCATTGCACCTTTTACTATGCACATTTCACTCAATGAACAACAAAGCAAGTAGCTCCCGTTCCCCCGGACTTTATCATTACAATGTCTCCTAGTCTGCAGGGATAATGTTTCTCCACCAGAAAGTGCGTGTTAGTCCCGCATTAAAATGAAGTAACACGGACTTTTGGTTTTACGTGAGTGTAATTCTAGTGTGTCAGGATGCTTGATGTGAAGCATATGGATTGATCCTGGTGCACTATGGCCTTACTCTGGATATTCTCTTACAGGAATCTGCCCGATGGAGGGGTGTTGGAAGTTTCTGACAGAGTCTATGGTGAGCTTTCACATATTCAGTATTGGTATGCTTACAATAGTTTATATGTGCAGGATTGTCAGATTCCAGGATTCTATGTATGCTCTGTTTTAGTGGTCGGATGCAATAACAGCCCGTAGTCTTATTTTCTAAGATTTCCTCCTCTAGGGTAATTAGTGGATAGCCTATGTATCAACAAGGAATGAATGAGTGAGGGTTATAATATGTCAAAAGAACATAGAAGCTTGTGTACTGTAGCTTTTGGTTCTTTTCCTATTTTGGTCATAAAATGGGCTCTAGGCACATGAAACAAATACAGACTAAAAATTTCAGGATCGATGACTTTGTTACTTTGCAGAAGAAGCATAAACTTTGTATTGAGTAGTTAGTTCAGTTGGGCTGTTGCATCTAGTTAACCAACTCTGATTAAATAGCTGCTCAGCACAAGCATTGTCTTCCATTGAAGAATGTCATCGCATTTCATATCACTGCCGATTGCGAGTTCATTTCTTGTCTCAGCTAAAAGGAAATGCTCGTTCAAATCGACATATAAATGGTACCATCCACACAACCCACAGCCCTGCTTCAACCTGGGAGCATATTTATGCTCATGTTAACCAACTTCCAGCAACTGCGTAACCTCAGTAGCTTTTGAGGGTGCATCGGTGTTGTATTGACAAGCCAAATGGCATTGGGGCTCAACTCCCATAAGAAGAGTTCAGCTCAGGCCGGATTGAAGAGAAGAAGACCCATAAATCATCAATGATTGCTAGGCTATCAGAATATTGAGATTAACCCAAAACCAGAGTAGGTCAGTCCGGTGCCCAATCCGCAAGATCATAGCATCGAAAGACTTAAGAAAATACAAATAGATGCTATTTTGTTTGAAAGGCTGGAAAGCCTAGAAGGAGAGAGAAGTATCCTTAGATGGAGCTAATTAGCTACACGCACTTTCTGTAATCGCTTCCTTGTTAATCCCGAAGGCTCCTGTGGGTGCTACTGACTAGTCATAAATGCATATTTCGCAATTCCCAAAGGTACTTGCCGGTGAAAGGTCATAAGCATTCAAGATGTTAATCTGCAGATGATCCTTATAAGGTGCTTATCCTTCGAGTTCAGGGGATCATTTCATTAGTTTATTTGTCAGTTCTCTTGAAATATCGTTCACCCTAAACCTCTATGGAAATGATCTGCAGTAGATGGGTTTCCTAATCTTTTCTAGGCACTATTTCCTGTAAGTTTATGAATGTGTTTTTGTGGTTTAGTTTCTAAACAACTTTTGACAGCGTAGCAAGTCATCATCCATGATTTGGAAGCTTTCTTGCATGAGTACATCATTTTATCTCAAGAAGTAGATTCATTTCATGGTCTATCAAGTTTATACTGAGCCCAAAGGAAGAACACACTTGATGATAGATGTCTCCTGTTAGCTTCATCTTATTCCGTACACCAATCTTATGCACATAATGATTTACGTATGTGGATGTGGATGCAGTGTTCAATTACTGTCTTACCTGGGATTGGTGTTTTTTTGGCCAAATCACAACGGATTGGTTGAAGGATGACGGATATAAGTTTTACATGAGAGGCATAGTTGCAAAACTCCAAGAGCAATTTTCTGCAGCCTGTTTGATGGTGCTTAATTTCGGAGAGCAAGATAACCAAAGCCAAATGGCTGAAGTGTTGTCTGAATATGGTATAACTGTCATGGAACTCCCTCAAAATTATGGAGGTTGCCCTATACCGAGAGTGGAGATTATCCACAACTTCTTGAGATCTGCTGATGAATGGTTGTCATCTGATACGCAACAGAACGTGCTGTTGATGCATTGTGAAAAGGGTGCATGGCCAGTTTTGGCGTTCATGTTGGCTTCTCTTTTGTTATATAGGAAGAAGCAGGATGGGGAGCAGAAAACACTCGACATGATTTACAAGAAAGCGCCCCTTGAACTGTTGCAGCTGACATCAACACTGAATCCGTTACCTTCCCAGCTGAGATACCTCCACTATGTTTCCACAAAGAGTGCTGGTTTAGATTGGCCTCCACCAGATAAGGCGCTTGTGATAAAAAGTGTTTTACTAAGTTCCATTGTTAATTTGGATGCTGAAGGGGGATGTCGTCCTATTGTTAAGATACTGGGACGGGACCCCTTTATGGTTACTGATCAAACTGCCAAAGTTTTGTTCTCAACACCCAGAAGGAGGGAACATGTTAGGCATTACAAACAGGTAATTCTTATTTTGTTTTTTTTGGTAAGGGTAATTCTTATTTTGTTGGCAATCCATATAACCTAAAATTATTCATGGGATCTTGACCGTATATGTTTGTCAGGTGTGACTCCACTTTCTCTCCCATGTAGTGGTTGGCTTCTAGTACCTAACCTTTTCACCTTAGATGTTTGTAAAACCTTGCTGGATTTGTGGATAGGAGCTACAGGCAGTGACAGTTATCTTAGTGTTTTGAATGTCTTAGTAACAGAGTTCTCACTTTGTTAATATGTTAAACTGTGAAATCAAGCTCCAAAAGATCATAGATGCACTGTTTTACATATTGCATTCTGTTGTAAGGCAAGTATGCTGCATTTTGAGAACACGCCTAATTTCCTATTGGTAAAAATGATGCATTTTACCTAATCCCAGGTATGTAGAATGTAACTTTAGTATATGACTACAGTGCGACTTCTGGAGTCTCATTTTGAGCCTATAAACATCATACATGCTTACGTCCAGTCTAGTCAGAAAGATGAGTTATCGTTCTTTTAATTTTCTCTTTTATAGGCTATCATTCTTTTATTTTGCTTTCCTGGTAACAGTGTTTTGCTTCATATGTAGAATGACTACAACTCTCTGAGGAATACAAGAATATAAGTGAAAAAAATTCCCTCTCAAGCACCAATTGTATGGCACATGCCTCATCCATCAATCTATTTTGATGTGTGAGTTCACCCATGCATCATGGATGATTCACCAAAAATATAGATATCATGCTGGTTGGCTATTCTAATTGTTTGTATATTTAAGTGCAGGCAGATGGTGAGACAGTTAAATTGGACATCCATTGTAATGTTCAAGGCGATGTTGTGCTGGAGTGTATCAGTTTGGATGCTAATCTTGAACATGGAGAATCAATGTTTCGTGCAATGTTTAATACTGCATTTATATCGGATAATGTTCTAAAGCTTGAGTTTGATGGTATGGATGTCCTGTGGGATCGCAAGGATCAATATCCTAAGGAATTTATGGCAGAGGTACTGGTTAGACGTCATACTAATCATCTGTTATTTGACTTCATTTTTTATTCTGGAAAGCAATTCATGTTTCTTATCTGTGTATGAGCAGATTGTTTTCTCGCAAGTGGATGCTGCTACTTCGCTTGTAATGGTTGATTTGTCCAGTGATGAGGAGGAAAAGGAAAACCGGAAAGAGAAAAGCATGAGGAAGATTGAAGCCGAGGAACTACTTGCTGAAGGGCGAGCAGTCCACTCTATAACACTATCTTATGATGCTAAAACAAGTTCTGAAGAGAATGAAGTTCCTGAATTGCCAGTACAGACCAATACTGAGTCCACAGTGGTTGGAAATGGTCAGTCATTCAATCTCACAGCTTCATTTATCTTCATCCTCTGTACAATCCCAGACATCCTTATTGACCTCCCCTCCTCCTCCTCCTCCTCCTCTACCACCATCGCCGCCACCACCTCCTCCCTGATCAAGAGGGGCATCATCACTGAACATTATTGAAAATGTCTTGTTTGATCCCCTTATGCCGCTTATCCTAACTTGTTTTTTTCTGTATGCTTCTAGTCACGGTGAAATGATCTGCACTCGTTTTATATTGTCTACCAGAGAGTGTTATGAATTTTTCTAACCTTAAATATAGGCTGGTGCATGTACCTGAATTGAAATGAACTACCTTTACTCGCTCTTTACAAATTACTCATTTAAAGGTCTGTTCCACTAGGTCCAGTCTAGCTATAGAGTTACTAAAAATAGTTTGACCAATTGATGAGACACATTATACAACACAAACGTGAAATAGACAGTCATTTCTCAGGTGAAGGGATTGTTTTGGCTAATAGTACCATGTAATGCTCCTATAATAATTATCACATAATTTCCTTCTCGATTTTCCTTTAATTACTGTCTGTAGGGATAGGCTGTATATCACCACGATTTATTTCTTTAAGGGAATTTCTGTTTGAGTAAAATAAATTTCCTTCAAGTTGTCTCTTGTTCTGCGATTGCCTGAATTCTTTTTTATTACCATTATTGCTTGAAGTTGCTCGTAAAACAGGTGAGAACACGCAATCACTGAGGTGGGAAGTAATAGCAGCTGTGACCGGAACAAACATGGAGGTCGCTTCTGTCGGTGACTCAGCATCCTCACCGGCTGTCGATAATGGCAGTGTAGAAGCTAATGCTGTAGGCGTCTCCAACTCGGTGCAAATCCCTGATATGACGCTGCCGAAACAGGAAGAACTATACCAGCAGGATGGCTCACCATCATCAACCTCCATGTCATCTGGATATGACTACGATGTCTTCCTGAGTTTTAGGGGGCCAGATACTCGCTCGGGCATTACAAATTTCCTCTATACCAGGTTGTTAGGTGCTAGAATCCACACATTTAAGGATGATGAAGAGCTCCGAATTGGAGAGGAGTTTGGTCCTGAGTTGCTCAAAGCTATCAGCCAATCAAAAATTGCAATTCCCATCTTTTCCAAGGGCTACGCCTATAGTAAATGGTGCCTTAAGGAGTTGGTCCAAATGGTGGAGTGTAGTAAAACGAGGAGACAGAAGGTTAAGCCCATTTTTTATGACATTACCCCGGCGGAGGTCCGTCATCAAATTGGGTCTTATGAAGAAGCATTTCTTTCGCATAAGGAGAAATTCGGTGCGAACGTCAACAAGTGGAAAGCTGCTCTCAACCACGTTGCCAATCTAAATGGATGGGACAATTCGAAGAAGAATAGGTATGTCATTTTATCATTTTGGCGCCGTGTTTCCATAATATAACTTATTCTTCTAAGTATGTTTTCCCTTTTCTTTCCACAATATTAGAGGTGAAGGAGAACTGGTAGACGAGATTGTCCAGGAGGTTATAGATGAGTTAAAAACGGCTTATCTGCTGGTGACAGACTGCTTGGTCGGAGTTGAAAATCATGTGAAGGAAATCGATACGATGATGTGTGGTGATTCGGAGGATATAAGAATTCTCGGAATCCATGGTATGGGGGGTGTCGGAAAGACTACTCTTGCCAAAATCATCTATAACCGGCTGTCACATCAATTTGAAGCTTGTTGCTTCCTTTCTAACATCAGGGAGACTTCAGAGCTAAAGGGCATGGAAGGTTTGCAGAATCAACTAATCTCTGACATTCTCAAAAAAAAGTGGTCAAACATTAGCAATGTTGAGGAAGGAATTAAGATAATAAATGAAAGGTTATGCGGTAAAAAGGTTCTGCTGCTACTTGATGATGTTGATCAAATGACTCATTGGGATGCACTGATTGGAAAACCTGCATGGTTCGGTTTAGGAAGTAGGGTTATCATAACTAGTAGAAACAGGGATATTATCGATGTTCCTGAGGCTTGTTATCCATACGAGCTTATGAGCATGAACTTCAATCAATCTCTTCAACTTTTTTGCAAACATGCTTTTGGAAGAGATTACCCTTCGGATGATTGTATTGCTTTCTCCACAGAAGTGGTCAAAAGTACGGGGGGTCTTCCCCTCGCTCTTGAGGCTATAGGTAAACTACTTCCACGCAGAAGAAAAGATGTTTGGGATGTGATATTAAAGAAGTTGAAACAAGTTCCTCTCAATGAGGTAAAAAGAAATTTGAAAATAAGTTATGATGCCTTGGATGATTGGCAAAAGCATATCTTTCTTGATATAGCTTGTCTTTTCACTGGATTTGATCATAGGACAGTGCTCCATTTGT
This sequence comes from Syzygium oleosum, assembly GCF_021117445.2. Classification (NCBI taxonomy): domain Eukaryota; kingdom Viridiplantae; phylum Streptophyta; class Magnoliopsida; order Myrtales; family Myrtaceae; genus Syzygium; species Syzygium oleosum. The sequence goes on along the minus strand of NW_026607500.1, from coordinate 6,252,499 downwards.
GGAAAGATTGCAATCTCTTCCCAGAGGAAGGTCTCGAGGTCCTTCAGAGAATGTCTTTGATAAAAATTGGTGAAGACAATAAGCTATGGATGCATGATCAGCTAAGAGGCCTTGGTAGAGACATTGTCCGTCGAGAATGTGATAAGGAGCGAAAGAAAAAGACTCGGTTGTGGAACCATGCGGAAGGTTTGGACGTGGTGATGGAAACGAAGGTAAATTTGCATTTCAATTACTTTATCCTCATCAAGCTAACAAATTACATGCCTTTACACTGTGATTGTTTCCTCAATAATATTTAAGGGAAGTTATTTTTTTATCTCATGATTACTGTTGTAACTTGCTTTTTGTTTATACTAATGGTTAGATTTATCTTTCACGTTCAGAAAGACGATTATACTTGTTCAATATAATATACTTGCCTTTTGTTTTACTGTTGCAGGGAACAAAAAAAGTTAAAGCTCTTTGTCGAAAATTTGACGCTCAGTTGCTCTACAATTTTGCAAACGAAGAAGTTGAGAGGCTATCTAATCTAAGATATGCTAAAGTGCGGGTTTTCCAGGATAACTGGCCTTCCAATGATAGAGTATGTGGAAATTCGACGTGTTTGATACTGAGTAAGATAGGCATTTGTGTTTGTCAGCTAGGTAGACAATTCTTTTTGCCGTCCCTTCAATAGTGAAAATAAAAAGACATACAATGTACACATTGTATCTAAACAAGAGTTGATTAGGTCATCCTATTGTCATGAATTAAATGGAGTTTTACCGAGTACAATCGACCAACATCAACATCTCTTGTCAACATGTCAATACTCATTGTGCGCACTTGATATTGTTATCTTCTGGAAAGCTATCACCCTTGATGAAACCCAACGGCATCAGTGAATGTTGAGTATGGGGCTTGGGGACAGCCTTTGTTGAGCATTGGGCAAGAACGAGAGCCTCCTTTGTCGTCACTCCGCTCCCGTCATTTCGAGTCAACTTGCAGCTGAAGACCTTGTTCAAACTCTGCGACCAGTCGCTGCCACCATCCTCGTCGTCCTTGGCACTGCCGTCATAAAGCAATTCACTTTTGTCACCACGGAAATTGGGTCGAGTGTGGCCGGCTGTGATCGTTGTCATGTTGTGGCTCTTCTAGGTGCTAGATGTCCGCATGTCCACCACTAAAGGAAGCAGGGGAAGTAGAGGAAACACTATAATCTGATCTCATCTCTGTGCCTAGATGCTGTTTGACGAAATTCCCCAGCCACATGCGCAGTTCCAGCATATCCATATCTGGCGGTTAGTCTTTGACCTCATCCAAGTGATTATGGTGGTGCTGGTATGGAGCTCGAAGTGGCGAGGGGTGGCAGATGAAGACGTAGGCGCACACACGAGCAACGGGGAGAGAGAAGAGAGGAGGAGACCTCTGTCCTGAAAATGTAGGAACAGAGAACGTACCTACTTCTTTGATTGCATACAACTATGTGGATGTGCAAGTGATTCAGCTAGCCAAGAGTAATTACAATCCAGTTGAGTTGTATTTTCTTCTAGCTTTGAAACCAGTTAGTATAACTCATTATCAAGTCGAACTCATGTAAGTTCTGTTTCTTTCGTGATCAGGACCCCCTTTTACTACTGGTGAGTATGGACAGCTCAACGTACGTCGTTCACACAAATCCTTCCTGTCAAAAGATTTTTCAGGATCCCCTGCATTATCATCGTGGGAGGTATAGTAATTGCATGTCCTGAGTGAGGAAATATGCTCTGATACTTAACGGGACACAAAAGATGAAAAATTTACTTTGATAAGTTGTGCTTATTTTAAATTGTGTGATGATGCCTCGCTATCCAAGCACATTATCATCATCCCTAGCTAAGCAGCCGCGATCGATGAAGAGGATGGCCGCAACACAACCATGCTTAACTCTGACCGGATCGCCATGGAGGCCAGCTTCAGCCACAGAAGTTGAGTTAAAGCACGTAATGAATCTGGTAATTTATTTCATCGTGATTAGCGATATTTGGTGTTGGCCTTGCTCAGGCAACCCCGAGTTTTCATCAATTAAATCAAGTACAGTGGACATAACAAGTTGGTTTGGAATTGAAATGCCATCGTCATCCGTGGATCCATTTAGTTCGATCGAGCATAGCGACTCATAGCAGCTGAGCAGACGATTCTGAAGCATCCCAGCTTCCTGTTTTTTGGAGTGATATTTATGAGTCGAATCATGCTACCTGCTGCACTTCGAGAAAGATTCCAAAGACAATCCGATGATCCCATCAAACGTAGTATTTAGAGTCTTGTCTTTATTTAGCGTACTCGACAGCACGATTAAACTCAATGATATCATTCCAACATATAAGAACACCGGGATGCTCCATACTATTTGTCCCCGAAATTTGTTTACCAAGCTCACCTGCGGGCACCCGGATCCTGCAATTCAAACTTGAATTTTGTCCACCTGAGCCTTCAGGTGTCCGAACTCGATGTTCGCCCCGCTGGTTGTCGTAGCAGGACCATAGGGGTCACCTCGCCCCAGGACTTCCTCTGTCGTATCTATTTTGACTTGTTATGTAATCCTCTTTTCTACCGAAATAAAGAGAAGAACTGTTCAAGGGCTCACTTAATTTAAATGTCTAACTTTCATGTGATTAAAATTTTGTGGTTCGAGCGGTGTCTTAATTAATTCCATTTCAGAAAATTGTAATTTAATCCTTGAATCTTTTCATCCAAAAGGCATTAATTTCTAACGGACTAATTGGTTAAAAGTAATAACTAATAAATGAACTTTTTGGGCAGCGAAATTACCTGTTAATTCGTAAGGTAAAAGTAAAATATGAATTCACTAATTGTTGCCATATTTGGCAAATGATGCAACGACATATATGATGAACTTTCTCGATGAATGGCCAAATAAGAGTTATTAGGAAAGAAATGTAAAAGTACAGGCAGAATACCATATTAGGATAAAATTGGTGACGCTCAGGCGACAGCTTAGTGTATATTTATGATGGATAGATTGATAGGAGTTATAACAAATGTAGGACCATTCTCATCCACAATAACTTGTATGGAGATTGAACCAGATCTAGGCCGTTGATAATTCATTTAGTCCTATCTAAATTTTTCAAAAGTTAAAAGTATGAGGATGTGCCTTAATTGTGTTGATAAAAATTATCTCATATTAGAATTTAATCATAAGAGATATCATATATATTGACTATATAATTGTTAGAAAAATTATTTTCATGGGTAACTTCTTATTAAGGATTTCCTATTCTTTTTATCAATCTTCTAATACCCATCTCTTCTCTACAATAGGTGCTACTTATCTTTTGCGCCTATTGCAAACTTTTTCTTGTAATTTTTAATGCCATCTCGTTCGTATTATTCCACTAAATTTCCTCTTTTATTTCTTTATATAAAATAAAGAGCGAATAAAGCTGAAAGCATAATAAATAACGAAGAGAAAACAAAAAAAGCAAGAGTGCCACTTCCTTCTCAATCCACTCATTGAATCTTTCTCCTTCCACATCATGCCCCTGTGGAAAGCAGTCCCACATTACTTATTATTGCTAATTATGCACTGGAGGTGCTAATTACACCAGCAATTATTTTCTCAAGTTCAAGATGTCATATTGATTTTCCGATTCGATTTAATAAATCTAGACACCCTACTCATTACTATAACAGTTTTTGGAACCATAATTTCGAGTTTCGGGGTTTAACATCGAATTAGCTCGGAACATACTATTCATTAAATCATGGGTGCACGGACATATTGGACATCTTCTGGTGATGTGAAATAAAATAATTACACTCAAGTGATCTTATCATCGCAAAGCTCAAGTGCCACGCAATCAACAATAACAGGAGTGAACATCGCACATAAGTTTTTGTACGTAGAGGGCAACACACTTACGTTCAAATCCTAATTCAGTCCCCCACCTCGGAGGAGCATCATTGCCTCAAGGACACAAGAAAATATTTAGTAATATCAAAGCGCCAAGTCCTGGACTGAAATGGCACACATTTATCTAGTCAATCCACTCACAGATTGACACGTGTTCTATTACATAAAACATTTTTAGGAAAAAATTTGAAAGGAATTTTTTTTTTGTCAAAAAGTAAAAGATGGGATGGAGAGCAAGATTCCTTGTGGGCTTTTAAATATTTCCCTAAAAATGTTTCATTCAATAGAAAAAAAAGTTTATATTGATTTTGACAGCACTAAATATTTTCTCAAAGGCAAAGTCCCCCCTTGCCCTCCCACAACGGCATTGATCTTTGGAAAATGGTCATTCCAGCTCTCTACTCCCTCTCTAATCAGAGCCGGAAGTTCGAAGTTTCTCTGCAGAATCCTGTTGAGGTTGATGTCTTGTATTCTGTTATCCTAGAGATTATGAGGCGGTTCCGAAAGGCCCCCTGACGACTCGACAGCACGGGGGTCCCGCTCCCCGGTGAGCGGACGGGGGTCCGGGGGAGCCGCCCTGGCGGGGGTTGCGGGCACAGCGTCCCCGGGCCGCCAGAGGCGTTTTATGTTCAGTCATAGAAGGATTTATATGGGAAAGCTAAATATTTTAGGCTATGTGGGCAATTTTGTAATTTGTGCCATGTAGGGTTTCACTATATATATTTAGGACGAAACGGGTCTCTAGTATAGAGGCAGGGGGTGAGAAAGAGTGGCTGTACACTTTTTTACGTTATTAGTGAAACGGATCTCTTCTCCCCGTGGACGTAGATAGGCGGAACATCTCCCCTGCTGAACCACGTAAATACTTGTGTTGTGCGAATTTCCATTACTTTCTTGCATCGTTGATAGGATCGAATTTAGATATTCGACAATTGGTATCAGAGCTTGGTTCGGCGATCTATCAAGATGGCAGGAAAGGGTTCGAGTGTCAAGTACGACATCGAGAGGTTTAATGGAAAGAACAACTTCACTCTCTGGCGACGAAGAATGATGGATCTTCTGATTCAGCAGGGCCTGTCGAAAGTGCTGCTGGGGAAAGGGAAGAAACCAGAAACGAGTGATAAAGATTGGGGGGAGATGGAGGAAAGGGCGGTAAGCGCCATTCGATTAAACCTATCTGATGAGGTTCTGCAGTATGTGGTGGATCTCAAGTCAGCTCCGCAGGTGTGGGCGAAACTTGAGAGCATCTATATGATCATGTCCCTAACGAACAAACTGTTTTTGAAAAAATAGTTATACTCTCTATAGATGAAGGAAGGCTCAGATCTGTTAGAACACATCAACACGTTCAATCAGATTCTGAGTAAACTTGCAAGTCTGGAGGTTTCAATGGAAGATGAAGACAAAGCCCTATTACTGCTATCGTCGCTACCAGCATCTTATGATCATCTGGTGACGACACTCTTGTATGGAAAGGAGACGCTTGAGACAGATGAGGTCACTGCTGCCCTATTATCTAATGATACGAGAAAGAGGGTTAACAGTGCTACGGCACAGGGTGAGGGTCTCATCGGAAAAGTCAAGGAGCATGAACGGGGGAGAACAATCCAGCGGGGATCCGGGAATAAGGGTCGATCGAAATCAAGAGGGGGTAAAACGAAATTATCTTGTTATTATTGCAAAAAGGAGGGCCATCTGAAAAGAAACTGTTATAAGAGAAAGGAAAACTTGAAGAAGCACGAGAAAACTTCTAATCAAGTAAGTGTGGCTGATAGCTCAGACGGTGATGATGGAGATCTTCTCTCTATATCATCAGGTAAGAATCAGTTCGCTGATTCATGGATTTTAGATTCTGGATGCTCTTATCACATGTGCCCGAATAAGGATTGGTTTGATTCATATCGGTCATACAGTGGTGGATCTGTTCTAATGGGGAATGATGCGGTTTGCAAAACCATTGGAATAGGGACTATTAAAATCAGAATGTTTGATGGTATAGTCAGAACTTTGGTGGATGTAAGGCACGTTCCAGATCTAAAGAAAAATTTGATATCTTTGGGTGCACTTGATGTGAATGGCTGCAAGTACGCAGTAGCAGGTGGAGTTCTCAAAGTCATCAAGGGAGCTATAGTTGTCATGAAAGAAGAGTTGACTGGAAGTTTATACAGGCTCATAGGGAGTATAGTAACAGGTGGAGCTAGTCATGGCCACAGGCCGGTTTCGGCCCGGAACTGGCCCGGTCAAACCCGGGCCCGGACCGTTGACCGGGCCAGCGGTTCGGAACCGGAACCGGCCCGTGGCCTACGGGCCCGGTTCCAAAAAAAAATTAAAAAAAAAAACCCTGCACCTGCAGTGCAGCAAGGCCCCACCCCCACCCACCTTCACCTCCTCCAGTACAGCAGTACTCCACGCCCTCCTCTGTCCTCTCCCACCAGTCTTCCGCTCCACGCTTCCACCCTCTCCTCCTCCGTCCACACCCCTCTCCGCCACTCCCACCCCCTCTCTCCCGCTGCCGCCCCCTCCACCTCCCTCCTCCTCATGCCCTCCTGGTCCTCCTACCCTTCCCTCCCTTGCATCGGCGTCAAGCTCGTGACCCACTTCCCCGGCAACTCCTTCTCGCTGAACTTGTCGGTGGTCCACGCCGTCTTCGTCGTCTTCAGCTCCCTCACCAGCCAGCCCCTCGCCACCGCCGATGCCACCATGTTGACCCTGTACCGCACCGCCTGCATCTCGGGCCTCGCCTCCGAGCTCCTCTCGCGGACCGACAGCAAGGTCCTCGTCATGGTCGGTCCCTCCTTCCCCCCTCTCCCCTGTGCCGGTCCTCCCCTTTTCTCCTCCGCCCTCCCTCCGTCTTCCCAGATCTGACCCCCGCCGCCGTCGCCGCCGTCGCCCCGGCCCATGGCGGCAGCTGCCGACGCCAACGCCTCCTCCCCCCTCCAACTGAAATCGGCTGGAACCGGAACCGGCCCGGAACCGCCGGTTCATACATGGCCACGAACCGGAACCGCCGGTTCCGAACCGAAACCGGCGATTCCTGAACCGTGGCCATGACTAGGTGGAGCATCCGTGACTACAGTTGCAGAGTCTGATACAGATGACACTCATCTGTGGCATATGCAGTTAGGGCATATGGGTGAAAGGGGCATGATGGAGCTTCATAAAAGGAAGCTGTTAAAAGGTGTCAAAAGCTGCAAATTGAACTTCTGCAAGTACTGCATTTTCGGGAAACAGAGCAGGGTTAGTTTCAGAACTGCAAAGCATACGAGCAAGGATGTACTTGATTATGTACACTGCGATGTATGGGGTCCTGCACCGTTCAAATCAAAAGGTGGAGCCGAATATTTTGTGACCTTCATTGATGATTACTCAAGGAAAGTCTGGGTCTACTTCATGAAGCAGAAAAATGAAGTCTTCTCCAAATTCAAAGAGTGGAAGGCTGAAGTAGAAAGGCAGACAGGAAAGAAGCTAAAGTGCTTGAGAACAGACAACGGAGGGGAATACAGGTACACACCATTCCTGGAACTATGTAGAGTTGAAGGGATCACACGTCACTTCACAACATCAGATACACCACAGCAAAACGGTGTAGCTGAAAGGATGAACAGGATACTTTTGGAAAGGGCTCGAAGTATGAGGCTGAATGCAGGGCTGAGTAAAAGTTTCTAGGCAGAAGCAGTTAATATGGCATGCTATCTCATTAACAGGTCTTCATCTACAGCCATTGAATGCAGAGTTCCTGAGGAGGTATGGATAGGTAATCCAATTGACTATTCTAGTTTGAGAGTATTTGGTTGTCCAGCCTATGTTCATGTACAAAGTGGACATCGTTTCAAGTTAGACTCAAAGTCTAAGCAGTGCATCTTTCTTGGCTATGAGAAAGGTGTGAAAGGATTCAAGCTATGGGATCCTAATGCACGGAAGACCGTGGTTAGCAGGGACGTTGTCTTTAATGAATCTAACATGGTAAAGGCAAATAATAGTTCACATGCAGATGGTAGAAGTGAAGAAGGATCTACTGTGCATGTGGAGTCAAGTGAATCAGAAATAGCGGGAGGAAGGGAATCATCCAGTAACTCACCAGAATCACAAGAGACAGTAGAAGATACCTACACCATTGCAGAAGGTAGAGGAAAACGTACTCACAAAACACCTGTGAGATACGGGTTTGAGGATATGGTTGCTTATGCCCTCACAGTAGGTACAGGCGATCCATCTTCCTATCAGGATGCGATATCTGATGCTGATAGTGATAAATGGTTGTTAGCTATAATGGAAGAAATGAAATCCTTACAGAAAAACAGGACTTGGAAGATTGTGGAGAAACCTAAAGGGCGGAAGATCATTGGGTGTAAATGGATCTTTCGCAAGAAAGAGGCAGTGTCTGAGAATGAGCAGGTAAGGTACAAGGCTAGACTTGTAGCTAAAGAGTATGCATAGAAGGAAGGGGTGGATTATAATGAAATATTCTCTTTAGTAGTAAAGCACACTTCCATTCGGGTTCTACTTGCCTTGGTAGCCATGTTTGATTTTGAGCTGGAGCAACTTCATGTGAAGACGGCGTTTCTTCATGGAGACTTGGAGGAACAGATTTTCATGGAGCAACCTGACGGGTTCAAAGTGCCAGGAAAGAAAGATCACGTTTGTCTGCTTAAGAAGTCACTTTATGGCCTTAATCAATCTCCGAGATAGTGGTACAAGCGTTTTGACTCTTTTATGGTGCAAATTGGCTATTCAAGAAGTGAGTATGATTGCTGTGTTTATTTTAAAGTGTCAGATGATAATTCGATTAATCTTTTGATGCCTTATGTTGATGACATGCTCATTGCTGCTAAGGATATGCATGATATTGTCTCTTTAAAGTCCTTGTTGAATAATGAGTTTGAGATGAAGGATCTTGGTGCTGCTAAGAGGATCCTTGGTATGGAAATTCATAGAGATAGAAGTGCAGGTAAACTCTGGGTATCTCAAAAGAGGTATGTTGAAAAGGTGCTTGAGCGTTTCAACATGAATAAAGCTAAACCAGTGAGGACACCATTAGCTAGCCACTTCAAGTTATCTGAACAACAATGCCCCACAAAACATGAGGAGATTGAGGAGATGTCTCGAGTTCCCTATGCTAGCGCAATTGGGAGTCTCATGTATGCTATGGTGTGTAGCAGGCCAGATTTATCTCATGCAGTCAGTGTTGTTAGCAGATACATGAGTAATCCAGGAAAGGAGCATTGGAATGCAGTCAAGTGGATCTTTAGATATCTGAGCGGGACTGCAGACTTGGGTATTATGTTCAGTCGCGATGGAGGTTTGAAGGAGCTAGCAGGATATGTTGATTCAGACTTTGCTGGTGACCTAGACAGGAGGAGGTCTACTACAGGATATGTCTTTACATTAGCTGGTAGACCTATCTCATGGAGGGTGATGCTCCAGTCCACAATTGCATTGTCTACTATAGAGGCAGAGTACATGGCAGTTATAGAAGCTGCTAAGGAAGGGCTCTGGTTGACTGGGTTGGTTCGTGAGTTGGGTTTAGAGCAAGGAGGTGCGGTGTTACATTGTGACAGTCAGAGTGCCATACATCTCGCCAAGAATCAAGTGTTTCATGCAAGAACAAAGCATATAGATGTGAGGTTTCACAAAATCAGGGAGCTTGTGTCAGATGGCAGCATTCACTTGAGGAAGATTCACACGAATAGCAATCCTGCAGATTGTTTTACCAAGCCAGTCACTATTGAGAAGTTTGGGTCATATTTGGGCTCAATTAATATAACTCACTGTTGAAGGTGAGGGACGCACTCAATGAGTGCGGGAGTATACCTCTTATGGAGGTACGGGGATGAAGACATATATATTTCATATTCTTTCACAGGTGGCTTTATAGAATCCAAGCCAAGGTGGAGATTGTTGAGGTTGATGTCTTGTATTCTGTTATCCAAGAGATTATGAGGCGGTTCTGAAAGGCCCCCTGACGACTAGACAGCACGGAGGTCCCGCTCCTCAGTGAGCGGACAGCGGTCCGGGGGAGCTGCCCCGGCGGGGGTCGCGGGCGCAGCTCCCCCGGGCCGCCAGAGGCGTTTTATGTTCAGACGTAGAAGGATTTATATGGGAAAGCTAAATAATTTAGGCTATGTGGGCAATTTTGTAATTCGTGCCATGTAGGGTTTCACTATATATATTTAGGGTGAAACGGGTCTCTAGTATAGAGGCAGGGGGTGAGAAAGAGTGGATGTACACTTTTCTACGTTATTAGTGAAACGGATCTCTTCTCCCCGTGGACGTAGGTAGGCGGAACATCTCCCCTGCTGAACCACGTAAATTTTTGTGTTGTGCGAATTTCCATTACTTTCTTGCATCGTTGATAGGATCGAATTTAGATATTCGACAAATCCCACAAATACGAGGTTCGTTCGGAGATTTCTAAAATAATATTTTCTCCGACAAGCTCCTCAATTTCCAACTCCCCCTCTCTCTCTCTCTCTCTGCTTTGGCTTGCTGAAGAACCTGCAGATTGTGTAGTGTACATCTTCAACAAGCTCGAAGACTTTGCAAGTCTTCAGCTCTTCGCGGACCCGCGCGTCCCTTTTCGCTTCACGTCAGAGCCCACCCAGAGGCCTCATGAATGGAGATCAATGACCTTCTCTGCTCTTGATTTTCTCCCATCTTATAAAGGAAGCAGCTTTTTTTATTTTCTGCTTGGACTTGTCTCGCTTTGGTTCTCTGAGATTTCTCTGTGAATGGCGAACGCGGCGAAAGTTCGGCTGGTTCGGTGTCCCAAGTGCAAGAATCTGTTGCCGGAGCTTGATGATATCCAATTTTTCAGGTGCGGTGGTTGCGGAGCTCTTCTTCAGGGTAAAGTTTCTTTCTTTCTTTCTTTCTTTCTTTTTTTCCTTTTGGCATTTTGTTTCGCGCTTGCTGAGTCAATTTGAGTCTTGCTTGGTTAATAGGAAGATTGTGGACGGTAATATGGAGATGAATGGTTCACGATTTGCAAAAAAAAATCGGGGGATCGTGTTAGATTTGGGGATTTATCAATTCTGTCTTCACAAATTATGGTATTGTGTAAGTGTGTGCAAAGAAACCGGGAATCTTCTGTTCGCAGTTCCAATTTACTAGAATCGGTGAATACCGGTCTGGTTCTCGGTTCTAGACGTGAAACCGCCCACCCGGACCAAATTTCCAACCAAAAAGAAATTTTTTTAAGACAAATTAAAACCTTAAAATTCCTATATGAAGCTCAACGCCCATCAACTGAGTGCTTGTCTCATCTCACTCTTACCTTATCAGAGTCGTCTCTCTATCTCTCATGGTTTCGACTTTCAAGCTCAACGTCCATCGACTCACGGCCTTAACTCTTAACTCCCATCAACTCACGGCTGTACCTTCAATTGTTCATCACCTCCCTCTCTTGCTCTTGGTCAACTCCATTTGTGTGAAGCTTGGTGGGACCGGTTCTAAGGATCCGCCCGGGAACTGGACTGTGGTGGGAACCGCCCATCCGAATCATTCTCACCCCTAGTATCATGTCTCGGTTTCAAAATAACGTCTTTGTCCATGCTCGCTCATCATGAAGATTTTTGCTTACGGTCGGACAGAGGGCTTGCCGTGATTGATTTGATTGGAAATGAGGAATAATGAGAGAACAATAAACATTTCACTTCAAGTAATAAACAAAGCCAAATTGTAGAAGACTAGAGAGGTTTAGTGGACATAAGTAAGAACCTGATTGAACTCAAAACCTTGGTACTTGTCATTTCTGCTGAAGTCAGAAAATTTGGAACTCGATGTATGTGGAAACTATAGAGGAGGGTAAGTTAACTATGTTTAAAGATAAAAGAAACGTTAATCTCCAAGCTGAACTCTTTCTTTCCTCGACATGCAGCGAAACGTAAAGTCCAAGCATCTGATTGCTTTTCTGAGAAGTCTGATGACAAAAGGATTGGAGGAATTTCCGAAAAATCCAAGAATCTCTTAGAAAAAGCAACAGCCAACTTGTGCAGCACTTCTGCTTGGGATGTTAAATCCGATGTGGGATCTTTGAGTTTTGATCGCAGGGGTTTGGAGGGAAATGGTACAGTTGGCAGTGAATTTACTTATAACGATTCTAAAGTCGCGACTCCTGACTGGCTTGTTGAGAGTGGAATCGATCAGAATGACACTGGTGATGGGCTTAGCGAAGGAAATGGAGAACGCAGACCCCATAATGGTTCCACAAATGGGCCTCAAAGATCAGGAAAAATGTTCTATCAGGAAACTAGGGAGATGGGTGGCAAGGATGGATACCCGAAAGCATGTACGGTGATTTCCACGGTGTAAGGTTATCGACTTGTAGGTATCCTGATGAGGGTCCCTCCATTTACCAGTTGGATTCTCATTACTGTCATGAAGATCCAGCAGGGAAACACAATGATCTTCATGAAGGTAACAGTGTTCATTACCTTCAAAGTGAGAAATTTATGGAAGCATTACATACAGCACTCTTTAGGCAACATTTCATAAAATTGTACTAGGGTTCCTTATGATCCAAAAGTTTTCTCTAGCAAGTCCAACACAGAGTCTAGCTTATTCTGCCCATCTATAGTAGATATTATTGAAATTTTGGTGACAAGCTCATTTAGGATTTAGCAAATGACTTGAGCAATTGTGAGCCATGACCTATTACGCAGAGCTTCTTGACTACATGATTGGAGCATCTTCATGGCAATGGTTCACATTCTTTTTCCAAAGTTCTTACCAACCATTGTTAAGTAAGGTTATCGAACTTGCAAGATATTTTTTATAGTAAGTGCAACGCTGCAATAGGATTTGATAATGTTGGAAACAAATTGTCGGGAATGACTAACCTCTTGCGGTTCTCGACAAACGAAATACCCGGGAATATACGTTGATTCACCGGTGCACAATAGACGAATCTTCGACTTCACGTTGGTCCGTATACAATCACGAGGAAGGTATACACGTTCCAGCATTAATGCCTATGGTTTCTCAAAATAGATAATGGAAGCCTTTTTCGTGTTCTTTGATGGAGAGAGGAGGAGAGAGCATTCAGTTTCTGCAGAACGTTCTTTTTTTTGTCTTATTATCACCCAACGGTTAATTTCAGAAGCTATTTTAAAAACTCTTTTAAAAGATAACCTCCCACGCCTTTTCAAAAGGTCTCTCTTAGACACGCATCGTATTAGAGCAAATGGTACCCCTTGGACATACCTCATCATTGGGCGAATCATCGTGATATAACATCTCCCACTCAGACATGATGGGTTGGATAATGCTCTATCAAGGATATAAGGCATTCAATATTCATCTACTTTAGAAACAATTCATACTGGCAAGAAAGCCGTGCGACCAGTGAGTACACCTGTACTTGGGAGCTCTAATTATGCACCTGTTAGGGATAACATAATGGCTACAACCCCAAAAGAAATAATCAATTGATGCTCACGGTGCCCCAGACATATTTTGTTACATTAGTGCAAGTATACCTATCCCTGAAAGGCTAGACTTAACTATTCTCAAGAACACCATGTATTTACAATTATTTTCGAACCCATCGAAGGCGAAATAATTGGTCGACTGGTAAACACATGTGATAGATGTAAAACAACAATAGTCTTCCTTCGCACTCATGTTTCTCTCCATTTCAGAACAACTGTTTTTCTAGACATGTCCCATAAAAGCCATATTTATTCATGACCGCCGGTAACATGCTAAAGTAGCAATATTGCACTATTACTTTGAGAACATAGTCAGAAGTAACATAGGGCACAAAACGAGATAATCAATTCATAAATTACCTCAAAGACTCACACGATGAGTAAATAGGGATAATTTCACTCACCTTCCTTATCGGTCGAATAAGCAGCACATGTAGTATGAATTACATGCTATAGTGGATTTCTCTTTCTATAAGAGTGTATGTCATTTATTAATTATATCCACTATATGGATCTTAGCCTAAACATAGTCACATGCTTCTCACGTACATATGTTTAGCCCGAGTGCTATATCAACTCTCTTTCTACAGCACCCGATTAAGTACTCGCATCCAGCTTCCATAAGGCATACATGATTGTTGGACTATCATGTTCGGTCTTATCACATATATCAGAGACCTCATCTTAATCCTAATCAAGGTGACGAAAAATTGTATCATGTACTTTCTTCCGGCATATATAGTACATATCGTCTCATCTCAACCCGCTTACTACAACGTTTGAGGTGATTGCTCGTGTGAGGGGGTAAGTACAGCGCAAGTGCCATAACTTTTGTACGGAGGATACTGAAGTGCCATAACTTTTTTTTGGCTCACTTGAGTGCCATAACTTTCAAAAAAATGATCACTCAAGTGCCACTTACGAGCTGATCGTGAGGGCCCGAAACCGCGACTTTTCCGGTCGAACGGTGACCTTCCCGGCGAGGCGAGCACCACCAGCTTGAAGAGGGGGTGTCGGTGAATCATTCCATGATCTCCGTTCGTCTCGAAATTTCCGTTTTAGCCTCCGTTGACGAAGGTAAAAATGCTTCGTAGTCACACAAATCGGCTCGATAAATGTGTGACTACGAAGCATTTTTACCTTCGTCAACGGAGGCTAAAACGGAAATTTCGAGATGAACGGAGGCCATAGAATGATTCACCGACACCCCCTCTTCAATCTGGTGGTGCTCGCCTTGCCGGTAAGGTCACCGTTTGGCTGGAAAAGCCGCGGCTTCGGGCCCTCACGACCAATCCCTCTGACAAGCTGGTCGTGAGGGCCAGAAACCGCGGCTTTTTCGATCGAACGGTGACCTTCCCGGCGAGGCGAGCACCACCAGCTTGAAGAGGGGGTGTCGGTGAATCATTCCATGGCCTCCGTTCGTCTCGAAATTTCCGTTTTAGTCTCCGTTGACGAAGGTAAAAATGCTTCGTAGTCACACAATTTATCGAGCCGATTTGTGTGACTACGAAGCATTTTTACCTTCGTCAACGGAGGCTAAAACGGAAATTTCGAGACGAACGGAGGCCATGGAATGATTCACCGACACCCCCTCTTCAAGCTGGTGGTGCTCGCCTCGCCGGGAAGGTCACCATTCGACCGGAAAAGCCGCGGTTTCGGGCCCTCACGATCAGCTCGTAAGTGGCACTTGAGTGATCATTTTTTTGAAAGTTATGGCACTCAAGTAAGCCAAAAAAAAGTTATGGTACTTAAGTGTCCTCCGTACAAAAGTTATGGTACTTGCGCTGTACTTATCCCTTCGTGTGAGTGAGCCAATCATTGCCTAGTGACATACTTTTCAACAATATATGTGTGTTTGTGCTAGTCTCATAACATTGTACTAATTGATAAAACATCAATTCATTAACAAACAAGTACAATACATATACACACATAATCCAGTGATCCTCAACAATATTATATATCACATTCTACGTAACCCTAGAGACATCGTGTGGGTCAAGAACACATATCTAGAAGCAACCTTTGTGAATAGATCAATAACCATTTTGTTCATAGAAATATATTGTAGGACTACTTTCTTCTGCGCTATTATATCTTTAATGAAGTTATTCTTTATGTCAATGTGCTTCGTCCTACCATGATACTTAGGATCTTTCACATAGGCAATGGCTGCTTGACTATCACAATATACCATCACTGGTCTCGGATCGTTAGTGACAATGGCTAAAATTTCTAAGAAACGTTTTAGCCATACTGCTTCTTGCACTATGGTAGAACATGCAATAAATTTTGCATCCATTGTATATAGAGCTATGCATGACTATTTCTTGCTATTCCAAGAAATTGCGCCTTCATTAAGCAAGAATGCATATCAAAATGTCGATTTACTCTCATTTAGATCTCCTCCCCAATCAGCATCAGAGAAGCCTAATAGGTGTAAATCATCTCCTTAATAACAAAGTCGATAGTCCACAATGCCTTTCAAGTATCTCAAGATCCTCTTTACTGCTTTCCAGTGTGCTTAACTAAGATTTGACTGGTATCGGCTCACCAACCCCACAGCATGACATATGTCGGGACGAGTACACATCGTAGCACACATCAAACTTCCAAGAGCACTAGTGTAAGGAACAGTTTTCATTTCTTTCTTTTCTTCTGAAGTTTTAGGACACATCTTAGTACTTAGGTCTTTGTCTTGCATGACAGGGGTATCAATGGGATTACAGTGCTGCATATTGAAGCGTTCAAGAATCTTCATTATATAAGACTCTTGTGACATAGCAATGAGTTTCTTTGATCGATCTCTTTCAATCTTAACTCCCAATATATAAGCAGCTTCTCCCATGTCCTTCATTTCAAAATTAGAGAACAACAATTCTTTTATGGTGACAACTAAACCCTTGTCATTCCCTGCCAACAGAATATCGTCAACATAAAGTGATAAAATCACAAGTTTATTCTCAGACCGTTTGATATACACACAGTGATCTTCTTCGATCATCATGAACCCAAAAGAAGTTATGGCTTGATGAAAACGAAAATACCACTATCTAGATGACTGCTTAAGGCCAAATATTGAGCGATGAAGCTTGCAAACTTTACGCTCCTGACTTTCAACAATGAAACCTATCAGTTGCTTCATATAGATTTCTTCATCTAGTTCCCCATTGAGAAATGCTATATTTACATCCATTTGATGCAATTCTAGATCTAAATGTGCGACAATAGCTAGGATAAGGCGAATGGAGGCAAACCTTACAACTGGTAAAAAGGTTTCCCCATAGTCTACACCCTCTTGTTGAGTATAGCCTTTCGCCATAAGGCGAGCGTTATACTTTTCAATGGATCCATCCACCCTTCGCTTAATCTTGAAAACCCATTTGTTTCCAATAGCCTTACGATCGGGTGGCAGATCAACCAAGTCCCAGACGTGGTTTGTCCTCATAGACTCTATTTCATCTTCTATAGCTTTTCTCCATTCTTCCTTGTTTGGGGATAAGATGGCCTCTTGAACTTCTTGTGAATTCAGTTCGCTAGGCGATGCAGCACTCCCACTAGGTCATATATGTTGAGGTAAATTTTCATTTCCCTTGACAACATTAGTGGGTGTGTTATTAGAATCTTCCATCTCTTATAATTGGAAGTCCTTATCGATCTCACCTCTACAAGGTAAATCGTTCTCCAAGAACGTGACATCTCGTGACTCCATTTTAGTCACACTTCCATAAGCTTGTTCACCTATGAACACGTATCTTTTGGAGTGTTCAGAGTATCTAATAAAGATACATTTTTTCCCTCTTGGGCCTAATTTGTCATATTTATGGGAAGAATCATGAACATATGCTATACACCCCCAAGGTCGTAGATTACTTAAGTCTGATTTCCTACTAGTTCACAATTCATAGGGGGTGGAAGCGACTGACTTAGAGGGCACATGGTTAAGTATATAGGCAGCAGTCAATAACGCATCTCCCCAATATGATACAAGTAGATTTGCCTGTGCCATCGTAGACCTAACCATTTTCAATAGGGTTCTATTCCTTCTCTCAGCAACTCCATTTTGTTGCGGAGTACCAGGAATAGTTAATTGTCTTACAATTCCCTTTTCATCACAAAGTGCCTTGAATTGCTCAGATAGATACTCACGTCCACAATCGGTTATCAATGCCTTTATTGTCTTGTTCAACTGATTCTCTACCAAAGCAATATATCGTCTGAAGCAATCCAATGCTTCGGATTTATGGGAGATCAGAAAGACATAATCGAAACGCATGAAGTCATTTATAAACGTGATGAAATGCGAGGCTTCATGCCTCGCCTTCACATTCAATGGACCACAAATGTCAGAATGTATGAGTTGCAATGGAAGTTCAGTTCTGATTCCTTTACCAAATGATTTTCTAGTTGTTTTTCCCGCTAAACAATGCTCACATACGGATAGATCAACATTAGCGAGTGACCCTAAAAGACCTTCTCTAGCTAATCGTTTCATTCTTTATAACCCAATGTGACCTAGTCTAGCATGCCAAATATTTGCAACAATCTCCACATCACTAAAAGATACAATTAAAGAAAAACAATCATCAACATTAACATTATACACATTATAGTCAATGTCTAATACCATAAAACCATTCAGTACATGACCAAAACCATAATTCACTGTTCCAAACAAAATGTCAACATAATCACCATGAAAATTCAATACATAACCTAAGCTTAGAAGAACAACTATAGAGACCAAGTTTCGCCAAATATCTGGAGCATAGAGGACATCATGTAGGAATAGGTTCCGACCATCACGTAAGGTTAATTTACATTGCCGATACCCTTCACTTTAACTTTTGAGTTATTTCCAACATATATCTATCTTCTTCCGGGCCGAATCCGACGATACTTCACAAATGCTTCTCGGTCTCTAGCTACATGGTCTGTTGCTCCCGAGTCTACAGTCCACATAAGATGAGATTCAGCAAGCATTACAGTGCTAGAAACAAAAGCATTACTTAAAGTAATAGAGTAATGTGGTACCTCTTTCGGTTCGGTGCATTCACGAGCGAAATAACCCAGTTTACCACAGTTATAGCACTTCATCTTGACCTTGTCCTTCTTCCCGTCACGCTTTTTGCGTCGGAGGGACTTAGCTCTTTTGGGCGCTTGATCAGTCTCATTCTCTTTGTTGTTGAATTTATGGTTCCTCTTGCGCTTGAAGCCCGAAACTTTGCGCGAACCCGATTCAGCAACATAAGCATGGGTAGAAGATCTCAATGCCTCTAGGCGCTCATCCTCTAATTCCAAATGACGTGCTATATTATCAAAAGTGACGATATTCTCATTATGCGTCATGTTGATTTTCATATGCTCCCAACTGTTAGGAAAAGACCTTATAACAGCATGAACTTGCTGTTCATCAGTTAGGGTATGACCTGCCGACTTCAGGTCACGTATCATATTTGACATCTACCGAAAATGCTGCCTCATAGTTTGATTTTGGCATTTTCGGAATGTGTCAAACTTGATGGTGAGTCTCCTCAATTTAGTGGCAAATGTACCCTCAAACTTATTGTTCAAGGCAGCCCATATGGCTTGAGCTTTATCATAACTTTTAAACTCACACATGGGATCACCTTGCATACAGCTCAGCAACATGACACGAGCAATGCTATTTTTTCTTTTCCAAGCTTGATAAGCTTCTTGATCTCTTCTGTGTTGAGCAGAAATTCCATGCTCAGATTCATCCATGGTGTGGTTGAGGGTTTCCAAAACCTCTTGCTCCTCAAGGATGTATTGAAACTTTCGATGCCAAATATCATAATTGTCACCATTTAGTTTCTCACCGTTATTAAGGTCAGTCACAATGGTCTTGGATGCCGAAGCCATAATCAACAACTACTACACATTGACATAATAAACGCAAAATTAATACTAGCACATTTTTCACATTAACACACATATAAATTTGCAGCAAAGACAAACTAAATTAATGATAATTCAACAAAAGACGTAGAAACAAAAGTTCACTATGTTCCCAATCAGCTTCTATGTTCGATTATTCTACTATCATTAACTTATTTAATTTGCGCAAATTTTAAGTTCTAGGTGAGAATTCCTTCGAATTCTACCAACCTACAAACTCCCACTAGAAAAGATAATTAAAAAATATCTAGAGTAATAATCACATCCTTTCTAGTAATTATATAGCATGCAATGATGTAAATCAATATATAGAACATTCATGCAACAACTATAATCAACAGCGAAATTCATGACGTAATGAAAAAACAAGGATCTCCAGCCATTGTTCGAGTATGCTTGGAACCAGGGAATTGCAAGCATGTTAGACCATATACATGCTATCATCGAACCAAGCTCTACCCAACTTATATGTGGTCACTTACACGTAGGCTAGCTTCTGTATCTCCAAAACCATAGGGAAATACAGGTTCAAAGGAATAAACAATGCATTTATACCCATCTAGGGTTCCATATGCATTTTTTTATACCTTTAAAAACCTCAAACATGTAAAATAACTACATCACAATGTAGAGCACTTCCATACGAACACAAGGACAACAACCACGCTCCAATCGGAGCTTCCACGCACCCACACGCGTTGCCTAAGTGCGCAGCGCGTGTGCTGCACGCGCAGCATGCCAAAACCGGCTCTAAGCCGGTCCGACCGATTGATCGGTCAAACCAGACAGACCGGTCCGATCAGTTGACCAGTCAATCGGGTCGGGTCGGACTTCCAGGTCAAGTCTCCGGTCGAGTCAGGTCATCAGTCGGGTCAGATGATGACATTATCGATGACGTCAGCGGGTCGGTTACCGACGGTTTGATGACGTCATTGATGACGTAAGCATATGCCGGTTCAGCGACGCGTGCATGGCGCTCACGCACCGCGGCTTCTGGATGCGCGTGTGGGCGTGTCCGGCGTCGTTTGGTGGTGTGCCACCCGCCGTTCTGTTCGTCTCGACGAGTACTTTCACCCCGTATGATCAAAATCGATTTTCACCATAAATTTGTCTTTTGAAAATCGACCGAACAAAACTGTTGCCCATAACCTCCAAGCCCATTCTTCGGTTCGGTTCATTTTCGACGATTCCTCTTGCAATTCCCGAGCAATGAAGATGCAGACGGTATGATGTTCATCATCTTGATCTCCATATCAAACAGCAAGCGAAAAAATTCGACGGAAAAATAAGGCAGAGATCATAACATGGGCTCTGATACCAATGTTGGAAAAAAATTATCGGGAATGACTAACCTCTTGCGGTTCTCGACAAACGAAATACCCAGGAATATACGTTGATTCACCGGTGTGCAATAGATGAATCTTCGACTTCACGTTGGTTCGTATACAATCACGAGGAAGGTATACATGTTCCACAACGTTAATGCCGATCGTTTCTCAAAATAGATAATGAAAGCCTTTTTTTGTGTTCTTTGATGGAGAGAGAAGGAGAGAGCATTCAGTTTCTGCAGAACGTTCTTTTTTTTGTCTTCTCATCACCCAATGGTTATTTTCAGAAACTATTTAAAAAACACTCTTAAAAGATAACCTCCCACACCTTTTCAAAAGGTCTCTCTTAGATATGCATCCTATTAGAGCAAATGGTGTCCTTGGACACACCTCGTCATGGACGAACCATCATGATATAACAGATAACATTCACTTCCTGAACAGCAAAGTCCTGGTAATGCTACCTGTAATCCAATTTCTGTAAAAATGAGTTATAGGTGAATACCATAATGGCTGTTTTGCTGCTATGACCAAGATTCTCTTATGGCCTTCCCGGCATAATGTTTCTTGAAAAAACAAGCGAGAACATTCAATTTCACGAGTGGAAAGAAGGATTAGCAGCTGTAAAAGCAACCAACATGGAGATAACTTCTAGTCGGGACTGTGCATCCTCATCAGCTAAGGAACTTGTCCATAATTCTGCACAAATCCCTGAAATGAAGATTCAGCAAGAAGGAAAACCTTGCTAGCTCCATGGTGTAACATCATCAACCTCCACGTCATCTGGATATGGCTATGATGTTTTCTTGAGTTTCAGAGAACCTGATACTCGCTCAGGCATTACAGATTTCCTGTATACAAGCCTATTAGCTACTGGAATCCACACATATAGAGATGATGAAGAGCTGTGAACTGGAGAAAAGATCGGTCCTGAATTAGTCAAAGCAATCAATCACTCAAAAATTTCAATTCCCATCTTTTCCAAGGAGACAGAAGATCATGCCCATTTTTCACGATGTTACACTATCCGAGGTTCGTCATCAAACTGGGTCTTATGGAGATGCCTTTGTTTTGCATAAGAAGCAATTTGCTTGTGAGGTTATCAGCAAATGGAAGGCTGCTCTCAAGGAGGTTGGCGATCTAAAAGGATGGGACATTGATTCAATGACCACTAGGCACTTGATCATAGCTTCTATATATTGCTACGTACCTTTTTCTTCATGCTTCTAATTCTTTTTCATTTTCTTTTTTGCTTTCACAATATAAGACGTGAAGGAGAGCTTGTAAACCATATTGTCCATAAGGTTATAGTAGAGTTGAAAAAGGTTTATCTGCTGGTGACTGACTGCTTGATCGGCGTTGAACATCATATGAAGGAAATCAATAGAATGTGTGGGGATTCTTCGGAGGACATAGAGATTCTCGGAATCCACGTTATGGGGGGTGTAGGAAAGACTACTCTTGCAAAAATCATATGCAACCAGCTATCATGCTGTTTTGAAGATTGTTGATTTCTTTCTAATGTCAGAGAAATGTGACATTCCGAATTTTGGCCCATTTTTGGGATTTATAAAACGGGTATTTCGTCAGTGCGCTTATAGTAAAAATCTCGCCCGGGAACTGATCACTCCCGGTTATTATTTTTTTTAAATCTTGAGATTTCGCTAGAATCGCATTCGATCGAATTTGGCCGTTATTTAGACCTCGAACTTGGCAGTCGATTTTCGGGAGTTTCAGGACGAATTTAATTGGACGGTGTCGATATTATCGTAGCCAGCGTTGAGATTGTCAGGAATAATGGAAAAATGGGAGTTTTTGACCGGGTGCGAATTTGGACTAGTAGACCTCCCTCGCTATAGTTTGATTTAATTAATTCGGCCTTTGTCCCTTTTTATATGCGAGGCTTATTTTGGATCGGTAGATCGCTTTCGGTTTTGAAATTGGGTCATCGGATTGCATTTAATATTTGAATCGCGACCGTTAAATCGATTTTTAGTTTAAACCGTGTCCGTTGGATCGCGCTCGAAGATAAAAATTATCTTTTTCTTTCTCTCTCTCTCCTCTCTCCTCTGCGCCGCGCCACCCACCCCCCCGTGCAACGTCCCTTCGCGCACGTCTCTCTCTCTCTCTCTCTCTCTCTCTCTCTCTCTCTCTCTCTCTCTCTCTTTCTCCTCTGGCCGCGCACGTCTCCCCTCAGCCACGCCCATGCAGACCTACCCTGACACACTCTCTCTCTCTTCCTTTCTCCTTTTCTTCTCTTTCTTCTTCTTCCTTTCTCTTCTTCTTCTTCCTCGTCGCTTCTGTTCCAGCCTCTGCGTCCGCTTCTGTTCCTTTTCCCTGTTGCCCGACGCCGATCGCCTGAGCTCGCTTGGCCGTCGCGCGCCGCCGTCGCTAGCTCGACCGCCGCGCCGCGCCGCCTGACCAGCCGCTTGCAGTTCCCTCGGCCGCCCCGTCACCTGGTCAATCTCCCCTCCCCCGACTCCCGTCCACCGCAACTCCTCCCCGCCTCCGCAGCCGCCACTCGGTCGCCCTCCGCCCGACCCCGCTCCACCAGCAGCCGACGCCGCCGTCTCCCTCGCGCCTTCGCCATGCCGCCGCGTCGCTCGGCAGCTTCGTCCCGATGCTACCTTCCTCCTCTCCCGAACGCGCGAGCTCAGCTCGCCGCCGCTTGCCGCCGCGTCCGGCGAGTCCCAGCCGTCGTCCAGTCGTCCGGCCAGCTCCCCAGCGCCGTCCCGACGCCTGAGCGTCGCTGTCGTCCCGCCGAGCACCCCTCTAGCCGCACCAACCGCCTCAGCCGACTTCCTCTTCTCTCCTTTGTCTTCCCGCCGTTCGCCGCCGTGCCGCCGCGCCGCGCTCGCTCCATGGCCAGCCCGACGCCACCCGACCCGGCCAAGATCACAGGCTAACTCCGTCGCCGCCGGTTCACCCTCTCCCTCGCCCCGATCTCTCTCTCTCTCTCCCTCACCCTCACCCCCACCGATCTCTTTCTTAGTTCGCCGCCGCCGCTTGCCGCCGCGTCCGGCGAGTCCCAGCCGTCGTCCAGTCGTCCGGCCAGCTCCCCAGCGCCGTCCCGATGCCTGAGCGTCGCTGTCGTCCCGCCGAGCACCCCTCTAGCCGCACCAACCGCCTCAGCCGACTTCCTCTTCTCTCCTTTGTCTTCCCGCCGTTCGCCGCCGCGTCGCCGCCGCTCGCCGTCGCTCCAGCCGGCCAGCCCGACGCCACCCGACCCCGCCAGCAGCCGCGCCGTGCCACTCCGTCGCCGCCGGTTCACCCCTCTCCCTCAGCCCCGATCTCTCTCTCTCTCTCTCCCTCACCCTCACCCCCCAGCTGATCTCTTTCTCAGTTCGCCGCCGCCGCTTGCCGCCGCGTCCGGCGAGTCCCAGCCGTCGTCCAGTCGTCCGGCCAGCTCCCCAGCGCCGTCCCGACGCCTGAGCGTCGCTGTCGTCGCCGCCGAGCGCCCCTCCAGCCGCACCAACCGCCTCAGCCGACTTCTTCTTCTCCCCTTTGGCTTCCCGCTGTTCGCCGCCGCGTCGCCGCCGCTCGCCGTCGCTCCAGTCGGCTAGCCCGACGCCACCCGACCCCGCCAGCATCCGCGCCGTGCCGCTCCGTCGCCGCCGTTTCACCCCTCTCCTTCAGCCCCGATCTCTCTCTCTCTCTCTCTCCCTCACCCTCACCCCCCAGCTGATCTCTTTCTCAGTTCGCCGCCGCCGCGCCGCCGTCGCCGCCGCGTCGCTGCTGCCGCTGGTCACCGCCTCGGTCAGCCCACGCCCGGCCAGCCGCCAGCCCGGCCCGTGCCCGGGCTTGCCCAAGCCGTGGCCGGCTCGTCGCCCACGCGACCAAGCCGCGCGCCCGTCGCCGTGCTCGCGCCCGTGCCCGTTGCCCGCGCTCGTGCCCATGCGTGTGCCCGTGGCCGAGCCCGTGGCCGGGCCTTGTGCCCGTGGCCGAGGGCTGTGCCCATGGCCGAGCACCGTGGCCAAGCCCCGCGCCCGTCGCGCCCTTGCCCGCGCCGAGTGAGACACTGTTCACTCGGGCCATTTTAGGCCCGAGCCGATTTTCTCCGGGCCAAAACCAAGTAAGTGACTTCCTAAACCCTACCTAGTACTTTGGGTATTTTTAGACTTGTTTAGGATGTGTTTAGTACTGGCTTAGGACTTTAATTAGGCGTGGGCTAATTAGACTGATTGTGCTTAATTGGTGAATTATTGTGGCGATAATTGTGCGGCTGATTTAGTGATTGACTGAGATAAATATGCCTGACTGAATTGTCGTGGCGCTTGTGGGTGAATTGGATTAATTGAATGTGCCGACTTGAATGTCGGGTCGGTGGGCCGATGTCGGGAGCATGAATTGAGTTGACTGATGTGGCGTGCTAGATTGACATTGGTGAAAGGGTGGTGATTGAAATTGATTTATATGACTAAGAGCATGGTGAATTTTGTATTGTTGTTGTCTGGACTCACTTGGGTGATATTTGAACTTGTGAATGCCATGAAATTGATTGAATTATGTGGCGTGTATGCTTGATAAGCCCGGATCGATCGGAGGGCTGCCAACCTGAGGGGTGTTGACCCGGGTTGTGAGAAAGGACCTGTGGGGTGTTGACCCGGGTCGTGTGAAAGTAAGAAAGGTCCTGTGGGGTGTTGACCCGGGACAGAGCCCGGATTGATCGGAGGGCGACTAGGGGTGTTGACCGGGTCGTGTGAAAGTTTGTTTTTGAAAGGTCCTGGGGTGTTGACCGGGACGAGCCGGATTGATCGGAGGGCGACCAGTGGGGTGTTGACCCGGGTCGTGTGAAAGTTTGTTTTTGAAAGGTCCTGTGGGGTGTTGACCGGGACAGAGCCGGATTGATCGGAGGGCGACTCAGTGGGGTGTTGACCGGGTCGTGTGAAAGTTTGTTTTTGAAAGGTCCCGTGGGGTGTTGACCGGGACGAGCCCGGATTGATCGGAGGGCGACTGTGGGGTGTTGACCGGGTCGTGTGAAAGTTGGATGGATGCGCATGTGAAATGTGTTTGGGTTGAATTGGATGAACGTACGTGTGTATGGCGCTCAAATGATTTTGATGTGTCATTGACTATTATTGCATTATTATGATTTGACTAATGTGCAGTGTGGGCATGTGGTTGGATGGCGAGGTAAGTCCATTTATGTGAATTATATATATGTAATCGGGTAGATTGCATGTACGACTTGTCTGGGTACGCATTGGCCTATGTGGGGTATAGGGGGTTGCTTATTGAGACTCGTTCTCACGGTTATTATATAACTATTTTCAGATCTGCGACCGTGATTGATTGGAGACGACACCAGGGTATCTCGGGGATGGAGGACGGGTCAAGTTACCCCATATTTTGTGTGCCCCTCTTTTGTATAGCGAAGTAGGATACCCCACCACTATTCCCTTTTGATGTTGTGTATTTGGAATTATTGTTTTGTGCTATCCCTTTGTCATATTTTATTGTCTGGGTTGTTTTAATTTCGCTTCCGCTTGCCTTTATCGTTGGGTGTTTCGTTTGGGTCGGCGACGTGTCTGGGACGTCGCGTTCAATGATCGACCATCGCGGGATGATCGCGCGCTCGTAGGGTGCGGGGCGTGACATCCCCGTTGATTTGGTATCAGAGCAAGGTCAACTCGAACCAAGATGGTCGAAGCTTGGAGTGATAAGGAGCGATGACTTTGGGGTAGCTAGTTAGGGAGACTTGTTGGCCATGCGTTACCTAGAGTGCTTGGTTGTGATTGCTGAGTGATATTATGCACTAATACGTGAAATGCAGGTGCGACAGGACTTGAGGTTAGTGCACGATCGCTGTTCTTTGTGATTGAGTGGTGTTGTGATTGACTGCCTGCTTAGTGAATTATTGTGATTCACTGCCTAGAGCTTAGACTGGTATAGTTGGCCTAGGTCTTTAATTCCCAAGAGGAATTATAGCAGGTAAGTGAGTGGTGTGAACCCTGTGTGTACGAGTAGCCGAGGTTGAGGTCGAGGTCGTGTAAGTCCGCAAGTTGGAGTTGTGGGGGATCCCAGATGGAACGAGATTTTGATGGCACTCGAGGAAGTTGGAATTTTAATGCGAAGGCAAACTGAGGAGCGAAATGCGACTATTACTACTGATTCTGAGGCCGCTGTTGCCGCCACCAATAAAAGTAACGGGAATCGTGGGCATAATGGAAATGTTGGGAATCAAGGCCAAGGGTAAGTTAATGCAGTTAGACAAATGCATCAGTTGGTTGGAATATTTTTTGAAATTTAAACTTGTGAGGTTCGATGGGAAGAGGTGACCCGGAGGCTACATTACTTTGGACGGGGGGCTTTGAGGTATTCGGGTGCACTGATGATGAGAAAGTGACCCTGTGTGTATATCAACTTTAAGGAAATGCAAATGATTGGTAAGAGGGCCCCCGAAGTGGGATATTTCATAGGGCATATTTCCAAGCTGGGGTGTCGTTATCGAGGCCTTCAATGGGAGGTACTTTCAGAGAGCACGTGAGGACAGAAAATGATATAGTTTCTTTGGCTTCGCTAGATTCGGATGTAATCGATCAATACGAGGTCGAGTTTATAAGGTTGCCTAAGTACGAACCAAGGATGGTCAAGGACCATGTGGATAGGACAAGGAGGTTTCGGGATGGATTGGAACTGGAATTCCGCAATCAGTTAGTATTTTTGAGTCTTGAGGGATTACAATGAGTTGTATGAGAGAGCTCGATGGTTGAGACGGATACGAGTGAAAGGGCTACCGAAATGGATCGCGGTACGCGCCGGCTAGGGACAATAGGAACTTTGGAAAGAAGCCTATGACAGAGAATCAGAGATTTGTCCCTCTAGTAAAAAGGAACTTTGGGAAGCCGAATTACTATTCCAACGCCGCATGTCGGTCTTATGGAAAGAGGCGTAGGAATGACCATTGCCAAGGTGGAAGTGGAGCATGTTTTGGATGTGGCCAACATGGTCACCAAGTGAGAAATTGTTGATTCGACAGGTTAGACCACTGATGCAATTGCAGCAACCGCAAGTAGGACATTAAGCGGGAACTGCCCCGCAGAATAATCAGAATCGGCTACGGACGTAAGGAAATGTGTATGTTGTGATTGGGAAGGAATCAGAGAATTTGTCTTAAAAGCCTAGATGCATTATGTGATGCACGACGTATAATTGCTTATAATGGGTAGGCGCAATCGGTTTAAGGATTTCTAAATTACTGACGATATTCTTGGACGAGTTGGGAAGGATATGTGTTGCTTGGAGATTTCGGATTTTGTAAAGGACTAAGGCGATTATTTTGAGAGACCATTGGAATGAAATTGGATGGGTTGAGCTTTATCTTCGAGGTGTAAAAAGGTGATTATTTTGTGGATGACTAGTTGGTTGAGGAACTAAGGCTAAAGGACATAACCGAGGTGTGTAACCTTCTCGATGTCTTTCCTCAGGAATTGCCGGGATTGCCACCTAATAGTGAAGTGGAGTTTGTGGTTGAGTTGGCCCTAGGGACGGAACCAATTTCGAAAGCACCCTATAGGATGTCGTTGTCAGAATTGAAGGAATTGAAGGTTCAAATGCAAGAATTATTGGAAGAAGGTTTTATTCGTCTATGTAAGTCTCCATGGGGAGCGCCGGTTTTATTCGTGATGAAGAAGGACAGATCGTTAAGATTATGTAGTGACTACAAATAGTTGAGTCAGGTGACTATTAAGGATAAACGCCTGTTGCCAAGGGTAAATGACCTGTTCGACCAGTTATAAGGGACATCAATATTTTCTAAGATTGACTTGAGGACTAGTTTCTACCAATTGAGGATCAAGAAGGAGGACGTGCCGAAGTCGGCATTTAGGACGAGGTATGGACGCTATGAGTTTACGGTGATGCCGTTTGGACTGACGAATGCCCCTGCAGCCTTTATGAATTTAATGAATCGGGTATTTAAGGAATTTCTGGATTAGTTTGTAATCGTGTTCATAGACGATATCTTGGTATACTCGCAGAGTCCCGCTAAGCATAAGTTACATTTGGAAAAGAGATCTATGGACTTTAAGGGAACACGCACTCTATTCTAAGTTT
Organism: Syzygium oleosum; assembly: GCF_021117445.2. Lineage (NCBI taxonomy): Eukaryota > Viridiplantae > Streptophyta > Magnoliopsida > Myrtales > Myrtaceae > Syzygium > Syzygium oleosum. The sequence goes on along the minus strand of NW_026607500.1, from coordinate 6,223,877 downwards.
AATAAGTGCGAATTCTGGCTTCATTGAGTAGCGTTCTTAGGACATGCGATACTGGGGAAGGGATTGTAGTGGATTCGACAAAGATTGAAGCCGTCACGAATTGGCCGAGGCCGACGTCAGTAACCGAGGTTCGGAACTTCTTGGGTCTAGCAGGCTATTATAGGCGCTTCATGGAAGGGTTTTCGGCACTAGCTACGTCGTTGGCACGGTTGTTAAAGAAGGAGACGAGGTTTGAATAGACGGATGAGTGCGAAAGGTGCTTCCAAGAATTGAAACAGAGGTTGACGACCGCGCCAGTGTTAGCGATCTCGTCAAGTCCGGGAGGATTTGAGAATTACAGTGACGCGTCGTTAGGAGGATTGGGATGCGTGCTAATGCAACACGGGAAAGTAGTGGTATATGCATCGCGTCAATTGAGACCGTATGAGCTGAACTATCCGATGCATGACTTGGAATTTGACCGTAATTATATTTGTCCTTAAGATTTGGAGGCATTACTCGTGTAGGGAGACATTTTAGATTTATACAGATTATCAGAGTTTAAAGGTATCGGTTTTCTCAAAAAAGGAACTTAGCCTGAGACAGCGTCATTGGATGGAACTCCTTAAAGACTACGACTGCGATATTTTATATCACCCCAGAAAGGCTAATAAGGTAGCGGATGCACTGAGTTGGAAATCGAGCGTTGCGCATATGATGGTCAAAGAATGGACCTTGTTGGAATGAGTCCGAGATTCAGAGTTTAAGTTTGAAGTGAGCCATGTTTTCAAGTGTACTTGTCGTATTGAGGATTGAACCGGAGATCCAAACTAAGATTAATGCTTTACGGTCGACGGACCCAGAGATTCAAAAGATTCTGAGTAAGGATGCCACAAAAAGGAAATTGGATTTTCAGGTATCCGAGGATGGAATACTGAAGTTCCGTAGACGGTTGAGTGTACCCTGTGATGCCGAGCTTAAGGAGGGGATTTTGTCAAAAGCTCACCATAGTAATTACAGTATTTACCCGGGTAGCGCGAAAATGTATCAGGACCTATGGCAACATTGTTGATGGAAGGCATGAAAGTAGATGTAGCAAAGCACGTGACCGAGTATCTAACATGCCAACAAGTGAAGGCACGGCATTGTAAACCGGGTGGATTGTTGCAGTCATTGGAAATCACCGAATAGAAATGAGAGCATAACGTGACGGACTTTGTTATGAAACTACCAAGAAGCCAAAGGGGCCATGATTCAATTTGGGTTATAGTAGATCGGCTGATAAGATCAGCACGTTTTCTGGCAATGCGAAAGGACTTCGCGTTAGGAAGGTACGCAAGATGGTGCGTGCAACAGATAGTTCATCTTCATGGAGTACTAGTGACGATCACTTCAGACCGTGGTCCTAAGTTTACTGCCGCTTATTGGAAAAGTCTTCATACGGCATTAGGAACAAGGTTACAGTTTAGCACGGCCTATTAGTCGCAGACGAATGGCTAGTCTGAGAGGACGATTCAGACTTTGGAAGATATGCTGCGACCATGTGCATTGGATTTTAGGGGAAGTTGGAAAGAATAATTGCCTTGGTTGAGTTTGCCTATAACAATAGCTATCAGCAGAGTTTTAGAATGGCACCGTTTGGGGCATGGTATGGCAGGGTTTGCAGAACACCGGTTTATTGGGATGAGTGGGTGAGAGGAGCATCACGGGTCCCAAGTTGGTTCAGCAGTCAATTGAAACAGTCAGAGTGATTTGGGAACACCATGGAACCGAAGGTGCGACGTGGGAAAGTGAAGAGTTGATGCGACACCAATACCCCCATTTGTTTGAATAGTTGGGTTGAATTGTAAATTTCGAGGACGAAATTTTTGTAAGGGGGGAAGAGTTGTGACATTCCGAATTTTGGCCCATTTTTGGGATTTATAAAACGGGTATTTCGTCAGTGCGCTTATAGTAAAAATCTCGCCCGGGAACTGATCACTCCCGGTTATTATTTTTTTTAAATCTTGAGATTTCGCTAGAATCGCATTCGATCGAATTTGGCCGTTATTTAGACCTCGAACTTGGCAGTCGATTTTCGGGAGTTTCAGGACGAATTTAATTGGACGGTGTCGATATTATCGTAGCCAGCGTTGAGATTGTCAGGAATAATGGAAAAATGGGAGTTTTTGACCGGGTGCGAATTTGGACTAGTAGACCTCCCTCGCTATAGTTTGATTTAATTAATTCGGCCTTTGTCCCTTTTTATATGCGAGGCTTATTTTGGATCGGTAGATCGCTTTCGGTTTTGAAATTGGGTCATCGGATTGCATTTAATATTTGAATCGCGACCGTTAAATCGATTTTTAGTTTAAACCGTGTCCGTTGGATCGCGCTCGAAGATAAAAATTATCTTTCTCTCTCTCTCCTCTCTCCTCTGCGCCGCGCCACCCACCCCCCCGTGCAACGTCCCTTCGCGCACGTCTCTCTCTCTCTCTCTCTCTCTCTCTCTCTCTCTCTCTCTCTCTCTCTCTCTCTCTCTCTTTCTCCTCTGGCCGCGCACGTCTCCCCTCAGCCACGCCCATGCAGACCTACCCTGACACACTCTCTCTCTCTTCCTTTCTCCTTTTCTTCTCTTTCTTCTTCTTCCTTTCTCTTCTTCTTCTTCCTCGTCGCTTCTGTTCCAGCCTCTGCGTCCGCTTCTGTTCCTTTTCCCCGTTGCCCGACGCCGATCGCCCGAGCTCGCTCGGCCGTCGCCGCGCGCCGCCGTCGCTAGCTCGACCGCCGCGCCGCGCCGCCCGACCCGGCCGCTTGCGGTTCCTCGGCCGCCCCGTCACCTGGTCAATCTCCCCTCCCCCGACTCCCGTCCACCGCAACTCCTCCCCGCCTCCGCAGCCGCCACTCGGTCGCCCTCCGCCCGACCCCGCTCCACCAGCCGCCGACGCCGCCGTCTCCCTCGCGCCTTCGCCATGCCGCCGCGTCGCTCGCTGGCAGCTTCGTCCCGATGCTACCTTCCTCCTCTCCCGAACGCGCGAGCTCGGCTCGCCGCCGCTGCCGCCGCGTCCGGCGAGTCCCGGCCGTCGTCCCGATCGTCCGGCCGCTCCCTGCCGCTGTCCCGATGCCTCGAGCGTCGCTGTCGTCCCGCCGAGCACCCCTCTAGCCGCACCAACCGCCTCAGCCGACTTCCTCTTCTCTCCTTTGTCTTCCCGCCGTTCGCCGCCGCGTCGCCGCCGCTCGCCGTCGCTCCAGCCGGCCAGCCCGACGCCACCCGACCCCGCCAGCAGCCGCGCCGTGCCACTCCGTCGCCGCCGGTTCGCCCCTCTCCCTCAGCCCCGATCTCTCTCTCTCTCTCCCTCACCCTCACCCCCGTGATCTCTTTCTCGGTTCGCCGCCGCTGCTTGCCGCCGCGTCCGGCGAGTCCCGGCCGTCGTCCGGTCGTGCCCGGCCAGCTCCCTGGCCGTCCCGATGCTCGGCGTCGCTGTCGTCCCGCCGAGCACCCCTCTAGCCGCACCAACCGCCTCACCCGACTTCCTCTTCTCTCCTTTGTCTTCCCGCCGTTCGCCGCCGCGTGCTGCCGCTCGCTGTCGCTCCAGCCCGGCCACCCGACGCCACCCGACCCGCCAGCACGGCCGCAGTGCCACTCCGTCGCCGCCGGTTCACCCTCTCCCTCGGCCCGATCTCTCTCTTTCTCTCTCACCCTCACCCCCACTGATCTCTTTCTCGGTTCGCCGCCGCCTGCAGCTCATCGCCGCCGCGTCGCTGCGCCGGCGTCACCGCCTCGGTCGGCCCGGCGGCCCGGCCACACCAGCCCGCCAGCGTGCCGGGCTTGCCCAAGCCGTGGCCGGCTCGTCGCCCACGCGACCAAGCCGCGCGCCCGTCGCCGTGCTCGCGCCCGTGCCCGTTGCCCGCGCTCGTGCCCATGCGTGTGCCCGTGGCCGAGCCCGTGGCCGGGCCTTGTGCCCGTGGCCGAGGGCTGTGCCCATGGCCGAGCACCGTGGCCAAGCCCCGCGCCCGTCGCGCCCTTGCCCGCGCCGAGTGAGACACTGTTCACTCGGGCCATTTTAGGCCCGAGCCGATTTTCTCCGGGCCAAAACCAAGTAAGTGACTTCCTAAACCCTACCTAGTACTTTGGGTATTTTTAGACTTGTTTAGGATGTGTTTAGTACTGGCTTAGGACTTTAATTAGGCGTGGGCTAATTAGACTGATTGTGCTTAATTGGTGAATTATTGTGGCGATAATTGTGCGGCTGATTTAGTGATTGACTGAGATAAATATGCCTGACTGAATTGTCGTGGCGCTTGTGGGTGAATTGGATTAATTGAATGTGCCGACTTGAATGTCGGGTCGGTGGGCCGATGTCGGGAGCATGAATTGAGTTGACTGATGTGGCGTGCTAGATTGACATTGGTGAAAGGGTGGTGATTGAAATTGATTTATATGACTAAGAGCATGGTGAATTTTGTATTGTTGTTGTCTGGACTCACTTGGGTGATATTTGAACGTGTGAATGCCATGAAATTGATTGAATTATGTGGCGTGTATGCTTGATAAGCCCGGATCGATCGGAGGGCTGCCAACCTGAGGGGTGTTGACCCGGGTTGTGAGAAAGGACCTGTGGGGTGTTGACCCGGGTCGTGTGAAAGTAAGAAAGGTCCTGTGGGGTGTTGACCCGGGACAGAGCCCGGATTGATCGGAGGGCTGACCTGTGGGGTGTTGACCCGGGTCGTGTGAAAGTTTGTTTTTGAAAGGTCCTGTGGGGTGTTGACCCGGGACAGAGCCCGGATTGATCGGAGGGCTGACCTGTGGGGTGTTGACCCGGGTCGTGTGAAAGTTTGTTTTTGAAAGGTCCTGTGGGGTGTTGACCCGGGACAGAGCCCGGATTGATCGGAGGGCTGACCTGTGGGGTGTTGACCCGGGTCGTGTGAAAGTTTGTTTTTGAAAGGTCCTGTGGGGTGTTGACCCGGGACAGAGCCCGGATTGATCGGAGGGCTGACCTGTGGGGTGTTGACCCGGGTCGTGTGAAAGTTGGATGGATGCGCATGTGAAATGTGTTTGGATTGAATTGGATGAACGTACGTGTGTATGGCGCTCAAATGATTTTGATGTGTCATTGACTATTATTGCATTATTATGATTTGACTAATGTGCAGTGTGGGCATGTGGTTGGATGGCGAGGTAAGTCCATTTATGTGAATTATATATATGTAATCGGGTAGATTGCATGTACGACTTGTCTGGGTACGCATTGGCCTATGTGGGGTATAGGGGGTTGCTTATTGAGACTCGTTCTCACGGTTATTATATAACCATTTTCAGATCTGCGACCGTGATTGATTGGAGACGACACCAGGGTATCTCGGGGATGGAGGACGGGTCAAGTTACCCCATATTTTGTGTGCCCCTCTTTTGTATAGCGAAGTAGGATACCCCACCACTATTCCCTTTTGATGTTGTGTATTTGGAATTATTGTTTTGTGCTATCCCTTTGTCATATTTTATTGTCTGGGTTGTTTTAATTTCGCTTCCGCTTGCCTTTATCGTTGGGTGTTTCGTTTGGGTCGGCGACGTGTCTGGGACGTCGCGTTCAATGATCGACCATCGCGGGATGATCGCACGCTCGTAGGGTGCGGGGCGTGACAAGAAACTTCACAGCTAAAGGGCATTGAGTGTTTGCAGAATCAGCTACTCTCTAATATCCTCAAAAGAAACTGGTCGAACATTAGTAATGCTGACGATGGAATTAAGACAATACAAGAAAGATTGTGGCGCAAAACGGTTTTGGTTCTACCTGATGATGTTGATAAAAAGATTCATTTGAATGCACTTACTGGAAAGCCTGTGTGGTTTGGTCTAGGAAGTAGGATAATTATCACCAGTAGAAACAAGGATGTCTTCAATGTGCCTGAGGTCCGTTGTACTTATGAGCTTACTGTAATGGACTTCAATCAATCTCTTCAACTTTTCTGCAAACATGCTTTTAGAAGAGATCACCCTTTGGGTGAGAATGCTGCTTTCTCCAAGGAAGTGGTAAAAATGACTGGGGGTCTTCCTCTTGCTCTTGAGGTTATAGGTTCACTACTCTCGAGTAAAAGCAAAGCTGTTTGGGATGTTACATTGAAGAAGTTGGAAAAGGTTCCTCATGAGGAAGTTAAGAGAAAGTTGAAATTATGTTATGATGCTTTGGATGATCGGCAAAAGCAGATTTTTCTTGATATAGCTTGTCTTTTCATTGGATTTGATAAAAGGATTGTGCTACACATGTGGAACGCTTCCAATCTCTTCCCAGGTGAAGGTCTTCAAGTCCTTCAGCCGATGTCTTCGATAAAAATTGGAGAAGACAATAAACTATGGCCGCATGATCAACTAAGAGACCTTCGTAGAGACATTGTTCACCAAGAATGTAACATGGAACTAGAGAAGCAGACCAGATTATGGAATCACGAGGAAGCTTCAGACATTGTGATGAGAAAGAAGGTAAAATGGCATTAACATATTTGTCCCATCAATTTGACACATTTTATGCCTTTCCATGTTGATTGTTCACTTAAAATAAGGGGAGTTGTTAATTCTTGTTGACTTCTCGAGCGACATATTTATGGAGGGAAGATTAGTTGTCGCTTAAATATCATTTGCTTGTCTTTTTTTTTATTAAGTATCATTTCCTTGTTTCTTTTTTTTTGTTTCGCCTTATAGGGAACAGAAAAAGTGGAAGCTCTTTGTCTGAAGTTTGACCACCGGTTGCAGCAGTCTTTGACCAATGAATTGTTAGGGAGGCTATCAAATCTTAGATACATAGAAATGAGTCCTGTACTGGATAATTGGCCTCGGAGTGGCTTCTCAACGAATACACTCCCAAAGAATCCACCCATCCTATCTGAGCTTAGATGGCTTTCATGGCATAACTTTCCTCCTGTACTTACACTGACCACTTTTTCCATGATGAACATGGTCGTTCTTGATCTATCATGGAGTAAGTTTTCAGAAAGTTGGGATGGTTGGAGTCATATAAAGGTACTATTATTTTCAGTGAAACCCACTATTTTTTGTAGTTGCAGCCTCTTTATTCAATTCTTGATTACTTAACTCTTTGATCGTTGTTTACAGATGGCAAGGAACTTAAAAGTTTTGAATTTGACTGGTTGTGCTCAATTGCATTGAAGTCCTGACTTCACTGCATGTGTAAATTTAGAGCGGTTGATCCTCGAAAGCTGTGGAAGATTGGTTCAGATTGACGAATCTATAAGGCAGTTGAAGCAGTTGGTTCTTTTGAATTTGAGGTTCTGTCGCAAACTTCACAAGTTACCAAAAGGGCTGGCCAACTTAGATTCGTTGAAGGAACTTCTTATTGACTCAACTTCTATAAGAGAAATTCCAGGCTCGGGAGGGATGAAAAAACTCGAGATTCTCAGTGCTTGTGAATGTCTGTCCCTAAATTACTGCAGTTCAATTAGCAAATTAACCTCTCTATTTAGGCTCTCTTTGGAACACGTTGAGATTTCTCAACATCCTCTTGATATTGGAGTGCTTGTAAAGCTTAAACACTTATCTTTGAGTGGGTGCAAGTGGCTCAAGAGAATTCCGGACTCAATTGGGAATTTAAAATCACTAGTCGTGCTGAATCTGTCCCACACACATAGTGCAGAGTTGCCTAATTCACTTGGGAACTTGAAGAATTTGAAAATACTAAGGTTGTGCGGTAGTTCCATAAGAAGTATACCCAATGCAATTGAGATGTTGGAGAAGTTGGAAGAGATGCAGAGTTTTGCCGACGTCTGGAGGGGGCCATCCCTGATGATATTGGGAGGTTATTATCCTTGAGGATCTTGAAATTTTCAAACGCTAGAATATGTTACATACCAAGGCTTCCTGAAAGCCTGCGCAGTTTGCACATTGGTACGAATTCGATGAAGACACTCCCGAATCTCTCGAACCTGATAAATTTGACAGAGTTGAATTTGGAGATCACACAAGTTCCCGAGTTTTGTTTGGCTGAAGAGGATTCTATTTTTGTGGACACAATCGAGCTCGTACAGGATCCATCACCATGGTGGATTGGAAGGTAATGCAATCTGGAGTCTCTAAAGTTGTCCTGTGACACCATAACTGTCCTCCATGCAGATATTGGTCTTCTCTCTGAACTTAAAAGACTTGAACTTCTTTGTTTTAACCTGCAGTTCCTCCCTAGGCTTCCATCAAGCTTATTGTGCTTGCTTGTTAAATCCTCTCGATCACTGGAAACATCAATTGATCTATCAAATTTGAGGGAACTATCCGAGCTAAGGATTTATTCTTCTGTAATAACAGGTGTCCATGGCCTTCAAGGTTTGGAGAATCTTCAGACTTTGGACCTTAGAGCATTAAATACTCTTGAGAGACTTACCTGATCTTTCAAACTTAAAGAAGCTCAATGAACTGCATTTGGGGCACTGTAATAATCTGGTCGATATTCAATGTATTCAACGCCTGGGAAATCCGAGAATGTTGAAGGTCATAGAGATTGTACAACTTGAGAGATTACCTGACCTATTAAACTTGAAGAAGCTGACTGAACTTCACCTGCAGCAATGTCCTAGTCTAATTGATATTCAAAGCTTTGAGGGTTTGGAGAACCTGATAATGTTAAAGCTAGGTGAACTCCCTTTGCTTGAGAGATTGCCTGATCTCTCAAACTTGAAGAAGCTCACCAAACTTGATATACAGCAGTGTCATAATCTTGTCATGATTCAAGGAAGATTAGATTCACTGGAAGACTTGTGCATCTATGGATGCAGATCTTTGGTTGAGGTTCCTGATCCTTCCAGCTTCAAGAATCTGAAATCTCTGCAATTGCATGATTGTGAGATGTTACATGTGGACCAGGTTTGGGTCTCGAAATCTGATACATTTGATACCTTATTTGGAAGTTCAGAATGTTCAATGATGAGAAGGTTAAGCATCTGCGTGTGTCAGTTGGGTAGACAGTTTTTCTTGCTGTCACACCCCAAAAACAACTAGAAAAGGGGGATGACACGGCCATCCTTCCACACGAAGGACGCAGCCACGACAATAACCAACAACCTGTTATCAACATATATATCTCAAACCACATATATATCAGATAAACCAACGGGTTGGTTACATCATCAGAGTTTCTATAATCCACCAAAAGAACATGTACATCAAGAACTCAGCCAACCCGACGAACTATCAACAACCTTACAAACGACTCCAAAAATCATACCCAAAAATCTAACTCCCAAACGTCCCCGCGATAGCGCTCTCGTACTAACGGCCGCTAGCCGAGGAACCTGAAAAGATTGGGAAAGAGAGGGATGAGCAACCACAGCTCAGTGAATAGTACATCTCTTCTAAGTAGATCGAGCAATCACTATGCATGTGTACAAAGCAATACCAGAACTTCAGAAGTCAAACCCAAGGTTTAAAATACATATAGAATCACATAAGAGTTATTTCATTTCATCAAAACTTTGTACAAGTCACAAATACACATTTAAATCCACCATCACAATTCAAACTATCAATGGTCAAGTCCATTGATCAATCTCTATACAAACCACGTCAATGGTCCATTCCATTGACTAATCTCAAATCACACATCAATGGTCTATTCCATTGATGAATCTCATATTATATCAAACGTCGATGGTCCATTCCATCGACCAATCTATTGCTCAATATCTAACTATGGTCACGACACAAAGCCTTGTGACAAGGCTACCAAGATTCCCCCCTTGGCAAGGTCTCCACCTACAAAGCCGGTGGCTCGGCCCAGAAGGATATCCTAAACCCGGTATGCATACCCCAAAACCCTTCAATGGGTTCACAGTCATATTGAGCATTAAACAATCATCATCCAATATCAGAATTCCAATCCATAATACATTTCACAAATCAAACAAATAACTTTCTCACAATACGGCTCATCCGCCAGAAATACATTTCGTAGAGCATTTCTTGAATAATTTCCGAACTCATTTCATAAACTAGTTCATAACACAATATACATATGTATCCTTTCATAATACATTTCCAAAAACGATTCCCAAATCATTCTCAAATACTAAAAAGTAGTAAATGCTCGATCCCAATTTATGCAGCAAAATGTTCTTTTAAGTTCAACATATATATTTATATCGAATCACAATTCTTTCGAGATATGATTTTTATAAAACCAAAGAAGAGATAGTACCACTCACCTTGAAAAGCTGAAAACTAACCTACAGCGGTTTCTCGAGCCGACGCACTCGAATACCTAACAATAAGCCGAAAAACGGTATCAAAACCGAGTAAAAGGATACTTCAACTACGATTCGGCTCAACTAAGCTTAGACGCTAATATAACGACTAAAAGATGCCCCCAAATCATTCGTCCAAAGCGATTATCCAAATTCGTCCACGATGCGGAATTTGAGCGTGAAACTTAATTGCGCCATAACTTTCTCCACTAAACTCCGTTCTAAGCGAACTTATAGTCAAGAGAAAGCTTATTCAGAGCACTACAGGAACCCCAACTTGGCAGCCCAAAAATCGAGCCGAAAACCGACGAAAATCGGCCTAAAAACCACTGTTCGCGCACTGTTCACTGCGCACTCAACTTCAAAAATTCATATCCAGCAAACCGTAAGTCCAAATCAGGTTCCGTAAAATCCCACGGCTCCGCAATACTGTAAATTATCAATTCTATAAAAATACGCAGCTGAACGACTCAAAAATCAGACTTCGCCGCTTGAATTTCCCAAAATTCCGAATTTAAACCCTAAATCGGAAAACTTCTCCGATCAAACGAACGAGGGGCGCGAGTGCTTACCGAACGTTGAAATACGAAGTTGATCCGAGCTGGCGAGGCTCCGATGACGTGAGCCTTTCCTTTTTCTTCTTCTTCCTTTCCTTTCCCTTTCTCTCTTTTTCTTTCTTCTCCTTTCTCTCTGTCTCGGCCGAGCCAGCTCTCGGCTTAAATGAGAAAATCAGAGTGTTACTGTAGCAACTTTTGACTTTTTGACTTTTTTTTTTTTTTTCCCGAATATTACACTTGCCATCTCTTTCTTCCTGAAAAATAGGAACAGAGGATGTTCGTACTTCCTTGATTGCATACAACTATGTGCATGTGCAACTGATTCAGCTAGCTAAAGTAATTGCAATCCAGTTGACTTGTATTTTCTTCTGACCTTTGAACTAGCTTGTATAATTCATATCCTGTCAAGAACTAATGTAATTCGTGCTTCTTTGATGATCACAAAACCTTTCACTACTGGTGAATTTGGACTGCTCAAAACGCGTTGTTCATACATATCCTTCCCGTCATTTTTCTAGATCCACTGCAATATCATCCTGAGAGGTACAATAAATGTATGTCTTGAATGAGGTGATGCACTCTGAAATTTAGTGGAACTCAAAAGATGATAAATGCACTTTGATAAGTCGTGCTTGCTCCAATCATCAAACTGTCTGATGATGCCTAGCTATCTAAGCACATTATGGTCATTTATAGCTAACTAAGCAGCCACCATGGACGAAGAGGAAACCCGAACCACAACCATGTTCAACTCTGAACAGATCCCTGCGGAGGCTAGCTGCAGTCACAGAAGTTGAGGAATTAAAGCGCATAACGAATCTGCGGTTAGTGATATTTGGGGTCGGCCTTCCTCGGGCAAACACGAGTTTTGAAAATCAATCAAGTACACTGGATAATCTATACATAAGACTATTGGGATGGTCAATGCTATTCGTCCCCGAAATTCTTTACCAAGCAAAAGCAAAAACTCCCTCCCAAGCTCGCCCTCGGAGACCTGGCTCCTGCAATTCAAATTTTGAATTCTGTCCGCCAATATCCCTCGGGTGTCCTAATATGATGTTCGAACCTCTGGTTGTTGTAGCGGGACCATAGGGGTCACCATAGCCCGGGACTTCCTCTTTTGTATCTGTTCTTATTTGCTATGTAATTCTCGTTTCTACCGGAAAAAGAAAAGAACGATTCAAGGGCTCACTAAATTTAAGTGTCAAACTTTCAAGTGAAGCTTGCCTTCCACTGACCTTACTAATTAATTCATTGTCACTGAGCTGGTGCACAAAATAATAAGTATTTCTCTACTTAATTCACTAACACCAACGGATTGTCCTGTTGTTAAATGTTCGATTTTGTGTTAGTGGGTAAGACATATAGTACACATTTCATTTTTGGGTCACCCATCCGGATTTAGACTCGCGTCTCATCTGGTTCATGAGGTTAGTACAGTATTTTATGGATTCGAGATTTGCCTAATTAAAGTGGGTCTTTTCATCATATAAAACACATTTTAAGTAAGTTCAACTGAATCGTATCAAGTACCTTGTGGACAAACAAGGCTCGAGTCAATGCCCAAATTGTACCTAGCCCAAACATGGATTGTTGCCGAGTTCTTTTTCTTTTTGATAATTTTTATTACAAGCGCGGAGACCCCGCTCTCTTGAGATTTATGGACAATCTTGCAAGTCCTGTGAAATCCAGGCCTATGTAGGTGGGCCTAACCCAACACAATTTACACGCAATTGATTTTATTTGCCTTTTTCCTTTTCCTTTATGGACAGCATATTACACAAAAGGCAATTATTGTAACGCCCCCACCTCGGGATCATTAACGTGACGTCCCGTTCATTGTTATCTTTTTAATAAGCACAAGCGGAAACGTAAACTCGGGACAATCACATTTAGAACAACAACGGAATTTAGACAAGCAGCATCATGAGCAAACCTTATATTTATAGTGCATGCAAACATATTTTAACAAGCCCGTTCTTTTGAGTCATGGCAATTATCACATATTTTCATATCCGACTATGAATAGCAAAACTTGACTTGGGTTATCCTATACCTACTACGGCTTCTCACTCCTCGCTTCTTCACCTCCACCCTAGTCCTGTCCGCCTGGCCATCTCACATCCCACCCGTGGCTTTATCCTGGAGCTGGCCCGCCCGCACCGCCAAAGCACCATTGAACCCACATAGGGATCCAATCCATTCTCCGTTCACATAGCGATACCACGCCACGTAAGGATGAGGCACCAAGTCCGTTAGGCCCTCATCAAACATCACAAGCGTCGTGATTCGGCGGTAGGTGCAGTCTTCTCTGACATCTATCACGGTGAGCACTTCGGCTCTCTACTCCACGGGATTGCCAACGCGGGCTAGGGGAGATGCCATCCTACGGACCTGAAAAAGGGAAACAACGGGAGATGAGTCGGGGAGACTCAGCAAGTGAAAACACTAATATCAAGTGAGGATATATCAATCGCCGTTAACATAAGTCGGCCCTTACCGCACCCGCATCGATGGCAGATCAATAGCAAAGTTCATACAAGAGAACACCACGCATGGCTATATCATGTGCACTTTACCAGCCAAATCTCGATTCTATCTCAAGACAAACATCAAACATAAAACATGATCAAACTAAGAAAATGAACCAACTACGACCAACCAAACGATCGAGAAACGGTCCAAGCAAACCACGTCACAACACATCTCAACATCCTTTCCCGATATTAGGGAATTCACTTACTCAACGATAAAAACATGAACAGGAAAGGAACACGAGAGTCTCGGCGGTTCTTAAGCTTGAACACGTGAGTAAACGGATCTTGGCGTGAGGCTTGAACACGTGGAAGATGGCGTCTTGGCTTTGAGCTCTCTAGTTTGCCGAATAACAAGAAGAGACACGAGCTAGCCGGTGAACTTTCTCTCTCTTTCTCTCTTTTTCGGCGTGAACAAGAAGCAATGAAGCAAGAGATAAGGTTGGTGATGTGTGTGGGAATGGAGAGAGAGGCGTGAGAATGGCGTGAGAGAGAGGGGAGGGCTTCCTCTATTTATAGACTCCAAACTTGCTCCTCGCTCAAGACCATTAATATTTGTCATGATGATGGTGCCTCAAAGTCCAAGTCATGATGAAGGGGACCTCAAAGTCTTCATTCATTTATTGCATATCATCATGACGGGAGGCCTCAAAGTCCAAGCTAATTAATATGGCTTGGAGAAGAAGATTTGACTTGGTCTAACCTTATTTTCTAGTTCATTCTACAATTTTCCAAACCGTGAAGCCAATCTAAGTCCTCAGAAAATGCTGGTTCCACCTACAATTAACTCGGGTCAACCAGAGTGCACAAGATTGACTAATCGATGCCAAAATCGCAATCCCGCATCATACTTGTTTCCCCTATTTTCCGAGGGTTTTTCGCAACAAAACAATCTTAATAATCCCATTCAATCCGAGGTTCGACACAAGAATGTCCTCAAATATCCCCAAACATAACCAAGACAAGATTCAAGTTGAATGGGATAACCTTAAGCCAATCGGCTAACTGGGCGCGTGGCCTGGTCTAATCGGGCACATGGCCTGGCACGCTACAGGGCCACACGGGCCGGACACATGGTAGGGTGCGTGGCCAAGCGCACGGGCGCCGCGCCAAGCCGCACGAGCGCCGTGCCGAGCTGCACATTGGGCCACATGAGCGAGGGGTCGGGTCATGGGCTTAACACATGCCGTGGCTCATGGATGGGCATAAGGTACGGTTCATGGCCAAGTTTCTCGGGCACGGGACTTGGTCGGAGTCGGATCTTACGGGCACAACACTTGGCATGAGGGTCAGGCACAATGGCCGGCACACGGCTGGGCACATAGCCGGTCCGTGGCCTAGCTAACTAGCACAAGGGCCGGCCATGTCCGGGCACACGGCCTGGCCGACGCGGCTGGCACAATGGCAGGTCTGCAGCCTAGCCATTAGGCTCATGGCCTGGCACATGGCCTATCCATGGCATACCCGACTTGACGCAATGATCCATGGCCGATTCTCTATCGGTCCACGTTCGAATATCAACTACTCATGGTCGACCATCGGTTGTCATGTGGCCTTGTGAAACCCGGTACCCCGGAATCAACTTATGGTCACCCATGATCGAAGCATAGCTGTGCGGTATCACCCACGACCGACACATGTCGACACTGCGTCGATCCATGATCGTCCCGGATCGTCTCACTAACGGCTCTTATGGTCGAAGGGTCTTTCCACAGTCATATCACTCTAATCGACGTGCACGATCGGGGAGTCATTCCACTGTCGATCCCTAGGCCAATTCATGAACAATCTTTCGATTGAACCATGACCAACCCTCAGTACACACATTCCGACCATACTGTCCATCCCATTACCGACCCTCAGGTCGTATCACTCGCCCAATTCATTACCATTTATCTGCGGCTTCCCAGGCCCAAAAATCGGGATGTGACAATTATAACCCATAGCCATCATCTAATTGACTTAACAAAATGACATTGATTTGCATCAGCTTCAAGTTCAATTCCTCTTTTACTTAAATTCTTCCTTTTTTCTAAAGGAAAATGTCACATATGATTCCCGAATTTTAGGCTAATGTGCAATGTGGTCCCTGAACTTTAATTTGTTCAATGTGGTCAGTAAACTTTTGATACATGTTCAATCTAGTTCATGGAATATATGAAAATATTCAATGTTATCCCTAGACTTGAATTAATAGAATAATAACATTGGACATTTTCATATAATTCAGGTACTAATTTGAATATTTACTAAAGTCTAGGTACCGCATCGAACAAATTAAAAATTCATGGACCACATTGCATACTGGTCTAAAGTTCAGCAACTATTTATATCATTATCCCTTTTTCTAACTAGGACATCCAAGGGGTGATTCACTTCCTTTTCCATATAATCAGTTCGACTTCAAATCTTTTGGTGCCTATTGCCATCCGAATCCAATAATCAATTTTTGACCTTTCGAGACAGATGGGTTCAATTCAAGTGAAATCATACCCAAACTAGTTTGATGTCCGTGCATTGCGCGGATAATAGAATACATATCACAATAATTACTTTGCTTTGCTCGATACACCAATTCAGATACACAACTTGTTTGTATATAAACTTGTAATTTACTCAATCCTCGCCACAATCTTGGGAATGTGGAAATTATTAGTAAGAAAATTTGTTACAAAGTGACGTCCTTCACATACACATGTATGTGTGTTTGTGTATCTGATACTCCACTCAATCTTGGAAACTTTATAAGCCAATAAATATTACTGTTGAAATGAGGAAGGCAAGTGCTCGACGGCTTTGGTAATTTGCTCAGGTATCAAGGCTCGGCTCGGAGCTGCTCTTCAAGGGTTTCAGTTACTGTTAGCTTGCAACCTGAACCACCATAGAGTCATACTCGAGACGGATTCCACTTCGGTCATGTCCTTAACATAATTGACAAGCGACTCCCCTGGGTCATTCATCGTTTCTTTAGTTATGCAAATTGGCTTAATTTTGTAGAGGCAATTGGAAGTCAAATTGCAAGTTACTTATAAAAAGGGGTGTTGAGATACACGTGTGAGTTATGTTAGAGAAATCTCACATCGGATAATTGATGTGGTATTGAGTAGTTAATATATCATGGTTGGCCTATAACTCATTAACTTAAGCTTTTGAGTGAAGGTGGATCCAACTGAATATGTTGACGAGCTCGGACTTGGACTCCCTCTTGGTGATCTCCTCAGGTAAAGGTATCGAGCTTCTACTGCGCACTCCCAACAAATGATATTAGAGTCGATGGTTAATTGGTGGACCCCCAATCTACGCTTGTTTCGAGTGAAAATTGCCATTTCGGTTGGTCTGGCAAGAAGTGACTATGGATAGTTGGTCTCGCGACGCGAGATAGAGACCATGGGTGATGCAATCCCAAGTTAGCAGTTGATGATGGTTGTTGTACATAGTTGCGGGTGCATTGCAAAATAATACCTAAATTAAGGGGGAGCAAATCTAACACTGAGCTCACACGTGAGGGGGAGATTGTTGAGATATACATGTGACTTATGTTAGAAAAGTCTCACATCAGATAATTGATATAGTATTGAGTAGTTAATATATCCTAGTTGGCTTATAACTCATTGGCTTAAGCTTTTGAGTGAATGTAGGTCAAACTAGGTATGTTGACGGGCTCAGACTTGGACTCCCTCTTGGCGATCTTCTCAGGTGAAGGTATTGAGCTTTTGCTGCGCACTCTCAACAAGGGGAATACTCGTGTTGATTGGATTGCAAACTATGCTGTTAGATCTCGAGGATGTATGGCTTTTCATGATATTCCTCTAGGTGGTTTATCCAGTTCTTTGATAGTAGATTTGGACTGGACCCTTGATGACTCATTCATGTACGGTTATTCCTTACTAGTGTAATGGTCTCGAAGCCCCCTTTTTCTCAAAACTATGGAAATCACTTATGAAATGAGTTTTGTTGCGGATACGAGTTTTGCAGTGTACAATTCCACCGAAATTGAATGATGGGTTCTATCAGCACATTTTCAAAATGAAAATAGTTAAAAGTATGGTAAAATGATATAAATACATGGGGAATCTTCATAATCCTTCCATGAAAAAGTTATGTGCATCACTAAAATCATGGGGCAATTGCCAACTTGTCAAATTTCCAATAACATTGTGGGGTTATTGCTTGTTTGACTCATGCTTATTTTTGTTATAGATAACTCCTTAGAACTCTGTTGCTATCTATTCATGTGCATATGTAACGTATTTTCTATTCAAATGGAACGGTAACAGAAACAAGAAAAAAAGGAAAAGTACCACAGTCAAATGGGAAAATTCAATTTTCACAGCTACGGAAGACAGCATTATAAGAGTATGCTGATGATTAAACACCTGAAACAAAAGTGACATAAAATGATGGAAAAGAGCTCAGTTGTGGTGGAGATAGACTCCTCCCTCGGCTTCATCCAGCCTGTGTGTGTGTGCTCTGGATCGTAGGGGTTGTTGAAGAAGTGATCAAGAAGGAATTGGGCCCGGGCCAATAAAATGAAGTGTTAATGGACTGGGCTGAAGTGTGCGAATTAGAGTTAATACATGGGCTAAGGCAAATAAGTTTGGGATCTTCTCTCTTTTTATCTATTACTATTTTTAATTTTGTCCTTTAACTATTTTTACAAAAATGTGTGCTTGGCTTGTCGACAAGTGTCACATACTCTCCACTAAAATCACTAACGTCTGTATCACTGTTGGACCATATGACCAGCGATACTCCTCCTATTTGATATGTGGTTGGCCCATTTCTATCCCCTCTAACATCTTAAAAGTTTACCGGTAAGTGCACTTTATCTGAGCTTTTTCGCCCAACGGCAATTCTTTCCCCTTGTCGGATGGGCTATGAGCTTAGTCTTCTCACAAACCACATGTTTATTAAAGAGATTCTGCTCTGATACTGTATACAACAATCCAACCCCTTCCAATTAGGCCAAGCCAATAAAAGGAATACTATGAGTTTCTATATGGTGTTGTGACCATTTGGATGGATCTTACTCATGAATAATATTACACAGCCTCAACTACCCAATGTGAGATTTGGGGTGTTGCTAGAGTAGCACAAGAAAACAACTTCAGGAAGCCCTAACCGGTAGAAAGAAAATGCCCAATGTTTGGAATTCGTGAATTTGGTGGTTGGTAGCTTACTTTAACCGAAAATTTTAAGATTTTCTAGTTTTTTCGACTTTGCTGCCAACCCTCTGTTCTGTCTTCACTAGCAATGGTCCAGCAAATTTCTGATGACCCGAAATAGTTTTTGATGGTTAATTCACGCTTTGACGAGATAAGTAATTTTATCAGTTTTATGTATTTTGTAAAAGTTGCATTGCATGGTTTAATCGAAAGGAAAAGTTCGTCTGTTATGGCATGGCATGTATTTTTAAGAACTAATGAAAGCTTTATTATTTTGTGGCGTCTCTTTTTATAAAATTGGATCAAACATGGGATGAATTTTTTAGTCAGTCGTCATTTTGGTTGGACATACATAAAAAATGTTTAAACGGGTAAATTATTTCTAATCTCATTTCGACTTGTTGGGTTCTGATACAGGGGCAGTAGATTAGTGCTCATGGTCAACCTATATATTGGTATATGGTATATATTCACAAATCGGTTCTGTTCTGGAGTTCGATCACAACCAATGTGAGTTATGGGGCTTAGCTAGCGCCGATTAATTTTATGGACATTGTCCTCTAGTGAAATATGAATCCAACATGAGCAATGGATATGTTGGTAAAGAGATGATACAGAACATGGGATATTGCAATTATGAGATTTTAATGTGATACTTATTGCTTGTGTAATGTATTGCATAAAAAGTGATGAAATTTTACATCATTGACTGCTTGATCCCGAAGAAGTGGTGATCATCACATATAGAGCTGTGATTTTGCTTATCCCCATTATCATTACCATTTCAGGGTTCAAACACGATGAAGTTTGATATAATGCATGTGAAAAGCAATTCGGAGGTGGCTTGAGACTTTACTTAAGAATATTTGAACAAATTTTATTAAGTTGGGATTTAGAAATTTCAATTTTTTAATTTCATATATGATGTAACGGATGTTGTTATAATTTTCATTCGATGGAAGGTTTTTGTTTTGTCTATATATTTTTGTAAAATCATTTATTTTAGCTAAAGTTTTTGTTCTTTATATTGTAAATGATGACCGTTGATTCCGTAATCTCGCAAATCCTGTCAAGGTTTCGTCCACTTCTCTTTCATTTCGCTCCTATTTGCGCGTGCATGGCTATACTAGCTCTCTACAATTTGAAACTAAAGAAGATTATCGATTGGGGAGAGTTCGCTTTGCAATCATCAGAACTAAAATTCTACAAGTCTACCTGAAGAAGCTCCATTCATTTAAGATAATGCCACGTGGGCTCTATCTAACATCTTCCCTAGTATTTTTGTTTTTATAACTTGGGCCAATCAATTAAAGCTAATTAAATCAATCTCTTTTCTCATGCACGACGAACGAAACTTCTTGTTTTTTTTGTTTACTGCAAATCGAGGACCAAGTTCAATGGTCAAGAGTATTCTAAGCATATGATTACTACTGCTCCTAGTGATTTAATTATTTATTAAAGAGAGATAACTCTATGGCTACCAATAGCTTATGAGTTAGAAAATAAAAGTAGAATTGCCACAGGTTGAAATTGCATGAAGTAGTCACCAAGGCTCGGTATCAAAGATTGTTGCGTGTATGCGAAACATGTGACCTCGCTTCATCTCAGCAATTAAATAATATGGATATCCACATGACCCAATTGCTGAGGTGGAATAAACCCGAATGCATCGGATGCATACAAGACTTGCTCCTTCTTGACGCACAAACTCCCAACAATAACGCGTAGAAGGCATTGACTAAGCGCGCGCTGACAAAAACTACTAGAAGCGAGAAGGAAAGGGCCACCTAGAGCAATGAATGGACTGCTCATTCACCGGATAATGCCGAGAAGGCAACGGCTAAGCACGGGCACAGGAAAACTACTAGAAGTTGGAAAGGAAAGGTCCACTGAAGCAATGAATGGAATGCTCATTCACAGGCTAATGCCTAGAAGGCAACGACTAAGAACTTTGCTAGGTCCAGGTCAATTCACCAATTTGTTTTTCCAATTGCATCAATTACATCAGTTCATAAGCCTACACGAGTTCATTGTAATTACTCCAATAGGACTAATGGGCTGGTTGTTAAGGCCGCTATGGTAAGGACCACACGTCTAGGGTGAGAAGTTAGGACCACAAGAAGGCAACGATTGAGGAATTTATCTTTAGTCAATTAACAAGGACGTGCATGAGATAAGTCGAAATTGGAAGGCTATCTAGATTCTCAATATGAACGTATGAAATATAGGGGTCACCCCACCCAAGGACTTCCTCTGTCGTATCAGTTTTGACATGGGAAAAATGTCAGAAATGTCATAAACTTTTTACATTTGTGCCAATTGAGTCCTAAACCTTTTTGTCTTTGTGCCAATTTAGTCCTTCCGACTAATTTTGGCCGGATTTTACTGACGTGGATGCCTTCCAGCCTACGTGGCACGGCCAGCACTGACGTGGATAACTTTTAATAATATTTTCATATATTTTTTTGAATTTTATTTATTTATTTCTTTTTTTTTCCTCCATTATATCCTTCCTCCAGCCAGTCGCCGGACCGGCGATCGGCCAGAGGCTAGAGGCTGGCGAGGTTGACCTCGCCGGCCTTCGGTGAGGCTCAACCTCACCAAATCCGACGAGGGCGAACCTCACCAACCCAGTGCGAGGCCGCCCTTGCTAGAGGCCGGCGACTGGTTGGAGGAGAGGAAAAAAAAAAGAAAAAGAAAAGAAATATAGAAATAAAAGAAATAAAAGTTCAAAAAATATTAAAATATTATTAAAGCTGTCCACGTCAGCGCCTGTGGCCAGACGCTAGACGTTGGCATCTACGTCAGCAAAATCCCGCCAAAATTAACTGGAATGACTAAATTGATACAAAGACAAAAAGTTTAGGACTCAATTGACACAAAAAAAAGGTTTATGACTTAATTGGCACCAATACAAAAGATTTATAACTTTTTTTGACACTTTTCCTGTTTTGACTTTGCTATGTAATCCTCTTTTCTACCGAAATAAAGAAAAGAACCATTCAAGGGCTCTTTCAATTTAAGTGTCTTAACATTCCTGTGATTATAATTTTGTGGTTCGAGCGGTATCTTGGAGCACAGGGTGGTGACTCTAATTTTTGACGTCAACTTTCCAATATACGTTCTCACAAGCTAAAGTAGACTCGTGGATAGGAAGATAAAAGGCCATCCACCCGAATTTAGACTAGCTTCTTATTTGATCCAGGAAATTAGTGGAGTATTCTATTTTAGACTAGCTTCCTCATCATAGATAAGTTAACCTAACTTGTATCAAGCGCCTTGCAGACCTTATAAACGAAAACAATGTTCGCGCCAAAATCCAAATATCAAGTAGCCCAAACATGGAATTGTTTTCGATTTTTTCTTTTTTGATTTCTATTTATTACAAGCACAGAGGCCCGGCTCCCTCAAGGCCTATGGAACATCTTGCAAGTCTTGCAAACGAGTTATATATAGGCCCGAAGATCTTTCAGGATAGGGTGGGTTGGTTTCCGATTCCACAAATAGGAAATTGACCCTATCCAGTCCAGTTCCAGGGTGGGAACCGACCCTAAATAACCATGAAAATCCTCAAACGTATCCTCTTTCTCTCCGGTAATACTTCTTTTACCAAAATTAACAAAGAAGACATATCTTTAAAAAAACAAAAAAGAGAATCCTTTAAACAAATCTGGCTAGGCTCAAACTGGGGCCAGATGGAACCGAAAACTATTGGGACAAAAGCATGGGCTCGCCCCAACATGAAGCTGCCTCATGCCAGAGAAACGAGTGGCCTTCAAGATTTAATGGCGCACTTCCGCTCCACCATTGCTGTTTCTCTTCCTTCTGAAACTGTACGGCCAATATGCCAAATAATCCGTAGGGGAAGTCTCACTTTGGCGGCTTGTGTTTGAAGAATGTAGCGTTTATTTCCACGAACTATCGTGACACAATCGTTCAATGCACCGATTGATTTTAGGAATTTAGAATTTCGAAGAAGTTGCGGGAAAAGTGATGGGAGATCAATGGGAAGGTAGAAAAGAAAAATTTGTGGGAGACTCCTAAAGTTCGCTGTCAGCATCCGAGACACTTCCTACCGTTGATATAGTCGACCACGAGGGAAAGAGCAAGAAGACCCGGAGCTAACGAGACTAAAAAGAGCCGAGGAGAAAGGAGCCTTCTCATGCTGCCATAGCAGGCCATAATGTTGGGATCTCTTAGGACTCTGGGACAAAGGTTCGCAACAGGAAAAACCATGTGAGATCAATGGGAACACTACAAAAAAACGCCGGATTAGCGACGATTTTTGCGACGAAAAAAAAGGCAAAATCCGTCGCAAATCGCATTTGCGACGAAATTAGCGACGGAAAAAATTCCGTCGCTAATAGGTCGTCGCAAAATTTTGCGACGGAAAATTCGTCGCAAATAATTCGTCGCAAATTAGCCACGAACACTATCCGTCGCAATTAATTCGTCGCAAATTAGCCACGAACATTATCCGTCGCAAAATTCGTCGCATATTTCGTCGCAAAATTCGTCGCAAATTTCGTCGCAAATTTTGTCGCAAAATTCATCACAAATTTCGTCGCATATTTCCTCGCAAAATTCGTCGCAAATTTCGTCGCATAATTCGTCGCAAATAATTCGTCGCAAATTAGCCATGAACTTTATTCATCGCAAAATTTGTCACGAAATTCGTCGCAAAATTCGTCGCAAAATCCATCGCAAAATTAGCCACGAACTATATTCGTCGCAAAATTTATCACAAAATTCGTCGCAAAATTCGTTGCAAAATTAGCCACGAACTTTGTTCGTCGCAAAATGTATTCGTCGCAAATTAGCCACGAACTTGATTCGTCACTACTTATTCGTCGCAAATTAGCCACGAACTGTAATGGTCGCAAAATTCGCCTCTAAATATTCGTCGCAAATTTTTCACCATTTCGGCCACCAAATCTTGTCCATATCAATAGTTACGCATTAATGAATATCATGTAATACATTGAAAACAATCAAAGGACACGAGACAACCATAGATTCCGCTTCAGAAACAGAAAACGAACAAACCAGACACAATGCCATATAATTGAAAAATATAACTGAAGGAAAGATGCTAGTCCGCAAAAAATAATGATATATGCAAAGTTGCAAAGTCTGACATGATGCTTTTTGATATCCAATCTTATAATACATTCAAAACATTCATAGGAGGCGAGACAACCATAGATTCTGCTTAAAAAACGAAAAATCGACAAACCAGACACAAGATTGGGCAGCTTTGGTACTCGGCAGGACACCAAAAGCAGTCACTTTTGTCGACACCTGATGAAATGTGGATACATAAATAAAGATATTCAATCAGTCCAGAATATAAAAGAATTGTTTATGCATGGATGTGGAACTAGGTATAAAAAACAAGTAAGAGAGTTAACAAAAAAAACGTTTTCAGGACGAACATCAATGTTCTTACATATGAATATGAGTCAACTTTGACATCCACTGTAGTTTTTTCACCCTTGCAAACTGTATTTCTGTCACCTAGGAAAAATTAGATCCTTGTCCAAACAGCATTCAACAGTTTAATGACTTAGAGAGGTGAATTACCAACACCAATTCCCAGGAAGAGAGGACTCAAAGTCAATTAAGGCATGTATTTCTACAATGTTCAAATATCATGATTTTTTTTAACAAGCATGTCATCCTGGGATCTCTAAATTTTTAGTTTTTCGCAAGCAAAGAACCTAGTTGTAAGAAAGTTGTGCACAAAAAGTAATTATAGGGCAGGAACATATTGGGTGAAACTGCACTTATGTCATAAAAGATTGTGAAGCAAGCTTACCCCCGATTATGGGAATTTTAACTAAAAAGGACCGAGAAAATCATCATCATCATCATCAATCTCAGCATCATTGTGTCGCTCATCATTGTGCCCATCACCTATTGGATTGGCGGGAGGTACAGGAGGAACCTCACCGCGATTGATGTTGAGGTGTCGCATAACGATTTGCATTTGTTGTTTCAAGTCATTTATTTCTTCGTCCTTCTCTACAATTATATTTTTCAGTTGGTTCACTTCTTGGGTCAATTGCTCGTCATGTCGTGTTCTCCTTCGACCAGTCACATTGGATGATAAAGTTCCAGCATGAATCGGCATGTACATCCTTGACAAGGATCCCATCCCAAATATTTTTCCTTTTTTCATCCCACCCGTTGCCTCCATCCATAATGCCATACTGTCAACCTCAGGCTCAGACGCAGCACAACCATCACTACCACTAGCATTGCTCATTAAAAGTTCATCATATTTTTCCTACATTAACAATATAGATGAAAATAAAATAACTTCATATATATATGAAGTTATATATATATATATCTACCATAAATATTAAAAGCATTTACGGTTTTCATTCTAGTTTCCATAAAGCCCAAAGTATAACGCTACATACCTTAACAGCTTTTGCTCGATCGCCAGTCCATGTCTTATCTTTCTTTTGAAATGTGCGTTCAAATGTAGCTGCAAATGTGGGTTCCGTCCCCAATTCATGTGCCTACAAAATGTAAACATGAGTAATTGAATTAAATTAACTTATAACTTATTTAACAGACTTACCAGTCGTTTGCGATGCTCCCCAATGTTGATAGAGCCCCCAGCATATGTGGCAGATCCTTCACTAGAACTAGAAGATCGATTCTTTTTATTTTGCTCACTGATTTGCTGACTCTTTTCAGTTTCCCAAATTCTGTTAATTTCCGTCCAATTGTCAGCTGTAATGAAAGCCGGCTTCACTTTCTTGATCTGCGCTCTATTCATCACATTTCGTATAAAATCACTGACTTTCTTCTGAAAAAATCTTCCCGCTTCATTCTCTTCTTCTTCAGCCCACCTGAACTTCCGCTGCAATCAATACAAGAAAAACTGAAAGTTATTATGATGGTCACATATCCATTACCATGCACCAGACAATTCGGCGATAAATTTTGTTAAGTTCATCTCGGGGAAAATATCTGGTCCCTTTAGTACCGAAAACTAAAGAGTTGTTCTGGTCCCTTTACATCATTGTTGACCATCAATATACTACACCGAATTTAGTTTGTGAGAAAATAGAATATCTAAAACTTACCATGAACTCATTCCACCACAAATCTTTCACTTCTTGTGGAACACTTCTGTAATTAATATATTGCCCCATCCAATAGTTTTTAACTATTTTATTCAGTTCCCTCACAACAAACGGAGCATCCGTGAATCTGCAAACATACGGATATTGTGCAACATTGACAATTCAGTTGACATCCATATCTAAAGCCATAAATATTACATATACTAAAAAAAATAAAGTACTTACGAATCTCCAAATGGGCATATCATAAATTGGTTATCTTTTTCACCTGTGTTTTCGTCATTATTCGATTGTTGCGCTGGAAAATAAGGTGGAACGGAAGGAGATGGATCTAAAGGAGATGGAACTAGAGGAGATTCAGTTCGCATGTGGCCAAGTCCCCTAACATGTTCTTGAGTGTTGGAAGAAGGGCCAACGTGTCCATATTATCCATCAGCATCTAGTGGTTGAGGGTTAGATGAAAGGACAGGGGAAGAGGAAAGGGATGGGGACGAGGACGAGGAAGGGGCTGGTCTTATATGCATGTGACCTCCACGTTTATACTGATAAGTAGGAAGGTTAGACAAATATGTAAAAAAATATGAAAACGTATTACGGACACATAATGACGTACATGACGAAGCTTGCCATTTTGGTTCAGAAGCAGAAAATGTTCCCTCTTAATTAGCCAATGCCTAGTGTTTATGACGTGCAATTTCCTACGAACAAATATACTATGAATCGCACTCATTTGATATCAAACATCAATATATGAGCACGATATGCCATGCTAAGCCGACAATAGCCATAATTAACCACACGATCCACTTTCAAACCACACGATAATTCATCAAGTACAAGAACAACCATGAAACATCAATTTCAGTCACATGATCTTCGTTCTCGGCCACACGATTATCAATCAAAGTGGGTGGCCACGGGCATTATAAGCCATTCTATGAAGTTTTGAAATTTTTGAAATTTTTTGTTTTTAAATTTTTTTGTGCACCTACAAAAATTTAAATTTATATCAAAGTGGGTGGCCACAGGTATTCTAAGCCATTAAGTAAAGTTTTGAAATTTTTTTATTTTTTTTATTTTTTTGGGCACCTAAAAAATGTAACTTTCACTAAAAGTGGGTAGCCACAGGTATTATAAGCAATTCTGTGAAGTTTTAAAATTTTTTATTTTTTAAAATTTATTTTGGGCACCTAAAAAAATTTATATTTCACTCAAAGTGGGTGGCCACAAGTATTCTAAGCCATTCTGTGAAGTTTTGAAATTTTTTATTTTATTATTACATTTTAATTTTTTTGCACCTAAAAAAATTTAAATTTCACTCAAAGTGGGTGGCCACAGGTATTTTAAGCCATTTTCTAAAGTTTTGAAATTTTTTATTTTATTATATTTTTAAATTTTGTTGGGCACCTAAAAAAAATTAAATTTCACTCAAAATGGGTGGCCACAGTTATTTTAAGCCATTTTGTGATATTTTGAAATTTTGGTTTTTTTATTTTTAAAAAAAAAATTCACCAAATTTAATATTTTCCTAAAATCAGACTTTTTTAATTTTCTGGAAATTTTTATGAATTTATCTAGAATTTATCAATTTTAATGCATTTTTTGAAAAAACGCTTAATTAACGACACGATCGTTATTGAACGCTTAATCGACGACATAATCGACAAATTATATCCATTTAAACATCGATCAAAGCCACATGCAATCTTGAAATCGGCCCCTAACTTAGCCAACCAATCCGACACTAAACAATCCCTAAACAAGTCCAATTAATACTCATTATACTAGGTAGGGTTTAGAAAGTTGCTTACTTGGTTCAAGACCAAGAAAAATCAAACAATAATTATATTATGGCAAGTCGGCCAGTGGGGGGCTCGGCACGGGCGCGGGCCAAAGTGGTGGCTAGTCGGCCAAGCGCTCGGCACAGCGCTCGGCCACGGCCGAGCGAACGACGGTGGAGGCTGAAGGCGGCGGCGGCGTCGGGCGGCATGGCGGCGGTGGCAAGGCGGCGGCGGTAGGCGCGCGGGCTGGCGGCGCGATGGCGTCGCGGCCGGGCCGGCGGCGCGGCGACGACAAGTTCTCGAGCGAGGCCGGGCAACGATGGCGTCATGCGGGCCGCTAAACGGCGACGGCCGGGCGGCGACGGCGACGGCAAATGCTCGGGCGAGGATGGGCGGCGTCGGGAGGTCAGCTGGGCGGCGACGACGTCGAGCGGCTGCTGCGCAGCGGCAAGCTCGGGCGAAGGCCGGGCGGCAACGGCTTCGTCGACTTACGGCGGCGCGAGGCGGGCGGGCGGGCGAGCCAGGGCGGCACGGCGGGCGGCGATGGCAACGGACGGCCGGCCGGGCCGCGGCGAGCTCGGGCGAGGCTGGGTGGCGACGCCTTGAGTCGGCTGTTGGGCGGCTGCGAGGCGGGCAGGCGAGGCGCACGGGCAAGCTGGGCAACGGTGGTGAGCTCCGCCAGGCGAGCAGCGAGCACATGTGCGGGCAGGCGAAGACGGCGACGGCGGCAGGGAGCTGCCGGGCAGGCGGGCGACGACGGCGATGGCGGGTTGGCGCAAATGGTCCACGGTACTCGGCGACGACAACGGGAAGAAGAAGAAGAAGAAGAAGAGAAAGAAAAAGAATAGGAAGAAGGGACAAAGTCTGAAAAGAAGAGTGGACGTGATGGGGCACGTGCGCGTGCAGGGAGGAGAGAGAGAGAGAGACGGGCGAAAAAATTTGAAACGTGCGCGAATGTAGTTGCGACGGAAAAAAATCTGTCGCAAATTTGCGACGGATTCCAAAAAATAAGGGCATTTTCGAATCCGTCGCAAATTTACGACGGACATTTTTTTGTCCGTCGCAAATTTGGGAGGGAATTTTTTTCCCGTCGCAAATTTGGGAGGGAATTTTTTTCCCGTCCCAAATTTGTGACGGACATTTTTTGGTCCGTCGCAAATTTGCAAAAGAATTTTTATCCGTCGCAAATTTCGACGGACATTTTTTGGTATGTCGCAAATTTAAGATAGAATTTTTATCCGTCGCAAATTTGCGACGGCTTTTTTTGTCCTTCGCAAATTTGGGAGGGAATTTTTTTCCGTCCCAAATTTGCGACGGACATTTTTTTGTCCATCGCAAATTTGCGACGGATTTTTTTGTCCGTTGCAAATTTGGGAGGGAATTTTTTTCCCATCCCAAATTTGCGACGGACAAAAAAATGTCCGTCGCAAAAAATGTGGTCCATCGCAAATTTGCGACGGATTTTTTTGTCCGTCGCAAAATTTTGGACATAATTTTTTGTTCGTCCAAAATTTTGCGACGGATTGTTTTTTCTGTTGCAAATTTGCGACGGAATTGTGGGCTATCGCAAATTTGCAACGGACAATATTTTTCCGTCGTAAATTTTGGACTTAATTTTTTTCCGTCCAAAATTTTGCGTCGGATTTATTTTGTCCGTCGCAAATTTGCGACGGAATTTTTGTCCGTCGCAAATTGGCGACGGACATTTTTTCTCCGTCGCAAATTTTGGACGTAATTTTTTGTCCGTCCAAAATTTTGCAACGGAAAAATATGGTCCATTGTAAATTTGCGACGGATTTTTTTGTCCGTCGCAAAATTTTGTACGCAATTTTTTGGTCGTCCAAAATTTTGCGACAGATTTTTTTTTCCGTCGCAAATTTGGACGTAATTTTTTTTCTTCTAAAATTTTGGGACGGAATTATTTTTCCGTCGCAAATTTCCGACGGATTTATTTCGGATTCCAAAAATAATGGACATTTTCGAATCCGTCGCAAATTTGCGACGGATTCCGAAAATTGCCGTGAATTTCACTTCCGTCGATAAATCTTCGATGAACAGTAGCCACGAATAAGTTATTGTCGTAAAATGAGCGATGAAATTAGCAACGATCCAAATCCAATGGAAAATAGAGTATCGTAAATGTCATCGCACGAATAATATTTGAGTTATCGTCATTTAGCGACAAATTTTCTGACGATTAATTAAATTAATAAGAATAATCGACAACAACAATAATAACAACAACAATAATGATAATAACAATAACATTAATAACAAGAACAATAATAATAATTATGACAACCAAAATAACACTTGTCGCAATAATAATTACACATCATTAGTGTTTTGTAACAAAAATTTTAATCTTCATTTTCGTCTTCGTCTTCGTCTTCGTCCTCGTCCTCGTCCTCGTCTTGATCTTCATCTTCATCTTCATCTTCATCTTCATCTTCTTCATGAGCATCATCTTCATCATCTGTCTCAAAATCAGATTCTGAACCATCTTGTACATTTAATTCGCAAATTTCAGTTGGATCCACATCTATCATTGCTTCACATGGATCTCGTAAAGTTGGAATGTTATATTCCTCAGTTTCAACCGTGTTACAAACTTCCTCTTGTTGATAGGCTCTATCCTTCCAGTGTTCCTCGATTTTTCTCCGTGCTTTGATTTTACATACAGCCCACGAATCAGCTTTGTCACGTTTCAAACTAGAATATGATGCATAACATACTTGAATTGCTTGTTGTGCCAAGACAAATGGTTCATATTTCATATACCTTTTCTTGTGATTTATTTCAACCAAATTAAACTTCGTATGCACCTTCATTCCTTTGATGGGGTCGAACCACTTGCACTTAAATAACACAACCCGCATCATTAAAGGTCCAGGGTACTCTATCTCTATGATTTCATCCAACAAGCCATAAAAATCATCTTTTGAACTGCCACCATTGGATGACCGAACACACACACCACTATTCATTGTGGCTTTTCCCATTCCATATTCTTGAGTGTGAAAATTATATCCATTTATGAAATATGCTGGCCAACTTCGTACTCTTAACTGTGGACCCCATGACAAATGATATAGCAATCCTTGCTCTCCAAGTTCATCATGATTACTGTGAACCTAAGGTTACACACGCCAGGTCAATAATATATATTTTAATAAATGATGTATAAAATTTAAATAACTTGATTTTGGTCCATAGGCAACTTACATATGTTTTGAACCATGCTGCAAATTGTTCATCGCACAAACGGTCAAACTCATTTGGTGGTAGTCCATACATTGAAGTTTGGAAAATCCTAGTAAAATATAAATACCATTTATATATTAGCAAATATTTGACACACAATACATATATTTGCAAATTTATACTTACACGAAGTATGGCTCGACTTCTGGGCAGTTCAGTAAAATATATGTATGGGCTGCATGCAATTCTTCACCTGTTAAGTAACGAAACTGACATGCGCCGCTTGGTCGACCCAGATAATTAAAAATAGAGAATGCTTTGCAATTGGGATCACTGGAGCCCTCATCATTTCTGCCTGCTCTCCGCCTCTTGCACTGCACGTACGGCTCAAAATAGTATGACGCAAATGTTGTCACTTCTTCCACAATATACGCATTACAAATTGAAGCTTCAACACATGCCTTATTCTTCACTTTTTTTCTTCAAATGATATAAGAATCTAGTTGCAATAGAAAGAAGCTTATCGGAACATAATATATAATAAAGTAATTTTAACTTTATTTTAAAAAAAAATTACCTCTCAAATGGATACATCTATCGAAATTGGACGGATCTGCAACTTTGGCCTCATAAGGCAAGTGAACTAAGAGATGCTCCATCGAATCAAAAAACGATGGAGGAAATATCCTTTCTAAGTTGCAAAGAATAATTGGAATATCTCTCTCCAGTTTCTCCATGTGTGATGCTTTTAACACTGTCGAGCAAATATCAAGCAGGAAATTGCTTAACTCTGTAATGGCGCCCCATACAAAGTTCGGTAGAACTTCCTTGAAAGCTATTGGAATTAGTCTTTCCATCAATATGTGACAATCATGACTCTTCAAACCTGTCAACTTGCATTCATTCAAATCAACACATCTCCCGAGGTTCGAAGCATATCCATCAGGAAACCGCACAGATTTCAACTATTGACAAACAACTCGCCTCTGCTTCTTATCCAATGTATAAACTGCTTTTGGTTTTGGTCCCTTGCTGCTTGCATCCACATCTAGTGTTGGCCGATCACAAATATCTCTCATATCTTTTATTGCGTTCAAGTTGTCTTTTGTTTTTCCGGTGACTTCCATCACAGTATTTATGACATTGTTGATAACATTCTTTTCTATATGCATGACGTTAAGATTATGATGAATAAGATAGGCCTTCTAATACGGTAGATCCCAAAATATACTGCGTTTTGTCCACTTATGTGTACTTCCGTACGCAAAAGTCGTACCGTGAGGGTTCTGAACAACAGTTGGAAAATCCTGCACCCGCTCCCAAATTTGCTCGCCGGTCAACCTCAATGGTGGACGTGTTCTTTCAGTCCTATTCTTGATGAACTCTTTTTTATTCTTTCTGAATGTATGATTTATCGGTAAAAATTGTCTGTGACAGTCAAAATAGCTGGGCTTCTTTCCATGTTTTAATCTAAATGACTTTGATCTCTCCAAACATATCGGACATCCTAAGATCCTAGTTGGACTCCATCCAGATAACATTCCGTAAGCTGGAAAGTCATTTATTGTCCAAAGAAGAGCAGCCTTCATTACAAATGCTTGATCGGTAGAAATATCATATATAAGGGCACCTTCCTCCCATAGCCGTTGTAACTCTTCAATCAATGGTTGCATATAAACATCTATTAACTTTTTCGGATTTTGCGGACCAGTCACGATCAATGTCAAAAACATATAAGGTGTTTTCATGCACATACCAGGTGGAAGATTGTACGGCGTTAAGATAACTGGCCAACATGAATAACTTTTTCCTAATTTCCCAAATGGGGCAAATCCATCAGCACAGAAACCTAACCTGATGTTTCGAGGCTCTATTGCAAACTTAGGGTATGTTCTATCAAAATGTTTCAATACCTCTGCATCTGAAGGATGACACATTAGACCCTCTTCTGTTTCATGATTTGCATGCCAAGTCATGTGTTCAACAGTGGCTTGAGATGCATAAAGCCTTTGCAATCTGGGGATTAAGGGCAGATAAAACATTTGCTTGCATGGTCTACGCTTCTGATTACGACCCGGCCTCCTGTTAATCTTGTACCTGGGTTGGCTACAGAATTTGCAAGATTCTGCATTTTCATCATCTCTCCAATATAACATACAACCCCTACTACATACATCAATCCTTACAACTGGAAGACCTAAGTTATCCACTAGCTTTTTCATATCGTAAAAATCACTTGGCATGATGTTATCACGAGGCATTGTTTCCCGCATTACTTCAATAAAAGAGTTGAAGCAATCCGCAGACACATTATGCTCTGCCTTGATATTTAACAGTCTTGCTGTCACTGATAACTTAGTGTGGTTGTCACAACCTGCCCATAAAGGTTTATCTGCTGCTTTCATCACTTCCCAGAACTGATTAGATGAAGAAGCTCCATTACACACATTTTCATCAAAACCCGTTACTCCTATCTCTTCCAATTGTGATGCATGACTAGTACCCACTTGCTCAAGTGTAGGAGTAAAACTAGTACTTGTATGGTTCGATTATGAAACAAAATTCTGACCAGCTGCATCAATCACCATCCTCTCGTATTGGTTCAATTGGTCATAATAGCTACATTCTTCCCTAACTAAAAATTGGTCACTTCTTCGATATCCTTCATCAGATATAAATGGTTCACCATGACAAGCCCAATTATAATAATTCGGAGTAAACCCAAATCTACAAAGATATTCTCTAACTTTATCACACACATTAAATTTACCATTACTGCACTTTTTACACTGACACCTTAACTTATTTCCATCAATGAACTCATATTTAGTACTAGCAAAGTCTAAAAATAGTTCTAACCCAGTACGAAACTCATCGGTAAATCCTCGACGTCCAGGTAAGTTCTTATTATACATCCAAGCCATGTCTCTTTGTATTGTGTCTGTATTAAAATAAAAAAATCTCGTAAAATATTTAAATTATCATATCTACTGTTCTTCATTAAAACCACAAAATTATGAAAATTAAAATTTTGTTTTTCACGCAACAATTATTTTGAAATTGAAAAAATTAAAAAAAATTATCATGTAAAGAAGACTTACCCAGATATTTGACTGAAATCTTGGTAGCAGAAAGTGGTCAATTTGAAGAGAATTGCAACGTTCACTTAGATTGCGAGACCTTCAATTGGACACGTACCTAAATAAAAGTAAAATCACTTAACATTCATTTTTAAATAATTTTTTATTTTTTCTGAATTTTTTAAAATTTTTTTTTCTTCTTATATTTTTCTCCGGTCGCCAGTCCGGCAACCGACTTACGCCGGCGATGCCGAGCGGCCTCGCCATGGCTGCCGGTCCGGCAACCGGCTGACGCCGGCGAAGCCGAGCGGCCTAGCCATGGCCGCCGGTCCGGCTAACGCCGGCGAGGCCGAGCGGCCTCGCCCAGATCTGGGAGGCCGAGCGGCCTGGCCATGGCCGTCGGTCGACCTCTCCTAGGCGACGGCGGGTCGACCGCCGGCCATGGCCGGCGGCGCGGCCTCGCCGGCCATGGGGCGAGTCCGCTCGGCCTCGCCATGGCCGCCGGTAGACCTCGCCGTCGCCCGGATCCGGGCGACGGCGAGGTCGACCGCCACACCTGGGCGAGGCCGCCGGTCGATCTCGCCGGCCATGGCGGCCTCGCTCAGATCTGGGGGAGACAGACTGGCCTCGCCATGGCCGCCGGTCGACCTCGCCGTCGCCCAGATCTGGGCGACGGTAAGGTCGACCGCCATGGGGGGAGGCCGAGCGGCCTCAGCCCATAGCCGGTGAGGCCGCTCGGCCTCCCTCCAAGGCCGGCGAGGTCTCGCCGGTGGCCAGTCTGGCGAACGGCCACCAAGTTACAACAAAAAAAGAAAAAAAACGTCAAAAAAAAATAATTTCACATCCAGCGAAGAATAGAAAGGACAGGACTGTATTAGTCGCATGTTTAGTCACGAAATTAGCTACGATACTTACCGGTGGAAAAGCTTTACCGAGATTGATTTCTGCGCGCACGGATTATTGAGAGAAACGAAAAAGGGAGAAGGCGGGAGAAAAGCGGGCGACGTGAGGAATCACTACTGAGAGAGAGAAATTGACAGGTGGGGTGCATATGACGAAAGTAATTTTCCATCACAAATTAGCGACAAATCCGTTTTCGTCGCAAAATTGGGATGAATAAAATATTCGTCGCTACTTTCGTTGCAAAAGGGTAAATTTCGTTGCACAAATTAGCGACGGAAAATAAATCCGTCGCAAAAGTCGTCGCAAACTCGCGACGGAAAATTAGTCGTCGCTAATTTCCGACGGAATTAGCGACGACCAAATTTCCGTCGTAAATTTGCGACGAATTTTGTGACTACTAATTTTCCGTCGCAAATTTGCAACGAATTTTGCGACGGATTATTTTCCGTCGCTAATTTGCGATGAATTTTGCGACGGAAAATTATTCCGTCGCAAATTTGCGACGAATTTTGCGACGGATTTATTTTCCGTCGCAAATTTGCGACGGAATTATTTTTCGTCGCAAAATCTGTGGCAAATTTACGACGGATTTATTTTCCGTCGCAATATTCGTCGCAAATTTGCGACGGATTATTTTCCGTCGCAAATTAGCTACGAAAAATTCCCCGTCGCAAATGTTCGTCGCAAAATTCATGTTTTTTTGTAGTGGAAGTAGAGTGGGAACGTAGAATAAAATCCAAGTGGGAGAGCACGAATGGAAACCATTCTCTTGCCTAGCCTTAATTCTGGTCAGAAATAGAAAAATTTATTTGTATTCTCAAGATGAGTTTCTGAGCAGATAATAGCGTTTGACAATGACACAAAATTTTTATTCCTTGGAATAGAAATTCGTTTGATAGGTTAATTTTAAATTTTTGTTCCCGGCGACTGGCATCGGGCGGCAGATGGCTCGTGGGTGGTGTCAGTTGGGGGCTACGGGCGGCGAGGGCAAGCGATAAGAAAGTTTTTATTTCTATTTATGTTTCAGAAATAGAAAAGTAAAAAAAATTACTTCTCATCTCTATTCCAAACTTATTTCTGGACTAAACATTTGCCTCGGAAATAAGATAATGAAGTTGCGTTGCCAAACAGATCTCTATTCCAAACTTATTTTCGAAAATAAAAATATAAAAAATGAGAAAATAAAATGATTATCATCTGTGACCTTACATTCCATTGTAAGTGTGAACGCAGCGAATTTCGCAAAACATGGCCTTGCAAGTCGCAACAGGAGTTACATCATGGTCAGTGGTTCTAGAAGCCGTGTGGGCTTTGAAGAAGGGGGGAGAAAAAGAAAATTAAAAGATAAAAATTGACAAGAAGACGGAGAAGCCGTCTGGTGCGGTGCAAAAGCCGTCTGGTGCGGTGCAGCCATTGACGTTTGAAAGAAACTGTCCTTGCTTGCAGTGAAATCAAGTATCTGGCCAATTACATCGTATTGGATAGATTCACATCGCAATATATTGATCATTGGTGAATAAAAATTAGCTATCATCAAAATTTGCTTTTGAAAATTTCACGAACAATCAGACTAAATTTCACATAATAGAACGTCCTGCGCCAATTTTTTCGGTTAATGTTCATTCTATCGAAGTATAAATGGTTATATAGTCATACAAAACTAACTAAACTATAGAGTAAAAAACCAGTTCAAGGACATTCCATTTTACATTTTATTACTGCAAGATGATACTACAGATAACAACCAACAGCACCAGCATAGATCAGTATCAGAACAACTTACATGGTCACATGGCCTTTGCACATGAGGAGCCTCTTTTTGCTATGATGAATACCCACTGCCATCTTCACATGAACTTGACTTAATTAGACAAACAATTTAGAAAGAAAATAAAAAGTAGCATCTGGAGTAAATGGGTTTTGGAACCTCATAAATTGTTCGTCATCTTCCCTGTGGAGGAAATGGGTTCACAGTGCAAAATGTAGAGGAAATCCGATTATACAGCTTGAAGTCAAGAGTACTATGGCATGGAGTTGGCATTGTATCATTCAATTTACGACTGGCTTTAGCTTCAGCCATATCTAAGCCAATATATTGTTGCCAAAAGATATACGATGAAATCAGGAAGGCGAAGCCAACTGTGGAATGGTGTCAGTTGATCTAGAAAGGCGGTATCAGCAAGTGCAATTTTATCGGCTGGATAGTATGTAGGGATAGACTACCTACAACAGAGATCGTATCACGTTGGAAGCTTGAAGTAGATAGCCATTGCAATTTCTGTCTATTTGATATGGAAAGCAGAGATCATCTATTCTTCCGGTGGACCTGGACTAAAAGCATTTGGCGTACTATCCTTGCACAATACGGAATCCTGCGTTATATAGGAGGATGGAATGAAGAACTCGAATGGATGATAAGTGCTACCAAAGGCAAGGATTTGGCAGCTAGACTTCTCAAGGTATCTTTCCTAGCGACCATTTATTGCATCTGGATGGAGCGCAATCATAAACGTTTCCAACGCAAGTCACATGATGCCCCCATCATCTTAGCTAAAGTTTGTAAACTTGTCAGAGGGCGAGCTTCGCACTACAAAACTTTCAGACCTTCTAGGGCAAATGTAATATTTGCTAATATATGGAGACTCCCACACTCCATTTTTTCATGATCATAGTCCTCTTTGTAATGCTGGGGTATGCCCCTAAGTTTTTGTACGTCAACTTATGAATGGTACTTATATTTCACACCAAAAAAAAAATAAAAAAATTTAAAATTAAAAGTAGCAAACTTGATTCGCCTTATTGATGATTTTATAAAATTTCAAGACATATTTGAGAACTTAGGTTGGCATTTTTGTGTACGTGCTACGCTCATTGATACCAATTTTTGATATTCCATGCAAATACAATGATAAAAATTCAATTTATTTTCTATAATTCTGATTATCTCCACCATTAGACGCATTATATATGGCATAAGATACTAGCTGCAATCTAAGCCACAATTGTGTGTTTATGTACCAATTGGAGTATCAGGACATTCAGCCTAAAATATCAGGACAGAATTAGAGAGCTTACAAGTTGATTCAATCTCTTATTGGGTATTATTTTAGTTCCAAGAGAATCGAATGCGCCAACTTCCCTAAGCTTTCAGATGGGTTGAGTTTTCATCTGTTTCTAATAATTGATTAGGTAATTAGAGTTATATCAATTGGCTTATATACAATTTTAGCGGAATCCCTAAATATAGTCATATGGATGTTCTTTACAATTTCCTTACTACAGAGAAATTAAGATTAATTTGATTAGTAACGTTTTACTTACAAATAACATTGATAAGTGACTAATAAATCTCGAGTACATTCGAGTAACTTGGTATATATATCTATGTCAAATATTTATAAATTTTGTTTTCACATTCCTCCTCAATCTTCGTGCCCAAGTAACGGACGTGGACTTGTTGTAGCACAGTGCCGTTGACCTCCTGACAATAAACGAAGAAAATGGGATGAGCAAATGACGAGAAGAACCAAACCAAAAAGAGGGGAAGAAGAATGAAGAAGGCTGTTGTGCTTGGGTGGTGAAGAGTGCCAAACCAAACCTGTGCTTTGCAATTCGCATCCATCGCATAAGAAGTGATGCCGATGAACAACCTCTGGCGAAGGATCCGCAACAAGAAAGGAAACAGTAAATCATCGTCGGATGAAAACGTGACCCAGAACAGGCTGGTGTTGTTGGGGAACCCCGCGAAGAGGTTCGATTGGGAGGATGTTCAGAGGGCCAGTAAGCGGAAATTGGGAAAAGGGACATTTGGGACGACTTGCAAGGTTGACCTGGAGGATGGGACAACCTCGGTGGTCATGAAGGAGCTTGACGATGTGGTCTTGTCGGCCGAGGATTTCCGGGACAAGGTGGTAGTTCTCGGAGCGATGGACCACGAGAACCTGCTCCCTCTGAGAGGTTACTTCTACAGCGAAGACATGAAGTTCCTCTTGTACGATTACATGCCCCGGGGAAGCTTGTCGAGCCTACAGGAAAACCCAAACTGCGCAGGCATTCTTTCGATTGCCCTTGGAGCTGCCCGAGCCATCGAGCACCTGCATGCCCAAGGCTGTCACGGGAATGTCAAGTCGTCCAACATCCTCCTCACGCCGTCCTACGGGGTCCGGGTCTCCGACTACGGCCTCACCCCCTTCACAAGGTCTAGCCAGGCTTGCTTGGCTGACCCAATAGAGGATGTGCATAGCTTCGGGATGTTGCTTCTGGAGCTCCTGACTAATGGGCAGCCCACCTCGACTTTCAGCAATGAATTAGGTCATGTTGCAAGTCTTCCTA
This sequence comes from Syzygium oleosum, assembly GCF_021117445.2. Taxonomy (NCBI): domain Eukaryota; kingdom Viridiplantae; phylum Streptophyta; class Magnoliopsida; order Myrtales; family Myrtaceae; genus Syzygium; species Syzygium oleosum. The sequence goes on along the minus strand of NW_026607500.1, from coordinate 6,185,024 downwards.
CGTGGGTCCAGTCCGTTATTCTCGAGATGGGGCCTGGTGCAGTTCTCGGTAGTGGGCTCCTCCACCACTCGGGGGATATTGAGCTGTTGAAAGTGGCGATCAGTTGTGTATCCCCAAATTCACGCCCTCGGATGTCAGAAGTACGGAGGAGGATCGAGGAATTGTGTAATCCCGGGGGACAGCGAGATGATGGGGATTCACAGCCAGACAAGTTCCGCGAAGGGACCAAGAATACATCTTCTTGGCCTATTCCTAGTGCGAAGAAACACGGGGACTCGCAGCCCAACCAATCCGGCAAAGTGCACAACGATTTTCATCCTCGGTGAGTTGATTTTAGATAATGCCAAAAATGCTTAGTCGCATGACTTCATCATGACCGCATTTAGCAACATGAAATCAATTATCTTTCACAATGTTCCCCATAGACAAGTTAATTACCGAGGAAGTCATTGTCAAACTAAAGAAGAGGAGTGGGGAAGGAGGGAGAGAAAGAACAGTAAGGAGTTTTAGAGTGATACTTGATACCTTTCGCCTGAAAAGTCCGAGCCTAGTAACATATTTAGTTGGACCTACCTTCACTGAAAAGCTTAAGTGAATGAGTTATGGGTCAACTAGGATATATTAACAACGCAACACCACACCAATTCTCTGATGCAGGACTTTTTTAACACAACTTACGTGTGCATCCTAACAGTAACTACCTACTAATAATCTTTCATGCAATAAGAGAAGGCTCCACTCACAATAAGCTTCCCTATGCCCAAAGTTACGGGTGACATTCCATTAAAAAAATGTCTCAACCGAACTGGGATGACTTCTGGTTTTCCCTTCACAATGTGGGTGCTATTCTAGCTCTTTTGAGAAGCTTTACTTGAAGAACTTTGATTTAATCTTGGTGCAGAGCAGCCTTACTCATTAGATATTTTCACAGGAAACCGCCAGAAGGGGTTTTGGAAGTTTCTGAAAGAATTTACAGTAAGTTTTTTATATGTTCAATATTGGTCTCTTAATAATTTGAGAGTGCAACATTGGCAGGGTACCGCATTCTGCCTACTTTCTTTTGTTTTAGTGTACTGGATTCATTGAGCTTGTATTGATGGCCTCTAGTTTTGTATTCTACGATTTACTTCCCATAGGGACAAAAGTACTTCCAGAATAGAAGAATTAACAGGAGGTCTCTTTGGTTCAGCGAGAAATAGTTTAGCTTACTATCATGCTTCCGCTAAAGCATTAGTGGCACAATACACCATCTTAATTTACAGAAGCATTCGTTGTTTTCCTTTGGGTGTAAAAAGGGGCTCTAGGGCCACAAATCAAGGATAGATCTCACGGCCTAGGATCATAATAAACAATCTGTTTCCTGCAGAAGCAGTGTAAAATCTGATTGGAGGTCCACTGAGCTGAACTGTTTGCCTCCTATCAACAAACAGTGATTAGCAAGCCAACTTGCATAAGCGTTACCTACCTGATAAATTGTTTCGTGTGCCCTTGCAGCCGCTTTTGATTAACTTTGCCTGCCAATTTTGAGTCCACTTCTAGTATCACTCGGCGGAAACTCATGTACTGGACTGTGAATAATTCGTGCCACATTCCACAGCTCCTGTGACGGCTCAGAGTTACCTATTGAAGAGGATAACTCATTCAAAAAGTCTACTCATGCATCACTTAACAAATCTCTGGCTTGGACATCTTTTGAGGCCCATGAGTAATCAGTTTTACTCACAGTGGGACCCAAGAGATGTGCATGTTATCCTTCGTGGGAAGACCGCTTACTCTTCTGTAAAATACATTAATTCTTGTAGATATTTCCTTGTTAAATCTGAGGATTTTGTTGGTACAGGAATAATTACTTCAAGATTGCCAAATAAACTAGCTAGTAAATCTGGTGAACATCTCAAGAAATTGATTATTTTTTAAATCCTCGTGAGTGTGTATTTATCCTGCATGCTCAGGAAATTGTGTTCTTTATTTGATTCGTCAGTCTCAGAAAATATGAATTATACTGCACCTCTATGTGAATGGCCTTTTCTAATCACTTTCTTCGTGAACTTGTCTTTTGGTTTGTCCATTACGTAACTTTTGAAGAACTGGGTCATGCTAACATGATTTTGCACATATCTTACATTTGTATTCAATTTTACCTGATGATTCATTATTGTTGTCTCCAAGGGATTAATGCATTTCATAGCCACACAAGTTCTTTCTCTGGAAAAGAAAAAAATTCTCTCGCTGACAGATTTCTCCTATTAACAGAATCTAAGTATACACGTCATTGTTATACATGCAATGATTCGTTGTATGTGGATGCAGTAATTGATTGCTGTCTCACAGCGGATGGGTTGAAGTACGAGGATCATCAATTTTTTGTTTTAGGCGTAGTGGATAAGGTGCGACAACATTTTCCTGGTGCGTTTTTCAAGGTGTTCGATTTTGTGGAGCAGGGGAGCCAAAGCCAAATTTCTGAACTGTCGTCTCATATGCCTGTCATGAGCTACCCAGTTCATCATGGTGATTGCCCCATTCTTTCCATGGAGATGATCCATCACTTCCTAAGATGTGCCAATGAATGGTTGTCGCTCAATGAGCATAAAAACATGCTGTTGGTGCATTGTGAAGGTGGTGGATGGACAGTTCTGGCGTTCATGTTGGCTGCTCTTCTGTTGCATCAGAAGAATCTTGCTAGAAAAAAGGAAACACTCCGCTTGATTTACAAGAAAGTTCCTCGCGATTTGCATCTGATTTCGCCCTTGAATCCATTGCCCTCACATCTGAGATACCTCCGCTACATATCCAAACGGAACGTGGACTCAGAACGGCGCCAACCAGATAGGGTTCTTACTTTAGACAGGGTTATACTGGGTTCCATCCCATGGCTGGATGCTAAAGTGGGGTACCCTTCCCGAGCAACTAGGGCTCTTATGTTTAAGATATTTGGTCAGGACCCCCGTAACCTTACAGATAAACCTCCCACAGTCCTGTTCTCAACACCTGAAAGGGGCAAAGATATCAGGCACTACAAACAGGTGGATTTAATTTATTTCTGGTTCAGAAAGGCTTCTTTTCCCTAAATTCATGTCATTTCATATGTTTGTCAGAGACGACTCTGCTTGCTCTCAAGAGTGTGGCGGATCCTTACAGAAAAAGTTGTCACCTTGGGAGTTTGTCAGACTTTGCTGGTCTTGTTACTGTGATATTTTCTAGATAGAAAATGATGAAATTGATGACTACCCACGTATATTGTTGATACTTTAACCTCGGAAAAATAATTCTATGCGTCTAACCCAGATACGGAGTCGATTGTGTAAGTTTTCCTTGATCATCAAGAGTATCAAAGAGATAAGATGCTACGCCATAAAGTTGCATATGTGCTTATGAGGAATTTGTGGTATTGTCAGAAGGATAAGTTGTCAATTATTATTTTCCTTTTTCTCCCAATCCTGTTGTGTGAAACCTTGAGAGTATAAGATTCACTATGATATCATTTGCATGTGGGGGCTCACTCATGCACCCATACACACAAATAAAGATTTAATGCTATTCTGATGCCCATAATCATGCTGTTCATACATGTCATTGCAGGCAGACCGCAAACCGGTTACAGTGGACATCCATTGCCCCGTTCAAGGCGATGTTGTGCTTGAGTGTATGAGTCGAAGGGCTGGTCGTGAACATGGAGAAACACTGTTCCGTGTCATGTTTAATACAGCATATCTATTGGAAAATGTTCTGCAGCTTAAGCTTCATCAAATGGATGTCCCGTGGGATAGCCTAAGTCAGTATTCCAGTGCATTTAGGGCAACGGTATTCCTTCGTTGTTATACTAACCATCTTTAGTGTGATTTATTTTTCTTGAAACTAATTCATCTCTGCTTATTCGTGTTTGATTAGATTACTTTCTCGGAAATGAATCCTGCTGCTTCTTTAGTTTCTCTTGATTCATCCGGTGATGAGGAGCATAAAGAGAATCAATTTGATAAAGGAGCCAAGAAGATTGAGGCCCAAGAACTGCAGATTGAAGACCAAGCAGTTCACAGTGCGCTACGGTCTCAAGATGTTAATACAAGTCACAAAGAGAACGAAGTTCGAGAATGGCCAATCCAGTCCAATACTTCTTTTCCAACCTCTATTCTGCTACCAACGTTTTGCTCCCAGTTAGAAGCTCCAGTGCATTCAGCTCTCGATGGATCTCTTCCAAGTTCAGATGCTGCCTTCTCTTCACTATCTCAAAATGGATCTCCTGCAAGCTTCAGTGCAATGCTTATCGAAAAGAATATTGAACCCCTGCAGTCCCCCAAACAGCAGCTGGTCTCTTCTCTGGAACTATCTGAAGATGTTCATTCTGGTAACACATTCTCACTAGAAGCTTGTTCTGTATGCTTTAGAATCATGGTAAAAGTTTCCACATCGTATTCATATTGGTCAGAGAATTTGGTGAAACTTTCTAACTTAAAAATACGCTGCTTCTTTAGTTTCAGTGGATTCACCCGGTGATGAGCAGCAAACAGAGATTCAAATAGCAAAAAGAGACAAGAAGATTGAGGCCCAAGAACTGCAGATTGAAGACCAAGCAGTTCACAGTGCGCTACAGTCTCAAGATGTTAATACAAGTCACGAAGAGAATGAAGTTCGAGAATGGCCAATCCAGTCCAATACTGCTTTTCCAACTTCTATTCTGCTGCCAACGTTTTGCTCCCAGTTAGAAGCTCCAGTGCATTCAGCTCTCGATGGATCTCTTCCAAGTTCAGACGCTGCCTCCTCTTCACTATCTCAAAATAAATCTCCTGCAAGCTTCAGTGCAATGCTTACCGAAAAGAATATTGAACCCCTGCAGTCCCCCAAACAGCAGCTGGTCTCTTCTCTGGAACTGTCTGAAGATGTTCATTCTGGTAACACATTCTCACTAGAAGCTTGTTCTGTATGCTTTAGAATCACATTAAAAGTTTCCACATCGATTTCATTTTGGTCAGAGAATTTGGTGAAACTTTCTAACTTAAAAATACGCTGCTTCTCTAGTTTCCGTTGATTCACCTGGTGATGAGCAGCAAACAGAGATTCAAATAGCAAAAGGAGACAAGAATATTGAGACCCAAGAACTGCAGATTGAAGACCGAGTAGTTTACAGTGCGCTACGGTCTCAAGATGCTAATAAAAGTCACAAAGAGAATAGAGTTCGAGAATGGCCAATCCAGTCCAATACTGCTTTTCTGACCTCAATTCTGTTGCCAACGCTTTCCTCCCATTTTGAAGCTTCAGTGCATTCAGCTCTTGATGGATCTCTTGCAAGTTCAGACTCTGCCTGCACTTCACTATCTCGAGATGGATCTCCTGCAAGCTTCAGTGCAATGCTTACCAAAAAACATATTGGACCCCTGCAGTCCCCCAAACAACAGCTGGTCTCTTCTCTGGAAGTATCTGAAGATGTTCACTCTGGTAACACATTCTCACTAGAAGCTTGTTCTGTATGCTTTAGAACCATTATAAAAGTTTCCACATCGATTTCATTTTGGTCAGAGAATTTGGTGAAACTTTCTAACTTAAGAATACAATGCTTCTCTAGTTTCTGTTGATTCACCCAGTGATGAGCAGCAAGCGGAGATTCAAATAGCAAAAAGAGACAAGAAGATTGAGGCCCAAGAACTGCAGGTTGAAGACCAAACAGTTTACAGTGTTCAACGGTCTCAAGATGCTAATACAAGTCACGAAGAGAATGAAGTTCAAGAATGGCCAACCCAGTCCAATACTGCTTTTTCGACCTCAATTCTGCTGCCGACACTTTCCTCCCAGTTAGAAGCTCCAGTGCATTCAGCTCGTAATGAATCTCTTGCAAGTTCAGACTCTGCCTCCTCTTCACTATCTCAATATGGATCTCTTGTAAGTTTCAGTGCAATGCTTACCCAAAAGAATGTTGAACCCCTGCAGTCCCCCAAACAGCATCCGGTCTCTTCTCTGGAACTATCTCAAGATGTTCACTCTGGTAACACATTCTCACTAGAAGCTTGTTCTGCATGCTTTAGAATCGAGGTAGAAGGTTCCACATCGGTTTCATGTTGGCCAGAGAATTTGGTGAAACTTTCTAATATAAAAATAGGGATAAGTGCATTGGAAGTCCTAAAACTTGTCACGAAAGTGCAATTGAGTCCTAAAACTTTCAAAAAGTGCAAACAAGTCATAAAACTTTTCAAATTGGTCCAATCAAGTCCATCTGTTGATTGCAGTTTCTGAGAATTTTAGGACTCGATTGTACTTTCGTGACAAGTTTTAGGGCTTAATTGCACTTTTCGAAAGTTTTAGAACTTGATTGCACTTTCTTGACATGTTTTAGGACTTGATTGTACTTTTTGAAAGTTTTATGACTCAACTGCATTTTCTTGATCAATTTTTGGACTTCCAGTGTACTTATCCCTTAAAAATATGCTGGCTCATGAACATCAACTGAACTATCTTTACTTGAGCAATTTCTCAAATTTATTCTGTCAATCTTTAATCCCACTGTCCGACTATATCATCACTTAAAAAAGGTTAACCAGTCAGTTAGAGGTAGAATACAACACAAAGTTGGAGCAAACAAATCACTTCTCGACGAGTTCACTGTTCTGGTTAGTGCTACCATGCGATGCTTCCATAATAATTACCAGAGAATCTTCCTTCCTTTTTGGCTTTTAATGGATGAAAACTCTTTGGATCAGTTACATAACTCTTCAGGCAACATTTCATCAAATTGTACCAGGATTCCTTACGATCCAAAAATTTTCTCCAGCAAGTCCAACTTAGAGTCTAGGTTATCTGCAATCTACAGAGGGCATTTTCTAAATTTTGGAGGCAAACTCATTTGGGATTTAGCAAATGATTTGAGCAATTATGGGCCATGACCTATGACTGTAGAGCCTCTTGACTACATGATTGGATCATATTCATGGCATCGGTTCCCATTATTTTTTCAAAGTTTCTTACTAACTATTGTTAAGTAAAGTCAATGAACCTGGGAGATATTTCTTATTACTAGTGCAACTCTGCAATAGGAGTTGATAACATTCTCTTCCTGAACAGCAAAGTCCTGCTAATGCTACCTATAATCCAATTTCTGTAACAATCGGTTGTAGGTATACATCATATTGCCTATTTTGCAACTATGACCAACATTCTCTTATGGCCTTTCTGGCATAATGTTTCATGAAAAATAGGTGAGAGCATTCAATTTCACGGGTGGAAAAAAGGAATAGCAGCTGTAACAGCAACCAACTTTGAGATTACTTCTAGTAGGGAATGTGCATCCATATCAGCTGTTAGCAGTGACAGTATAGAAGTCTCTAAGGAACTTATCCATAATTCAGCCGAAATCCCTGAAATGATGATGCCACGAGACGAAAATTCTTGTCAGCTCGATGGTGTCTCATCATCAACCTCCATGTCATCTAGATTTGACTATGACGTTTTCTTGAGTTTCAGAGGACCTGATACTCGCTCGGGCATTACCGATTTCCTCTATACAAGCTTATTAGCTGCCAGAATCCACACATATAGAGATGATGACGAGCTGAGATTTGGAGAGGAGATCGGTCCTGCGTTACTCAAAGCGATCAACAATTCAAAAATTTCAATTCCCATATTTTCCAAGGGCTATGCCCTTAGTAAATGGTGTCTTAATGAGTTGGTACAAATGGTAGAGTGTAGGAAATCAAGAAGACAGAAGATCATGCCCATTTTTTACAATGTTACACCCTTTGAGGTTCGTCATCAAACTGGGTCTTACGGAGATGCCTTTGTTTCGCATGAGAAACAGTTTGACAATAAGGTTATCAGCAAGTGGAAGGCTGCTCTCAAGGAGGTTGGCGATCTAAAAGGGTGGGACATTGATTCAATGACCACAAGGTACCTTGTTTTGTGGTTTCTACTTTCGGATTCATCATAGCTTCTATGTTATGTTTAACGTACCATTTTCTTCATACTTCTAATTCTTTTGCTTTTTTGCTTTCACAATATAAGACGAGAAGGAGAGCTTGTAAACCATATTGTCCAGAAGGTTATAGCTGAGTTGAAAAAGGCTTATTTGCCGGTAACTGATTGCTTGGTCGGCATTGAACATCATGTGAAGGAAATCACTAGAATGGTATGTGGTGATTCAGAGGACTTACAAATTCTCGGAATCCATGGTATGGGGGGTGTAGGAAAGACTACTCTCGCCAAAATAATATACAACCACCTATCACATCATTTTGAAGATTGTTGCTTTATTTCCAATGTCAGAGAAACTTCACAGCTAAAGGGCATTGAGTGTTTGCAGAATCAGCTACTCTCTGATATCCTCAAAAGAAACTGGTCGAACATCAGTAATGTTGATGATGGAATTAAGACAATAAAAGAAAGGTTGTGTGGCAAAAAGGTCCTGGTTCTACTTGATGATGTTGATAAAATAATTCATTTGAATGCACTTATGGGAAGGCCAGTGTGGTTTGGTTTAGGAAGTAGGATAATTATCACCAGTAGAAACACAAATGTCTTCAATGTGCCTGAGGTCTGTTTAACTTATGAGCTTACGGGAATGGACTTCAATCAATCTCTTCAACTTTTTTGCAAACATGCTTTTGGAAGAGATCATCCTTTGGATGAGTATGCTGATTTCTCCAATGAAGTGGTAAAAATGACAGGAGGTCTTCCTCTTGCTCTGGAGGTTATAGGTTCACTACTATGGGGTAAAACCAAAGATGTTTGGGATGTTACATTGAAGAAGTTGGAAAAGGTTCCTCATGAGGAAGTTAAGAGAAAGTTAAAAGTATGTTACGACTCTTTGGATGATCGGCAAAAGCAGATTTTTCTTGATATAGCTTGTCTTTTCATTGGATTTGACAAAAGGATTGTGCTTCACATGTGGAACGATTCCAATCTCTTCCCAGGGGAAGGTCTTCAAGTCCTTCAGCAGATGTCTTTGATAAAAATTGGAGAAGACGATAAGCTATGGATGCACGATCAGCTACGAGACCTCGGTAGAGACATTGTTCGCCAGGAATGTAACATGGAACTAGAGAAACAGACCAGATTATGGAATCATGAGGAAGCTTCGGACATTGTGATGAGAAAGAAGGTAAAATTGTATTCACATTTTTTCCCCGTCAATTTGACACATTTCATGCCTTTTCACATTGATTATTCACTTAAAATAAGAAGAATTATTCTAAAGTCTTGTTGACCAATTGCTCTAGGAACATATTTATCTGTAAGTAATGCTTATATTGTTTTATGTTTGAACGGGAGATTATTTGTAGCTTAAATATCATTTACTTGTCTCTCTTTTTATTATATATTATTTACTTGTCTCTATATTTTTTCCTTACAGGGAACCGAAAAAGTGGAAGCTCTTTGCCTGAAGTTCGACCACTGGATGCAGCAGTCTTTTCCTAATGAAGAGTTAGGGAGGCTATCAAATCTGAGATACCTAGAAATGAGGCCTGTCCTGGATAGTTGGCCTCCGAGTGGCTTTCCAACGAATGTACTCCTAACGAGTCCACCCATCCTATCTGAGCTGAGATGGCTTTCATGGCATAATTTTCCTCCCGTACGTAGCCTGACCGCTTTTTCCATGATGAACATGGTCATTCTTGATCTGTCATGGAGTAAGTTTTCAGAAAGTTGGGAAGGTTGGAGTCATATTGAGGTACTATTATTTTCAGTGAAACCCACTATGTTTTTGCAGTTGAAGCCTCTTTATTCAATCCATGATCATTAATTTCCGATTCGCTCTTTACAGATGGCAAGGAACTTAAAAGTTTTGAATTTGTCTGGTTGTGCACAATTGCATAGAACTCCCAACTTCTCTGCACATGTAAAATTAGAGCAGTTGATCCTCGAAAGCTGTGGAAGATTAGTTGAGATTGATGAATCTATAGGGCAGTTGAAGCAGTTGGTTCTTTTGAACTTGAGGTTCTGTCGTAAACTTCGGAAGTTGCCGGAAGAGCTGGCCAACTTAGAATGGTTGAAGGAACTTCTCATTGACTGCACTTCTATTAGAGAAATCCCAGGATCACGAGGGATGGAAAAACTCGAGACTCTCAGTGCTTGTGAATGTTTGTCACTTAATAACTGCAGTGCAATTGGTAACTTAACCTCTCTATTGAGGCTCTCTTTGGAACATGTTGAAATTTCTCAACTTCCTCCAGAGATAGGAGGGCTTGTAAAGCTTGTCCACTTGTCTTTGAGTGGGTGTAAGTTGCTCAAGAGAATTCCGGACTCGATTGGGAATTTGGAATCAGTAGTCATGCTGAATCTGTCCCATACATTTATTGCAGAGTTGCCTAATTCACTTGGGAACTTGAAGAACTTGAAAATACTAAGGATGTGTGGTAGTTCCATAAGAAGTATACCCAGTGCAATTGGGATGTTGGAGAAGTTGGAAGAGATAGATGCAGAGTTCTGCCGACGTCTGGAGGGGACAATCCCTGATGATATTGGGAGGTTATTATCTTTGAGGATCTTGAAAGTTTCAAACACTAGAATATGTTACATACCAAGGCTTCCTGAAAGCCTGCTCAGTTTGCATATTGGTACTAATTCGATGAAGATATTTCCGGATCTCTCAAACCTGATAAATTTGACTGAGTTGAATTTGGAGATTGCACAAGTTCCTGAGTTTTGTTTGGCTGAAGAGAACTCAATTTTTGTGGACACGACTGAGCTTGTACGGGATCCATCACCATGGTGGATTGGAAGGTTATGCAATCTGGAGTCTCTAAAGTTGTCATGTGACAGCATTACTGTCCTCCATGCGGATTTTGGTCTTCTGTCTGAACTCAAAAGACTTGAACTTCTTTGTTTTAACCTACAGTTTCTCCCTAGGCTTCCGTCAAGTTTATTGTGCTTGCATATTAAATCCTCTAGATCACTGGAAACATCGATAGATCTATCAAATTTGAAGGAACTATCAGAGCTAAGGATTCATTCTTGTGCAATAACAGATATCGATGGCCTTGAAGGTTTGGAGAATCTTCAAACTTTGGACCTTAGAGCATTGAATAAACTTGAAAGATTACCTGATCTTTCAAACTTAAAGAAGCTCAATGAACTGCATTTGGGTCACTGTCATAATCTGAGCAATCTTCATAGTATTCAAGGCTTGGGAAATCTGAGAATTTTGAAGCTCATGGAGATCCTACAACTCGAGAGATTACCTGATCTATCAAACTTGAAGAAGCTGACTGAACTTCACCTTCAGCAATGTTATAGTCTAAGTGAGATTCAAAGCTTTGAGGGTTTGGAGAACCTGATAATGCTAAAGCTAGGTGAACTCCCTCTACTTGAGAGATTGCCTGATCTCTCGAACTTGAGGAAGCTCAGAAAACTTGATATACAGCAGTGTCATACTCTTGTCGAGATTCAAGGAACATTAGATTCACTGGAAGACTTGTGCATCTATGGATGCAATTCATTGGTTGAGGTGCCTGATCCTGCAAGCTTCAAGAATCTGAAATCTCTCAAAATTGCGGGATTGTGAGATGTTACATATGGACCAGGTTTGGGCCTCGAAATCTGATACATTTGATACAGTATGTGGAAGTTCAAAATGTTCGACGATAAGAAGGTTAGGCATCTGCGTGTGTCAGTTGGGTAGACATTTTTTCTTGCCATCGCTTCCATCCTGAAAATGAAGGAACAGAGAACGTATGTACTCCCTTAATTGCATACAACTTTGTGGATCTGCAAGTGATTCAGCTAGCCAAAGTAATCGCTAGAATTGTAGTTTCTTCGAATTTCTAAACCGGCTTGTATACCTCGTTATCCTGTCAAAAACTCATGTAAGTTCTGCTTCTTTTGTGATCACATCTTTTCACTACTGGTGAGTGTGGACAGCTCATAATACAATGTTCACACATATCCTTCCCGTGAAAAGATTTTTCTAGATCCACTGCATTATCACCCTGAGAGGTACAATAAATGCATGTCCTGAGTGAGGAGATGTACACTGATACTTAACGGGACACAAAAGATGATAAGTGTACTTTGATAAGTCGTGCTTATTCTAAATTGCCTGATGATGCCTAGCTATCCAAACACATTATCATCATCATAGCTAAGCAGCCCCGATGGATGAGGTGGATCGCCATGACACAACCGCGTTTAAAATTGACCGGATCCCCACGGAGGCTAGCTTCAGTCACAGAAGTTGAGTAATTAAAGCTCTTAATGAATCTGGTAACTTATATCATTGTGGTTAGTGACACTTGGGGTTGGCCTTGCTCAGGCAACCACAGGTTTCATCGATCAATCAAGTACAGCAGACAAGTTGGTTCAGAATTGAAATGCCGCCGTCATCCGTGAACGCATTTGGTTCGATTGAGTATTGTAACTCATAGCAGCTGCCGGGATGATTCTTGAACCATCCCCGCATCTATATTTTGGAGTTATATTGTTGAGAGTATTTGGCCAATAGGGGCATATTTGTCTATTTCCTTTATTATTTTATGTATTGCAACAATAAATGTAATATTATAATTTTGGCATTTTGACTTTATTATAAATATATGGCTTGGGGGTCACGTAGACCTAACGAAGCATTTAGTTCAGTTTTTTCTCTCAACATGATATTAGAGCTAGATCTGAACTAAAACCCTAATCCTAATATTTTCTCTACGCAACCTTTTTTCTCTCTCTCTCTTCTCGTATTCACTCTCTCCCACTGTAGTTGCTTCTCATCTTCTCCTTTGCTCTCTTTCACAATGTGGGGCGGCACTAATGAGATGATTCTTTGAATCTAGTGTTTTCCCATAACTTCACCTCTATGAGATAAACTAAAACTTCTTTGCAATCTGCGATAAGTGGTTCAGCCTCTTCTGCGAGTTTTTGGATCTTTTTGTTTGAATGCCTTGCCATTGGCCTACAATTCTCTCATGTGAAGACCAAAGCACTGCAGTTCGTGGACCACCATATGTTTTCTAGATTCTTTGGGGGAATTAGAATTATCAATTTTTTTTTAGGTTTTCAAAACCTTAAAAAAATCGATTTTTTTTCCTTCCCTTGATATGATATAGCTGATTTTTTTGGAGGATAATTTCACTCTACTATCAAAGGCATAATGTCTGAGGGTTTAATTGTGAACTCTCCACCTACAGGAGATGGCCGTACATATTATATTGCATTCACTAGGATCTTTGTGAAGCTTGACGGAACAAATTATTTGATAAGAATATGTTCACTAGAAGTCCTAAAACTTGTCACCAAAGTACAATTGAGTCCTAAAACTTGCAAAAAGTGCAATCAATTCCTAAAACTTGTCAAATTGGTTCAAATGAGTCCTAAAGTTAACATCGTCAAACTTAGTAACGGAAAATACTGACGTGACGCTGACGTAGCTTATTTTAATATTTTTCTCTTCTATGTGGCGATGACGTGGCTAAAACGACGTCGTTTTGGCCCAAATATGATTTTTAATCCTACTTTTATTTAAATTAAATTTAAAAAATAAGCTAAAATTTAAATAAATAAATAAATAAATAAATAAATAAAAAAAAAGAAAGGAGGAGGAGGACAGGCGAGGAGGGAGGGCTTGCCCTCCTTGGCGCCACCGCCTAACCATCGCCAAGAGGGGTTGGTTGTGACACCCCGATTCCCAGCAGAAAAGGGGGATGACACAACCAACTTCAACCCGAAGGACGTAGTCTCAAACCACCCAAAAAGCGAACTCCAAAAAGACCCGTGGATATCGCTCTCATACTACTCATCGCTAGTTGAAGAACCTGAAAAAGATTAGAAGGAATGGGGTGAGCAACCGCAGCTCGGTGAGTAATGCATTTCTTCCGAGCGGATCGAACATTCACTATACATCATTCAAAATAATATGATAACTCCTCATCTCAAATTCAATGTACAATATACGTAAAATATCGAAAATATATGATAACTTTCCAACAAAACTCTATACGTACAAGATCAGTCATCAAAACATACTCAACACTAACAAATAATCATCAATGGTCTATTCTATTGATTAATCTCACTAATCACACATCGATGGTCCATTCCATCAGCTAATCTAATGCTCATCATCAAACTACGATCATGTTTAACACTGTGACAAAAGGGATCAAGTTTACCCCCCTTTAGCTAGGTCTACCACCTACATCAGCCGGCAGTTCGGCTCATAAGGACGTCCTGACAGTATGCATACTTCTCCCTCAATGGATTCTCATCATAGCGATGTGAGCCATATCAACCAAAACATTTCTCCAACGCACAATCAACACCAAAAAGTTATTTCATAAACTGGTTTTACAAATTAAATCACATAATCTTTCATAATTCCATTTATTAGTTAGAATGCATTTCATAAAACATTTCGTAATCAATACGTACAGCTTTTACAATTCCTTTCACAAAACATTTAACCAAAGCATTCACAATTGGTCATTTTAGACCACTTCATAAAACATTCTCAATCCATGTTCAATCAACTAAAAATGTAGTAAAAGTTTGATCCGATTTATGCAAAAAACATGCTCTTAATAACTCATATTATATTAAAATTCTACCATTTTCAAAATATGAGTTTGTAAATTTATGTAAGAAATAGTACCACTTACGTGGAAATACCCCAAAACCAAACAATGTGGCTAAACTCGTCGATGATCTCGTAAAACCGATTTGGGATCCGAGACAAGATGTCATTACCCAAAATCGCCAATTTGGGATCCCCTCGACTATTGTAATCATCTTGAGTTTCAATTTCTCTCATGTGCTTCACTTGTTCTTCATAATGGTGGACAAACTCTACAAAAGTCAATGTCTTCGTTGACATACGTTGGAAGACATTATTGGTGCTCTCACTCCTTTGACTGGATCTTATACCACAAGTAAAAATGTCACGACCAAAAGTTGAACTCCATTTGTGTCTAATGTCGTATAATCTCCGAAGCCAAGTGTTATTCGCAGTATCCCACTCCTTTTCCATTTCCCTCCAAGTAAATTCAAATTCTTCCTCTGATGTACATCTATACATAAGTGTTAAGAAATATGCATCCTTAAAACCCGACTTATGATAAAGATGTGGGATGTATTGGTTGGTATTTTTCCCAATGTGCCAAGTACATAAACGGTGTTGTGTATTCGGAAAGACCGTTCGAATGGCTTTTGCCATAGCTTGGTCTTGATCAGTGAATATGGTTTTCGGAGCCTTATTTCCCATAGACTTAAAAAAAGCCTCAAATAACTATATAAATGATTCTGCAGTCTCGTCCAACAAAAAAGCACAACCGAACAAAACATTCTTACAATAGTGATTAATCCCAACAAATGGTGCACATATCATGTTATATTTGTTGATATGATACGTGGTATCAAACACTAGCACATCACCAAAGCAGTCATAATCAAATCTCGACATGCTATCTCTCCAAAATAAATTTCTCAATCTACCATCTTGATCTACCTGTACAGCATATGAAAACATTGGATTTTGCATTTGCATGAAATGAAAATGATTTAGAACACTTTGACAATCTGCCCCATTTATACCATCGGATCTTTTTGTTTGCAAATAATTTTGACAATCACGCAGGTTAAAACCCAAGTCTTTGCTTCCTCCTGCTTCGTTTGCTAAAACTTATACGCCGTAGTCCCCCCGATGCCAGCTTTCCTCATATCAACTAGGACACTCTTAGAAGTATCAGACATGATTCTTCCACATCTAATCAAATGCTTTTGATCATCCGGAATAAATGCATGATTATGCTCAGAAATATACTTCATGACTTCATAAACACCATTGTTGACCTTAAATTTGATACGAGCAGGACAGCCACATCTAACTTCATACCTCTCAAATTTCTTTTCTTCATCAAATGAGCTGACAGAATGCCCCTCACAATTGCACACAAAAGTTCGTCGGGTTAATCCTCCTTTACCATTTTTAAACATATTACCCTTTCTCATCCCAAATCCTTTGCCGATTGCATAGGCCACATACTTATGGTAAGCTTCAAGTTCATTTGGAAAAACCATTCCTAACGCAAACTCATAATCTTTTTCCATATCACGCATTCCGTGTGCAAGATGGGAAGTTTCCTGCTGCAACTTAAAGAACAAAAAATTATCAACACGGTCGTTTAAGAAAAATATATTTCACATAGTATGAGCAAAGAATTACCTCTAATTCAGCCATCCGATAAATTTACACCCAAATTGATACCGAATTGGGATTAAAATGAACCAAAACAGTCCCGACCAATAAGCTTGAAAGATAATTCCAGCTGGTTTAAGTTCAGTAATGACCCTACTTGAGGAGAAATAGATATATATCAATTGTTACGGATGTCCATACTCATGTATATGCTCAAAAAACTAGAATGTGCAGTTCATTATCATAAAAGACATCAAAAACTATAATGTAGAAATTTCTCACTGATCATGTCATGAGAATCTTGAATCTGATTACTAGAAGGTCCTTTCACCTGACAATTTCAAAAGTTGCAAACAACGTACAATTATCTAGGTCATAATCAAAGGATTGAAGATGGATAAGCACACTATTGACAGAATTAAGGAATTCGATAATCAATACATGACTTTAATTCAAAGCATATCCCGACAAACATGAAAAAGGAAAACTAAATATGCATATGCGAGATCTAGTTGACCCATCTAGGCTGCCAAAGGCTAATAAACTACAATGAAGAATCTCCTTTAGGAAGATAATCGGCATCCCTAAAAAAAAAAGTATATTTGAGTACAGCATTTCATGTACATTACGTTCGATCCATTAACCATGTGCTATTACGTTTGATCCATGAACTATGTGCTATTAAGAACTCTCGCCTACTTTCCGAGATTAAGTGCGTCACAATATATGCAGCCAAGTAACTTCTAATCAATAACCTCAGAATTACCCAAAATAAGAACCGATGAGCATTCTAACATGCCTATACTGGCCTTACCCCGTCTATGTCCTGATATCCAAGAACCAACATTTTGTTTATAACATTTTCAAGAAGGGATAGACAAACATAGCGTCAACATTTGCCGAAAACAGTCACAGCAATGCTTCGCATGAGGCAGCAGTGACTAATAAGAGGTTCAAAAAATCGAACTGATCTGCCCATTTAAATTGTTTGACGACTTCCAACCAAGGAGTTAACCGGGTAAGAACAGAACAAGACATGACGGTCATCCCCAAAAACAAATCAACGAGGAACCACCAGCTTTCAATGAATGCTAAACACAACCCCAGTTAAGTCAATGACATAAACCATTGCACTTAGGGATGAGCACTTCTTGCACATCAAAGAACAGTCACCGCAATAAGTAACTTCTCAAACAAAAGCTGAAGCTTACCACAAGATCAACACCATCTTGATTGTAATGCCAAGCTGAATCAGATTTGATCACCACGAAAGGTACATGAACAGTGTCCCCTTCATACTGAACATCATGGGCAAAGCATTCTTCCCTATCAATCATAAATCTAATTTTAAATTCATCTGCATGTAGGGATAGAAATAGCCCCAGAACCACAGTCAATATATAACCAGGTGCATGAGAATTCATTTGCAGATTCAAAGACCAACATGTTAATCAAGGAACCAAAACAAGATGATCATCCTTTTTGTAGTTTCTTACAGCCAACACGCAAAACCAAAAGGTAAAATAAAATTGAAGTCTTCAGAGGTGTTTGAGAGGACTTTTCAACCCTCGCTTCTAGCTTTTAAGAGGTGCTATATTTCCAAAAACTATAGCAGTTAAAACAGATATAAGCTGATTTTCAATATCTGTCTATATGCACTTAACAGCTTCTAATCCTTCATTCTGAAAAAAAAAATAAAAATTGATTACTTGTCATTGTGCAGAACTACTTGCACAATGCCAAATCCTTGCACATAGCATTTTCTAAAAGTACAACACACTAAAAGATCACTCAATCACTTCTGTGGCCGCCACTACAACCGTGCACAGGACAACAAAGCTCTAAAGGTACAACACCATAAAAAAATTGCCAGCCACTCCACACCCACATTGCTTCCTTCCTCTCTTTCGAAAGAGAGATCCAATAGAGCATCCTCTGGGGCAATTGAAGCACAGCCGAACTGTGCCCTCCTTAAAATAGTGATCGAGAAAAGCCAAGAACCAAAAGAAAAACACCAGGGAGAAGAAATCCCTCCTCCAGATAACAAAATTAGAGTCAAGTTTCGACTTTTTTTACCACTCCCTCAAAATACCTTTCCAATTTCTCAGTTGAACATAAAGCACCGCACAAGCTCAAATAAGGAACATGCACTTAAGTTGTGGGTGCATGTGCAAATAATCGAAAATAGAACCTAGCTATCCCTTCAAGCACAAGCTTTCTTCACATACCCTTCAAAAGTTTAAAGTGCTTTATTAAATGAAGCCGTGCTAATCCCTAAATTTTTCTTGGTAATGATAAAGCAACCGCATTCCTGAAAAGGTGGACTTCAAACTGGAGCTAACAACTTGTTAAATTGAACTCAAATGAATTTGATGGAGAGAGACTAAAGCCTCTTCTTTACACATAAAATCTTTCTCCAAAATTAACACAAGACTTTATAGGAGTCATGCGGCATGTCCTGACCAATGCAACCGCATGAAGATAACCTTAACTGATCTCTCAAGTATTCATAGGTAGAACTCAAAGGCTAAGGTCAAAGTTAATTTTTCTCCCCAAGCAGACATTCGTGACTCCACATTACCGGTCCGATTTGGAAAGAGAAACAAAGGCTGATCAAGGGCAGCTACATGTTTATTTAGAGCTACAAACTAGCACAGGTCTCCTTAGTTTCTTTCAGTATATAGCAAATTGAATCTCCAATATATAGAGCAATTATTTTGAAAGCTTACCAATCAGGGAAGTGTTTTCAGAATATTTTTGGAAAGAACCTTGACTGCCACAAGGCCAAAAGCTTTCTCGGTAGGTTGTATGCATCACTTGCTCCCATAGATAAAATAGCATCCCTTATCTAATGGGGGAGGGAAACATTAGTGAAGCACGGGAATCAAAAGTGCAAACAATGGAAATTATGGCTAACACAACAAAAAAGGTTTATAGTCCTTAAGAAGAAAAGAACCTTTTTATTTGATAGATTGGCTTCGAGATTTACATCCTTGAAGAAAGCAGGATCACGAGCTGGTCTATATAAAGAACCATCATTTCCACTGATAAATCCTAGCGATCTTAACTGGTCCTCCGGGCATATTGTAGACTTGCCCACTTCTAAATCATCATCTGCAGAAACCCCAATAAGTGATAGAGTACCAGCTACCAGCATAAGTATGAATGCACTAGTTTTAAGCAGAATAGTTGGTCGTAGACAAAGAATCTAACAATTCATCACCAAATTTCGGGGACCAAAACAGGAAGTCAAAAGAGACCCACGCAGAGAAAGAGCAAGAGAGATCGAGAGAAAGGGGGTAAAAACAACAAAAGCGCAGAATGTCATGCCTTATGGATGCGAAGGGAAGCAAAAGAACACTCGGACTTCGGAGGCCTCGTCGGCGTCGGCGTCGGAGGCTAGGGCGGAGGCGGAGGCTAGGGCGTCGGAGGCGGCGTCGGAGGCTAGGGCGGGGGCGGGGCGTTGCTCGTCGGAGGCGGCGTCGGCGTCGGCGCGAGGAGACGGACCTCGCTCGTCCGAGGCAGCGGACCTCGCTCGTCGGAGGCGAAGGCTACGGCGTCACTCATCGGAGGCAGCGCCGGCGACGGCGCGAGGAGACAGACCTCGCTCGTCGGAGGCAGCGGACCTCGCTCGTGGGAGGCGACGGACCTCGCTCGTGGGCAGCGGGGGTCCTCGCTCGTCGGAGGCGTCGTCGGCATCGGCGTCGGAGGCTAGGGCGGAGGCGGAGGTTAGGGCGTCGCTCGTCGGAGGCCGCGTCGGCGTCGGCGCGGCGTGAGGGAGACGGAGCGCAGGGATCGGGATGGGGAGCGCGAAAGAGATAGAGAGTGGAGAGAGAGGGCGCTTGATTTTATTCAAAAATTTTCTTAGACAAATCTCTCGGCTTTGTGCCGTGCCGTGGGAGAAAATTCCACCGTGGAGCCTCCCTGACAGGTGAGTCCCTCCTTGGACACGTGTCGCCACCTGAGGCTTGTGATTTTTCCACGGTGGAATCCAAAGGGGTACCTAATATTTTCTCCTCTCTCTTGTCTCTCTCTCCTCTGGCCGAAAGAACTGACACACGCAACAATCAATACTGAATTTATTGCCTCTTTTCTCTCTCCCCAACTCATTTCAAGTTTTCCGTCAATACCTCTCTGCTCTGCAACTTTTCTTCCCCTCCCGAATCCCTTTCTCTCTCCCTCTCGAGAAAATACTCACTCACTCACCTCAGGCCCTCCCCCTCGTCCTCCTCCTCCTCCTTCGCCTACGTCTTCGTCGCCGCCGTTGCCTTTCCGGCTCCGGCACTGGCCTCTCGAACTCTTCTTCGTCTTCTACTCTAGTCCGTTCCCGATTTCCGGCTCGGTTACGTCGCCAACGATTTTGAAGCGAAAAAGACTTGTGTGGCTGGATATTCCGGTGGCGGTGCTGAGTTTTGGGGGTTCCACTGACGCAACCGACGGCCGCGAGGAATATTGTGGTGGAGGAGAGAGAAAACTGAGTACTGTGAGACAACTCTCTATCATGTTCTTTTTTTTTTTGGGCGGAGGAGAGGAAGGAGTATGGCAAAGCCATTAGCCTTCAACTATGTTTGATGCTCACCAAAGGTGCTGGTTAACTGATGTTGGTGGGGAGCAGCAGCTGCAGGAGTTGGCCGGACTGGCGGGTTTCTCTGGTTTTGCTGGAAACTTATGTTTAGCATCGCTCGGACTCGTCGCTGCGTCGGTGGCCGCATCGATGGCACTGAAGGGAATGACACAGACTTGGCTTGGTTGGGAGGAGCAGTGACATGGTGGCGGCAGGGGGCGGTGACCATCAAGGCTCAACGGCGGCAATGACAGGGCGTAGTGAACGTCTAATATTGGCAATATCTTTTCCTTCTTTTTTGGAATTTTGTGCCTTATTGCTGAGATTCTACCTTTCGAAAGTTGGAAAGAATTCTTCTCTTTTCTGTCATTGAGTAAAAGGTCCCTACACACTTGCTTTGTTAGTTTGCCCTTACCTTGTTCAATAATGAATCCTTTCCATGTATGCTTGATCGTTTGAAGATAATTGGTCGCATTATGTTCGACCATATTTATATACCCAAATCCTTGACTATCGCTAAGGATCGAGGTAATCACGTGCCCACAGATTTAGCCCATATTCTCGAGAAAAATATTTGTTGAATCAAATCTCCAATGACGCCTTCCTGGCCGACCAAAATAAAAAATGACGCCTTCCTTAAATTCGTGAGTCCATCATCAATGAAAAAGAATTCACCCAAATCTCTTCCTTTTTTTGGGCCGGAAATCGGGAACGGACTAGAGTAGAAGACGAAGAAGAGTTCGAGAGGCCAGTGCCGGAGCCGGAAAGGCAACGGCGGCGACGAAGACGTAGGCGAAGGACGAGGAGAGGGAGGGCTTGAGGTGAGTGAGTAAGTATTTTCTCGAGAGGGAGAGAGAAAGGGATTCAGGAGGGGAAGAAAAGTTGCAGAACAGAGAGGTGTTGACGGAAGACTTGAACTGAGTTCTTCTACAAAGAGGGGGAGAGAGAAAAGAGGCAATAAATTCAGTATTGATTGTTGCGTGCGTCAGTTCTTTCGGCCAGAGGAGAGAGAGACAAGAGACCTTTCGGTTCACTTTTTTAATTCCACGTCGGAGGACAAATGTCCCGTTTTGAGTGAAGCCACGTAAGTTTAAGCATGTTATGTAAACGGATGACGTGATGATATTAAATTACTGAATATTTTCTGGCCGAGAGATTGTACGTCAGAATCGTCGGATCTAAAGTTGGAATTTGTTTTAGGAAAGTTTCAAAAAAAAACGAAGAAAAAAGAACATTGATCTTCTTGCTCTGCTTTTAAGGATATACTACAAAATAACGAGGAACCGATTAAGGGCCTATTTGGTTCGGTTTTGGGGAATGCATTTGGCAAAATGCAAATACCTTTGAGTTAAAGGGGTTTTTCGAAATGCAAGTAGTGTTTGGTAATGTGTCTTTTAAAATCACATTTGAAAATAATTTTAGTCTAAATACCGTTTGGTAAAATCTTAATTTTGTAAAGGACTTTTGCTAATATTTAAAAAAAAAAAAAAATTCACCGAACTAGCCACCGCCGGCGATCGTCCCAAGCAGCCAAAACGGCCGCTGACCAACCTCACGGCGGCCGGATCTGCCGCCGGCCAACCTCGCCCGAGGTCGGCCGACCTCCGGCGACCACCGCCTGGGGGTCGCCCGACCTTACGGCGACTGCCACCTGGGGGTCGGGCGACCTCCAGCGACCGCCGCCTGGGGGTCGCCTGACCCCGGCGACCGCCGCTTGGGTCGACCGACCTCAGGGCGGTGCTCGGGTCGCGCGACCCAGATCTGGGTCGCGCGACCCGAGCGTCGCCTGAGGTCAGATCTGGGTCACGCGACCCGAGCGCTGCCTGAGGTCGGGCGACCCCAGGCGGCGGTCGCCGGGGTCGGGCGACCCCCAGGCGGTGGTCACCGGAGGTCGGCCGACCCCTAGGCGGCGATCGCCGGACCCCTCAGGCAGCTTCCGATGTGGTTCCTTGGGCGCGATGAACAGTGGCGGATGAACAGTGTCAATTGCATTCCGAAAATGCAATTTTCCCAAGGGACCTCATGAGGTGCATTCAGCCAAAGGCCCTTAGGGAGCTTTGGAGATGCAATTGCATCTCCTCAAAGCTTGCAAAAAAAATTGCCAAATAAGTTTGCATTTCGCCAAGGGCCTTTAGAGCCCCAAAGCAGCATTCAAATGCTGAACCAAACAGGGCCTAAGAAAGAAACTTTCCCTGAAAGAAAGGGAACGCGTGTAGCGCACTTCACAATGACCATAATTTAAGGAAAAGTGTATAGCCCACAACCTCTTTTACCTTTCTCATTTTATACCTTATTTGAATTAAATATTTTAACTTTAGACTCTATTTATTTCACGAAAAAATATGATATTTTTTTTTCTTTTTCTTTTTCCTTCTTCTTAGGCCGATCGTCGGCCATGGTGACGATCGGCGACTAGCCACAGGCAAGGGGCAAGCCTAGCCATAGCCGACGACCGGCCTAAGAAGAAGGAAAAATGAAAAAGAAAGACAAAAAATCGATTTTTTTTAAATATTTTTATAAGAACGAACGTTTCATTAACTAAGGACTCGAGCCTGAGCGTCGAAAATCCGCAGACGGCCTTTGTTGGCCCAGGCCTAAGTACCAGGGACCAGAGCTCGAGCATCGGGGACCAAACAACTACTTTTATGGATCCGGGCTCGGGTGCCAGTGCATTGGACACGGTACAAGGTTGTGGGCCCGGCTTCGATGGACCCGGGCGTGGGCGTTGAGGTCCTAGGCCCGACCGCCAGAGACCTGGCCCTAAATGCCAGGACCTGGGAACCAACATTAAGGTTTCTGTACTCAAGTGTAGAGTTTTGGGTTCAAGCACCGATACCTATTCATATTTTGAAAAATATTTTTCGATTTTTCACAAGTGGCATAGTTTGGGGTTTTTCATGTCACAAAAAAAAGTTCAAAGTAAATTTGTCATAAGTGGCATAATTTGGTATTTTTTGTGGTATTTTCCCTTTTTTTTTTATTGAACTTTATCTAGATTAACTATCATTGGTTTTGAAATTTATAGAATCTTTATTTAATTTTCGCAATTCTTAGGGTTTTTAATTAGCCTTTAGCGTTTTAACAAATTTTAATTACTAATTGAATAGAAAAATAAAATATTATATAAGAGTATATTTTAGGGTAATTTCTAGATTACGATAGATTTCAATATCTCTAGTTAATTTCAAAAGTCAGACAGATTATGATATCTTTAGATAATTTCTTGATTAGGGTAGATTTTGGTAACTTTGGGTAATCTTTAGGAGTTAATTTCGCAAAACCTTCTTAGTATCACACTGAAGTGATCGTCTCTGGAACCCACCGAATCGTTCCTCTTCAATCGCGTGATTGGCTTCAGTTTGTGGACTGTCTGACTTTGACTCCTCTTCTCTGCCTAGTCCGCTTCTCTGTTTCTTCCTTGTTGGTTGGTAATGTTTGGGTTTGGAATATTTCTCGGTTAATTCGGCGCTTGGTTAAGTGAAATTGATCATCATCCGTCCATTCATACGTGCTCTGCAACTTAAGGTAGCACCAACACGTGTGGATGACAACAAAAATCTGCAACCTAATTGCAAAGTTGTTTTCTGTGTGCCCTAAAGGAATAATTTCTAGATGCAAGCTGACAGAGTTCATGTAATCGATACCATAACAAGTCTGATTGGTTTGATTTCATCCATTGACAGTTCAGTTTTAGAAGAATCGACATACTTAAATCCGATTAATGACCAGCTTTAGTTGTTTAGTCAGTATATGAAACCAAAAAAAGTACCAAAAAAACAAGTTCTTAAATAGACCTTGGAATCGGACTAGAAAAACTGTAATAGTCTGAATTTTCGATCATTTTCCCGGGATTTAGGAAATGAATTTGACCAATGCACTATAGTGAGATCTCACCCGGGACCCGCGCATTCTCGGGATGCTAACCTTAGGGGTAAGGCTATTACGGGATTGAGTTCGCGCGACCATAGAAGTCGACCTGGGTTTGATCTTCGACCATATGGATTGACGAGGGAATGTTTTGAGCCAACCGAGACCGGTCTATTTGATTGATCGTGTCCGAAGGGCACTAGTGACAGACCCTCGCAATTATATGACAATCGAGGTCGTCCTGGGAAGAGTAAACTTAAACGTGATTTGACTTAGTGTCGGTCACGGGTCGAGAGCGCGTAATTCCAGGGAGCCACCCGTTAGCAAGAGATAAGCTAAAGTCGTAATTGTTCAATTTTAGGCATTTCTTAGAATTTGGGCCCGGGAATCAAGAATTTTGAAAGTAACAATTTTGAGCGGCCGATGACGTTTTTGGCTTGGCCAACCTTGGGGCCACCCATTTCTGCAAAAAAATGGATTTCGGTCCAGGGCCGAAAAAATTACAGTTTTGCCCCTGGGGACACCAATGTTGTATTTTGAGGTTGTTTGAGGTTATTTTTCGAGGCTAGTGTCATTTTGGGGTGGCCACGCGTATTTAGAGTGGTTTCGGTCAAAAATTGAAATTTTGGCTCGGAAGTGAAAAATAATATTATTTTATTCCTAGGACTTTGTAGTCGATTTTCGAGAGCTTAAGAAGCTATTTTCACGATTCCGATGCCATATTATGTTGGCCACACCCATATGGAACCCATATGTGCGAAAATTGGAATTTCGCCCAGGGACCGGAAAATTACCATTTTGCCCCTGGACCCAGTATTGGGAATTCCGAATTTGGGACAATTTTGGGCAATAATTGAGGGCTAAAATAAGTGAAAAAGAAATTGAAATTATTGAATTACCACCTTGTCCTTGAATTATTGGATAAAGACAAACGAGGACCGTTGGATCAAGGGTATTTTGGGAAAAATTGCGGATCGCCGACACATGTCCCCCACCAGCCCACTTTTTTGACCAATATTGACTCTCTCTCTCCTCCCTCTTCTGGCCAGAACCCTCCCTTCCACGATCACTCTCTCTCTCTCTCTCTCTCTCTCTCTCTCTCTCTCTCTCTCTCTCTCTCTCTCTCTCTCTCTCTCATTCTCTTCATCTTTGTTCTTCCCATCATCACCGTGGCTGCTGCTGCTGCTGTTCCGCTCATTTCAGCCACCCATTCAGCCCATTCGTCTCGCCTTTCTTAGGTAAGTGACTTCCCCAAACTCTCCTTAGGACCTCGGGTATTGTTAGACACGTTTAGGACTCGATTTAGATGAATTTAGTGGCTGTTTTGGGACTGTGATGAGGGCTGAGTATTTGGTGGTTGATCATGGTTATTGGTGGCTGAGTATGGCTGTTAGTGGTTGTTGCGGGTTGGATTAGATGTCGGGAAATGAGTTTTGGCGGTTGGAATTCGGTAGAAATCGGTTCGGGTTTGAATCCGTGATGTTCGGGGTGAATCGCGGATTCGCGGTTACTGTACCCGCCCATTTTTCTATTTTTGTAGAGAATTTTGTGGGCCGAATTTGAAGAAAGTTTCTCATGAAAGTTGTTCCCAACATCTTGAAGTATAACATATTTTAATTTGGGAATTTTTAAAAATCATTTGATGCCATTCGGAAGTCCATATTTGGACCGAAATAAAACTGCCCGATTTACTGTTCACCCAACCTTCGGGTCTGTTCGAATTTTTATAAATTTTTCCAGGCCTATTTTCAAAATACTTCCTTCACAAAAGTTGTTGGGGACATTCGTGTCTATAACATATAAAAATTTCAAAGCTTTTCAAGGTGATTTGGGTGTTGAAATAAATGTATTTTGAGGACAAAACGGTCTGTTTGAGCGAACTGATTTTGGTTTGACTTCGAGGGACAAAAAGGCATGGTTGCAGATTGAACCGGATTTCGTGTTCTTCATAAGAAATGTTGATCAAGATGTTTTTTATGACATATCCAAAATTTAGAATTTTTAGAGCTCGTTTAGTATTTATTTTATTGGGATTTCGGTCACTGTTTAGGGTTCGGTTTAGGGGATTTTGTGACTGTTTTAGGGGCTGTTTGGGGCTGAATTGAGAGACTGGTTATTTGGTGGTTGTGGACTGATTTGGCGACGAAGATTTGAGGTATAGAAAGCTCGGGTATGACCGTGATGTTGTGACTGGATTGGGGTTGAATTGTGCAATCGATCGGTGGGAATTATGCTATGAATTGAATTGTGTACGTGGTTGTGTGATTTGTGATCGTGGGCTGATTTGGATTATGCTTGGGCTGAATGTGGATTGGTGATATGCCGTGTGTGTTTGGCCGTGAGGTGCGGCGGTGTGGAATGATTGCGGCTGAATTGTGCAATTGATTGGTGAGGTATTGCCTTGAATCGAATTGTATATGTGGTTGTGCGAGTTGTGGTCGTGGGCTGGTTTGAAATATGTTTTGGACTGAGCGTGATTGACCGTGTGTCACGTGTGTGGCCGTGAGGTGTGATGGTGTGGCAGTGCGATTGCGCAATATGTTCGCGTGCCAAGAATGTGTGATAGTGCTTCGGGATCGCGTGTTATATGTGTATGATTGTGTGGTGTGCTTGCGTGGTGAGAATGTATATTTGCAAAGTGTATGTGAATTGTGAAATGTGCATGCAATGTGAAATTGTGTTTGGCCGTGCGAGTACTGGTCGTGCGTAAGTGTGGTTTGAGTGGAACGAGGATATGGAAATGTGGTTTGGTTGGAAAGGTCCGTCCTGAGGCGTGTACGTTACGCCGGACGATGCCGTCCCTAACGAGGTGACGATGCCCGGCCTGACGAGGTGTCGATGCCTGACGTGGTCAGAAGACCGTTGGCCTGATGCGTTTTACGCGGGCGCGGTAGAAGGAAAGTGTGTGTAGGATTCCGTCCTGAGGCGTGTACGTTTACGCGGGACGATGCCGTCCCTGACGAGGTGACGATGCCCGGCCCGACGGGGTGACGATGCCTGACGAGGTCAGAAGACCGTTGGCCTGATGCGTTTTACGCGGGTGCGGTAGTGGTGGAAGAGTTGAGAATGAGCAGGAATTGGCTTAAGGTGTGAGGTTTAAGAAAGTGACGCTGGTGTAAGTTGGTGTGCAAGTGTGTTTGTATCGCGTGATGTGATGCTTAATTATGGGGTAAAAACTGCTAGGCACGATATGGGACGTGCCCAAGTGGGTTTTATCTTATAATTGAGACGCGCGCGTCTGTGATTCATTGCTGTGGTATATTGATTGTGTTATTGTCTAACGTGCAGGAACGTGCATGATGGATTCCAGGTAGGGTCGTATGTGGTTGTTAGTTTGCTTGATTGTCGTGTGTTATGCGTGTTTTCGTCTGGCGGTACGTGAGTGCCTATGTGAGGTTTGGGGTTGTACACTTATTGAGATTCGTCTCACGGTTGTATAACCGCCAATTTCAGACCCTCAGCCCTAAACCCGGGAAGTGCGCCTTTTCTTTTTTTGAAAGTCCGAGGAGCTGCTGTTGGTGCCCAGTGGAGCTGCAGGTGAGTTCCAGAGATTCAAGCCAGAAATTCAGAAGCAGAATGGAAGAGGGCGACCCTTAGGTTTTTCCCTAGGGTGTTTTAGGGGTTGTATAACTTGGGTTATCCGATAGTGAAGTTAAGATAACCAAACCCCTGAACTTTTGTTTAAACGGTGGCTGAGGATGTTAGTCTGTATTTATGTCTGTAATATGATGTTTGTATATTTGGTGTTGTATGAATATGTGGTTGCTGGATTGTTCTGTTGTTCTACCCCGTTGTCGTCATTATTTGTCCGGGGTTTTGTTATTCGCTTCCGCATGTGGCTCTGATGTTTGGGTTGGGTCGGCGCAGTTCCTGGGACGTCGCATCATTTCGACCGGAGCAGGGGATGTCGCGAGCTCGTTGGGGTTCGGGGCGTGACAAAAACAGGATAGGCTCCAGAACCGGTTCCCGGGCAAATAAGGTAGGTTCTAGGTTCCAAAAACTGGGAACCTGTTATAACAAGGTAAGTTCTAGATTTGGAACCTATCCAACCTAGAACCGATCACCCCTAGTATTCACTATGCGTGTCATTTAGTGTTTAGGAATTTAGATCATGTTACTCATGCATTTTAGTTTAGTAGCTATTTGATTTAAGTTCATAGCTCACGGGGTTCTATTCCGGGGCTTAATAACAGGGCATTATTTAATGTTGCCCGATATGGCTCGGGTTCTTTACTTTTCTCGCACTTTAATTACCGTAGTTGGATATTGTTTTTTTTGTTTTTTTTTATGACCCGGGAACCGCCGTACAGCCGACAGCCGGCGACGTAAACCCGGGGTGACGCTAGTGCAGAACCCACCACCACGGCGCCACACTTAAGAATCCCTAACGACTACGCTGGAATTTGAACTCCCCACCCTTCGTGAGGGGCAGAGAGCGCGAACCAACGCAGCCGCTGCGGGCGGTGGTTTAGTTGGATATTGTTTATTATTGCATTCATCATCTATTTTTATTGCTTGAGTATCATGCATGATCATCTTTCACATTTAGTGGATTTATTTGATAATAAAATTTATGAAGATCGCATGCAAATATTTTCTTGAATAGATAAGGTACTGATAGGGAGTTAGATTAATCTAGCATAATCAAGACTCCAAACACGTGAATCTGTAGTTTTTTTTTTTTGGTAAGGTGTGAATCTCTAGTTGGTAGAAGTAAAATAGACTCCAGCATTTTACTTCGGTTTCTAACCGACCCATTTAGGTTAGTGGTTTACTCCTGAGTAAAACCAAATGCCATAATTAATGAGAAAACTAAGTTGCGATCGGTGAGGTTAGGAAGAACTCGTGCTAGGCGTAAGCGCCACTGTGCGAGAGGGACCATTCGCACCTGCTTAATAATCCATCAACATCCTTCGGGGATTTCACCTCAGGAGGGTCGCGACACCACAAACATCTTACAAGTCCAAGCTGAGCTTGAACTTTGCCATAATCGTGAACCTTCTCAAAAAACCAACTCCATCTGATCCTTTAGCTACTCTACAAGAATCATCAGACATAACCTCCTCTAACAAAAAATAAAAACAAAACCAATGTTGCATTTATACTTGTATGAGGATCGCACCCATACTTTGTCAAACTCAGAAGTTACGGCCATTGTTAGATCTACAGGCTCCACCTCGCTAGAAACACTGCTTGTATTGATTATCGCGCTACCATCCGTTATCTCGGAAGTTTCAAGTTGCAACTGCACCTCAAGCTAAACATTGCTTGGATCAATAGAAACACTATCACATGTTGGAGACTCATTAAATGTCCTCTACTGACAATAGGTTAATTCAACTCCGGGCACCACGGTCGATAGCCCCGCTCACCTTGTGCATAACCTAGAATGATGCACTTTATCACCCTCCTATCGAGTTTACCATCCCTCACTAGAATATAATATAGGCAACCAAATAGTCAATAATTTTACCTGACTACACTTTTTCGGGATATTCTATGGGATCTTTTCACATGTAGCTCGCCAAACTAAGCACATCTGCTTTGCCAATTATATCTTAGTCATACCAACACTCTAGAGCATTTTATGGGGCGACTCAAGTAAAATTCTATCTCATCAATTCTGCAACCTATTATGGTTCATTAGCAATATTGCAATCTCTCACTATGCTTTCCTCCTTACAGAATTCTTTTATACAATTTCAAGCAAAACTCCATGCAACTATTAATCGACACATGCTTGATCGTCTTACCTGTCTTCCTCTTGATCAAAGCTCTTAACTGCCTATTCATGACAACAACATCAAACTTGTACCTCAGAACAAACACTCAAATCTTGCTAGACAAGTCATCCACAACTATTTGCATAACCGTAGCACTCTTCTTCAAAGAAAACCGCAATAGTTTGCAAACATCCAAGTGCATTAATTCTGCAATCTCTGTGGTTTCTTGCAACCATATTGAACTGTGCTTTCCACTGTTTTCCCTGCTTATAGCACTTGCATACCTTAAATTACTTTGCTACTTAACCATACAATAGATTCCTTTCACTCAAAACCTTCAAGCTTCTCTCACCAATGTGCCTAAAAAGCATATGCCAGAATTCTGTCTCTTGAACAAATACATCCAACATCTCCACGACAAAATTCATCACTGTCTCCCCTTGGAGTATCGGTGCACTTATTCCTAAATTAAAAAGAGCATGAGATGTCGTTTAAAAGTTAAAAAAAATATATTACAATAAAATATATCTTAAAGTGTGACGCAACCTATACTTTAAACTTGTTGATGTTGCAAAAATATGCTTTGCAATAGTAACATTAGTTAAACAAAAAATATTTGAAAATATAAAAGATGCCATAACGCCAACAAATGATATATAATCCTTTTAGTGTGTCGACGAACTCTATTCGCATACACTTAGTATCAATCGGTATTGCCTCGATTACTTTATAAAATTCATCGAAATTGCTTCATTTTCTAATTTTCTTTTTCTCCCCCCACCCCTTCCTTCTTCAAGGCCGTGTTATGTGACATGCGTTGCGTTGGAACTGGTAGCGAAATCTAGAAGTCTCCTACAATGTTCTCATTCTACGTTCCCACTCCACTTCCCATTAATCTCACACGGTTTTTCCACAACATTTTTCGGAAGTCAAGTCTTAATACCTAGAATCAATCGGTTGATTGAATGATTGTGTCCGCGAAATTTCCATAATGTTACTGTTTTAGGGGGACCCTTTCGTATGGAGTAAACCAACCAGCCAAAGTTGACTTCACACGGTAACAATAAAAAACCGAAGAAAGTAGTTCATTTGGCCTATTTGCCGTACAGAATCAGGTGGAAGAGAAACAGGAATGGTGGACCTAAGGGGTGTCTTGGACACTGACAGAGGAATTTACAAGTCGCGAATCAACCGTGGGTACCGAGCTAGCCCAGCAGGTTGATTCACGGTAGCGGCTAGTTAACAGGAGCCGAATCTCCCATCTGTTACCCCAGACGTGGGACGCTACTATACCTGCCTACTCGATTGTAGTTAGCCGAAACTGATATAGAGTCTACCTTCTCCACCTAGACGCCCCCCCGCTCCCTCCTAAATCTTTTTCTTCTCTAGGGGGAGGGAATACAGGAGATGCTACAGGGGTCTCCCACCCCAGGCAGGATCTCCCTACAGTAGAGCTCCTTTAAGCCTTTTAAGGTCTTGCTCAGGACCAAACGTGGTTTCTTTTAAACTGCTCCAACAATGAAGGGGATAACCCTATGGTGGGGTCAGTCCAAATGAATCTCATGGAGGAATTCCCCTCCGACCTCCATGGGATTTAAAACACAAATGGAGGGGTAGAGGCAGCTCTCAGGCCTCGAGAAAGATTGTGGCTGGGGTACACCTCCT
Source organism: Syzygium oleosum (assembly GCF_021117445.2). NCBI lineage: Eukaryota > Viridiplantae > Streptophyta > Magnoliopsida > Myrtales > Myrtaceae > Syzygium > Syzygium oleosum. Next base: position 6,153,106 of record NW_026607500.1, on the reverse strand, counting down.
GTAAGACTAGGTCCTAAGCAAGACCTTAAAAGGTTTCGTCTGAATTTTGGGACGTAAAACACGAGGGTATTCCCTAGAGCGAGGGAAGAAAAACTTTTCCCCAATTAGGGTTTCGAGGCGTACGGCATCGGTACGTTAAAATAAGGAACACATATGTAGAACCCGCCATCCCTGCAATGCAAACGGACAGGCCGCAGAGGCTCTCGTAGGAAGCTTGCTTCCCTCTCTTTGGTGAGGTACCCTTAGTAACCACCATCAAGGATCCTTGGTGTTTTGGTGAGGTACCTCACCAAAGACGAGTGTTGCCACCTAGGTAGGGTACAACACCTTGTTTAAAGACCCGGGGGCCGGTCTACCTACCCACCCCCTGTCCCTCCTATGGTTTTTTTTCTTCTTGGCGGAGGTCGTGAATACCTTCTTATTTTAACATCTTGAAGTTTAGACGAAGCTTTTTAAGGTCTTGCTTAGGACCAATATAGCTAGAATCAATCCGTTGATTGAATGATTGTGTCCGCGATTCCATAATGTTACTGTTTTAGGGGGATCCTTTCGTTTGGAGTAAACCAACCGGCCAAAGTTGTCTTCACACAGTAACAAAAAAACCGAAGAAAGTAGTTCATTTTGCCTATTTACCGTACATAATCAGGTGGAAGAGAAACAGGAATGGTGGACTTTAGGACTGACAGCGGAGTTCATAAGTCTCCCACGTGGTTTCTTTTCTACGTTCCCACTCTACGTCCCATTGATCTCACATGGTTTTTACTGTTACCGAACCTTCCCACAAATTACTAAGAGTTCCCGACATTACGCCCTGCTATGGCGGCATGAGACAGCTTCTTTCTCTTCGGCTCTTCAGTCTCGTTAGCTCCAGGTCTTCTTCTTGCTCTTTCCATCCTGGTCAACGATATCTTCACTAGTAGGAAGTGTCTTGGACACTGACAGCGCACTTCAGGAGTCTCCCACACGGTTTCTTTTTCTGTGTTTATCCTCTTCTTCTCATTGATCTCGCATGGCTTTTCCCACAACTTTTCCGAAAGTCTAAATTCCTAAAATCAATCAGTTCATTGATTGATTGTGTCGCGAAAGTTCCATAGTATATGTTTATTTTAGGGGGAGCCTTTCGTGGAAATAAACGCTACCATTCTACGGTCAAAAGCCACCAAAGTGACTTCCCACAAAACGGAAAAACGAAAAAAAAGATGAGGCCAATTATTTGGCATAGTCAGACCAAAAAAAACATAAATTATTTGGCATATTTGCTGTGCAGAGAAACAGGAATGGTGGCAAGAAGTGTAAATGCAGCCCGGGTTATCAATTTGGGAGTTTTTGCGATATAAAAACTAGTTTGGAGCAAATGTGGCTGTATTACTTTTGAGGGTTTTTTGCGGTAATAGCCCTAAAAATTAGGTTGAGCACTTCAAAGCCCTTGTTTTCGCTGTGAGAAAATAAAGATGGTCAAAAAAGCAATTGTTTTGCGGGGTATCTGATAGTTTGTTTTTTGTCGTTTCTTATTCTGTCTCGCAATCTTATTGAGATCGCTCCTCTTAACCAGATTCCATCTCCACTCTCTATTTAAGTGCGATAGTTTCTCGAATTGCAGTACCAATCCACACTTGCATGAGAGAAGAAGACGGAGACGAAGAAGAAGGCGATGGGCTGCAGAAGCGAATCGGCGTCCACGCATTGCGGCACCTGCGTGGTGGGTGTTGAGGAAAATCCCTAATTAATTTTGTAGAAAGACAAAACAATCTTTTTTTAACCACAATTACACTTAAATTATTTGATGCAGGTAAACATTAAGTCATCAGACTTAGTCGATGAAAGGACTTTGTCATCAGACTCAAAATTACTCGTCAGATTCAATAATTGTTATTTTTGGCAAGTTTATGCAAGATAATCAAATTGATATTTTGAGATATTCTAATTGGCAATCATAAGATCGTTCCTTAAACACGAAGAACTACACTTATGGAAACCTTGATTTGATTATATGGGCGATCAAATCATCCGGAGATAATGGTTATTCTTCTAACGGCTATGCATCTTCTTTTGGGAAGTTTCTCCAACAGGTTGATTTGGAGATCAATCCTCTGCATACTATCCAATGGATAGATTGGAAATAGAGGAGTATAAAAGGAGTGCAAACGTCGTACAAGAAGAATAACCAGAATCCAGAATTCCAAAGTCTGAATAGAGCTTCGATCTTACACACTTGTGATTACTGTATTTCACGTTGTGATTTTAGTAAGAAAATTACTTGAATAAAGAGTGTATATGATAGTGCAGTCTATCATCTGAAAGGTATTGCTCTTGTAATTTCTTGGTGATTCAATAGTGAAACACAACCATAAGCTGCCAGCGTGGAGAGTGGACGTAGGCTTGATAAAGCCGAACCACTATAAAGATCTATGTGCAGTATTCTCTTTCCCTAAACTCTCATTTATTATTGTTGATATTATACTGCATACATATCTGTCAAATAAGCTTGTTAAAACATCATATTAGTCATCAGACGCAATTATCTGACGACAACTTATATACTAATTTGTCATACGCATCCATCTGATATTGATCATACGAGTTATTGACATCGACTATATTCATTCCGCACGTTTAAATCATTCAATTTGGTAAAATTACTTATTCACCCCCTTCTAGGTGATAGCACTAGTCGTAACAGCGGGGATGCCGGTGGAGCCGCGGGAGCTTCTCGCGAGCCAGCATGCCACAACATGGGTTGCCAACGAGGTTCACCCGACGAGCTTTCACTCCAGCTACTTACATGCCAATGCGAGCGGCTCGGTCTCTGGTTTTGTCAACCTCAACAAAAGCAGCAACGAGAACATGTATCTCGACGTCGCTCCGATGAATGGTTCCGCGCCGTCTGGCCTTCAGATCATTCCGGTGAATGCTTCCGTGCCGTCTGGTTGGAGTGAGTCCATCGAGGCGTATTTCGCCTTTGTAGTTATTTTATGGTTGATGATTAGGCTTCAGAATGGTGTTGATGAGACAGACGCTTTGCTGGTGTTTTCAGATCCGATAAACAAGGTATGCGACAAGCTGAACCGGTGTGGGAAGAGGGTCGATGATGCTACCAGAAAAGCAGAGGCGCTCGTGGACAATGTCTGGCATCACCGTGAGTTTTCTCTACATTTTTTCTAGCTAAACATGTCTATATAATCAGATAGAAACATTTTGGATTTATTCGAGGAGACGTATCTGATTGATGATTGCTTGCTTGCATATATTTCTTCTCTGTTTCTGCAATGTGAACGCTATCTATGTAAATATTCAATCCATAGAGTTTGGCACCTTGTTCTTCATTGACTTCTTTTGTCCTGCACGATGGCCTCATAACACTGCGGTCCTGTCCTTTTGGAAATCAGTTCAAATGATCAGTCATAGGCTTATTTTGCAATTACCACCTCGGAAGAAAGATACATGCTTCATAATCTCTGTATTCAATCTACCAAATTAGCGGTTGAGTGGATCAAGCCCTGTGATTATTTATCTAGAGGAGCTTCAACTCTGACGTGCGGCGCTATCTTCAGTGCTTATTCTTTTGGCAATCTATGTCAATTCCTAGCTATTACAAATTACCAAATCAATAACATGGCACATCCGTGGAGGACATGGTTTGTTTTCCATCATTTTCTAAGGCTATCAGGACCCTTCGGCTCTTTGCGTGACTGAACGTTGGACTAGATATAAGATCATCCCTTGGCCCAACTTCTTTTTCCCTGGAAAGAAGAAATAATTAGCTTTGTCCTGTAAGCGCAAGCACTGCAGCAGTTGGATAAGCTTGGCTTTGGCTTGTTGTCCGTTTTTTAGTTTATTTGTGAGAGACAAAGCCCATAATTTCTTTGATTCTCTTCCTCTTCTCCTCACGGTTTCTATTAGATTGAAATGTGATGTTAAGAACTCTATTCTTGCCTGACCTCAACTAATTGGTAATTGTGCTATGTTTGTTTCCTGAAACAGTAAAATCTAGCCATAGCATCACAGACGCAGCAATAGCACGGCTTGCTCAGGGGACAAAAATGCTCATAGAGGGGGGACGGGATAAGGTATTTGAACATACTTTTGAGATTCTGCCCGGAGAGAAGCTCCTGAAGACATATGCTTGCTATCTATCCACTTCCTCCGGCCTTGTCATTGGGACACTGTATTTGTCAACCAAGAGACTACTCTTCCACGGTGATGAGCCTCTTTGCCATTACGCTCCCTCGGGGCAGCAAGAGTGGGTGTGTTACAAGGTAACCTTTTCAATCTTCCTGTCATTGCATTTACTCTAGGATTGCCATTTCAAATTGTTAAGCACTGAGCTTTTGTCAGAATCATGATGAGTTTTTGATGCATTACAAATTCATAGCCTGAGTTATTACTGTCGTTTCCCCTATAGTGACTAGCCTGAGGATTTTATAGTCGAACCTCCACCGTAGAGGACCTGCATTTACTCATCGACTGTATTACTTCACTGAGCCTTGGATCATTCTTCTCGTCATTTTATTTTTATCTAAGCATGAAGCATCTTAATGTAGTGAAACATACCTTCGAAAAAGTTCGTCAAGCTCCGCTGAGCTTCACTCTCCAACCATCAGTTTCTAAAGTGCTTTCATCCTGATGGCTGTCTAGGTGGTTCTGCTGCTCGATCAGTTGAGCTTTGTTAGTCCTTCTCCAAAAGGGTTGGATCATTCTGAAAAGTACATCCAGGTCGTTTCGAGGGATGGTTATGAATTCCGGTTCATGGGTTTTGTATCGTATGATAAGGCTCTCAAGAACATAAATGAGGCTTTACAGCACAATCGTGAGAATAACATGGCTGGAAGGATACAAGTACGGTCAGTGGCCAGATGGGGGACGTGATATTCGACTGTACTCGAATAATTTTGCTCTGTGCGTGTGACTGCTATGGATAATGTTTTATTTCGACAGTAACATTTGCTTTTAAAACAGTTGTAGCAGGTAATTATATTCTTTGAAGCAGCTATGGGAGCTTGTTTCTTCTTTTTTCCGATAATTGGCTTCTTCAGTTATGGAAGTTGGCTTCTGACGGCATCATAGCTGATCAGGACAATTATAATCTGAATAACGTTTTACTTCAAATGCTTAACCCGACATGACCTAATTGTTGAAAGGGAAGAATTTTATTGCCGTAAACTTCTACTTACTTTGGCGATGACTACGGCCTATCACAAGTTATTCTTTCTTGCTATGCTAATTGCAAGATCGCAGAAACCAACACATCCTTTGTTGATCACAAAGGCACACAAATATTTTCTATGCACAAGATGATGAGAATTTATAGACATACTCCAATCATTTTGCCAACAAACTGAGATGGGAATTCGTACTTGGTTTTGGTTAGTCTTAAGAATTTAGAATGTTTCGGCTTCTGACTAAATAGAAGGACCACTTGGTCGCCATAACTAATTCATAATGTAACCAGCAACCAAAATGCTGGAAGCTCTCCGAAGAGTTTGCAATTCACATAGCAAAAACTCCTAGTCTTCTTCTGGAAGTTGGACTCTTAACAGTTTCGGATTTGTTACATTGATCAGTGAGTCAATGAGCCTCTTACAAAACAGCAAAGTGGAATGGCAATTGGCAAAAATAATTGCTAACTAGAAAAAGGGCCTAAAAACCTAAAAAACCCTCGACTTTAGGTTCAATCACAATTTTACCTCAAACTTTTTTTTTGTCTAAACAAAAACCCCAACTTCTACCCCAAATTAAAAATAAAAATAAAAAGTACCGCCAACTTTCACTCCAGTCTGTCCCCTGTTAATTGCCATCCAAGTAGCCTATAGTTATCCGACATGGCATCCACGTGTACCTGCTGACATGGAGGAGTTTAGGTCCAACGTTAATGGACAAGGCGATTGGACAAATATAGGCTCGTGAACGTTTAAAGAGACAAACGAAAAGGAAAAAAAAGTAGGAGATCTCAATGCTCATCCGGTGTATTATGGCCGTTTAACATTTGATATCATGTGCTAATAGTTTAGGCAAGAAAAATAAAATGATGTCATGTGCCTATGGTTATTATTCTATATGTACCTCTCTATCTCTATGCTTTTCGGTTGGCGTATTTGAGATGATCGAGCTTTGTTCAATATGGACTTCTAACTAAACTACATGCTTGTCAAGCGTCAGGTTGGTAAATTGGTTGTCATGAGATAAGTATTGATTTCACGTTTTTTACATATTTAATTCTTAGATAGGAACTGTAGTTCATGCTACAGATGCATTTGAACCGCATAAAAGAAAATTAATCATGCAGCTGTCCGTTTTCCATGTAATGGAGCGCAATATGGTAAAGTTTCTCGTATGACATTTTGTGCTAGCATGACAGAATCGTGTTATTAGTGCAGGCCAATATATATGAATAATTGTTACTCTTGTTTCGCATGGAAAATGATTGACTTACCCGGAATGTGTTAATCCGTGACAATATAAATGCGTCATGTCATATTCGTGTTTTCACTCGGAACTCTTTTACTGTGCGTGAGGGATGAAGAAAGATAGAGAAGCGAGAGAAGTGACAATGACAGAAATGAAAGGGAAGTGAGAAGAGAGAGATCGGCGATCGGCGTCGTCGAGCCAATGCTGGATGGAGGAGTGGTCGTAGCCAGTACAGTGGCTCATCGACGACTTCATGGTGTTGAGCGAGATTGGGCAGAGGAAGTGAGAAAAAGAAAAGAACGAAAAAGAAGATGAACAGAAGAAAGGAGGAAGAAGAAATAAAAATTGCATGTGTTATCCGACCAAAAAATTTGCCTGGCCGGAACGTTCGATCCCTTGTTTGAGATTAAATTAGCTATTTTAGGCTTTATTTGAGATAAAGTCCATTTTTGATCTTCTCTTGAGAAAATGTTTCACTTCAAGTTCTTATTTAAAATATTTTCAGAAGGAATAAAGAGATTTGGAAAAGCATGTGTCGTGTGGTATTTGATAGTTTAAAATTTGTGAGGAGGAATGCAAGATCCGTTGTTGACTCAAACACAGTCACTGTTTGTTGTTCTCTCTCGTGATATTGTCGAGATCGCTCCTCTTTTCCAAATTCCACCTCTACTCTCATTTTTTGGGTGATACTGTTATGATGTACGTATGAGTTGTGCTAGAGAAATCTCACATCAGAGAATTGGTGTGTATTGAGAGATTAATATATCCTAGTTGGCCCAAAACTCATTAGCTTAAACTTTTAAGTAAATGTGGGTCCAAATGGATATATTAACAAGCTCGAACTTGGGCTTCCTCTTGACGATCTTCCTAGGCGAAAAGTATCGGGCTTATGTTGTAAACTTCCAATAAATGGTATCAGAGCCGATTGTAGATTAATGGGCCCTCAATTTATTAAAGTTGAGATATCTTAATACAAAAGGATATCTGAATTAAAGGAGAGCAGATCTAATATTGAGCTCACATATTAGGAGGAGATTATTAGGGTGCACGTGTAAGTTGTGTTAGAGAAATCTCACATTAGAGAATGGGTGTGGTGTGGAACAGTTAATATATCCTAGTTAGCCTATAACTTATTAGCTTAAGCATTTGAATGAAGGTGAGTCCAACTGAATATATTAACAGGCTCGGACCTGGGTTCCCTCTTGGTAATCTCCCTAGCTGAAAGGTATCGGGCTTTTGCTGCGTGCTCCCAATAGATACTTTCTCGAATTGCAGTACCAATCCACACTTAAGTGAAAGAAGAAGATGAAGACGAAGAAGAAGGTGATGTCAGTAGAGGCGAACTAGCAGCAATGTGGGGCAGCACGCTAGGTAATAAAACGTTGTGGAGCGGCAAGACATCCCGCGAACCAGCAAGTCACTATGTAGATCGCCAGCTAGGCTCGACCCGCGAGCTTTCACTCTAGCTACTTGAATGCCATCGCAAGTGGCTCGATCTATGGTTTCGTCAACCTCAACAAAAAAGCGACAGCAAGAACACGTGCCTCACTGTCGCTTCGGTGAAGGCTTCCACGGCATCTGGCTGGAGTGAGTCTATTGAGGCGTATTTTGTATTAGAAGTTACGTTATAATTGATGATTAGGCTTAAGAATGGTGTTGATGAGGCCAACACTTTGCTGGTGTTTGCAGGTTGAATAAAAAAGAAATGCAACATGTTGAACCGGTGTGGGAAGAGGATCAATGATACTATGCAGAAGGTAGAGACGCTCGCGAACAATGTCTGGCATCATTGTGAGTTTTCTCTACATTTTTTCTCGCTAAACATGTCTATATAATCAGATAGGAACATCTTGGATTTATTCATGGAGATGTATCTGATTGATGATTTCTTGCTTGCATAATTTCCCCTATAAAGTCTGAGAGCTATACGTTCGACGGAATGATCTCGTCATCTCTCTTCTCAAGTTTTTTGAAGTACTTGTACAGTATGAAATTCGACGTCAACCCTCCATCGATCAAAACCTTAGACACTGGTCTACCATTGAGTCTAGCTGATATGTTCAGAGCTTTAAAATGCTTAGAGTTGTGAGCTAGAAGTTTTTTAAATTCCGTTACTTCTTCATCGGTAAACTAGAATTCCACCCTTTCTGCCTCAGCGACGATTGAATTCTCATCTTCTACCTTTCTTATCGATGCAATTTTGAATTCTTGAGGCAATCTATTTTGGACTATATATGAACTTGCTGGCGATATCGATCTTGAGAGCATTACAGGCCTGGGCTTGGATTTTTCTGTTTTTGGAGATCCTGACTCCTTTTGCTCTCCACTGGTTTGAACTGACTCTTCAGACTTCCTTTTCCAAACCAGACTCTTAGGTTTGAACTTCTTTGGTTTGTAGGTTGCCATAAGAGTCGAACATATAACTAACTCTTTGTTGCAGTTCAAACATCTTTTTCTTCCTTTGCATTCTCCTTTTCCGAGTTCCTTGTATTTCTTCGGCTTCGAACTATGATCCGTATGGAGGAATGTGAGCCACTTTCAAGGTCTGTCAATGAGAGGGTATTGACCAACCATTATCTTCAGTAGGTAAGTCGTCAAACTCTTCACCCCATCCAATACGAACCACATCTTGAGGATAGGGTGCTGGAGATGCATAACTGACATAATAGTCAAACTTACAACTCGGTTTTCCTAATGTGTCAATAGTAGGATCCCCTTCTTTATACCGCTGTCACGCCTCGAACCTCGAGCACGCGACAACCCGTATTCACTTAGGTCATTTGCATACGACGTCTCAGAACTCGTCGCCGACCTTTCATTTTATCTTTCAATTACGCATACGGAATCGACAACAATCACCCAATCATAACAATAAATAATAGGGATAGTAATAACAATCAACAACAGTCATGCCAAAGCGCCATTTTATTTAATTACTAGATTAACCCCAAGAAAACACATTTACAAGCCCTTCAAGGGCACCTTTCCTTATAAGCTTACAAAAAAGATAATGGGCTGGGAGTCAATTTACTCCATCTAAAAGTGGGTCATCTCAAAAAGAACCAATCCAAGGCATGTCCTTCAAGGACTATCAACATAGTGATTTGGCGAGTCAAAATAGGGCAAGTCGGGATCCTGCTCCCACGGGTTGTAATCCGACGAGTACACAGGATCTGGTTTGGTCTCGGGATTCTCCACTTACCTGTCAGGTGGGTCAATGTCCATAGGATCCCAGACCTCCTGCTCAGGGCCCCCATTCGGAGGACCATCGAAACCCCCCAGAGGACCGTACATGCCCTCGCCCACACGGATGAACCATGCCTGGAACTGATGAGGGACCCACATAGCTAGGCCCTCATCCACCCACACAGTAGATAGGTAGTGCTAAAAAAGATGCGGCTTGCCGGGAAAACGATGGATAGTAATAATACTATCCATATCTTGCGGCACCCTAAACCGTATTGGGTGGTTCGCCATCCTAAGGCCTTGGAAAACAGTTAACAACAACAAATAAGATATAAATCTCAGCAAGTTAACGATCTAAGCCTCGTTTAGGAAGTCAACTCGTCTCGAATGTACCTAAAACAAGCAGCGATATAATGATGGCAGATCAATAGCAATGCAACCCCTTGTTTTGCCTTAGTTATACACAATGTCAGGCAACTCAGCACAGCATACACAAACACGCCATCACACAATCGTAGGCATCCTTACCTGGTCATGACACATGCCCTGCACGTTATAAATCATCATGTGCCATAATAATGTAATAATCACATAACATAATCAGAACACATAACAACTTTCTCATGCACGATGGACCCATGCGTGTTCCGATTATTAAGACCATTCAGGGCCACGACACAACCCAACAATTTGGCGGTCTTCCAACACGACAGACATCTATCGCGGCCACTCAAGGCATGCCCGTTCTCGCACGGGGTCTTCTGGTTTAACCGGGTATTGTTCACGGCCACTCAGGGCACGCCCGAAATCCATCAGAGGTCTCATCATGGTCATTTAAGGCGCGCCCGCAATCAGGCAGGGCTTTCATCACGGTGATTTAAGGCACGCCCGCACTCATACGGGGGTAACGGTTTCTCATTATGTGATCTCGCAAGTACTTAAACCACTCAAGCCAATTTCAATTTTTCCTCACTTAGCCAAAGTATACATGGTTGTGCTCACATATCAAAATATTGTAACTTTCATTACTAAAAATGCAATAATAAATTCACACGTGATCACATATACACAACTAAACCATCAAAATTTGCATACTTCCCTTTTAAAACATCATTGCCCTATTTAACTTATAAAATTTGACATATAAACGCGACACCTCGGGTTTACTATTTATATTTCCACAAAAATTCCTTTTAAAAATTAAATAACGAGGTTTCACATAGGGTAATTATTTTTTAGGGCAAAGTAGGCATTAAACAGCATAAAACAGGCAAAATTCAACCCTTAACTCAAGCGGAAAACACCTATATAAAATTCATTTATCGCCCTAATTGCGATAACTTATCATCCAAATATTGATAGCTTATCACCTCTTGGTGATAGCTTATCACTCAAATAACGATAGCTTATGGTCCCTTTGACGATAGCTTATCGTCCCTTTGACGATAGCTTATCGTAGTTTTGACGATAGCTTATCACCCTTTTGTCGATAGCTTATCTTCCTTTTACGATAGCTTATCATCATTTTCTCGATAGCCTATCGCCTAACTTTTTGATAACCTATCGCTAGTTGATAACCTATCAACTAATCAATCACCATTAATAACTAATCACCTAATTAACTTAATATAAACTAATCCTAATCAAGTTTAACGTACTAATCGAGGGATTAGAGTGTTAACTCACCCGTTAACGATTCTGACGATACGGGCACGATAGTGGCGACGAGGGCCACACGCGGCTTGATCTGGAAACGACACGAGGTGGCGACGATGGCATGAATAGCAGCTCAGCAGCTTCTGTGGGCTAGTTTGGCTTGCAGTGAAGGCGGACCGGCGAGGGGAGCGGCTTGGACGGACGGCACACAGCAACGAATGGTCACATCATGCGGCTATTCGTGGTGGGTGGCTCCACGGCGCAAAACAGCAGCCATGGGGCGATGAAGCTGAGCTTGGCCGAAGGAGGGAACTAGGAGGGAGAGAGAGGGGTAGAAAATGAGAGGGAAAAGAGAAAGAGAGAAAGAGAAAAGGAAATGAGAGACAAGAGAGAGAGAGAGAGAGAGACAATGAGAGATATTTCTCTCTTCCCCAAAGTCTTGACTCATCATAGTAACTCTCCCAAAGTCTTGACTCATCAATGCTTGACCTTCCTTTGTCTCTTTGTTCAATAATGCAAGAAGGGTATTTTGGTCATTTCCCATTTTTGGCACAAATTTCCCATTTTACCCTGGGCCAAAGTCAAGAGATGGGCCTTGAAACGGGCCCAATTGAATAAAAATGGGCTTGAAAAGTTCACGGGCTCAAAATAAGGCTTGAAAATGGTAAAGTGAGCTTAGTGGGCCTCATTGGGCCCACTTAAAATTGTTTGAGCCCAATGGCCGAAGCACACATTGGGCGTGAGGCCCAATAGGCCTTAGCTTGGCCCACTTCCTCGTGGGCTCCAATTCTCGGCCCAAATTTCCTTTTCCGAGAATTTCGAGCAAACTGATAAATTGGAGGATTAACAAGGTGACTTCCAATAAGTTAGTCTTGAAATCCTTGAAAGTTCAATACCCAAATTCAGATTCTAATTCCTGGTCAAAATCGATCAATTGCAACTTTAGTATATCTCAAACTAACGGGCGGCTTTTAGGAGTTACGCGTATTCGACCTGTGGTTGATTTGATATCAAACCACATTTAAGCTTTCTCGAGTCATAGGTGACCTCGATTGTCATGTAATTGTGAGGGGTTAATCGCTAGTTTCAAATTACACGATCATTAGGAATTGGTTTAGGGTTGTTTGCAATCCATACAATGGTCAGATGGAATCACCCGCTATCCAATTGTATACTATTGGCGAATCATTTTATAACCGTTCCTTGATCGGTCTATAATGGCTCAAAATTGTCTCTCGTCAATCTTTATGGTTGAATTGTCACTCCGTAGTCGAGTTCTCAGGTCGTGCGTACTTAATTCCTTAATAGCTTTTTCCTATTAGTTAGTCCTTTCATGAGTGATCAATTGAGAGCGAGATTTAACTAACAGTGCATCAATGAAATAATCATCTCATATATCTCGAAAAGAGTCGAATCTCAGGATATCACATCCGCTTGAATGATTTTTCCTTCACGAACTGCCCTTTGGGAAAGACAACTCGAATGAACATTTTAGCGCGACTCATCTAGCCAACACGATTGGGGTTGTCAATATAATTTGGACAACAACTATACCTCATACCCTGACAAAGGAATCTGTCCTGTTGTATTTTTTCTTCGAGCCAGGTATAGTAATTCGAACCAATCTCCCATTTACATCGAGCACACAAATTTGGCTATTTTTTTTTTTTTGGTAAAGACAAATTTGGCTATTGTGGCCTCTTTCCTTTAAGTTTCACAGACACCATCCTAGTCATCAAAGATTGACATTGGTGTTATTCCTTTTTCATCAGCAAACTTAATTTTACCCTACGGAATTGCTTCTTGGATATTTTTCCGGAAGACAAAACAATCAACAGAGTTATGGCTCTATATGTGGTGCCATTTATAATATTTTTCATTTGCCAATTCCACCATACTGGGTATAGTTTGGCCTTCGGTTAGTTTTATTAGGCCCTCTGCTTGGAGCAAGTCGAATATATCTTCTAGTTTGTTTATGTCGAAAGAGTAATACTAAGAATATTTTGTTTTGACTTAATATTTTCCTTAAACTTTTCTTTGACTCTGGCTGGCTTTAATGTCTGACAAACATATATGGCTTGTCGAAAATCATCTTAACCACAACTATCTCAACATATTCTCCTTTGTCTAAGTCGTCTTCAGGCCTGTATCTCCCTACAAAGATTACATTATGTTTGCCTAACTTTTTATCCTTCTCCTTCAGTAAGTTTTCATGTCTAATTGCCTTTTTTGTTAATTGGAATAGGTCATTATATGATTGACCTTCTAATCTTTCTCTCAAGCCAAATTTCAGGCCGCTGAAAGCTATATCAACGAAAGATCTCCCTGGCAGTGGTATCAAGCATCGATTTCTTGATCTCTTGAACCTAGACATGAACTAGTCTACTAATTCATTTATGCTTAATTCTAGCCAAGTCTGCAATAGACAAGTCAGGGACAGACCTATAGAACTAACTATAAAATTGTGTTTCCATTTGTTCGAAAGAGTGGCTAGAGTTTGCTAGCAAGGCAGTTGTCGCGACCTCCCCGCGAGCGGCCCTCGGTGGGCCAATAAGGGTAGCGGCTAATGGATTGCTAAGTCTAAACTTATGACCTAACTCGAGCTCTCCCAAGCCCATACCAACTCGCGACTTAAGGCTCAAGTTATTAACATGCAAATTGATTTTATCTAGGAGTTGCCACTAATTAGTTTAGGGTGAGTCGATTAGAAATCCAAGTAAGGCGACGGGAGAATCGCCTTACTCCTACGAACTAGAGATTCAAATAAGTTCGGGAACTTAATTACACTAGTTATCAAACTAATGTCCTTTCGGTACCTAACATTGTTCAATCACTATCTAAAGCGTTTTTGCCGTCTTCTTATCGATTATGAATCCTAGGGTTATAATCCTAACTAGGCTAAGGAAACGACAATCAATGCATCGGCAATGCGCAAACAAGGGCCTAACATGTCTCTAATCGGGCACATGCAAGGTCGAATTAAATACGCTATTCAAACATGCGAATCAACCAACGTGCAATCAAGTATGTCTTTCATCACACAAGAAAGCAAGAAAAGGCAATGCTAAAAGCCCAATTTCCATTTTTTTATTTTCTGAAATTTTTTTAAATTTTTTTAATATTAAAATAATATATTATTATTATAATAATAAATGGACCCGGATCAGATCTCCACATCCAACCCGGGTCGGGAGAGACCCGGGCGCACGGGCCCAGGTCCACGACTGGACTGGGCTAAGTAAATGAGCCTAGTCTGGCCAACCCTAAAAAAAATATAAAAAGAAAAGCTCGACCCAAACCTATTTTCTAATCCAGCCCAACACATTTTCTATTCTTTTGGCCCAACCTGAAGTACACAAAAAAGAACCGGGTCCGGCTCCTCGCCCGACCCGACTCCCACCTGACTATGTCCCCCCAATAGACCCGACTGACCCCTTGCATTCCTCTGCACTGCGAGGTCCCAACGGAGGTGGTCGAGACAGCTCGTCTTGGCCTGATGGCACCAAAGCTCGACGCCGCCTTGGCCAGATCAGGCCAAGGACTCGACCACCACTTGGCCGGCCGTCCGGCCAGGCATAGTCGTCGGCCGATACTTGACTCGGCCATTTTGAGCCCAAAACTCCTCGGCCGAGCATGGCCACCTTAAAGTCGAAGCCCAGCCTTAACACAGCCACTCCTCGACGCCCAAATACACAAAACGTTACCGAGACGCCTTGACTGGATGAGATGGTGCCCGAACGACTCAACGCTAGCAAAAAAAAAAAAAACGACCCAAAACCATATCTCATTTAGGCAGTTTAGCAAGCAGGTAATATGCGCTAACAAAATAACAGTTGTTCGACCTAACCGAGACATGAACCTGCGCCGGGACCATTGACAAATAACTAATAGAGCAGACGAAGACTACACAAAGGACCAATGAGGCCGGAGTTCGCGCATGAGCGACGACCACAAACTCCGGCCCAGCGTGCCCCAAAATAGGGCAGAACAGAGCCTGCCGAGGAAGGTAAAAACAAGGACTAAAAAGATGGGGCGAGCTCGATCGCGCCAGGGTGATGGCCTGAGATCATACTCACCTACGGCTCTCTCTAGATCTCACTTGGTATCTCTCTCTGTCTTAGCCCTTCACGGTCTCTCCCTCTCAATTTTGCTCACTCGGGCATTTTCACAAATACCTGAAGTGCGCGGCTTTGACTCCCGAAAAGGGGCGCGGCGGCGGCTCGTCGATCACGGTTCCGGTGTGGTGACCACTAGGGACCTTGTCTCACTGGACGTGCACCCTTGGCTTGCTCAAACTCTCTCTAGGTTGGCCTTGGTCTCCTCCCTCTCTCTCCCGACTTCACTTCAACTGAACACCTCCTTTTTCTCTCTCTCTCTCTCCTCTTCGGCTTTTATATCGGCCGCCGACCACCTGCTCCCTACCTCTGGACCGCTCATGGTCCTCTCTGCTATGCTCTTCACTCCTAGTCGTGTAAATTTACTTGGTCGAATGTCGGCCGACCTCTGACTCGGCTATGGGGCTGCCATAGTGACGGGGAGGGGGAAGGAGAGAAGAAGAAAGGGGGGAAAGGCCAAGCCGGGGGAAAGGAGGAGTGGGCTAGGCTGGGCCCAGCTCATGCGAGGGGAAGGAAAAAAGAAGGAAAGAAAAGGAAAAGGGCTCGAGCCTAGGGGGGAAAAGGAGAGGGCTGGGTCAACCCGGCCTGGTTCGATTTTTTATTTTTTTAATGTAAAATGTACCTAATGTCTACATGCCATGCAATAGAATAAAAATATTTTTGTTTTAGGAGTTAAAATTTTAATTCCTAAATTTTGTGCAATTAATTTAATTGAGCAAATTAAAAATAGGTGTCAACAATAGTATACCACATAAAAACAGTCTTGGATAATGATAAAGGAAACAACATTAACTTCCAATAATCGACATGAGATGCATCACCACATTGTGTGGTGAATCGACTAATATGCTCAACCGTTGAGTGATTGTCTTCACCTGAGAAGAGGTTAAAATCAAGCAACTTAAAACCCCTTCGATAAGGTACCACATCCATCCAATTTGGATACGGTTTTGCTCTATACGAATCTAACATTCTCGATATCATACCCTAAGCATGGTACTGCTTGATCAACCATCAACTGAAAATTCTGAGGTCCTAACTAAGGACCACGTGAACAGGCTACCCTCCAAGCATGAGTGGTGGTGGTCTAACCTGATTATCAACTATCAACTTTGGCCTGTGGGGATTATATACTGGATTGGGCACAACCATTACTTCTACTAAGGTCTTTGACCATCCTGTCCCCTAGGCGGAGATGGTGGTCTACCTTGGTTGTCGATCACAATATTGGGCCTATATGGGGCAGGCGCTATGTTTGGTTTATGCATTATTACAATTGGTTATACATTGTCAACATGAGGTATTGGCCCAACTGGTTGCATGTTTTCTACATTTGTCAATGGCACATTTTGTAGAGCATTTTGATTCACCAAACTGCCATTATTGTTACCACCCGAGTTAACTTGAATAGGATTGGTCAAATTGCTTCCACTGACAGGGATTGCCCTACTGGTATGGGTCACATTAATAGTTTTAGGCCTTTGTAAAATCCTAATCAATGGTGGGGGTGGTACAATTTGTCCACTGGTACCAAAAGTAACTTGAGTAGAAGCAGATGAGGGAACACACCTAACATGTGCAAGATTAGGAGGCTTTGCCTACATTTGAATTGAATGGCTCGACGTTTCCAAGCCTAGTCATGACCTTATGAAGGGTATTGACGATCATTGGCTTGACCACATCAATAAGGTGTTTCATCATGTGATTAGTTGATTCATTTTAGTGTTCCTCAAGCATCCTTTCCATAGTAGCCAACATTAAAGGACTTGGCTCCAACTGCCTTCTCTACCCATCGATGAGTTGTTTTAGGATGTCGACATCTCCACCTTGCTCTTGCTTTGCTACCGGTTGAGCAATTGATGACTTGGAATGTCGTGTCCTATCATTACCAGGTTGCGACGACAAGTTTTTACCACTGGCATTGTTAGGATTGAGTTGATCCCTTGTTCTTACCATCATATCTCCTCAAATCACCACACTAGTTCCATTGGGTATGCAAAAAAGACGTTTCACCGGAATTGGATCCGGCGACTAAATATCTTTCATTGAAAGTCATTCTTCGATTTTGTTTTAAAGAAAACAGATTCTATGATGATTCTGGACAGGAAATATCACAGGTAAACAAGAAACAATGATAACTTTACTTCAAACAGAATTATACGTGCAAACCGTGCTGGAATTTAATTGACAACAAAGCTTGGAAATACAGCTACTTCAACAAAAACACGTGTGTACAAATTATGTTGAATTTAATCGACAACAAGGCCTGAGAACGTGAACATTTAACGCTAGAATTTAATTGATGAAGAAACGCCTAGGATAAAGATATACGCCGGAATTTAATCAATGTGCGAATCCTAAAACTATAACTAAGAAACACGATTGAATTTAATCGATGACACTAGACTAAAAAAAAAAAAACTACAACGCAAGAAAGTAAAAATAACTTAAAGATAGTATATTTGTTTTTTTGTGCGGGGGGGGGGGGGGTGTTTCTCCAATAGGCGAGTGCCGGTATTTATAGTGATTATGCCATAACCGTCTCTGACCAATTCTCTTGCAGTTATAGTTGTATATCCTCATCTCCAAAAAAATTGTGTACATACTTTCACGGTGCCATGATGTTGTCTTCCAGCGATTACTCACTTAAAATCGCATTTTCGTTACTCCAAGACTTCTTGAACTCCGTTGCCTCACTTACCAGTGATTTTCAATTTGAAAACTCACAACTGCATCTTGACGTCTTCTAGGTATTTGACCTTTCTTGATGGCTTAATTGGTAATCTGTCGGCCTCTTTTAGTCATACCTTCATCGACTCTCGCTAACCATACTTCGTCATGTACCAACAACTGATCAGTGGTCATTGATGTGCATCAATATCGACAATAATCCTTATGGTCGTCGACAATAGATCACATGCTTAATGATAATTTGCACTCTAGTCACATTCTTATCCATATCGACAACCTGGTCAATTTTTTATGCGAACATATATTATTAAGGTTTTGTAGTTATTGATGTCATAACTTCATGTAAATTTTTTATCATCTAAAACTGTACATTTTAAAGTAATGATGTATTTATGCTTAAATTTTTCTATGAAGTGGAAGCAAATTGAGTAATCTTAGAGCTTTGGTCATTTTGGGATAAGTACAGCACGAGTGCTAACTTTCGTACGACGCTCACTTGAGTACCATAAAATTTTTTTCACTCACTTAAGTGCCGCATCGAAGTAAAATCGATCATTTGAGTGTTATTTCCAGCAAATCATCTTACGTAGATTTTTTTATTAATTTCCCATTCCGACGTGGATTTTTTTTTACTTTTTGAATTTTTTATTAATTGTCCATGTCAGCGCCGACGATGCCATGTAGGACGACCGGCGTCTACGTCGGATTTTCCGACAAGGCAAATCGCCCATGGCACTTAAGTGATCGATTTTTCAAATTTGTGACACTTACGTGAGCACCATACAAAAGTTATAGCACTCCTAGTGTACTTATCCCAAAAATGCTTATACATGTGTCCGTTGAAGGAGTGATAATCTAAATATTTGGGAAAATTATCAATTTAGTTTTAAACATATTATACGGATATCAATTCAGTTTTGACTTTCCAATTTTGTCATTATAGTCGTACACATTTGCGCGATATTTAAATGTAGTCTTTCATGCCAATTGCCGTCGCAAATTGTGACTTCGAAATCAACAAATTGCCCATGTCAGCATGCCACTTAGGACGGCCAGTGATGACTAGACACCACGTTAGTGATTTTCGGTGGCAATTGGCGAGAAAGACTACATTGAAATATCGCCCAAAAGTTTAGGACTACATTGACGAAATTGAAAGTAGGGCTAATTAAGTGGAATAATTAGTTGTTGACAAGAAAATTATGACAATTGTAATTGCATTATAAGACAATCCAATCAAACCATTGGCAAATACATATTTTTTGTCAATTTTAAATGCATCAGAATTTCAAAAGAAAGAGAAGGAAAAAATGTAAGAAATAATCTTAAATCTGGGACCTATAAGAGATATTGTAGCCAATTTAAGGTAATAGGGCGTGTCGGAAGTAAAAAAATTAGACGGAAAAAGCACAAGCCTTTATGCGTTTATCATTTTAACATAATTGCTCATTTAAATGTTAAACCTAATCTAATTATTTATATTTGAGCTGATATGAGTAAAATAAGGAGAGAGTATAATGGGTTTCTAGAGTCCATGGCCATACGGTGGTTGGGAAAAAGGAGAGGCGAAGGAGGTAATTTATAATTAATACTACTTATGTATTCGTACACAATAATTGTTTTGATGATATTTTAATTCGATCTTTGTTGAAAATTAAATTTAAAATATTTTGGATTTTATATGCAATGGGCCTCATTCATGAGAAGTACCTAGTTTTATATATATGGTACCCGTTTCTATTAATATGTCTTATAAAGAATTAATTAATGCAAAGCATTTATCTATATGGGACCCTTATGGTAAAGTTCAGGGGGATAGCTGCATTGATTGGCCCTCCTCAACCTTTTTACTTATAAATAAAAATGCTTGGGATAAGGATAGTAGGAGTGTCATAACTTTCATACAGTGCTCACTTGAGTGCCATAACTTTTTTTTTTCTCATTTAAGTGCCATGTCGAAATAAAATCGATCATTTGAGTGACATTCCAGGCAAATCGTCCTACATGAATTTTTTTTATTAATTTTCCATATCGATGTGGATTTTTTTTAATTTTTTATTAATTATCTACGTCAACGCCGGCGATGCCACGTAGGACGACTGGCATCCATGTCGGATTTTCTGGCTAGGCAAATCGCCGATGGCACTTAAGTGATTGATTTTTCAAATTTGTGGCACTCAAGTGAGAAAAAAAAAGTTATGGCACTCAAGTGAGCGCCACACGAAAGTTATGGCAATTCTAGTATACTTATCCCGGTCATTTTTTGCCATTTTACTTAGTGGTTAACTTTGGTGGCCTTCTCTCTCACCAAGCCATTCTCTCCCTTCTACTCTCTCTTTCTTTAGTTATTTCAATATTTAATCGTATTTAAGAAAAAAAATTACACTTTAACATAATAAAATAATATAGATCAAAGAAAAAGTCATACATCGAAATTATTGTATATAAATTGCCACATAATTAAAAAAAACATATCAAATATAATCATGTCATGTTCGAAATAATCGCTCCAAATTTCATTTGTTTACACGTATAAAAAATTTTCAAGATAAATTTTATATTATCATAATGACATGTTAATGCTTAAAGCCTTCCATATTCCGTATAAATAATATTTCGTATGATAACAACCTGCGCAGAGTGTGGGTTACCTCTAGCGTAAATCACAATATTCCAATTCAACGAAATAAGACTCTATCCTGAAAAAAAAAATTCATATATCCTAAAAAAACCTCCATTGTGAAAGGACATTGCCACATTTCCACCATAAAACTGAGACCCAATTGGATGCTAAAACAAGAAATTTAATCGTCGATGACAGATTATTTTTGTTAACGTTTCCATTTGCCAGTGAAATCTTCAGCGAGATCGACTTTGTCCAACTTGCTGTTTCCTCATGCTCTTTGTTGGATGTTACCTACCTATCCATCAATATGATCAAGATAGTAGGATGGGAAAAATAAATATGATCGGATATATAAAAATAACGTAGAACCGTGGAGTTGTAAATTGTGCAAACTTTAGGTTTTATATTCATTATCTTCCGCTTGTTGAAATGTGTAAATTTAAAAAAAGGGAAAAAAGAAATGGAAAAACGAAGATATGTACGATCAACCTTAATCTGTGCTTTTGTCTATGTTTGGACATGTAAAACTTCATTTAGTTAAAGAAGTACAAAGAGAAAAGATATCTAACAATGTTATACATCTATGTATTTCTGTCTTCTTAAAATGCTTAGGCTTGTCATCTTCCATAACTGAGATACTCATAGTTTAATCTTTCAATCGTCGAGTTCGGTTATTGGCTCCTCTTGCAAGGAAAATCTCTCATCTTTCTTGCCCACTTTAAACCTACAGTATAATAAAATTTTAATTTAATTGAAACGACATAACAGTCATTGAGCACGTAAAATCAATCATCGGCATTATCAATTATCGATTTTACAATAATTCGTTAGCATATTGAGCTTTTTTATGCCAATTGAATGTAATTGGTCCAATTTGTTACCAAATCAAATTTGCTCACAAAGTGGAAAGATGGCTATCATTACAATAAAGAATGAAGACCAATGAAAGAGCAGTTGACTGTTATGTAGTTTTATTAACGGTCAATTAGGAGGAGATGTCGTTTGGATCACATTAACATTCGATCGTTGCGATTTTTCTATTGTTTATAAGTTTATTTAGTCACTATATAATTAATTATTTTTTTTGGTGTAAATATATGAATATCATTAATCAGATGAGGTACAAAAGCTTAGAGGAAACCCCTAGTATTTCAAAGAGATTAATTATGCGAGAAGATGAAGGAAGGAAGCCCCCATACGGTAGCCAATAAAACATTTTCCTAGAAAGGCCTACGCTATTGGTAGAGTGACGCCCTACCTCTTACAACCTTTCGAATCCTAGCCAACAGAAGACGAGCCTCGATCGACTTGTTTTGAAACCGTCTATGGTTGCGTTCCATCCATATGCAATAAACAGTCGCTAAGAAAGATAGCTTGAGCAGTCTCTTCCCCAAATTTTTTTCCCTTGGTGGCCCCGACCATCCATTGATTATTAATTGTGAAATCTTCCGATGTCGTGTGGATCAATTATGTTTCTGTGTAAAGGTTAAAAAAGAACCTGCGTAAGGAATGAAAGAAACAATTTTTGGGACTTTTTCTTGTTAAGAATTTCTTACGGTTTATATATCTATATAATTAATGTAGTTACTCAACTAATCTCTTTTAGTTTTCATCATGCTTTCATTAATTAAATAAAATTTTTTTATGATAAAGCAAATACTTATGAGCGTTTTAGATGTCACAGGGCTCAATTGATCATGTCTTTTTACATAAAAGATGAGAACACATAGGATTTTGACATGTGAAACAACCATTGAAGCCTATATTACTAGGCTTTTTCACTATATATATTAGTTTAAGAAGTCCGTCTTTTGTTTCTAATTCGGATACTTTGCAGAACGTCATCGAAATAACGGTAAACACTTTCATTGCCTATACATTATTAGGATAAGAGAAGCTAATACATGCATATAATGTCGCCTGGGTTTATATTGTTTGTGATTGGGCAATAAGCAGTATCAATGGCAGTCCTCACATGAGAAGAGAATGAGGGGGAAGATATTGTCATTTGTACCAAGTTCAACTATTCAAGGATTAAAGTTTAGTATCAAAGGTTGTTGAGGCATGTACCTCTCTTAATTTACATTGGTAAGCTCGACATCTATAGCTCTCTTGGGGCACCCCTCGTTTACACGATTAGAAAGCCCTTGTTCAGCAGATGGTATGCCTTGCTTATTGGTCAAAACGTCGTTGTTTTGGGTGGAGTCGCATGACGGAATTGGAGGGAAATGAGTGCTTTCTAAAGTTTCAACAGCTGCAATCTCACTGCCACCATCATCCATACCCCTATCTCTAAATTTGCCCTTCCTAAAAGTGTGGGAGTTGACATCTCTTTGGTAAAATCTTCTTCCTAATTCAACAATCTTCTCCCACAATGAACCTGAAGAACTTGTTACTTCATGCCAATTTCTTTTGACAAACATTACCACGAAAATGAGGAGAGCAGAAACTGCAGCAGCTCCAGCAATCAAGAATATGCCCCAAAAACTGTCAAGACCCAAGCTGTCAGAAGAAACCAAGGAATTTGAATTCTGGCAGTTGGTTTTCGATGTAAGCCACGCGTTTTCAATTTCTGTCATTTTAGGCCCTTCAATCATGCTGAGGATTGCTTGCGAAATATCCGGTACCAGCGGAGACCCTTTGGGGAAAACCTGTAAACCAAAAGAAGCAGAACATGAGATTTTTCAATCAAAGTATTAACTACTAAACCTAATAATTGAAAATTTTGAGAATTTTCTCTTTTAGCCAGAACTGAGGGATCGAGGACTTTACGAAGCCAAATCCAGCAGTTTTAAATGTTGGAATCATGGTATATTTGTTGCAATATTGCGAAAGAATAAGTTTAAGGTAGGGGACTTCGTGGAATGCCGCTGCAATCCTGCCCTTTGCGCTTCCATTGGAAAGAAGCGCATCGCATTCTTCAGGAGAGTGATACGATATAAGTTTGGAATCATCGAACTTCATTTGCTTTAGCATTCCATAAACGAAAGAGCCATGTTGGTAGCCCACGTTTTCTCCACTCTTTAGGAGCTGATCCACATCAGTCACAGTTGGTTGAAGATTTTGCACCACCAAAAGAGAGCTCAAGCTTGCCGTATAACTTTGCGTTAGTACAAGTACCACGAAAACCCAAACGATCACAACGAATCTTGCTAAGTTGCTAAGTACTCTCTCCCCTGCAATCCAAATTAAGGGTAACCACATAAATTCTCCTACAACGATATGTAAATTGTAATGTTCGATTTATCTATTAAAGTGAAGGGTGATTACTTTGTGCAAAGACCACGGTTGAAAAGGAGAACCAGAAGCTCGTGCCAACTTGATGCGCAGCCGGACCCCTGAAATCTTCGTTAATCCGATGTTCAAGAATCCACACAACCAATGCTATAAACACAAAGAAGCATAAGGTAGTTAGCCAAAGGTCCCAAGTGAGCGGCTTCAAGAAAACCCAAGCATTCTTGCTCCTGTTGTCCTTGTATGGCACGAGCATTGCACCACCTGATTCGGTGTATGGTAAGGTGAAATCCACGTATAATGATCTGTTCGCTATGATTGTCGTATCACCCACTGCTGCATCATAATTCTGTTCCAACAAAAGGAAGGGAATTGTTTTCTTTGTCAACCACATGATAGCATAGTAATTTTCAACATGTAATCCAAGGAAATCGAGCACTTGCAATGAGCTCACCTGGTAAAATACTTGATCAATCATGTCATTGTAACTGCCAGCGCTACTTCCATTAGGCAAGGCAAATGGAATAAGGTCGTAAGCCACGGCATAAGGCAATTTTTCTATGACGGCTTGAAAGATGTCGATACAGTATCCAGTGACTTGGGATGTGTTCGTGCTAGGATCTCGAGTCACCTTCACAAATTGGTTAAAACCGTCCTTCACGGGAACTAAGATTTTCAACCTCTTGCCATTTGTGGGAATCTCCCAACCCTTAGGAATAGAGATGGAATCTCCTGGCCATATTATAGATTGGAGATTCCTCTTCAAAGTAGAATATTTGCTTGTGTTGAATGAACTCAAATTTCTTAGCAGCCCATTTTCTAGCGTCCAAAACCCGATCCCTCTTGCTGCATTTCCATTGATATTAACAATCTGGAACACTGATGACTCTAGCTGGCCATCAATGAGGCTAAAATTTCCAAGAAGGCCCGTGAATGTTGTATTGGCTAGTCCTTGGAGAAGTTTCTGACCATTTTGAGAGACCCCAATAGTGTCGAGATCCGTTGCATCTGTCGAAGCCTTCAACATCTGGAAGGTAAAATTGGCCACACCCATTTCCTCGACAACCATTGCCAGAGCCCGAGCAGCATCATAAGCCCAGTATCCAAAAATGTTCAACGTAGGATCAAGGATGGATGGATTGTCTTGTTGGAATTTCGTCTTCCATCGGACCATGAAGTTGTCCAGGTTCGGTGTGTCCGGGATATAAGTCTTAATGCCCAGTACTCCTTGCATCGAACTAGCGACAACAGATGTATCCACAGAACTCAATAGATCCGTGATCCCACTAGTCAAGATCCACACATAACCTTCACTCATCATTCCCACCTCTATTGCTTTGGCAAATAGCCGAGAACTGAGAGTAGGTAACATGTGCACAATGAACACCCTCGTTTGCATCGTCATTAACTTGTAGAGTTCCTGTACGATTTGATCGTCCGTGGCTGAAGGAGGAATAAAGCTCCTATAGGGCACTCGTATGTCGACTTCTTCCAAAGCATCCATAAGAGAAGGTACGATGCCTTCTCCAAACTGATTGTCCACATATATGAGGACCGATTCTTTCCACCCAAAAGCTTGGATGACCGCGCTTATGGCATTCACTTGGGACGAGTCATTTTGTGCGACTCGAATGAAGTAAGGTCTCCGAATCGAACTGAGGGAAGGACTAGCAGCAGAAAAAGAGATGATGGGCACATGAGACTTGTTTCCAAGGTCAATGATGAAGTCTGCTTGCGCGGAACCTTCAGGGCCTATTATGGCTTGGACTTGCTTATTCTTTATCAAATCAAGTGCTGCTAGGGTGAGCCAAAAAAGACGGTGAAACAACAACAATACGGCAGATTATGGAAATTCTTATTGGAAAAGGCATAGCATCGATCAGAAGTCAAAACTGGATGCAGTATTATAACAATAGAAATGTTTAAGAAAAAGGAAAATAGGAGTTTGAAGTTGGAAAAGAAATTGTACTTAATATTATTTAAAGATATAATCTTTTGACCTTATTGCAGGCATTTGGTTGTCGCCTTAAGAACCAAATAACAGTGCATAAATTGGCTCAGACACTATCAAATTGATTCTTCTTCGTCGTTGAGTTGACCTCTTTACCTCGTGGCATCAGAAAATTCCACTCTAGAATCCAAGCCCCATATTTCAATTCTATGGATTTTGTGAGGTCAGACCTTTGTGATGTTATATTATATATGAATTCTCTCAGCATCCATACTAAACAGCTTTCATGTATTGACAATCAAATTTTTTTTTTGGTCGAATTTAAAACTAAATGTTTTTTTTATATTTCTCTATTAATAATGCACCTTCTATGGAAATAATTCATCATTGACTCAACTGGACACAGCTCGTTAATCATGATATTTCACTCAACTAAAGAAATAATCAGTACAATCACGTAGAGATATGCACCCCATCAATATTTTCCCATAAAAAAGAATTTGAAATCATCTTTATCAATCGTCCGCGCTGAAATGACTATTTTCTAATTTGAAAAGCAAATTAGTTTTATACGCTCTTTTTCGAAAAATGCAGGTACGTAGCACGTGTCTTTTGCGAGACTATTCCTAACAAGATTCACCAATCATTTACACGCAGATATTACTTTAAAGATATATACTACATTTACACCGGGACAAGAGTCACGGGAGAGCTGCATATTCTACAAAGTCGCACGAAAATAAACAATATAGTCACGACCCCGGAAGCACGGTCAAATTTTGACTTCAACTCGATCGATTCTATCCAAGTTGCCTTCTTTTGGCGATTTTTCATAATGATAAATTAAATGGTTCCACGGTCAAATGTTACGCTCGGAGACTATGAATCCTCTCCATTTAAGCGTCAAGCTGTCAGTCAAAAACGACCGCAAGACTTGTGGGATATATTTATATATTTCTGACTTTCGTGCCCGTCCTCACTCTCAGTGTGAAAGAGATCAAATTCAATCTCAAGTACCAACTTGCTGTTATGTTTGAATCTATTAGAAGATGATAATGACTTCTATTTCACAATGGTTACAACCTGCTTGAAAATAATGCTTGAAAGTCTAACTGGGAATTCTTGTCAAATTTCAATTACATAGAAACTGAAATGTTCATATGATTGGCAAATGCGTCATCATGAACATTAATTGGTTTTATCTTGCATCACACAAACAGCTGCACAAAATACTTTATCCTCTACGACAAGATGTGTATTAACCCAGAACCAAACCACTTCCAAGTTCAAGCAGAGATTAAACCCATAAATATTCGATAAAAAGAAAAGATTAACCACCACACGATTAACAGAAGAACAAAAGTCATAACCCCAAAACTGGTGTGGTCATGTAATTCCGGAAAAGTGTCATGACCAGTCACTTCATTAGAGAGAGAGAGAACCTGCAGCGGCAGCAGCAACCTCATCTTGTTTGGAGTCTCTAACGTTGAGGACGAGCCTGGTCTTGTAGGAAGGGTTTGAACTATAAAAGTCGGCAAGAGACATGTTAATGCAGCTCAATCGCATCTGACCCACCCACGTCTCGAGATCAAGCACCACCCCAACATTCACCGGGATCGTCGTGGCATTGTTGTCGTTACTGCTTTGCGCCACAGTGACCCAAGGGCCGTCGCCAAAGGTCGCGACGATCGCAAAAAAGGAGGGACCCATAAAGAGGAGCTTTACAACATCGAAGGAAATTCCTGCAGGAGCCATTGGAAAGGGTTTTGGGAAAAGGCTAGTGTGACTTCGTAAGAGAGACACAGAGAGAGAGAGAGACTCTGAGGACATGCTGATGCTGGCGATGTATTTATAATGGGGAAGACCTTTGAAAAGTAAGACAAACGCGTGGAGAGCTTCCATTCAAGGAATAGCTCGACTAGGGCGGGACCCTTCTGGGATTGCTCGACCTCCGGTAGTACCAACACTTCATGATTTCTTTTTTTTTTTTTCAAGTTATTATTTTGGATGAAGAATATCAGATATTCTTGAACCCCAGGATTGTCTATACCATCATTTTTTTTCCCTGGTTTTTCCATCTTGTTTTGAAAAACTGATGTTGGAACTTGGTTTGAGTGCTAGAAACGACTCCAGAACTTTTTAAAGACTAAGAAATGTAAAGCCTTCGATATGATGCACATCGTTTGGTGATTTTTTTATGGATTTTCTAAGTCCAATATGGAGGATCTGTCTCAGATAGAGACTGCTTGAATCCAACCTGCAAAAGCTCTGGGAAGGTAGGACATGATCGTACGAACAAAAAGAAGAATAATAAGAAGATGAAATTGCTCGATGGTTCTCAATTATTATGAGAAGTACATTTGAATTGAACTTTCTAACAATTTATAATCCTCTATGAATCCCATTTCCCACGTCTTGCTTCTTTGTTGCGTAAACCGAAGAGTCAACCTCTTATATTGATGTTACATAGCCGCAAGAGATTGTTGCCTCATTGGCTTCTCTTTTCTGCGGAGGAAGAGAGAAGTACGTTTGGATTGAACTTTCCAACAATTTATAATCCTCTATGAATCCCATTTCCCACGTCTTGCTTCTTTGTTGCGTAAACCGAACAGTCAACCTCTTATATTGATGTTACATAGCCGCAAAAGATTATTGCCTCATTGGCATCTCTTTTCTGCGGAGGAAGAGAGGTCGAGAGTTCCGACTTTGATTTTCATTAGGAAGGTAATAAAGTGGGTCATTTTAGAACCATGCACGGTGCGACCAGATTTGTTGGGGAGAATCGGGCAACAATTCACTAAGAACTAATTCAGTCCAAAATCAATTTCTTTCCCAAAACTAAACCGACCAAAATCAACTTAATCTCAGCAACAACCTTGTAATATGTATATATAATGCCAAAATGATAAGGAGACAGATAAAACAGCACTAAGAATTAACGTGGAAGCCCAATGCGGGAAAAATCGCTGATGGCCCAAAAACTTCCACTAATCACGAAAAATAGTAAGGTACACAAAGTGTTCCTCTTTAGTCACACACTAGAGGCTCAACATCAACAATATAATAGTATTTCTATCATCACGAAGGTGGAATAACATAAATGGAGGAAGAAACCCTAATAGCGAGTGGAGAATTCAGATAAGGTTCTCTACCAACGAAACCGATCAACTCGTAGTCCTCGGTCTCTCGATAACCCTATCCCATAGATGATAGACAAAATTAATACGTAAATACCAAGTCGACTAAAATTATGCTAAGAAATATGATTTAACGTCGAAATCTAATAGGCTCTCAAAATTAGCTTTCCAGGCCGCAGCAGAACCTTCTGAATCAATAATTTATGGCCTCCTTACAAATTTCTTGGCTTTGATATCTGCCGATTTGGATGCTCTAGAAAAATCTTTAGGGCCTGCTTTTGCCATAAAACCGCTAAACCTCTGTCTCATATAGCTAGTGAGAATATATAGACCAAGCTCATCTAAATCATTGATCATGATTGTCCACAGGTACGGCCCAAAAAATTGAAGTTTGGTGATATCAGTGGAGATGATCTACAAACCATGGAATAACTTCTCCTTAGAAGCAAGAATATTGCATAGTCAAGGTAGAACATGCAGACTAAACTCATCTAGGCCGTTCGTCACGTGAGTCTTATGTTCCGACACAAATTATTAATGGATCGGATAATATTATGTCATATTACGTATAAATTGTGCAATAACTATTTTTTTATCTTGGGAGATAAAAAAAATGTGAGATGTGTACACCTACAGGCAACCCTAAGAAGTCCACACCAGACACTCTAGTTTGGTGTTTTTTCTGTCTCATTTTTTCTGGACCCCAGAGAAAGGTCATTGTCTCCGGGAGTAGGACATCTTTGATTAAACGTAGAAATTTGTCATTGTACCCCCTTCGTTTACCTTGACCAATTCAACAAGAAAACCACACACGGCAATCATCAACCCGCGAACCCTCGTGGTTACCATCTACGCAAACTTGCTTGAATTCACCCAAAGACCAAGGAAAAAGTACAAAAACAATAAATTCTAAACCTATTGCACTTGTCCCAATTCAATCATAAATCTTTCAATTATGTCAATTTAGTCATAAACATTTTCACGTTTGGCCAGTTGAGTCCATCCGGCCAGTTGAGCCAAAAATTGCTAACATAGGCACTAATTGTCCTACATGACAAGATTGGCACTAATGTGGATTTTTTTAATAATTTTTTGATTTTTTATAATTTTTTCTGTTTTGCCTTTTTCTCCTTTTTTTTTCTTTCCCTTTTCTTTTTGCTGATGACCAATAAGGGCTGGTCTTGCATGGGCAAGGATCACCCTTGCCCGCCACAAGCAAGGGTCGGCCTCGCCTAGGCAAGGGCCCCCCTTGCTAGATCTGGCAAGGCCGACCCTCGTCAAGGCCAAGGCGGCCTTACCAAGTGTCGGCTAGGCAAAGGTTGGCCTCATTGAGCCTCACTTGGGTGAGGGAGAGGCCCGTTGAGCCTCGCCCTGGCCTTGGCAAGGGTCAGCCTTGCTAGGGCAAGGGTCAGCCTTGCTAGGGCAAGGGGGCCCCTTACCCAAGCCAAGGCGGCCTCGTTGAGCCTTGCCCTCGCTGGTGCTTGCCTCACCTAAGCGAGACCCGACAATGCCAACCCCTCGCCGGCCATGGCCTATGGCCAACGACCGACCACTGGTAGAAAGAGAAGAGAAAGAAAAAAAAAGAAAAAGAAAAAAAATTCAAACAAATTATTTAAAAATTATAAAAAAAAAATGTCAATATCGACGCCGGCTGTGCCATATAAGATCGCTAGCATCCATGTCAGCGATTTCCGACCTAAATTGATCGAATGGACTCAATTAGCAAAATGTGAAAAAGTTTATGACTAAATTTATATAATTGAAAGGTTTATGACTCAATTGGTACAAATGCAATAGGTTTAGGACTTTTTTGGTACTTTTTCCCAAAGACTAGTCATGTAAGAGATTCAATCGGTACGTCAAGTAGTACTATTATTTTTTTTAACTCCAACACACTCCTCAAGTTGAAGTTGAAGGAATGACCCAGATATCATCGTATTGAATGGAAACCCTCAAGCTTAGAAAAAAAAGAGAGTGGAAAAATTAGAAAGCAGATGACAAAGTAGGTCTAGATCCAAAAGTGGTCACCTAATTACTCTAAGAATCACTAAGAATGACACCCACGTATATTTATGGCTCAACAACATAGTAAGCTCGGCAAATCATAGCGCAGATTGAGTGATTTTACTACGATCATTATTATAATTATCATCATTAGTAAAATTGGTTTCCATTACATATTGGACGGTTTTTTAGAGTTTCCAAGAAACTGCGAGTGCATTGAAGTCAACCCTTTTGACTTTGATTTCTCCCAATATTATAATCGCTCTAGTGAGAATTGTATTGTTCCATATCTACCTAGCTTGAAAGGAACGCATATGGAACCATTTGATGACCAAAATGCAAACATTGATTGGGTACATTGCAAGCTAGAGTATTATGTCAATATATATATATATATATATATATATATATATATATATATATATATTGACCCAGAAATTAATTCAAAAATTATAGAAAAAATATTTAAAAAGAGGGAAAACTTAATTTAGGAGAGACTAAGTACTTGACCTCTCGACTTTAGATACAAGTCAATTCATAAACCGTCGATGAGGTCATCCAAGAAAATAAAATTAGAGAGACGTGAGCTTATCTATATGTGATGGATGATGATGAGAGTGTGCATTCTCTCTCGGTTGACTCATTTGATGCATGTGAAAGTACCGGGTCATTGCTTACAAGGGAGTGCTTTGTCTATATCGTTATTAGCCATTGGTAAGTATTATAATCATGTGATTAAATAATGACTTTGAAATTAATTAGCTCTAGTCAATTCATATGGGGAGGCATTAACTGATTCTCAATGCACCATCCGATCTCATCCATTGGATTCTATCCTGATTGTTGGACATGAAAATTCGTCGAATGAGCCAATTATACAAGTCATGTGGTAGACAACGTGAATAATTTTCTCGGGAAATTTGGTATACGTTATGGAACTCAACAAGAATATTGAGTCCGAACAATAGCTACCTAGTTGATGTGATTAGTCGAAGTCATATGATGGTGGATACAGAGTGGACGTATATTAATTGAAGAGTCCAAACTTTCTGGTCTTCACAGGATTCCTTTTCATTTCGCTATCAATGTGATTGAGTAGTACAAATAAAATGATAATAAAATAATAGTGAATAAAAAATCAAGAATAGAAAAACATAGTGTCCATGATTCATGGGAAATTTTCTAGGCCGTTTAATTTGGGGTTGCACACCACAAGAAAGTTTTAACTTATTCATAAGCATTTGTTTTATGTGTCTGTCCATTTCAAGATTATAGTATATATTAGTGAAATATCCATGTATGGGTCTAAGGGGACATTTATTTCGCAAAAAATGAATGGTATGAAAAATATTTTCCTAAAAATGATCACTCGTATTCCTTATAAAGATATATAAACGAAAAATATTTTCATTGTTCACAAAAATATTACTAATTCAGTAGAAACTATTTTTATTATATATTGAAAAGTCATGGACTTGTAATGTTTGTATTGTTCCTAAAGGGTCATATCAAGTAGTTATCAGAACTTGTTTCGTCTCTTTCATATGCATATTCTAGGAAAGAGCCCCATCATAGAAACAAACTCGATATTTGTAGCTAATCACAGCCACAGGACAAGATGAGATAAGAAGATAGGGGTATACTTAAAACTTATTGTTGTCCTATTTTTCTGTCCTCATATATCTGTTGTATTTTCTTGCTTTTTTATATTTTTATCAGTCGTCTTCAGTGAAAAAAAAAGTCATTTTAACTGGTGAAAGAAAAAGTCATTTTCTTCCACAACACTGATGCAGCAACAATAGATGTTAACACAAATCGAGAAAAATAATAAATTTGTAAACATTAGTTTGAACTCGCAAACACATAAATTTGCATAATAACAAAATAAATTCTCTCGATTAGTTAATTCATTAAAGAAAATCCTGATGAAATTCTCAATTTAAAAAAGCTTAGATCAAGAGTAGGCCCCACATTTGACATTAGCCTTCGTTGGGTATAGTGGCAATTGAAATTTTTTAATTTTGGCTAAAATAGTGGCAATTGAAATTAATATGTTTCATCAGCAAGCTAAAGTAGGACTCGCAAGGCATAATTTGGTCAACTCAAGGTAGCAAGGGTTATCTACAGTAAAAAATGAAGTGGACAAAATGTGAGCCTAATTTGATCTTCGGACTTATTTTCTAAAATCTATGTTCAATCCTTGCAAATATTGAAATATTTTTCTCGAGAAATTCTTTCTCAAGCTCAAAATCTTCTTGCTTTTCAAAATGAAATTCAAAAGTTTCAGTGTATTTACCAATTTGTTGGCTACCTCTATGTGAGGCTCACAAGCAAGGAGAAAGACACCACGAATACACAACTTTCATACGGCGCACACTTAAGTGCCATAACTTCTAAAAACACGTTCACTTGAGTGTTAGGACTATCAATCAATCACTTAAGTTCCAAAATATTTTATCAATCAATCAACTTAAGTACAGCGCGCACTTAGACTTGATACAAGATATACCATCATAAAATCTATTTGCAAAAAATCTTTTGTCTCTTTATTCATCTAAATATCTCATTTGCATCTGCCATTATTAAACTGTCCTTGCATCTATTAAAGTTCAACTTGAAGTATCCCGTGAAACTTAATCGAAGTATTTAAATCAACCCATTTATCCCCATAGGTTGCATTACTAGACTCAACAGATTTGGTAAACAAAATAATTGCATGTGGTACAATTCATGAACGCATTAAATAGTTAATTCCATTGCTTTCAGGAAAACAATTCAGGAAGCAATTCGGTAAGGAATTATTAAGTTTATCGATGACAAAGGACAAGGAAAAATGAAAGTCAACGCTTATCCTTTTCCTCGAATGGTCAGTATAGGATCGGCTAGATTTGAGGACAAATGGACTAAGAACAACTTGTGCCAACGATGCCGATAGGATATCGAAGCATGTACCTATTTTAAGGTAGAGGGAATGATGAAAGTGAAATGGCAGTTGGCGAAGCACATACGACCAAGTTAGTTTCTCGAAGACAGGCCCGATGAGAAAGAAGTTCCCTCGAGCAGCAATATGAAAAGAGTAACCCTAATGTTAGAGCGTTCTAACATCCTCTCACCCACTTAGATTTTATTTGAAATTTCTCCAAACCAAGACCAAAATCACTTTCTTTTCCCTTCAATTTTTCTCAAATCCAAACTATTTCCCCCAAATCCATTCATTTTCACCCCCAAATTCTTAAACCCTCTAAGTTTTCACCAAAAAACACCCAAGATCCACCCTTTCCTCCGAAAATGCGGATTGAACACATAGCAAGGAAGCCAGGAATCGGTGTTTCATCTCACCGGAGAGAACAACAACGCAAAGAAGAGGTCGAATCGACTCCTCCACAAGTTGGATTCAATAAAGGGTATTTTCGCAATCCAGCTTATTTTGATAGGTATCAAACTTTTGCTAGTAGAAGTGCATTGGAAGGGCCGAAAATAGACTCTGAGTTTTTCACACGGGACTTGGTGTATGTCAGCCCGTGATGGGCGGCCCAACCCAATCTAAAAAGTCTAGAAATAGCAAACCTTTTGACATGATCTCTTGAGACTAGGGCCCATTTGTTTATGTCTTTTCAAAAGCCGAAAAGAAAAATCTTTTTACTTTTCCATCAAAATTTATGATATTATTTATATTTAAAACTTATGAAAAAAATAAAATGTAAATGTACGTGTCAATATTTGTATATTGTGAGATTTTAGGTGTTTCGGGTCAAAAAAGAGTCAAAGTGCGTCAACCGTAAGATTTAGATTAAACAATAAGTGAAGAACGGAATATATCCAATTACAGATGTTTCAGAGGCAAAGCTTATATTTGTCTGCTGAAGACGTGAACCGAATGATCATCTTTCTTATGCATCAGTTACCCGCTATCGACATAATTTTCCATATCAAGCAAGAACTTCGAATGTTGTTTCCCAAGAAATGGCTTTTGCGTGTGAACATGATGTTCAAATCGCTGGTCGTTGTAGCGCGACCTCAAGGGTCACCACACTCTTGGAATTCCATTGTTGTATCTGTTTTTATTATTTATGTAATTCTCTTTTCTACCGAAATTAATAATGAACTATCCAATGGCTCACTTACTTTAGGTCCCTAAACTTCATGTGATTAAATTTTGTGGTACAAGCATAATAAATTCACTAACCCCAAGGGATCAACATGTAGTTACAGATCCGACTTTGTGTGTGTGAGCATGTTCGTTTCCCTGTACCATGAAAATTGATAATTTCATTTCTAAGCCACTCACCTGGACTCAGACTCATGTCTTACCTAGTTCACGAGGTTAGTGGAATATTTTATGGATTCGGGATTTTACCTCACTAAAGTAGACTTCCTCATTGTAAAAGAAATGAAATTTTGAATAAGCTAACCTGAATGGTATTGAGTACCTTGCGGACCTTATGCACGGAATGTGGCTAGAGCCAAAATCCGAATATCAACTAGCCCAGACATGAAATTGTTCCCCGATTTATTTCATTTTCTAATAATTTTATGGTATGAGGTTAGAGACCTGGCTACCTTAAAACCTATATAATATCTTGCAAATATCATGAATCGGTTAAGTCCAAGATTGTACGTGTGGCCCTAACTCAGTACAGTTTGCATGCAGTTGATTTTTTCCTTACTTTCTCTCACTGAGTAAGGAACTTTCTTGCATCTTACTTCCTCTTTGCTCCTTTTTCTGGGCAGCACATGATACAAAAAGGCAATTGAAAGGCGTTAGTTAACTTCCAACTTATCCAGCAGCCAAAAGACATTGTTCTTCGGCAGCTTAGAGTTTGATTCCTTCATTTACTTTAAATCTTCCTTTTTCTAGCTAAGATATCTGAGGAATGATTCACTTCCCTGAAAAATGTGGGTTAATGGTCTGGGTGAACCGTCCCAGGAGAGTCCTAGAAGAAGAGGAAAGGAATCAGTGAGAAGTACACCAACCCTTATCAGCGCCTTTATAGCCTCTATGGTGAAAGGACAATACCTGGGTGTTAAAATCGTTTCTGACCATAAACTCGGATCGGACCGGAGCGGGTAAGCCTAACATCCAATTTAATGTCCCAAATGGCTGGCGAGATTATGGGCGAGGCCAAACATGGAAAGCCAAATCCTGAGATCACCTGTCCAAGTGTTGACGGGCTAACAGGACTACGTTTCTTATTTTAATGTGCCGGTACCCGCACAATCAAACCTCCCTAATTAGAGAGAAAGCTTTTATTCCCTCTCCCCAGAGAATACCCCGGAATTTTAACGTACCTGGGTGTTAAAATCGTTTCTGACCATAAACTTGGATTGGACCGGAGTGGGTAAACCTAACACCCAATTTAATGTTCCAAATGGCTGGCGAGACTAGCTACGGGCGAGGCCAAACATGGAAAGCCAAATCCTGAGAACGCCTGTCCAAGTGTTGACGGGCTAACAGAACTACGTTTCTTATTTTAATGTGCCGGTACCCACACGATCAAACCTCCCGAATTATAGAGAAAGTTTTTCTTCCCTCTCCCCAGAGAATACTCCTGAATTTTAACGTCCCAAAGTTCAAACGAAGCCTTTTAAAGACTTGTTCATATTAGAAACCAAACATCCCATTTAATGTCCCAAATGGGTGGCGAGATTATGGGCAAGGCCGAACATGGAAAGCCAAATCCTAAGAACATCCTCTCGGACACCTTAGTGGTGACATGACAATCAGTAATATATTCTTGAAGATAGGAAGTTGTGTAGTCATAAGATCTCCTAACTTTACAATAAGCCCTCCATTAGAGTTATGTCGCGGGTACAACATATGCAGCAGAATTCAAAATGCTCGATCAAAACCCCCAGATCTACGGCCCTTCTTTCCAACTCTTCCTCCTGTTAAATTAAACTTGGGAATTGCTGCGTGAAATTAAATTCACCGGTCAATTGCGTGTCTCCTCTTTCATGGCGAAGGTCTCCCCACCATATGATCTCAACCGAAGTTGTCACCGGTCATGGAAATGGAATTATTTGCATTTATTTGCTGAGTCGCCATAAGATCATTTTCACATTTTTGGGGGTTTATGTTTTCTGAGTTTAATTTAATTTGTATTTGGACAAAAAGAAGAAGAAGAATGTCGGCGGACCGGTAATAGAAAGTCCTTCGTCCAAGTTAAATATTAGTATATTCTGGGAACATCAGTCATCTGCTGTTGTGATTCCCACAGTTTTAAGACACGCAGTTCGTGCAATCTTAATGAACATATTGCATTTTCCCACCTAATTAATAATTTAGGGATAGGCGCATTGAAAGTCCTAAAATTTATCACAAACGTGTAATTGTGTCATAAAACTTTCAGAAAATACAATCAAGCCCTAAAACTTATCACGAAAGTGCAATTGAATCTTAAAACTCTCAAAAATTGCAATCAAGTCCTAAAACTTGCCATAAAAGTGCAATCGAGTCCTAAATTTTTAAAAAGTGCAATCAACGGATGGACTTGAAGGCAATCGAGTCCTAAATTTTTAAAAAGTGCAACCAATGTAGATGCTTGCGTTGCTAAAAGGTACGTTATTCTCCTAAGCTAGTAATTTATTTACTACTTTCTTTATTGGGTGTTAAATTGGTGAATTGCGCACCCGCATGGTCACCACACATGTTAGCAACTAGATAATAAAAATGATCCAGACTCCTGCTTAAATATTTTTTTAGAAGAAAAGGTACCAAAAGGGCATTAGATTAAATCTAGCATAACCAAATCCCCGAACTCAAAATCTCTGGTTCGTGGAAATAAAACATTTCTCCCTATGTTTTATTTGGGTTTCTAATCGATCCACTGCAAATAGATTAGTGGCGACTCCAGCATGAAAATATTTGCATATTAAGAACTTAAATCCTAAGTCACGAATTGGTAGGGCTTAAGAGGCCCGAGTTAGGCTTAAACTTAATAATCCATTAGCCGAACCCTGGGTGGTGCATCCTGAGGGTAGGTCGCGAGAACTCTTCACGACATCAAACATTCATTGATCTTCCCCGTGTGAAAACCCATGAAGAATGGCACCAACTGGGATGTAATTCATGAGAAAAATTCTTCACCAGAAAGCTTGGGAATTTACGAATTGCACGAGACACTGCACATCACGCACACCCAAAGATCCAAAGCGCAAACCATCCCCTTTCCCCAACCGACTCCAACACGGAATTGTTGCCGTCTTTTTACATCTTCCTAGTGCCTGTCGCTCCAGGGATCGAGGTTCTGTTCGGCAGGTAGAACGGCTGCGTGGTTGGAAAAGAGTGTTGGAAGTTTTGAGAACACTAGAGCTTTTTATAAAATAAGAAATGGAGTCGCCACCAATCAATTTAAGAAAGTTAAACTAATTAGAATCTTATGTTATGTGTAGAACCATTGGTCATTTGCGAAAACCAGAGAAACTTTTGATCTGGGGTTTGGTTACTGTAGAGAGGGGTTAGCGTCCCTACAACACGTTTTCGGTAGCACATTTTCCAATCAAGTCATTTGAATGCAAAATCAAATAATTTCCTAAAATTATTGATGCAATTTTAATTGTTATGAAGACGTAATCAAGGATATTCCTTTGTCATTTTATGCCCAGCATGTGTTTCATGCACCATTGTGCTTGGAAAATATGCAATGACTTGTAAAAAATATGCACGAGTCCTAATTTGCCATGTATATACGTGTGCAACTGACTAATAACGTATAATTAGATTATGCATACTTAGTTTTAAATTGACGGAGCCATGTTGCAAAGTTGTTTTCTGTCTGCACTAAAGGAATAATTTCCAGATGCAAGCTGAGAGGGTTCATGTAAGATACCATAACAAGTCTGATTGGTTTGATTTCATCCATTGAAAGTTCATTTTTAGAAGAATCGACATACTTAAATCCAATTAATGACCAGCTTCAGTTGTTTAGTCAGTATATGAAACCTTAAAAAAGTACCCGAAAAACAAGTTCTTATAGACTCTAGAACCGAACTAGAAAAACTAAATAAATTCCAATTTCGGTTCCAGAACAAACAGGATAGGTTTTAGGTTCCAAAAATTGAGAATCGGTTATAACAATATAAGTTTCAGAGCTGGAACCTAACCACCTTAGAAAGGATCACCACTAATATTCATTTTGCGTGTCATTTAGTGTTTAGGAATTTGGATCATGTTACTCATGCATTTTAGTTTAGTAGCTATTTGATTTAAGTTCATAGCTCACGGGATTCTATTCCAGGGCTTAATAACAAGGCATTATATAATGTTGCCCGATATGGCTCGGGCTGTTTACTTTTCTCGAGCTTTAATTACCTTAGTTGGATAGTGTTTATTGTTGCATTCATCGTCTATTTTATTGCTTGAGTATCATGGATAATCACCTTTCATATTTAGTGGATTTAATTGATAATAAAATTGATGAAGATCACATGCAAATATTTTCATGAATAGATAAGGTACCGAAATGGCGTTAGATTAATCTAGTATAACCAAGTCCCAAACTCTTGAAATCTCTAGTTGGTAGAAGTAAAAATAGACTCTAGCATTTTACTTAGGTTTCTA
Source organism: Syzygium oleosum (assembly GCF_021117445.2). Classification (NCBI taxonomy): domain Eukaryota; kingdom Viridiplantae; phylum Streptophyta; class Magnoliopsida; order Myrtales; family Myrtaceae; genus Syzygium; species Syzygium oleosum. Next base: position 6,113,541 of record NW_026607500.1, on the reverse strand, counting down.
ACCGATCCATTTAGGTTAGTGGTTACTCCTAAGTAAAACCAAATGTCATAATTAATGAGAAAATTGAGTTGCGATCGGCGAGGTTAGGAAGGGCTCGTCCTAGGCGTAAGAACCACCACACGAGAGGGACCATTCGCACCTGCTTAATAATCCATCAACATCCTTCGGGCATTTCATCTCGAGAGGGTTGCAACACCACAAACATCTGTCAAGTCCAAGCTAAACTTGAACTTCGCCATAGTCGTGAATCAAACACCAACTCCACCCAATCCTTTAGCTACTCTACATAAATCATCAGACATAACATCCTCTAACGAAGATAAAAGCAAAACCAACGTTGTGTTTATACTTATTTGGAGATTGCACCAGTACCTTGTCAAACTCAGAAGCTACAGCAATCGTTAGATCTACAAGCTTCACCTTGCTACAAACACCGCTTGTATTAACTATCGAGCTACCATCCGTTATCTCTGAAGTTTCAAGTTGCAACTACACCTCAAGCTGAACATTGCATGGAGCAGTATAAACACTATCACATATTGGAGACTCATTAAATGTCGTTTGCTAACAGTAGGTTAATTCAACTTCGGGCACCACAGTCGATAGCCCCACCCCCCTTGGGCATAACTTAAAATGATGCAGTTTATTACCCTCCCATCGAGTTTGCCATCCCTTGTTCGAATATAATTTAGTCAACCAAATAGTTAATAATTCTACCTGACCACACTTTTTCAGGACAGTCGATGGGATCGATTCACATGTAGGTTGCCAAACTAAGCACATCTCCTCCGCCAAGAATATCCTAGTTATACCAATACTCTAGAGCATTTTGTGGCGCGACTCAAGTAACATTCTATCCATCAATTCTGCAACCTATTATGGTTCATTAGCAATATTACGATCTCTCACTATGCTTTCCTCCTTACAAAATTATTTTATACAGTTTCAAGCAAAACTCCATATAATTGTCAATCGACACATGCTTGATCGTCTTACCCGTCTTCCTTCTAATCAAAGCTCTCAATTGCCTATTCACGACAACAAGATCAAACTTGTACCTCAGAACAAACACCTAGATCTTGCTGGACAAATCATACATAGCTATTTGCATAACCTTCGCACTCTTCTTCGAAGAAAACCGCAATAGCTTGTGAACATCCAAGTGCATCAACTATCCAATCTCTGTTGTTTCTTGCAACCATATTGAACTGTACTTTCTGTCACGCCCCGAACCCTAACGGACTCGCGACACCCGTTCGCCGGTCGTATTGAACGTGACGTCCCAGGACGCGTCGCCGACCCAAAAGAAACACTCACACGAGTAAGCAAACGGAAGCGAATTTAAAGCAACCCGGACAATAAAATAAGATAGAGGGGTAACAATAACGCAACCCAATAATATCCTAACAATAGAAGACCGTCACTTACCACATTCGGTCGTACAATTCAGGCATTAGGCTCCTAGGGTTAGATCCACCATAATCATCAAAAAGGGATAGGTGCGAGGGTAGGCTAGCTAGCTGCACAAAAAGAAGGCTCTACCAAAACGGGGCTTCTAAGCCCGGCACCTAGACACCTCTACGATGCCCAATCGAGATCAGATCCTGAAGACTCGGACTCCGTATCAGCTTCGATCTCAAACGGCTCATCTTCGGACTCCAGCTCCATGGGCTCTCCGTCGGACTCGGACTTGGACTCGGAGGGTTCGACTACAGGTTCCAGCTCCAAGTCAGACTCCATCGGCTCCGGCTCCGGTTCTGGGTCAGGGCTTTCGGGGACGAACTCCAGATCGATAACTTCACCATCGGGAGGGACAACTTCCATTGGGTCCCAGTCCCCTAATCCTGCCACTAAACCTCCTTGGGGAACATCAAACCCTTGTATCGGCCCCATCAATTCCCCGTCATTCTCTCGATATAGCCAAGCCAAAAACATCATGGGCTTCCAGTTCACGGGGCCCACGTCCACATACACTACACTAGCATGCCTATAGTACACCAGGTTCTCCCCCACTGGATACTCCGTCACCATGTGATCGATATGCTCGGGTATCCCAAAATGCCGAGACGGCATGATCAAGGACAAGGATCTGAAATGGTTATTTAATAATCGTGAGAACGAGTCTCAATAAGCAACACCCTAAATCCTACGTAGGCCAATACGTACCCAGACAAGTCGTACATGCAATCTAGCCAACAACATAATGAGCTCACATCATTGTACTTACCTTTGCTATCAAAACGTATGCCAACTCTGCACGTTAGTCAAAACGTGATAATGCAATAATAATAACTCAATAACATATCACAATCACTCAAACACCAATCACATTCAATTCGCATGCGTGGCCGAACATCTTTCTCACGACCTGGGCCACTGCGCCTCAGGTCCATTCTCACTGCCCGCGCCACTGCGCCTCAGGCCCAATCTCACTGCCTGCGCTACTACGCATCAGGCCCAATCTTACAGCCCGCGCTACTGCGCCTCAGGCTCAGCCCTCCGATCAATCCGGGCTTCGTCCCGCGTAACCACGCCTCAGGACATTTTTCCCCTTCCAATGACTCGCGTAACCACGCCTCAGGTCTGGTCATGCCTTTCTCGCCACACCCGCGTAACCACGCCTCAGGTTGGCAGCCCTCCGATCAATCCGGGCTTTTCTCATGCACATGCACCACAACACAATTCGCCATTCTCACAAGTCGTACCATTCAAACTCAAGGCATGCTCACCACATCACGATTCGCCATTCAACACGTCGTACGAATCCAAATCACATCACAAGCCCATCACACTAGCCCACCAATCCAACATTCAAGCCGGCCACATACGAATATCAAATCCACCCACGAATGCCACAACAAGCCAATCATTGACCCATCAACATTAGCCACTAATATGCACCCAAAACCATCCCAATTCCAAACCACGAGCTCACCAATCCGACATTCAAGTCGGCCACAATCAATCATCAATTTCACCCATACACGTCACGGCAACCGGTCCTTTAACTCACCATAATTAGCCACGCAATCACCACAATTTAATCTACCACCTATCACTAAATTCATGTACTAATCATATTCTAACCAACTAATCCATTCCCTAACTTAGTCACTAAACCAATTCTAATTGACCCATAAATAAGTCTAAAAAATACCCATTGTACTAAATAGGGATTAGGAAGTCACTTACTAGGTTTTAGCCTGGAAAAAATCCACTCGGGCTCAAAATGGCCTGGGTGAACAGTGCTGGGATCCGTACGGGCGAGGGCGCGACGGGCGCGGGGCATGGCCATGGCTCGGCACACGGCCCGGCGACTCGACGCGGCGCTCGGCAATGGGCTCGGCCACGAGCAAAATGCTCGGCTGCGGCAGGGCACGGCGATGGGCACGACGAGCCACAACTGGGGCTGTGGCCTGGGCTGTCCGGCCACGGCCCGGGGCACGCTCGGCCGGCGGGCCAGCTGGCTGGCCAGCGAGCTGGGCTGGCCGGGACGACGGTCAGACGGCGACGGTGCATCATCTCATATTGAAAAGATAGCGTGATGGTTATTTTTAATACAGGAGGTTATTTTTTAGCTAACGGTTATTAGGTGTCTTTCAGCTTTTGAAAATTTGTATCTTTTTAGAAGTTATGAAATTCGGAATTAAAAAATTAATTTTTTTAAATGATTATGTTTTTAATCTGAATTTTAGTTTGTTTTTTGAAATAATATATCTGTTCATAATGCAATATTTCAAAGGAAAGGTTGTATCCGTTCAAACACGATATAAATTTGACGTTCGACGCTTCCGTTTCATTACTTTAACCTCTTGATTTTCTTTCCTTAAAAAAATACAGCCATTGTCTTCAATTGTTTCCCTTTCGAGAGTTCTTGGAGAAATATTAAAATTGCTATATGGTTTCTTGTTTGAGACTTTATTGTATTATGGAGGATTTTTTCAATAACCATTAGCAATGTTATGAGGCAAATAATTCCTTAAAGATAGTGTATTAACGCCTCAAAGAGTAATTCCATTCTTCCTAATTGATTGATTTTTTTCACAGAAATAACGATAAACACTTCCATTGCCTATACATAATAGGATAAGAGAAGCTAATACGTCAATATAGTGTCACCTGGGTTTATATGGTATCAATCGAAGTCCTTACATGAGAAGATAATGAGGGAGACGATATTATCATCTGTACCAAATTCAACTATTCAAGGATTCATGTTTAGTATGAAGCATGTACCTCTCTTAATTTACATTGGTAAGCTCAGCGTCTATCGCTCTCTCGAGGCACCCTTCGTCTACACGATTAGGAAGTCCTTGATCAGCAGATGGTGTGCCTTGCTCATTGATCAAAACATCGTTGTTAAGGCTGGAGTCACATGATGAACTCGAAGGGAAATGAGTGTTTTCGAAAGTTTCAACAGCTGCAATCTCATTGCCACAATCGTCCATGCCTCTATCTCTGAATCTGTCCTTCCTAAAAGTATGGGAATTGACATCTCTTTGGTAAAATCTTCTTCCTAATTCAACAGTCTTCTCCCACAATGAACCTGAAGAACTTATTACATCATGCCAATTTCTTTTGATGAACATGACCATGAAAATGAGGAGAGCAGAAAATGCAGAAGCTCCAGCAATCAAGAATAGGCCCCAGAAACTATCAAGACCCAAGCTGTTCGAAGAAACTAAGGAGTTTGAATTCTGGCAGTTACTTTTCAATGTAAGCCACGCGTTTTCAATTTCCGTCATTTTAGGCCCTTCAGTCACATTGAGGATTGCTCGTGAAATATCCGGTACCAACGGAGACCCTTTGGGAAAAACCTGTAAACCAAAAGAAGTAGAACATGAGGTTTTTCAATCAAAGTATTAACTACTAAACCTAATAATTGAAAATTTCGAGGATTTTTTCTTTTAGCTAGAATTGAGGGATCAAGGACTTTACGAAGCCAAATCCAGCAGTTTTAAATGCTGGAATCATGGTATATTTGTTGCAATATTGCGAAAGAATAAGTTTAAGGTAGGGGACTTCGTGGAAAGCTGCTGCGATCCCGCCCTTTGCGCTTCTATTGGAAAGAAGCGCATTGCATTCTTCAGGAGACTGATAAGATATAAGTCTGGAATCATCGAACTTCATTTGCTTTAGCATTCCATAAACAAAAGAGCCGTGCTGGTAGCCCACGTTTTCTCCACTCTTTAGGAGTTGATCTACATCAGTCACAGTTGGTTGAAGATTTTGCACCACCAAAAGAGAGCTCAAGCTTGCTGTATAACTTTGCGTTAGTATAAGTACCACAAAAACCCACACGATCACAACAAATCTTGCTAAGTTGCTAAGTACTCTCTCCCCTGCAATCCAAATTAAGGGTAACCACGTAAATCCTCCTACAATGATATGTAAATTGTAATGTTCGATTTATCTGTAAAAGTGAAGGGTGATTACTTTGTGCAAAGACCACGGTTGAGAAGGAGAACCAGAAGCTCGTGCCAACTTGATGCGTGGCTGGACCCCTGAAATCTTCGTTAATCCGATGTTCGAGAATCCACACAACAAATGCTATAAACACAAAGAAGCATACAGTGATTAGCCAAAGATCCCAAGTGAGTGGCTTCAAGAAAACCCAAGCATTCTTGCTGTTGTTGTCCTTGTACGGCACGAGCATTGCACCCCCCGATTCGGTGTATGGTAAGGTGAAATCCACGTACAATGATCTGTTTGCTATGATCGTCGTATCACCCACCACTGCATCATAATTCTGTTCGAACAAAAGGAAGGGAAAAGTTTTCTTTGTCAAACACATGATAGCATAGTAATTTCAACATGTAATCCAACGAAATCAAGCACTTGCAATGAGCTCACCAAGTAAAATACTTGATCGATCATGTCATTGTAACTGCCAGCGCTATTTCCATTAGGCAAAGCAAATGGAATAAGGTCGTAAGCCACAACATAAGGCAATTTTTCCATGACTGCTTGAAAGATGTCAATACAGTATCCTGTGACTTGGGATGTGTTCGTGCTGGGATCTCGAGTCACCTTCACGAATTGATTAAAACCATCCTTCACGGGAACTAAGATTTTCAACCTCTTCCCATTTGTGGGAATCTCCCAACCCTTAGGAACAGAGGTTGAATCTCCTGGCCATATTATTGATTGGAGATTACTCTTGAAAGTGGAATATTTGCTTGTGTTGAATGAACTCAAATCTCTTAGCAGCCCATTTTCTAGCGTCCAAAACCCAATCTCTCTTGCTGCATTTCCATTGATGTTAACAATCTCGAATGCTGACGACTCTAGCTGCCCATCAATGAGGCTAAAATTTCCAGCGAGGCCCATGAATGTCGTATTTGCTAGTCCTTGGAGAAGTTTCTGACCATTTTGAGACACCCCAATAGTGTCGAGATCCGTTGCATCTGTCGAAGCCTTCAACATCTTGAAGGTAAAATTGGCTGCACCCATTTCCTCGACAACCATTGCCAGAGCTTGAGCAGCATCATAAGCCCAGTATCCGAAAATGTTCAATGTAGGATTAAGGATGGATGGATTGTTTTGTTGGAATTTCATCTTCCATCGGACAATGAAGTTGTCCAGGTTTGGCGTGTCCGGGATATAAGTCTTAATGCCCAGTACTCCCTGCATCGAACTAGCGACAACAGATGAATCCACCGAATTCAATAGGTCAGTGATTCCATTAGTCAAAATCCACACATAACCTTCCCTCATCATTCCCACCTCTTTTGCTTTGGCAAATAGCCGTGAACCGAGAGTAGGTAGCATGTGCACGATGAACACCCTTGTTTGCATCATCATTAACTTGTAGAGTTCCTGCATGATTTGATCATCCGTGGCTGAGGGGGGAAGAAGGCTCCTATAGGGCACTCGTGTGTCGATTTCTTCCAAAGCATCAGTAAGAGAAGGTATGATGCCTTCACCAAACTGATTATCCACATATATGAGGACCGATTCTTTCCAGCCAAAAGCTTGAACGACTGCGCTTATGGCATTCACTTGGGACGAGTCATTTTGTGCGGCTCGAATGAAGTAAGGACTCCAAATCGAACTGAGGGAAGGACTAGTAGCAGAAAAAGAGATGATGGGCACATGAGACTTGTTTCCAAGGTCAATGATGAAGTCTGCTTGCACGGAACCTTCAGGGCCTATTATGGCTTGGACTTGCTTGTTCTTTATGAGATCGAGTGCTGCAAGGGTGAACCAGAAAAGACGGTGAAACAACAACAATAAGGCAGATTATGGCAATTCTTATTGGAAAAGGCATGGTATCGATAAGAAGTCAATGAAAACTTGATGCAGTATTATAGCAATAGAAATGTTTAAGAAAAAGGAAAATAGGAGCTTGAAGTTGGAAAAGAAATTGTACTTAATATTATTCAAAGATATAGTCTTCTGACCTTATTGCAGGCACATAAAAGTGCATAAATTGGCTCAGACACTATCAAGTTGATTCTTCTTCATCGTTGAGTTGACCTCTCTACCTCATGGCATCAGAAAATTCCCCTCCAGAATCCAAAGCCCATATTTCAATTTTATGGATTTTGTAAGGTCAGACTTTGCGATGTTATATTATATATGAATTCTCTCAACATCCATAGTAAACAGCTTTTATGTATTGACAAATATGTGGTCGAACTTGAAACTAACATGTTTGTTTTTTCTTTATTTCTCTATCAATAATAAAACTTCTATGGAAATAATTAATCACTAACTCAACTACACACAGCTCTTTAATCATAATAATTGGCTCAACTAGAGAAATAATCAGTACAATCATGTAGAGATGTACCCCATCAATATTTTCCCAAAAAAAGAATTTGAAATCGTCTCTATCAATCGTCCGCGCTGAAATGACTATTTTCTAAGCAAAATAGTTTTATGCTCTTTCAAAAAATAGGTGCGTAGCATGTGTCTTTTGAAGGACGATTCATAACAAGATTCACCCATGATTTACACGCAGAACTTCATAGAGTTATGCTGCACTTACACCGGGACAAGAGTCACGGGAGAGCTGCATATTCTTCAAAGTCGTACGAAAATAAACAGAATAGTTACGACCTCAAAAGCACGGTCCAATTTTGACTTCGACTCGATCGATTCTATCCAAGTTGCCTTCTTTTGGCGATTTTCAATAATGATAAATTAAATTGTTTCACGGTCAAATGTTACGCTCGGAGACTATGAATCCTCTCGAGCTAAACGTCAAGCTGCCAGCCTAATACGACCGCAAGACTTGGAAGCATATATTGATATATTTCTGACTTCGAGACCATCCTCACTCTCAGTGTGAAAGAGATAATATTGAATCTCAAGTACCAACTTGGTGTTATCTTTTTTTTGCTCGAAACTTGGTGTTATCTTTGAATCTATTGGGAGAAGATAATGACTTCTATTTCACAATTATTACAACCCGCTTGAAAATAATGCTTGAAAGTTTAACTGGGAATTCTTTACAAATTTCAGTTACATAGAAACTGAAATGTTCATATGATTGGCAAATGCGTCATTATGAACATTGATTGGTTTTATCTTGCATCACACAAACAGCTGCACAAAATACTTTATCCTCTACAACAAGATGTGTATTAACCCAGAACCAAACCACTTGCAAGTTCAAGCAGAGACTAAACCCATAAATACTCGGTAAAAGAAAAGATTAACCAAAACAAACTTCGACACAATCAATAGAAGTACAGAAGTCTTAACCCAAGAACTGATGTTGTCATATAATTCTGGACAAGTATCATGACCAAAAAGCTCATTAGAGAGAGAGAGAACCTGCAGCGGCAGCAGCAACCTCATCTTGTTTGGAGTCTCTAACGTTGAGGACGAGCCTGGTCTTGTAGGAAGGGTTTGAACTATAAAAGTCAGCGAGAGACATGTTAATGCAGCTCAATCCCATCTGACCCACCCACGTCTCGAGATCAAGAACCACCCCAACGTTCACCAGGATCGTCGTGGCATTGTTGTTGTTACTGCTTTGAGCCACAGTGACCCAAGGGCCGTCGCCGAAGATCGCAACAATCACGAAAAAGTAGAGACCCATAAAGAGGAGCTTTTCAACATCGAAGGAAATTCCTGCAGGAGCCATTGGAAAGGGTTTTGGGAAAAGGCTAGTGTGACTTCGTAAGAGAGACAAAGCAGAGAGAGACTCTGAGGACAATGCTGATGCCGGCGATGTATTTATTATAATGGGGAAGAGCTTTGACAACTAAGGCAATGCATGGAGAGCGTCCATTCAAGGATTTGCTCGACGAGGGCGGGACCCTTCTGGGATTTGCTCGACCTCCGGTAGTACCAACACTTCATGATTTTTTTTTTTCAAGTTATTATTTTGGATGAAGAACATCAGAAATTCTTTAACCCCAGGATTGCCTATACCATCATTTTTTTCCCTGGTTTTTCCATCAGAAATTATTTTGGTTTGAGTGCTAGAAACGACTCGAGATTTTTTTAAAGACCAAGAGATGTAAAGTCTTCGATACGACCTTACCAAAAAAACAAAAAAAGTCTTCGATATGATGCACATCATTTGGTGATTTTTTTATGGATTTTCTAAGTCCAATATGGAGGATCTGTCTCAGATAGAGACTGCTTGAATCCAACCTGCGAAAGCTCTGGGAAGGTAGGACATGATCGTACGAACAAAAAGAAGAATAATAAGAAGATGAAATTGCTCGATGGTTCTCAATTATTATGAGAAGTACGTTTGGATTGAACTTTCTAACAATTTATAATCCTCTATGAATCCCATTTCCCTCGTCTTGCTTCTTTGTTGCGTAAACCGAAGAGTCAACCTCTTATATTGACGTTACATAGCCGCAAGAGATTGTTGCCTCATTGGCATCTCTTTTCTGCGGAGGAAGAGAGGTCGAGAGTTCCGACTTTAATTTTCATTAGGAGGGTAATAAAGTGGGTCATTTTAGAACCATGCACGGTGCGACCAGATTTGTTGAGGAGAATCGGGCAACAATTCACTAAGAACTAATCCAGTCCAAAATCAATTTCTTTCCCAAAACTAAATTGACCAAAATCAACTTAATCTCAGCAACAACCAGCAATACAAGCTCGTAATCTGTATATATAATGCCAAAATGATAAGGAGACAAGTAAAAACAGCACTAAGATTTAACGTGGAAGCCCAATACGGGAAAAACCACGGATGACCCAAAAACTTCCACTAATCACGAAAAATAGTAAGGTACACAAAGTGTTCCTCTTTAGTCACACACTAGAGGCTCAACATCAACAATACAACAGTATTTCCATCATCACGAAGGTGGATTAACAAATATGGAGTAAGAAACCCTAACAGCGAGTGGAGAATTCAGAGAAGGTTCTCTACCAACGAAACTGATCAACTCGTAGCCCTCGGTCTCTCGATAACCCTATCCCATAGATGATAGACGAAATTAATACGTAAATACCAAGTCGACTAAAATTATGCAAAGATATATGATTTAACGTCGAAATCTAATAGGCTCTCAAAATTAGCTTTACAGGCCCCAGCAGAACCATTTGAATCAATAATTTATGGCCTCCTTACAAATTTCTTGGCTTTGATGTCTGCCGATTTGGATGCTCCGAAAAATCTTTAGGGCCTGCTTTTGCCATAAAACCACTAAACCCTTGTCTCATATAGCTAGTGAGAATATATAGACCAAGCTCATCTAAATCGTTGATCATGATTGTCCACAGGTACGGCCCAAAAAATTAAAGTTTTGGTGATATCAGTGGAGATGATCTGCAAACCACGCAATAACTTCTCCTTAGAAGCAACAATATTGCATAGTCAAGATAGAACATGCAGACTAAACTCATCTAGGCCGTTGGTCACGTGAGTCTTATGACATATTATGTATAAATTGTGCAATAACTATTTTTTTATCTTGGGAGATAAAAAAAAATGTGAGATGTGTACACCTACAGGTAACCCTAAGAAGTCTACACCAGACACTCTAGTTTGTTGTTTTTTCTGTCTCATTTTATCTGAACCCCAGAGAAAGGTCATTGTCTCCGGGAGTAGGACATCTTTGATTAAACGTACAAATTTGTCTTTGTCCCCCCTTCGTTACCTTGACCAATTCGACAAGAAAACCACACACGGCAATCATCAACCCACGAACCCTCATGGTTAATTCCACACCATCTACGCAAACTTGCTTGAATTCACCCAAAGACCAAGGAAAAAGTACAAAATAAATAAATTCTAAACCTATTGCACATGTGTCAATTCAGTCATAAATCTTTCAATTGTGTCAATTTAGTCATAAACATTTTCATGTTTGGCAAGTTGAGTCCATCCGGCCACTTAAGCCAAAAATTGCTAACGTGAGCACCAACCCTCCTACGTGACAAGATTGGTACTAATGTGGATTTTTTTTTATAAATTTTTAATAATTTTTTTATTTTTTATAATTTTTTCTGTTTTTCCTTTTTCTCCTTTTTTTTTTCTTTCCCTTTTCTTTTTGCCGATGGCCAATAAGGGCTAGTCTTGCGTGGGCAAGGATCACCCTTGCCCGGCACAAGCAAGGGTCGGCCTCGCCTAGGCAAGGGCCCCCCTTGCTAGATCTGGCAAGGCCGACCCTCGTCAAGGCCAAGGCAGCCTCACCAAGCGTCGGCTGGGCAAAGGTTGGCCTCGTTGAGCCTCACTTGGGCGAGGGAGAGGCCCGTTGAGCCTCGCCCTGGCCTTGGCAAGGGTCAGCCTTGCTAGGGGAACGGGGCCCCTTACCCAAGCTAGGGCGGCCTCGTTGAGCCTTGCTCTCGCTGGTGCTTGCCTCGCCTAAGCGAGATCGGACGATGCCAACCCCTCGCCGGCCATGGCCTGTGACCAGCGACCGGCCACTGGCAGAAAGAGAAGGGAAAGAAAAAAAAAAGAAAGAAAGAAAAAGAAAAAAAATTATTAAAAAAAATGTCAATGTCGACGCCGGCTGTGCCATATAAGATCGCTAGCATCCATGTCAGCGATTTCCGACCTAAATTGATTGAATGGACTCAATTAGCAAAATGTGAAAAAGTTTATGACTAAATTTATACAATTGAAAGGTTTAGGACTCAATTGGTACAAATGCAATAAGTTTAGGACTTTTTTAGTACTTTTTCCCAAAGACTAGTCATGTACGAGATTCAATCGGTACGTCAAGTTGTACTATTATTTTTTTAACTCCATCACACTTCTCAAGTTGAAGTTGAAGGAATGACCCCGATATCATCGTATTGAATGGAAACCCTCAACCTTAGAAAAAAAAGAGAGTGGAAAAATTAGAAAGCAGATGACAAAGTAGGTCTAGATCCAAAATTGGTCACCTAATTACTCTAAGAATCACTAAGAATGACACCCACGTAGCTTAACAACATAGTAAGCTCGGCAAATCATAGCGCAGATTGAGTGATTTTACTGCGATCATTATTATAATTATCATCATTAGTAAAATTGGTTTCCATTACATATTGGATGATTTTTTAGAGTTTCCAAGAAACTGCGAGTGCATTGAAGTCAACCCTTTTGACTTGATTTCTCCCAATATTATAATCGCTCTAGTGAGACTTGTATTGTTCCATATCTACCTAGCTTGAAAGGAACGCATATGGAACCACTTGATGACCAAAATGAAAACATTGATAGGGTACATTGCAAGCTAGAGTATTATGTCAATATATTTTGAGTGTGTGTGTGTGTATATATATATATATATATATTGACCCGGCAATTAATTCAAAAATTATAGAAAAAATATTTAAAAAGAGGGAAAACTTAATTTAGGAGAGACTAAGTACTTGACCTCTCGACTTTAGATACAAGTCAATACATAAACTGTCGATGAGGTCATCCAAGAAAATAAAATTAGAGAGACATGATCGTATCTAAATGTGATGGATGATGATGAGAGTGTGCATTCTCTCTATCGGTTGACGCATTTGATGCATGTGAAAGTACCAGGTCATTGCTTACGAGGGAATGCATTGTTTATATCGTTATCAGCCATTGGTAAGTATTATAATCATGTAATTAAATAATGACTTTGAAATTAATTAGCTCTAGTCAATTCATATGGGGAGGCATTAACTGATTCTCAATGTACCATCCGATCTCATCCAGGACACGCAAATTCGTCGAATGAGCCGATTATACAAGTCATGTGGTAGACAACGTGAATAATTTTCTCGGGACAATTGGTATCTTTTATGGAACTCAACAAGAATATTGAGGCCGAACAACAGCTACTTAGTTGATGTGATTAGTCGAGTCATATAATGGTTGATACAAAGTGATAGTATATTAATTGACGAGTTCAAACTTTCTGGTTTATACAGGATTCCTTTTCATTTCGCTATCAATGTGCTTGAGTAGTACAAATAAAATGATAATAAAATCAAGAATAGAAAAACATAGTGTCCATGATTCACGGGAAATGTTCTAGGCCGTTTAATTTGGGGTTGCAACACCACAAGAAAGTTTTAACTAATTCATAAGCGCTTATTTTATGTGTCTGTCCAGTTTGATATTACAGAATATACTAGTAAAATGTCCACGTACAGGTTTAAGGGAACATTTATTTCGCAAAAAATGAATGGTTTGAAAAATATCCTCTAAAAAATGATCATTCGTATTGCTTATAAAGATATATAAACGAAAAATATTCTCATTATTCACGAAAATATTATTAACTCAGTAGGAACCACTTTTATTATATACTGAAGCGTCATGGACTTGTAATGCTTGATTTGTTCCTAAAAGGTCATGTCAAGTAGTTATTAGAGCTTGTTTCGTCTCTTTCATATGCACATTCGAGGAAAGAGCACGATCATAGAAAAACTCGATATTTGTAGCAAATCACAGCCACAGGATAAGATGAGATAAGAAGATAGGGGTATACTTAAAACATCTTATTGTCCTATTTTTCTGTCCTCATATATCTGTTGTATTTTCTTGCTTTTTTATTTTTTTATCAGTCGTCTTTAGTGAAAAAAAAAGTCATTTTAACTGGTGAAAGAAAAGGCCAGTTTCTTCCACAATACTGATGCAGCAACAATAGATGTTAACACAAATCGAGAAAAATTACTAAATTTATAAACATTAGTTGAACTTGCAAACACATAAATTTGCTTAATAACACAATAAATTCTCTCAATTAGTTAATTCATTAAAGAAAATCCTGATGAAATTCTAAATTTAAAAAAAGCTTAGATAAAGAGTAGGCCCCACATTGACATTAGTCTTCGTTGGGTATAATGGCAATTGAAATTTTTAAATTTTGACTAAAATAGTGACAATTGAAATTAATATGTTTCAACAGCAAACACTACAAAAAAAACAAGGATTTAGCCACGGAAAATTAGCGATGAAAAATTTTTCGTCGCTAATTTCCGACGGAATTTGCAATGAAAACTAAATTCGTCGCTAATTTGTGACAAAAAAATATTCGTCGCTAGTTAGCGACGGAATTTGCGACAAAAAAAAAAAATTCGTTGCGTATTTGTGACGGAAAAAAAATTAGTCGCTAACTAGCGACGGAAAAAAAAATTCGTAGCTAATTAGCGACGGAATTTGCGACGAAAAAAAAATTCGTCGCTAATTAGCGACGGAATTTACGACTAATATTTTTTCGTTGCAAATTAGCGACGGAATTTGCGACGAAAATTAAATTCGTCGCTAATTTGCGACGGAATTTGCCACGAAAATATATTCGTCGCTAATTTGTGACGTAAAAAAAATTTCGTCGCTAATTTGCGACGGAATTTGCAACGAAAAATAATTGTCGTGACATTTTCATCGCAAAATTCGTCGCTAATTAGCGACAAATCACATTCGTCTCTAATTTTTTTATTCGCTGAATTTTTAATATAATAGGTTCGTCGCTAATTTCGTCACTAATTAGCAACAAACGATATTCGTCGCTAAATTAGCGACGTACTTTTTTCGTCGCTAATTGTAATCTACCCACCCCTCACCCCCAATTTCTCTTTCTCTCTCGCTGTTGATTCCTCATATCCTCCCACGCTGTTCTCCCTCCCTCTCCCTCTTTCGTTTCTCTCGATAAACCTCTCCGCGCGCGCGCAAATCAATCTCGGTAAAGCTTTTCTGCCGGTAAGTGTCGTGACTAATTTCGTGGCTAATTAGTGAAGAAGATAGTTCGTCGCAAAACTATTCGTCGGTAATTTCGAAATTTTTTATTTTTTGACTTTTTTTTCTCTTTTTTTTTCCTATATTCTTCCCCCCCCCCCCCCCGGTCGCAGGTCCAGCAACCGGCGACCGACAAGAGGCTGAGGCCGGCGAGGTGAGGGCGAGGTCCAGCAGCGGCCATGGCGAGGCCGCCGGTCGTCCTCCCCGTTGCCCAAATCTGTGGGTGACGGCGAGGTTGACCAGCGGCCATGGCGAGGCTGCTCAACCTCGCCCAGGCCTCTCCATGGTCGAACCTCGCCGTCGCCCCAGATCTGGGCGACGACGAGGTCCGGCCATGGCGAGGCCGTTCGACCTCGCCCAGATCTGGGCAAGGCCGCTCGACCTCGCCATGGCCGCCGCTCGCCGTCGCCCAGATCTGGGGCGACGGCGAGATCCAGCGGTCATGGCGAGGCCGTTCGACCTCGCCCAGATCTGGGGGAGGCCGAGCGGCCTCGCCATGGCCGCCGGTCAACCTCGCCGTCGCCCAAATTTGTGGACGACGGCGAGGTCGACAGGCGGCCGCTCGGCCTCCCCTGAATCTGGGCAAGGTCGAGCGGCCATGGCGAGGCCGCTCGACCTCACCCAGGCTTCGCCATGGCCAAACCTCGCCATCGCCCAGATATGGGGTGAGGGCCAGTTCGCCGGCCTCAGCCGGACACCGGTCGCCTGTCTGGCGACCGGATATAGAGAAAACGTAAAGAAAAAAAAATTCGAAAAAAAAAATTTGTTAAGTAATTTTTCTTTTTTTTTAGGTACGTGTCCATTTGAAGGTCTCACAATCCAAGTGAACGTTGTAATTCTCATCAAATTGACCACGTTGCAATCCAAGTAAGTCTTCTTGACATGGTAATTTTTTTCATTTTTTTCAATTTCAAAGTAATTGTTTCGTCAAAAATACAATTTTAAGTTTTAGAATTTTATGGTTTTAATTAAGAATATTAAACAGTAGATATGATATTTTTAATATTTTATAAGATTTTATAATTTTTATACAGACACTATACAAAGAGACGGGGCTTGGATGTACAATAAGAACTTATCTAGACATCGAGGATTGACCGATGAGTTTCGTACTGGGTTGGAACTATTTTTGGACTTTGCTAGTAGTAAATTTGAGTTCATGGATGGAAATAAGTTAAGGTGTCCGTGTAAAAAGTGCAGTAATTGTAAATTTTATGTGTGTGATAAAGTTAGAGAACATTTTTGTAGATTTGGGTTTACTCCGAACTATTATAATTGGATTTGCCATGGTGAATAATTTATATCTGATGAAGGATATCAAAGAAGTGACCAATTTTTAGTTAGGGAAGAATGTAGCTATTATAACCAATTGAACACATACCAGAGGATGGTGATTGATGCAAGTGGTCAGAATTTTGTTTCAGAATCGAACCATGCAAGTACTAATTTTACTCCTACACTTGAACAAGTGGGTACTAGTCATGCATCATAATTGGAAGAGATAGGAGTAACAGGTATTGATGAGAATGTGTGTAATGGAACTTTTCCATCTAATCAGCTCTGGGAAATGTGTGTAATGGAACTTTTCCATCTAATCAGTTCTGGGAAGTGTTGAAAGTAGCAGATGAACCTTTATGGGCAGGTTGTGACAACCACACTAAGTTATCAGTGACAGCAAGACTATTAAATATCAAGACAGAGCATAATGTGTCTGAGAATTACTTCAACTCTTTTGTTGACGTAATGCGGGAAACAATGCCTCGTGATAACATCATGCCAAGTGATTTTTACGATATGAAGAAGCTAGTAGATAACTTAGGTCTTCCAGTTGTAAGGATTGATGTATGTAGTAGGGGTTGTATGTTATATTGGAGAGCTGACGAAAATGCAAAATCTTGCAAATTATGTAGCCAACCTAAGTACAAGATTAACAGGAGGCAGGGTCGTAATCAGAAGTGTAGACCATGCAAGCAAATGTTTTATCTGCCCTTAATCCCCAGATTGCAAAGGCTTTATGCGTCTCAAGGCACTGCTGAACACATGACTTGGCATGCAAATCATGAAACAGAAGAAGGTCTAATGTGTCATCCTTCAGATGCAGAGGCATGGAAACATTTTGATAGAACATACCCTGAGTTTGCGATAGAGCCTCGAAATATCAGGTTAGGTCTATGTGCTGATGGATTTGCCTCATTTGGGAAATCGGGAAAAAGTTATTCATGTTGGCCAATTATCTTAACTTCGTACAATCTTCCACCTAGTATGTGCATGAAGACACCTTATATGTTTTTTACATTGATCGTGACTGGCCCGCAAAATCCGAAAAAGTTGATAGATGTTTATATGCAACCATTGATTGAAGAGTTACAACGGCTATGGGATGAAGGTGTCCTTACGTATGATGTTTCTGCTGATCAAACATTTGTAATGAAGGCTACTCTTCTTTGGACGATAAATGACTTTCCAGCTTATGGAATGTTATTTGGATGGAGTACAGTTGGGATCTTAGAATGTCCGATATGTTTGGAGAGATCAAATTCATTAAGATTAAAACATGATAAGAAGGCCAGCTATTTTGACTGTCACAGACAATTTTTACCGATAAGTCATACATTCAGAAGGAATAAGAAAGGTGTCCTTACGTATGATGTTTCTGCTGATCAAATATTTGTAATGAAGGCTGCTCTTCTTTGGACGATAAATGACTTTCCAGCTTATGGAATGTTATTTGGATGGAGTACAGTTGGGATCTTAGAATGTCCGATATGTTTGGAGAGATCAAATTCATTAAGATTAAAACATGATAAGAAGGCCAGCTATTTTGACTGTCACAGACAGTTTTTACCGATAAGTCATACATTCAGAAGGAATAAGAAAGAGTTCATGAAGAATAGGATTGAAAGAACACCTCCACCATTGAGGTTGACCAGTGATCAAATTTGGGAAAGAGTGCATAACTTTCCAACTGTTATTGAAAACCCTCATGGCACAACTATTGCGTACGGAAGTACACATAAGTGGATCAAAATGCAGTATATTTTGGGATCTACCATATTGGAAGGCCCATCTTATTCATCATAATCTTGACGTCATGCACATAGAAAAGAATGTTTTCGACAATGTCATAAATACTGTGATAGATGTCACTGGAAAAACAAAAGACAACTTGAATGGAAGAAAAGATATGAGAGATATTTGTGATCGGCTAACACTAGATGTGAATGCAAGCAGCAGGGGACCAAAACCAAAAGCAGTTTATACATTGGACAAGGAGCAAAGACGGGTTGTTTGTCAATGGTTGAAATCTGTGCGGTTTCCTGATGGATATGCTTCGAACCTCAGGAGATGTGTTGATTTGAATGAATGCAAGTTGACAGGTTTGAAGAGTCATGATTGTCACATATTTATGGAAAGACTAATTCCAATAGCTTTCAAGGAACTTCTACCAAACTTTGTATGAGGCGCCATTATAGAGTTAAGTAATTTCCTTCATGATATTTGCTCAACAGTATTAAAAGTATCACACATGGAGAAACTAGAGAGAGATATTTCAATTATTCTTTGCAACTTAGAAAGGATATTTCCTCCATCGTTTTTTGATTCAATGGAGCATCTCTTAGTTCACTTGCCTTATGAGGCTAAAGTTGCAGGTCCCGTCCAATTTCGATGGATGTATCCATTTGAGAGGTAAATTTTTTTTAATAAATTCCAAATTACTTTATTGTATATTATGTTCTGATAAACTTCTTTTTATTGCAACTAGGTTTTTATATCATTTGAAGAAAAAAGTGAAGAATAAGGCATGTGTTGAAGCTTCAATTTGTAATGCATATATTGTGGAAGAAGTGACAACATTTGCATCATACTATTTTGAGCCACACGTGCAGTGCAAGAGGCGGAGAACATGAAGAAATGATGAAGGCCCCATTGATCCCAATTGCAAATCATTCTTTATTTTCAATTATCTTGGTCGACCAAGCGGCGCATGTAAGTTTCGTTACTTAACAGGCGAAGAATTGCAAGCAGCCCATACATATATTTTACTGAACTGTCCAAAAGTGGAGCCATACTTCGAGTAAGTGTACATTTGCAAATATATGTATTGTGTGTCAAACATTTGTTAATATATAAATGGTATTTGCTAATAGGATTTTTCAAACTCCAATATATGAACTACCACCAAGTGAGTTTGACCGTTTGTGCGATAAAGAATTTGCAGCATGGTTCAAAACATATGTAAGTTGCCTATGGACCAAAACCAAGTTATTAATATTTTATACATAATTTATTAAAATATATATTATTGACTTTGCGACTGTGACCTTAGGTTCACAGTAATCATGATCAAGTTGAAGAGCAAGGATTGCTATATCATCTATCATGGGGTCCAAAGTCAAGAGTACGAAGCTAGCCAGCATATTTCATAAACGGATATAATTTTCACACTCAAGAATATGGAATGGGAAAAGCCACAATAAATAGTGGTGTGTGTGTTTGGTCATCCAATGGTAACAGTTCAAAAGATAATTTTTATGGCTTGTTGGATGAAATCATAGAGATAGAGTACCATGGACCATTAATGCGGGTTGTATTATTTAAGTGCATGTGGTTCGACCCCGTCAAAGGAATGAATGTGCATACGAAGTTTAATTTGGTTGAAATAAATCACAAGAAAAGATATATGAAATATGAACCATTTGTCTTGGCACAACAAGTAATTCAAGTATATTATGCATCATATCCTAGTTTGAAACGTGACAAAACTGATTGGTGGGCTGTATATAAAACCAAAGCACAAAGAAAACTCGAGGGACATTGAAAGGATACAGCATATCAACAAGAGGAAGTCTGTAATGCGGTTGAAACTAAAGAATATAACATTCCAACTTTACGAGATCCATGTGGAGCAATGGTAGATGTGGATGCAACTGAAATTTGCGAATCAAATCTAGAAGGTGTTGTAGAATCTGATTTTGAGACAGAGGATGAAGATGAAGATCAAGACGAAAACGAAAGTGAAGATGAAGATGAAGATGAAGATGAAGACGAAGACAAAGACGAAGACGAAAATAAAAGGTAAAGATGAAGATTATGATTTTTTAGACTTTTTATTAATTATTTGTAATTATTATTATTATTGCGACATGTGTGTTATTGTTGTTATCATAATTATTGTTGTTGTTATTATTATTATTATTATTATCATTGTTATTGTTATTATTATTATTTATTTGATGAATTGTTAATATGAAAGGTCGTTGCTAATTTCGTCGCTAATTGGCGACAAACATAATTTCGTCGCAAAATTAGCAACGACATTGGCGACAATTTTTATTTGCTTAATTTTTAATATAATAGGTCGTCTCTAATTTCGTCGCTAATTTGCGTCGTCGCTAATTTCGTCACAAAATTACACTACAAAAAAACCAAGGATTTAGCCATGGAAATAGCGAAGAATGCCAATTCGTTGCTAATATGCGACGGAAATAGCAACGAACGCGACTATTTTTATAGTTCGTTGCTAATTTCGTCGCTAATTTGCGACAAAAATAGTGACGAAAGTAACTTTCGCGGCACATTCCCGACTATTTTATTTTCGTCGCTAATTCCGTCGGTAATTAACGACGGATTTAGCGACGAAATTAACTTTTGCTACTGTTTTTAAAATCCATCCCTAAATCCGTCTGTAATTAGCGACGAATTTTAATTTGTCGCTAATTAGCAACGAAATGAACTTAAAAATAATATTTGTGAAATCCGTCGCTAATTAGCGATGAATTTAACTTAAAAATACTATTTGTGAAATCCGTCACTAAATCCGTCGCTAATTAGGGACGGATTTAACTTTCGCGGCACACGCGCTACTTTTTTAAAATCCGTTGCTAATTAGCGATGGATTGAACTTAAAAATACTATTTGTGAAATCCGTCACTAAATCTGTTGTTAATTAGCGACGAATTTAGCGACGGATTGAACTTAAAAATAGTATTTGTGAAATCCATCACTAAATCCATCGCTAATTAGCGACGAATTTTAATCCGTCGCTAATTAGCGACGGATTTAACTTTCGCGGCACACGAGCTACTTTTTAAAAACCCGTCGCTAATTACAATCCATCGCTAATTAGCGATAGAATTAGCGACGGAATTAAACTTTTGCGAAAATCCGTCGCTAATTTCCGAAACGGCGTCGTCTTGATTTGGGGTACAATTAGGGCTTTCTCTCGCCGTTCTCTCTCTGTCGATCGATTCTTGTTCTCTCTCTCTCTCTCTCTCATTGGTTCCTCTGACGATTTGGCGTTCTCTTTCTTCAGATTTGGCGTTCTTTAGCGCGATTTTTTGTTTGAGACAGGAACCCCTTCGGCGGACGCTCGTCCGAGAGGAACCTGAAGCGCTTGCGGACCGTCACCGTCGCGGACCGTCGCCGTTATCCGAGAGTTTCGGATCTAAGGAGGACCGTCGCCATCGTCCGAGAGTTTTTCGGATCTGAGGAGGTACGTGTTCGGGTGAATTTTTGGCACTTTTTGTTTCGGATTGTTCAGTGTCGGTTTGCTTGCTGTTGTTCTGTTCTGTTCGGTTTTGGATTGGATTGGGTGGGTCTGTTGTTCGCATTGTTCGGTTTCGGATTGGATTGGGTGCTGTTCGGGTTGTTCGGTTTCGGTTTCGATTTTAGTTTGTTTGCTGCTGTTCTGTTCTGTTCTGTTCTGTTCTGTTCTATTCTGTTCTGTTCGGTTTCGGATTGGATTGGGTGGGTCTGCTGTTCGGATTGTTCGGTTTCGGTTTGTTTGCTGTTGTTCTGTTCTGTTCGGTTTCGATTTAAGCCAAGTACCTAATTGATGAACTCGGCACTTAGATTGGCGAACTCAGAATGGGCTGAAATTTGGTCGGCTGTGTGGAAACGAGCCGCTGATTAATACTCATTGCTTTGCAGTGATGAATGTCATTTTTTAGCGTTTTGGAGTCGTTTAGATAGGTTTCCGAGCATAAATACATCCTGTTTACTGCAATTTTTTTTTCCGAGCACAAATACATTCTGCTGATTGTTCTTTATGTTTATATTAGATAAAGAATGCTCGTCATCCTTAAAATCTGCTGATGGTAAGCTCACCATGTTCTATAATGGGTTCATCAGTTCGTTCGGACAAATAGCAAATAGCATGTTGCTACTGTTTGTCTGTGCTGTTTTTTTCATTACTTGCCTTGTGGTGGAAGAAGGGTGGAAGAAGGGACTCAGTATGAATGTTTTATTTTTCTAACTGGTTTAAACTTGTAGCATTCGGACTCTCATTAACACATTGAATTCTAGGGAGAAATAAGTTCCTGCTCTTTACCCTTGTTCTTCAAAGTATTTGTTTCTGTTGATATGGGTGGCATCCTCCTATGTGAACTGGTCGATCTTTTGTCATTTCTCAGTTTTTTCCATTTTTTCATGCAGGTGGGTAGATGAAGTCATTCCTGATGCTCCATGGGTGATCACACCAGAGTTCCTGGACAAGCACCAAATCGACTATATTGCACACGACTCTCTTCCGTAAGGTTAATCAGCCCAAGTAGATGTTGTTGATTGCTAGAAACTTGTCTGGACGAATCTCGCACCCGTGAAGTGTTCAATTCTTGTTTTTCTTTAGTCGTTCACTTCTTTCCCCATCTAATGGGACTCCCCCATCAATGTAGATGCATGATATCCTTATTAGTAATGGCTATGCAGTTCCTGCTAAGATTTTCTGTGCTAAGTTCTCTGTCAAATATTTGAATATGCCATGAACCTAGTTTTCACAGAATTTTTGTACATCCAGTTCTTCTAATGATTAACTTCTAATTCCTTGAAAGCCTGATTATCTTAAACGGTTAGGAATATCAATTGTAACTTCCCTAACAACTATTTGTTTTTTTTTCCAAGATGAATAGGTTTTTTTCTACTTTGAATCGGTCAAATGTGATTTCTGAGTTTCGCCATGTGAAGTCATGTACTACTTAATGGATGCCTCAATCTCAGAATCATGCTATAGGATCAGAGGGGTGAAGCAGACAATATGTTCTTTTGACATCCTATAATTTTCAAGGGTGAATGTGAGATTGTGTTGAAACTTTTGTAGGTTGCATCTGATATCAATCCATGAGACCATAAAAACTCCGCCCGTGAGTTGAAATTAGTGTTGAACTCAAGAAGCGGATTTCCTATCTACAGTGATCATGAGATTTGTTCATCTCAGTAGGTATCAATCTATGAATGTGAGATGCTAATTCAAGTTTGCAGATTTTTCAGTCT
Organism: Syzygium oleosum; assembly: GCF_021117445.2. Taxonomy (NCBI): domain Eukaryota; kingdom Viridiplantae; phylum Streptophyta; class Magnoliopsida; order Myrtales; family Myrtaceae; genus Syzygium; species Syzygium oleosum. The sequence goes on along the minus strand of NW_026607500.1, from coordinate 6,090,143 downwards.
AACTCACAGCAATTCCCTTCAATTTGAACAACTTGGACTGCACGATGAGCATTGCAAGTTGTGGAACATAGTGACCTGGTAAGAGTGAAATTAGATAGATGTTTAAATTCTGCATTCATTGAGCTTCCAATTCATTAAAAATATATTGAAATTTGCAAGGAAAAGAACCTGTCATTCTTCCTACATAGTAATCACCAAAAAGTGCTTCACTTCACTAGCTTTTTTAATGTTTTTGTAGACAGGGGTAACAACTGTTATTTGTGGCAAAAAAGATCTAAAGAAGCTCGTAGACATTTCCGGACAGCTTGCTATTTATCTGGACGCTATAGCAAGTTTGTTTCGTTTTCTCAAATTTATCTCTTGCTCTTTGAAACAAAATGGTAAGCTTCATGATGTACGTCATTATGTGTTCATGTTTTTTAAGATATTTGTCTAACCTTCCTATTTGTCAGTATAAACGTGGAGGTCACATGCATGGTGTAGTTTCACAAAGAAGAGCAGCGCCTTCCCCTTCCTCGTCCTCATCCCCGTCCCTTTCCTCTTCTCCTGCCATTTCATGTTTCCCTCAACCACTACATGCTGATGGACAACATGGACACATTGGCCCTTCCTCCGACCCCCAAGAACATATTAGGGGGCAAATTGGAAACATGCGAATTGAATCTACTTCAGTTCCATGTCCTTCGGTTCCACCTTCTTCTTCAGTGCAACACTCGAATGATGAGGGAAACACAAGTGAAGAAGATAGTCGATTCATGATATGCCTATTTGGAGATTCAGAAGTACTTCATTTTTTTTAATTATGTGTTATTTAGGTTTTTAGATTTTAGTCAACTGAATTGTCCATGTTGCAAATTATTCGTATGCTTCATTGTTTCATTGTCCATATCATTCTTTCTAACCTGTTTGCAGATTCATGGATGTTACGTATGTTGTGAGGCAACTTAATAAAATAGTCAATAACTCTTGGAGGGTGCAGTATATTAGTTATAGCAGCGCTCCGAAAGAAGTAAAGGGTTTGTGGTGGAATAAGTTCAAGGTAAGTTTTGTTCTTGTAGGTGTTTCTCGTGGCCGTGTTAGGGAAGTCCCCCATTAAGTAGTAATGGATATGAACTTCAGAAAATCCATTACTGAATTGTCTAGTGCATGGTAATGGCCATGTGACCCTCATAATAACTCTAAGTTATTTTTCTATTGATGTAGCGGAAGTTCAGGTGGGATGAAATGGAAGAGGATGAAGTTAAAAGAATTTTTAAGAAGAAAGCTGGTGATCATATACGAAATGTGATGAATAAAGCAAAGATAAGTCAAGTAAAGCCAGATTTTATTATGGGTAACAATTGGACCGAAATTAAGAGAACTTGGGAAACTAAAAAGAATAAGCAAATGAGTGAACAGAATAAGAATAATCGAGCTTCTAGTTCTAGTGAAGGGTCTGCCACATGCTGGGGGTTTTATCAACATCGGGGAGCATAGAAAAAGAATGGTAAGTCTGTTGAACATGTTGTAAGTTAATTTAATTCAATTACTCATTTATGTTTATATTTTGTAGGCAGATGAATTGGGGACGGAACCGACATATATAGCTACATTTGAACGCACATTTCAAAAAAAAAGATAAGACATGGACTGGCGATCGAGCAAAAGCTATTAAGGTATGTAAGTTTATGGAAACTAGAGTGAAAATCATGAATGTTTTTAATATTTATTGTAGTTATATATAGGGAAATTTTCAAAATGGGGTCCAAAGTGAGCCCATTTTCTCAAAATGGGGTTCCAAGTGCAATCAGTCTCAAAATGGGGTCCCAAGTGCCCGATCAGTCTCAATTTGGTACTTGGGTTCGCCGGCCGGCCAAATAGTCACCGGCGGCGAGTTTTTTACTCTTCTGGTGGCCGGAACAGTAATTTTTTACTTTAAAATTTTTTTTTTTGCTTTTTTTTTCTCTTCCCTCCGCTGGCCCCGGCTATGGCCGGCAGAGGCGGCCCTCGCCAACGTCGGGGAGGGCTGCCCTAGTGAGGGCTGCCCAGCCTTCCCTGACGGCCCTCGCCTGACGCCGCAGGCGAGGGTTGCCCTCGCCGACGTCAGGGAAGGCTGGGCGGTCGAGGGCCGCCCTCGCCTCGACTGGGCGGGCGAGGGCGACCCTTGCCCTTGCCGACGTCGGGGAAGGTTGGGCGGCCCTCACCCGACGCTGGCGAGGGCGACCCTCGCCAGATCCCACTCAGCCTCCTCAGCTCCTCCTCCGACAACCTCAGCTCCGCTAGCGTGGGCGTCGTGGCCCCCTTCTCTTCCCACCTCCTCTCCCTCTCCAGTTCCCTCTCCTTCCTCACCTTTCGCCTCAGCTCGCCGTACCTCTCCACGAAGCTGCCCGAGCCGGGCTCGGGGACGGGGTTCTCAGGCGTGCTCTAGCTTGTGTCGATCGTGTGGCCGACGCAGTGCCCTCGCCGGATCTAGCGAGGGTCGCCCTCGCCGGCGTCGGGCGAGGGCCACCCAGCCTTCCCCGACGTCAGCAAGGGTCGGCCCTCGCCCGCCCAGCCGAGGCGAGGGCGGCCCTCACCCGACGCCGGCGAGGGTCGCCCTCGCCTGCCCAGGCGAGGGTTGCCCTCGCCGGGGCGGCCCTCCCCGACGCTGGCGAGGGCAGTCTCAGCCGGCCATAGAGAAAAGAAAAAAGCAAAAAAAAATTTGAAAGTAAAAAATTACCGATCCAGCCACCGGAACAGTAAAAAAACTCGCCGCCGATGACTATTTGGTCGGCGGGCGAACCCAGGTACCAAATTGAGACTGCTTGGGCACTTTGGGTACCAAATTGAGACTGATTGGGCACTTGGGACCCCATTTTGAGACTGATTGCACTTGGGACCCCATTTTGAGAAAATGGGCTCACTTTGGGCCCAAATTGAAAATTTCCCTTATATATATGAAGTTGTTTTATTTTCATATATATTGTTAATGCAGGAAAAATATGATGAACTTTTAATGAGCAGTGGTAGTGGTAGTGGTAGTGGTGGTGATGGTGTTGCTGCGTTTGAGCCATCAGTTGACAGTATGGCATTATGGGCGGAGGCATCGGGTGGGATGAAAAAAGGAAAAATATTTGGGCCATCCTTGTCAAGGGTATACACAACGCAGGCTGCTGCAACTTCATCCTCTAATGCGGCTGTTTCAAGGAAGACACGACTTGAGGAGCAAATGACCCAAGAATTGAGCCAACTGAAACATTTACTTGTAGAGAAGGACGAAGAAATAAGAGTGGTCAAATAACAAATGCAATTGATCTTGCGACATCTCAACCTCGATCATGATGAGGTTCCTTCTATATCTCCGACTAATCTAATAGGTGATGGGCACAATGATGAGCGACATGATGATGATGACATTGCTGATGATGATGATGATTTTCTCGATCCTTAGTCCTTGCTAGTTAAATTTTCCATTTTTAAGCACTAAATTTTGAGCACTATGTATTTCATCATCATATCATTATGTATTTAAGCACTAAATTTTGATGTTATTAAGTGCTTAATCATTATTAAATATAAATTCTAGAAATTAATTTTGCTTTTAATTATATTTAAATTCGAAATCGTCCCTAAACAACATTCGTCGTTGACTTCGTCGCTAAAGAATTAATAAAAATTCGTCGCTAAATTCGTTCCGGAACAATGTTCGTGGCAAGAGTAAAAAAATTTCGTGGCAAATTAGCGACGAATTTTACGACGAAAAATTAGCGACGAATTTTGCCACGAATAATTAGCGACGAATTTTGCAACGAAATATTAATAACGAATTTTTTCACGAATAAATTTCGTGGCTAATTAGCAACGAATTTTGCGACGAATAATTAGCGACGAATTTTGCGACCAATATTTTTCGTCGCAATTTAGCGACAAAAATTGAAATTTTTCGTCACTAAATTTTGCGACGCCGAATTGGCGACGAAATTTTTTTCTTCGCAAATTCGTTTAGCAACGAATTTTTCCATTTTTTTCGTGACAAAATTCGTCGCTAAAACTTACTTTTTTTTGTAGTGACACATTACTCACTCCTCCCCTTCTCCCCCGTTAGAGCTATCATTATTTGGTGACCTTTTTATCCGTTTGAAATAGTCGGTCTTGGTGATTAAAGAAACACGGATCCTCGTTAAATTAAGATTAAAATTAATGATTGTAAAAGTAGAAGTTTCATTGATATAGAGAATCGGGTGTAATTGTGTGTTTGCACGAGCTAAGCTAAGAAAGCGTCCTATATAGCCGGCGCATTCCGGGTCATCAAGAAGCAAGGAAATGTTTAATATTTCAAACACTAATATTTAATTTAATGAGAAATGAGTATTTCAGGAAAATGTGATTGACCAGTTATTATTCGCACAAAATACTTACTATAGTTCCAGGAAGATGAGACTTAAGCCTTGGAAATATGCTGAGAAACGACCAGTTCTTAAGGCCGTCCGTGACCATAAATGATATATTCCCAGCAAAACAGTGCACTAGTGCTTTTGAGTTTTGACGTAACGTTCTTGTTTTGCATACAAATATTACTCAAATCTCTTGCGTCGAGTGCTAATTGCTCAACAGTCACTATTATTCCCTCCTTAACGCTTCGATATTAGTCTGCTTTGCTTCTCCAGGGTCACACGCACGACTTTGATGGCAATGGCTGATGAAGTGACCTTCCTGGACAAATGGCTGAGCATGGTCGGGATGAGGTGCCGAATAGCGCTGGCTGAGAAAGGGGTCGAGTACGAGTACAAGGAGGAGGACGTGGGGAGCAAGAGCGAGCTCCTCCAGATGAATCCTGTCCACAAGAAAATCCCCGTCCTCATCCACAACGGCAAGCCTGTGTGCAGAGTTGCTCGTCATTGTGGAGTACATCGATGAGACCTGGACTGATTTCATCGACAAGAAGGTAATTTGTTCCTCTGTTTTTATCTGTGTACATTCGTAATTGATTCTTTGATCCGTGGACATTTCCGTGTTTTTTTTTATATTGGAGCAATCTTTTTTAGCTATTTGGATCTCATGCTGAATGCGAAAAAAGATAATCTGATCTCGCATATGGCTCGGTGCTTAAATTGTCATCTTCAACTCACCGTCATTTAGTCTTTGTATTGCTTTCATTATACATGTACTGAAATTAACAAATACGAACTGTAAGCAAAATGTCACCCTCTACATGAACTAGATGGTTGGACATCCGAATTCTTGTAATAACTAATAAGTTCGACAAATGTTGGAAGTTGGTGACGTTGCACAAATTATAATGAAGCACGAAGTACTAATACTAATAGTTAGCTCGTGATGAATCTATGATCCTTTCTGATCCGGTACCGGTCAACAATTTTGCAGTTCAATGATTCTGGGAAAGAGGTGTTGTTGATGAAAGGGAAAGAACAGGAGGCGGCGAAGAAGGAATTCATCGAAAGCCTGAAAATAGTAGAAAGTGAGCTCGGAGACAAGCCCTTTTTTGGGGGCAAGAAGTTCGGGTTCTTGGACATATCGTTCATCGGCTTCTACAGCCATTTCTACTCCTATGAGATGTGTGGGAACTTCAGCATCGAAGTGGAGTGTCCCAAGCTTGTTGCATGGAGCGTGTCCAAATCTCTCCCAGACCCTCGAAAGGTGTATGGCTTTATCTTGGAGCACAAGAAAGCGATGGGCATAGAGTAGAGTATTGTGCTTCTGTTGTTGCTAGACCCCGATTTCTTCCCTGTGTGTGGCCGTCAGAATTTGCTATACTTGTTAGTGATCCCGTTGTACTTGTAACGGGCTTCTTTGTTTTCTTGAAGTTCTATAATCTGAGAGGACACTTCGTTGCGTTTTCTCTTCATCTTGTACTACTAGGTGATCATGTCGCATAGAAGTCAGGCAGACTAGCTCATGTCACGCTGAGGTAGTAATTTTAGGGTTAAGGAAAGGTTCGGCTCTGGTCATTGTCGCGACCTAAAAAAAATTGGGTTTTCCGATCTTAGGCTAATGGATTACTAGATCAATTAAATTAACTAACCTAGCTCGAGTTCTCCCAAACTCTACCAATTCGCAACTTAGGTCCAATTATGAGCATGCAAATATTTTCAATGGGAGTCGCCACTAATCATTTAAGGTAGGTTGATTAGAAACCTAAATAAAATAGCGGGAGTACTATTTTATTTCTGCGAACCAGAAATTATGGATTCGGGGACTTGGTTACGCTAGATTCCCTAACGCCCTTTCGGTACCAATTTCAAGAAAAATACTTAATTTGACAATTTTGATAAATCCTGACTTAGAGTTCAAAGGTGCAGAAATTTTCTTTTTTGATTTTCTTTTATTTATTTAAATGAAAGCTAACCTATATGTAATGGCGTGCAAAAAATTGACATGCGATTAATGCAACCTAACATGCAAACTATATGCCATGCGACGACGTGACCTATTTCTAATGATGGGCATATTATTTTTTGTATTTTTTTCTTTAATGAAATTCGGAATTAAAAATGCCAATTATCTAAACATGCAATTTTAAACTAAAGAAATTAACCTATTCTAGAGTGATATTTTTGGCATTTTTTTTTATCAAAATTCGAAATTAAAATCAAGTAAAAAAATATATATAACCGCTAAATGTTTCGAATTAAGTTTCGATCTGAAGCCTGACAGATCGATCCTAAAATTCGAAATACCCGTTATGGAAATAACTCTATCTAAAACCTAATAGATAGATTTATTTCCACGTGTGCGGTTGCGGATTAGTAAATTTTCCTAATCGATCACATCTTGAAAAAATTTAGATATCTTAAATATCTTGGATATATTCAAAAGATTTTGAAAATTCTAAATTCTATCCAAATTTGAAAAGTAATAGATATCCAAGATTTCAAAAAAATAAATAAATCCTAATTGGAATAATGCTTATTATCCAAATATGCAAAATTAGATATCAATAAGCACAAATTAGGCAACCAAATATTCGAATCAAATCGGGATATGATAATTACCTGATTTGCAGATTTCTTTCCTAATTTGAATCTGCAGCGGATCGGGATTGCAGATCGGAACGGGGTGGCCAGCGAATGACGGTGGCGGCGACGGCGACGGCGTCCGAACCGGCTCAGCTCGTGGTGGTGGTGGAGCGAGGACCGGCGGTCAGGGGCTCAACTGGCCGCGACGCCAAGGACAGTGGCACCTTGGCTAGGCTCCAGGCTCACGGTTTGCTGGAATGCTTGTTATGAACTCGCTGGGGTGGTTTGCCGAGCCGAGGAACACATTGATCTGGAGTGGAAGCTATCGCCTGGATTTGTCCGACGTGTAGCTACGCTTGTGCTGGACCGTCGACTTGGTTGAACAACAAGCAAACACCGGAGAAATTGGATCAAGCGACGCAAGGTAAGGACCAGAGCCCGCCTATTTACTGATTTTGCTAAAAGAATCGCTGGAACACTGAATCGCAATAGCACGGACTGAATTGGAGTTTTGGAACGTAAGATGCCGCTGATTTGGAGCACAAGAAGCAGCAAGACCCAAGTGATGGCGTTGGTGTCAGTGGTAGACAACGCAACACTGAAGAAAACTCCAACTTTTGACTTTTCCCTGCACTTGCTCTCACTTTGTGAATTTCTGTGTGCGCTTGACCATGTCTAGTGGTGACTAGATTTTATTGCTTCAATGGCGATTTCCCTCGAACGATGGAAGTGTTGGCGCGGCGATGATGGATGGTTGCCAAGCACGGGAGGAACCACCGCGGGAGGAGAGAACTTCTCTTCTTTTTCCGCCGTCAATCTCTCTCTCCAAAAAAATTCTGATCTGGGAATTATGAGAGCCTCCCCTTTGATTATGAGACATAAACATATATTTATAATGTAAACCTAGGTCAATTAGCCGGGCTTTCTAGTCCTAATGGGCTTAGGTTTAGGCTTTAATTTAATTCTAAATGGACTGAATTAATTTGGGCTTTTCTTTAATTAAGCATAATGGGCTAATTTAAGCTCAAATTAAGACAACCAAGCCCTTTTGCGTGTGATTTTCGGCCCATGCTTTCCGAGTGAGCCGAGTCTCGCTCGGTGCCCGAGCTCGATTTACGTGATGAATTTTAAGCTCGCTTACCACCGCCGATCCGATGTGAAATGCAGTTAATCTATATGAACCTAAACTTTATGCTATGCGATCTGTAATATTTTTGTTTAAGGGTTAAAATTTAATCCCTAATTTTTTATGCAATTAACCACTAAATGATGCGCCAAAATTTAGGTGTCAACAGCTGCCCCTCTTTGAGTGGAGGCTCGCAAAGGTTTCGCTCAAAGACTGAGACCTAAATTTAAACTATGCAAAATGATGAATGATTTTTTTTTTAATGCAATGATGCATGATATGCAAACAATAAAGAATGTATGCTAAGGCTTCTCACTTCGTGTAGAGCGGTGAAAGAGCCTTACATACGGATCGCACAAAAAACGTCCAAGTGAGGGAAAGATTTATAATGCTTTGACTTCCCTCGATCTCCAAACTTCTGGTCCACTGGAAGTAAGGTTCTCGAGGTACTGGATTGCCTATCTGTTACCTGTAGTTTCCTATAGATGCAAAATAGCGCATGATATAAAGAAAGAATGGGATGTGTTGCCCATACCACTGGGCAATCACTAAAAGGATCATGTCACCTCTTCCATTGGATGAACATGAAATGGGGTATGCCGCGTACTCCACTTAGCAACACCAAATGAGAAATTATGCTGCCTGTACTACTGGGCAAACATGAAATGGGGTGTGCCGCGTACTCCACTTAGCAATACCAAATGAGATATTATGATGCCTGTACTACTGGGCAAACATGAAATGGGGTGTGCCGCGTACTCCACTTAGCAACACCAAATGAGATATTATGCTGCCTGTCCTACTGGGCGAACATAAAATGGGGTGTGCCGCGTACTCCACTTGGCAACACCATATGAGATATTATGCCGCCTATCCTACTGGGCGAACATAAAATGGGGTGTGCCACGTACTCCACTTGGCAACACCAAATAATACGTCACCTGATTTCTTCTTGTGTTATAAAAATAGCAAAGCCAATTGCATTGCACCTGTTTTTACCTGAAAAAAGGTTAAAACAACACATGCGCAGTGGCAGAGAAAACATAATTCATGAATCTGCTTGCATTACCAAGCTTTACTAGGGAATTTATCAATAAGAACAACCATTTCGTCCTTTTGACAATTTGATCACATTAAATGAAAGACCTTTAATCAGAAAGGACTTTCTACTCACTCTCAATGAAAGGCTTTTGACCCGACCTTTGATGCGGGTACAAGAATTACTCAAACTCTCTTCATCGTGCTTGACAAGGGTTCGGATATTCTCAAAATCAGTATGACTTGACCAATCTGAAAGGTCTTTATAAGGACTAAAACGTCGGTTTGGTCAATGGCTTAGCAAAAGGGATTCTTCAAGTCGAGGCTATTGAAAAAATTGATATCACCAGCTGCTCTGGGTTTACAAGTCAGGAATGCTGCAAAAATGAGATAGAAAAATCTTGCTCGCACTTCTTCGAGCAACATTTATAAGCATTTGAAACTCTATGTTAACTCAAGTGCCCTATTCTGAAGAGACTTCGGTAAGGGTTGTAACGTAGATTCGGGTAGTCTTGAAATGAATGGCTTATTTCATCAAATGGGGGTATTATGAACATGGAGATTGGTGATCATCCAATTATGCTACTCGTACTATTGACCTATCTCTAGCAATTGCTCCATAAATGAACCTTCAAACGGTCTTTTCCTTGAAGACTGATCTTGTATGTCGACTCAGTTCTTGCTGAAGCTTTTCTTTCTCTCCTTTTTCTCTCTCTCTTTTTTTTTTGGAGAGATTTTCTTTTCGAGAGATTTTTCCAAGAGAGAGAGAGAACTTCGATTTAATGGAGTCCTTTTGCGTCCTTTCTGATGAATTTTCTTTCTAGCTCCCATTTGTCTCAAGTCACCTTGAACTTGCTTTGAGATGATTTCATTTGTTTATCACTAGAATGATCACCAATCGGGTTGAAATGAATTCATCGCTCAAATTGGGTATGCAAAGGGTATAATGTGTAGGGATATAGAAAGAAATGCTCTTCGTCATATCTAAGGCACTCGAGCTAACACAGAACTTGCATGCAATAAATATACTCGAAGATTGATGCAAGTAAAAGCAAGAAAATTCTAACCATTTTGAACTTTCTAAGAAATTGCCCCGGTATGGGGTTGTTCCTGACAGGGGTAAGAAATGAAACTTCGTTCAAAGGGGTTAAGCAAATGATAACCTGTAGTGTTTAGATAGATGAAATGAATGCCTCTCATCATTTTGATCATCATACTTTTCGTGAGATAATCCTTTACCTTGTCAGCATGGAATTTTCACTCAACTCGCACTAGAGATTATTATTCAGGACATGTATGGAAATGTCTTACCTTTCGTCATCTTGAAGTCTCTCATGCAATATGATCGCTTCATTAGGACGGGAACAGATTGCCAAATCAAAAGCCTTCCTCAAACAAAGCTTAGTAACATCAATTGATTCATGAAATTCAATTTGAAACTTGATAGAAACAAAGTCAGAATGAGTACAAATCAAGTGTAATACTTCTTCACAGAATCGGAATTAACTGGACTGGAAAAAACACGACCATCCATCTCGGCCAAAATCAAAGCACCTCCTGGAAGGACTTTCTTCACAATGTACGGGCCACCGTAGTTTGGGGCGAATTTTACTTCTGCAAGAGGAACTATCGGCAATAACTTCCGCAGGACAAGGTCACCTACCTGAAAATGTCGAGGCTTGACTTTCTTGTTGAAAGATTTAACAACTTGTTGTTGGTAGCACTGGCCATGACATAGAGCTTTAAGCCTTATCTCATCAATCATGTTCAACTGGTCCAATATCTGTTGGATCCAATCTGCTTCTGACAATTGTACCTATGAAAGAATACGTTATGAAGGAATTTCAACCTCAACAGGTAGAACAGCTTCCATACCGTACACAAGAGAATATGGAGTTGCCCCTGTAGATGTCCGGATAGAAGTCCGATATGCCATAAGTGCAAAAGGTAATCTCTCATGCCAATCACATATATGAGGGTTCACGATTCTCGTCCCTTCGCATGCCTCGAGATTAGTCTTGAAACATGAAAGAAAGGGATCAAAAAGACAATATGGGGCTTAACTACATGCAATTTTTGAAAATTGTTCTTTTCTTTTTTTTGAAATTCATTTTGCTTTCAAAGACCTCGAAACGAGAATTCTTGAGAAGCCCAACCCTTAGTTCTTACCGTAGATGACAAATTTTTCAATCGTTGGTTATCGTCATCGGGTTGGTTTGGGACACTTCAACAAGATTCAAAATGCTAAAAAACGCTATAATTTTATTGATATTGAACAAATGAATTACATCTTATTGGATTGAAAAACCTAAGTGCAACATGAATAGGAATGACAATCGAAAAAAGCAATAAAGATTCCCACGCAGGGGAGATACGAAAACTAGAAATGATTACTCTTGAGGGCTAGCGCCCATCCCTTCAAGTGGTCCTTCAGTGATTGCACAAATGGAGGTCTCAGCAAACCAACCGGTAAGGTAAGGTATACCATCATCAAAGTTCACCACCCTCGACTCCGGCTTCTTGAAAATACAGGGTGGCTGGTCATCGTCAGAATCGTCAGACAAACTGACCAGAATCGCTTTACCGTGCTTCTTAGGTGAGTCAGTTAGGGCTTGTGGCAACTTAGGAAAGATAAGCCCAAGATCATCCTCAGTCGGGTTCAGATTTAAATGTTCATATCCTCCCACAACTCCACCGAGTGAAAGGTGTCGTTGATGGAAGGTGGTAAGGGACTTTGACCTGCTCCTGTTCGGCTTCTGCAAGAATCGTTGCTTTGTTCGCGGCTTCCCTGCCCATGATATCCCAAACCAGCTTTGTGGGATTGTCCATTTGTCTCGATCGGGGCATGAATGCCTTGGTCTTCCTTCCCAAGACCCTAACCTGGCTTAAAACCATTACCGACCATGACCTTAGCCACCATGAGAGCTGCTTTAGAAACTCCAGGAACGGACAACGGCATATCAGAGGAAGCTTGAACAACTTGAACTATTTCAAATGAATAATAGCTATCCTCCTCAACATGATCGGGTTCTATGTATGGGATCGATGTTGCATTGAAGATTCGGTGATCTTCCTCTCCATAAATTGTAACCAACTTTGCTTCACCCACAAACTTGATCTTCGATGCAACCGGAGAATCTGCGCCGCATTGTGAATCCATGGCCGTCCCAGCAAGAAATTGAAAGCAGAAGGGATATCCAGCACTTGAAAAAGAATATCAAACACTGAAGGTCCGATCTGCAGCTTTAAGTTAATTTAGCCTATGACATCCTTCTTTACTCCATCAAAGGCTCGAACAGAAGTCTTGGCTGCTTGCATGATAGACGGAGGAATGCCCAGCCTTTTCAAAGTAGCCAACGGCATAAATTCAGAGCCGACCCGTTATCAACAAGCACCTTAGCCATGTGAGTCTCCTTGTACTTCACTGATATGTGAAGCGCCTTATTATGACCACATCCTTCAACTGGGATTTCCTCATCAGAAAATGCTACTTGATCTTGAGGAGGATCGTCCCGACAAACCCTTCTAGCTTATCTTCTTCAATAGTCTCGGGCACATGAATCTCACTCAACACCTTCATTAGAGCACTCCGATGCTTATCTGATGTCTGGAGAAGTTCTAACAATGAGACTTGTGCAGGTAACTTTCTCAGCTGATCAACCACGTTATATTCACTAGCCTTAATCACAGCTAGGAATTCCTTCGCTTCTTTCTCAGTCACTGGCTTGGCCGGTTGCTTATCAGGATAAGTTCGCCCTGACCTCGTTATCAGATCAACGTCGTACGACCATGGGACCATCTTGTCACTCTCATAAGCGTAGGGCTGAGGTGATGCCAGGATCAATACTTCCGGAGCGTCGGGTAAAATGATCCCGAGGTCATCGTCAGAGGCATCCTCGAGAGCGAGCATGTCAGGATCCAACTTTACTTGTTCATCGGTCATCCTTGCGAGTTCTTCATTCCAATCAATGATGACTTGGGATATAGCAGCCACTACCCCGAATTCATCTATTGTCCCAATCATCCCCTCTCTCACCAACTCATCCACTTTCTTTCTTATGTCACCGAGTGACACCACCTCACCGGTCGAAACATAACCAGCTCGGACTAAAGCATCGAACATATCTTCGAGAGGGACCCTGAAGCCTCGAACCTGCTTGACTCCCGGGCCAAGGACAACATTTGTACTACTCGAATGATCAGGGAGTGGATTGTTCTGCACATTGGGCTTACCGGCTGGCTGTAGTGCAAACGCTCCGGTCTCGAGTAGATCCTGCACTCGATGTTTGAGCACTTGGCAATCATCTGTCGAATGCCCAACCTCACCTCTATGGTAATCGCATTTCTTCGACGGATCATACTTTGCATAGCCGGCAGCGTTAGATCTTTGTGGCTCTGAATTCAGCAAGTTCTTCTTCCTTAGCACCGCCAGCACCTGAGATAACGTCCCGGGAAGTGGAGTAAACTGGCGAGATTTGCGCTGTTGGTGTGGGTCTTGCTGGCCTTGCCGTCCATAAGAGGTCGTCTGCTGGGTGCTAAATTGTAGCTTCGGGGCCTGAGCTGGCGTCTTCTGCACATAGGTCATGTTGACTTCGGGGACATGCTCTTTGTCCTTCTTACTAGTAAATCTCTTGCTTGATGAACCTGACTCACTGTACCATCCTTTCTTGAGCCCGGTCTCAATCTCCTCACCCATGGCTATCAGCTGGCCAAAAGATTGGGCGGCCGTTACTAACATTCGTGAACGAACCGGCTGCGGTAGAGTGGACACGAACAACTTCATTAAGTCACGTTCTGAGGGTTCAGGCATGATCTACCCTGCCATGTTCCTCCAACGAGTGGCATACTCCTTTAGAGTCTCGCCCTTTTTCTGCTCAGCTCTCTCCAAGTCTTCCCTTGTAATAGTGACGTCGAGATTGAACTTGAACTGCTTGACGAAAAGGTTTGCCACCTCTTCCCACGAGTCTTTCCAGTTGATCTGGTAGTTGGTATACCACCTCATTGCAGCATCCTTCAAGCTTGCTTGGAAGGTTTGGATCATTAGGGGTCCATTAGACACATATCTATTCATGAGCCCCTGGTACATATCGATGTGCTAAATTGGGTTCGAGGTGCCGTCGTACTTCTCAAAGGCTGGCATCTTGAATTTATCGGGCACTTGGACCCGGGTAAAAATGGACAAATCAACAGGCGGAACACTTTGAGTTCCCTCCACTTCACGTAAGCTCTGGTCGAGCTTGGCCAACAACTTGGCATTCTCATCGTTGGGGGGTGAATGAGGAACAAGGACCGACGGAGAAGCACTAGTGTCGATCAAAATGGCATCATCCAGTTGAAGGGTTGGATTAGTGTTTACTGCAGGAGATTTGTCAAGGCGGAGGCCTTGACGGGTTGGAGGTGGAATCTCCGATTGGGACGCAACATTGATCTGCTGCTGCTTGGTCATGAGATCACTCATCATTTTAGACATGGCAGCTATGATCTGCTCATTGATTGTATTCATGTGTTCTTTCAGCTTTTCGTCAATCATGGCTGCAATCTCGGCTTGATTGGCCATCCTTCTTTTGGTCACCGATCGAGTATTATGAGGATGAGGGGGATCCGTGGCAAATTACCTGCAAAAAGCAACAGTGGAATAAATACGACAAGTAAGAATAACGAGTCGGTCCATGACATCCTCTAGACCCTCAAGATGAAATTTCCTTCGAACGACCGATTCGTCCAGTAAATCCCGAAATTCCAAATTGCTTTATTCGATAAAAACCTGGACTGATTCCAAAATTTACAAATTATAGCTCAACGTTTTTCATGGAAAATGTCTCAAAAGAATTCTTATAAAAATCGTTCAGCAACATTTATTACCAAAAACATCAATAGCATGAAGTACAAATGTAAGCTAACATTTCATCCTAAAAGAAAGACAAACTCCCTAAACCAAACTAGAAATCAAATAGTCTTCCTCTTTTTAGAGGCTACGTGATCTATAGACGAATGGGCCTTCAAGGCGCGCCGTAATCGTGCATTCTCTTCAGCCAGAGCATCTGCCTTATCCTGGGCCTTCGTCGCCTTTTCTTCGCTGATTTTGATTTGAGTCTGAAGGGTATGCCGTACTATCACGACCGAGATCTTCGGGAGTATCTCAGCAGGGATGGTATGATGCTGAATATACCGGGCTGTGGCAAAGTGACTTCTCATCCTTCCGGTGGGCTCATCCGCGGGCCAAATCAGCTTCTGAGTGGAACAATTCTGCCAAGCCTCAGAATGACGCCTAAGCTCGACTCTGTAGGACTCGTCCTTCTCGAACTGGACTTGAAATTCATTAGGCCTGAGTGGAGGTGGGACATCCTGCAGAACTCATAATTGACGTGTAACTCGAAGGGGCTGATAGCAGGTTGCCCCATCAATGCCCATCAAAGGTACAGGCTTCTGATCGCCATGATATAGTCGAGCCTCAACCTCCTGAAACCACACAGCTTGCCAAAGGAAAATCTTAGAGCTTGGATCCTTGAACAGATGGACCCATTGTGTATAGTGCAAGCTCTTAGTTTGATCTTGTATTTGTTTGAACCTTAAAATAGGGTTATCAGTCATGTCCATTTCAAATACAGTCATATTTTCCCCAAATTGAGAAAGGTGTGAGAAAAGCCAGATTTGTAAAAGCTCAATCGGGGCTCGAAAAGCTCTATCTTTTCCTTTCTTGAATCGTGTCAGAGATATGAAAGTTTCTGCCAGAATTGTGTTTATAAAACTAACTCCACCACATATTTGTTTTACCGTCCAAGCTATCACCGTATCAATAGCATTTTGACGGAATGGAAAAACGATGAGTCCAAAAAAAAACTAAGATAAAAATTTTAGATCTCATGAGGACGGAGTTATTTTCGAAACATTCAATAAGAAAAGACAATGGGCATGCTTGACAATTACCCTTTAGCACTTTTTCAATTTCCTTTTTAGTCAAATTCAAAAATTCAGCAAGCACTACCACAGGATCTACCTTAATGGGTGGTTCGACTATATCCAACTCAATCGATTTCCCAATGGCAATACTGTATTCTTCCAGAGTCGGTGTGAGCTCAAACTTACCTCCCAACACAAATGTGGTTGTCTCGGGGCACCAAAAATGAACGAGTGCTTGCATGATCCCGCTCTGAACATCTATGTCTAGGATTGGCAGCATGAATCCAATACGCTTGAGAACGTACTGCTGACCATCTGGCTTCAACTGGCTCCATAACTTCTTGAGCTCTAGCTTCGGAGTAGGCACGAAACGGATATCGAGGCGACCCATTCTTATATAGACCATGTGCCAAAAGACTCAACCTAAACCATGGACCGACTCAAAATAAGATACAGAAAACCAAAGATAAAGCTCGAGAAATTACCGTCTTGGGGAAAAAATGTCAATCACAGAGACATGCACATGAATCGTGAGTTTAAATCTTAATCTATCTATCCTAATGGCTTTTGCAAAGTGAAATGATGAACGGAACGACAAGTCGCAGCCTCGCGAATCATCATGACTAGTCGCGGCCTCGCATACCATAGTCATGACTAGTCGGGTCCAATCACTTCGGCTTGGTTCGGTCGACAAGGGTAACCTCCATGCATTGTAGCCTCACGTGCATGAGGACGACCCTTGAGCCATTTTTTGAAAAAAATTTCGGGATCCAAATGGGATAACCTTTAGCGAAGTCTTACCGCCAAGGTTAAAGAACCATCCAAATACCATCTTAAAACTATGGGTGTGACCCAAGTCCGGTCACAGGTTGTGTGTGGTGTAGTGTAAATAATGTAAATCATGCACAACAATTATATGCAAACACCACTTCAATAGTACAAAAATTAAATCATAATTCCACTCCACCAAGCCTGCAAAACAAAGGGTTAGCCAATCACTACTCCCCTTATAACTCCCATCCTGCAAAACCATTTAACACCTAAGAATGAGAATTCAATCAAATTTTGTCAAATCGAGTGATTTTTTCATAAAATATTTTGGCCTAAGTCCTCCTTAATTTTTTTTTTTAAAAAAAAAATTCAAGTTAATATCTCCAGCGGAGTCGTCAAGCTGTCGCGACCTAAAAAAAATCGGGTTTTCCGATCTTAGGCTAATGGATTAGTAGATCAATTAAATTAACTAACCTAGCTCGAGTTCTCCCAAACTCTACCAATTCGCAACTTAGGTCCAATTATGAGCATGCAAATATTTTCAATGGGAGTCGCCACTAATCATTTAAGGTAGGTTGATTAGAAACCTAAATAAAATAGCGGGAGTACTATTTTATTTCTGCGAACCAGAAATTATGGATTCGGGGACTTGGTTACGCTAGATTCCCTAACGCCCTTACGGTACCAATTTCAAGAAAAATACTTAATTTGACAATTTTGATAAATCCTGACTTAGAGTTCAAAGGTGCAGAAATTTTCTTTTTTGATTTTCTTTTATTTATTTAAATGAAAGCTAACCTATATGTAATGGCGTGCAAAAAATTGACATGCGATTAATGCAACCTAACATGCAAACTATATGCCATGCGACGACGTGACCTATTTCTAATGACGGGCATATTATTTTTTGTATTTTTTTCTTTAATGAAATTCGGAATTAAAAATGCCAATTATCTAAACATGCAATTTTAAACTAAAGAAATTAACCTATTCTAGAGTAATATTTTTGGCATTTTTTTTATCAAAATTCGAAATTAAAATCAAGTAAAAAAATATATATAACCGCTAAATGTTTCGAATTAAGTTTCGATCTCAAGCCCGACAGATCGATCCTAAAATTCGAAATATCCGCTATGGAAATAACTCTATCTAAAGCCTGATAGATAGATTTATTTCCGCGTGTGCGGTTGCGAATTAGTAAATTTTCCTAATCGATCACATCTTGAAAAAATTTAGATATCTTAAATATCTTGGATATATTCAAAAGATTTTGAAAATTCTAAATTCTATCCAAATTTGAAAAGTAATAGATATCCAAGATTTCAAAAAAATAAATAAATCCTAATTGGAATAATGCTTATTATCCAAATATGCAAAATTAGATATCAATAAGCACAAATTAGGCAACCAAATATTCGAATCAAATCGGGATATGATAATTACCTGATTTGCAGATTTCTTTCCTAATTTGAATCTGCAGCGGATCGGGATTGCAGATCGGAACGGGGTGGCCAGCGAATGACGGTGGCGGCGACGGCGACGGCGTCCGAACCGGCTCAGCTCGTGGTGGTGGTGGAGCGAGGACCGGCGGTCGGGGGCTCAACGCGGCCGCGACGCCAAGGACAGTGGCACCTTGGCTAGGCTCCGGCTCACGGTTTGCTGGAATGCTTGTTATGAACTCGCTGGGGTGGTTTGCCGAGCCGAGGAACACATTGATCTGGAGTGGAAGCTATCGCCTGGATTTGTCCGACGTGTGGCTACGCTTGTGCTGGACCGTCGACTTGGTTGAACAACAAGCAAACACCGGAGAAATTGGATCAAGCGACGCAAGGTAAGGACCGGAGCCCGCCTATTTACTGATTTTGCTAAAAGAATCGCTGGAACACTGAATCGCAATAGCACGGACTGAATTGGAGTTTTGGAACGTAAGATGCCGCTGATTTGGAGCACAAGAAGCAGCAAGACCCAAGTGATGGCGTTGGTGTCAGTGGTAGACAACGCAACACCGAAGAAAACTCCAACTTTTGACTTTTCCCTGCACTTGCTCTCACTTTGTGAATTTCTGTGTGCGCTTGACCATGTCTAGTGTTGACTAGATTTTATTGCTTCAATGGCGATTTCCCTCGAACGATGGAAGTGTTGGCGCGGCGATGATGGATGGTTGCCAAGCACGGGAGGAACCACCGCGGGAGGAGAGAACTTCTCTTCTTTTTCCGCCGTCAATCTCTCTCTCCAAAAAAATTCTGATCTGGGAATTATGAGAGCCTCCCCTTTGATTATGAGACATAAACATATATTTATAATGTAAACCTAGGTCAATTAGCCGGGCTTTCTAGTCCTAATGGGCTTAGGTTTAGGCTTTAATTTAATTCTAAATGGGCTGAATTAATTTGGGCTTTTCTTTAATTAAGCATAATGGGCTAATTTAAGCTCAAATTAAGACAACCAAGCCCTTTTGCGTGTGATTTTCGGCCCATGCTTTCCGAGTGAGCCGAGTCTCGTTCGGTGCCCGAGCTCGATTTACGTGATGAATTTTAAGCTCGCTTACCACCGCCGATTCGATGTGAAATGCAGTTAATCTATATGAACCTAAACTTTATGCTATGCGATTTGTAATATTTTTGTTCAGGGGTTAAAATTTAATCCCTAATTTTCTATGCAATTAACCACTAAATGACGCGCCAAAATTTAGGTGTCAACAGTCATGAGTATATTTGAGGTTTCCGATTTTTCTAGGAAATCCTTTCGGTGTTTTACTTCTTTTGTTTTTCGAGAATTATGGACTGCGATTTGCACCTCGTCGGAGCTGAAAAAGCTGTGGAAGGAAGAATCCTATTCTTTGTAACTCTACTTAGTCCTGAACTACTTTAGATTCTCAATCTTGTGGAGTGACTATTTCAGATACTCTTAGACCACTTGTAACCATGAATCTCATTTCTTAATCAGTCCTAACACTTGATGATTGTGATTGGCATTGAAAGTGCCTAAGATATTTCAGGAGTCAGACACATTACTCACTCCTCCCACTCTCCTAATCCCCCATGGAGTTGTCGCTGCCGCAGTTGAGAGTGAAGACAACAAATACTGCTCTCCACAAGAAAGAGAAGATGGACCTAAGGTCCGGATGAAGACAACGTGATTTAAGAACGACTCCTAAACAAATGGGTTATTGATGCATCTTTACTGCTCTAGACCACCACTGGCCAGAAAGAAAGCTGCTCTGCCCTACTTATTATCTTCATCAAAATGGACTAACAAAACTTTCTCAACTGGTCCTTGGTTGTTGGCATTGATGTCATATTATATGAGCCAAGACAGCTCCCACAGAGGCGCAGACGACCAACAACATAGCCTGTACGACCGATTTGCTTACTCTTCAACAACAGTTTCACAGTCTATATAATCAACATTACGAGGAGGAAGATTACGCCGAAAGCGGAGGGGTTGTAGTTTCCAGACCATCAAACTTCCTTTGCAATTGTCTCTAGCAATTAAATGGACGGCAGGCACCTTCTGGCCGAAACAAGTTTGCTTGGTGCGAATTCAACTGCAAATCTGATGGCTTGCGGCGTTGGCCATATCCTTCGTAGGGTTGAATTTGAACTGATGTCCCAAAGAATGATCAAACTCATGAACCAAATATAGAGGGAAGGGTGTGGCGATCACTATCAAGAGCGTCAGAAAGTGGAGCAATCGTAGTCGCCGCCCTTACTTTTTGCATCAATTCGCACTGGATTGATAGAGCTTGTCTTGTATTTGGTACCGGGTCTCCCTTCTTACTACCAAAATATAAGTCTATTGGCAACGCACAACAAGATGGTCTTTCAGCTTCACCGTCGCTATCCTTGTTTGCCAACCAAAACAAGTAAAGGCTGAGTAGCAGCAAGCGAGCGAGTAGGTTACCTTTTTTTTTTTTTATGGTTCTTTGTGATTTTACATGCTCTATCCTCTGCTTTAGAGAGCTGTAGTTTTCTGCAAAAAGGGCGCTGTCGTTTTTGCAAAGCATTTGCCGATACGTCAATTGCGAAGCCCCATCAAGAACTCTCTGGTTTTCGTCGAATAGAAAGTTGTTCTGCATCGACATGATGGGACAATCATTAAATGGGTCGAGGGCGGGCAGCATGAATCTATTGAATCTAAAGGATTCTGGTGTTTAAAGCAGATGAATGCGAATCTCATTTATTTAGTTTCGCGGCGTGGATGAATTTGATTGCATGAAATGTTATCTCGTATTGATGTCGCTATGGCCCGATTAAAGGTGAATTCGATTAGACGTTTGCCGCAATTGAAGTAAGAAAGCCAAAAGCCTCAACTTTATATAATCATATCTAAACATTAAATATAGTATTTCCGCCAAAAAAATGCTGAGTCACGTGAGGAAACTTTAATACATACCAGAAAGGTACAAAATGATACTTTAAAGATGACGATGAATCAACCTTATGGCACTTTTTATTTCAACCTCAGATGTTCATAAAAGAAGTGCCATGAAAAGTTATGCTTATTGTTAATAATTTTCACAACAAACATAATATGGCAACATGACAAAACCACAATATAGTCAAGTAATTACCAACTTGTCGCATAAATATTTTATTTTCAAAATTGAATTCTAATCTCCCTCACCTGACAACTATTTAAATTTTTCCATAGATTGATTAGCATCTTCAAATTCTCTCTCTCTCTCAACCCATTAATTTAAGTATATTTTTATATGTAAATGAATGTGTTTTATTTTTTAGAGATTATTTTAATACGTCATAATTGGTATTGATTTTTCTTAAATCGCGTGCAAAGGGGAAAATTAAGGAGAAGGAGAAAGAGTAACTTAGCTAAGAGGAAAATAACATTGTCCCCAAAATTAAGCGTCAAAAGATTTAACAAACCTCTAATTGCTTGTACACATGCGAAAATAAGTTATATTAGCATCAAATTTATGTAGGTAAAAAGATCTAAAATGGGTCGTACTTCATCTTAAAAGAAGTTAGAAGGATAAGAAAAGGGAAAATTCATATAAAAGAGTTTCCTCAACCAAACCCACTTAGAGTCAACAAGTTGGAGTTTTAAACTCCTTTATAATAGAGTATAACTTTTATCTACGTATCCACCGTGGTACGACTTTGCGGACACTTATGCTTTGGATAAAGAATCATCTGGACCTTGTCACGATTACCGATCTTGATTCCTCTCCTTAAACTAATGAAATACATTAAATTGTGTCGTTGCATGACTTTTATGGAAGTTGCCACACGATTTGATATTTAATTGTTTGATTGGACGAAGGCTTTACTCTATAGTCAGTTTCTTGTGATAATTACGTTTAAACTAAATAAACTCTTATTAGGTTATGTTTAGATATTTACATATTTGTATGGTTTTATATCTAATATTGCATCCATTAATGTTTTGACAAATGGATGCTTAATTAAGTGTCCTTAGAACACTCATAGAGAAGACACACCTTATCCCGTTTCATAACTTTCTTCTTGTACAAGGAAATGAGATATGGTCTAACGTCTTGTCACGTCTTTGACAAATGACACGGCCAGAAAGTCCCAAAACTCAAAGCAAATCAATTGATATATGGTCTCATCAGTCGTGTCTTTTTCGATTTTGCCTAGAGTTCCAAAAGTAATAATACGCATTCAATCATAGACGTATTAAATATTACATAATAATTGAGAAGATTTAAGATTCAAGATGAAAATCTTAGATTCGATTCGAAATTTCGGAACTCCTGTCATGTCATGTTATATATTCAAACACGTGTTCGAGGTTTTTTTATAATTAGGGCTTATCTTGTTCATTGTCGTTCTCGTCAAGAGGAACATTAGTCAAATAATAATGACGCATGAAAACTAAGACATAAACCGAAGTGATGATTCCACTTAAGCCTACCCCTCCCGCCTCTCCGTCATTCTCTCTTTGCTCTCGGCAAGATTAATTAATTACTCTAGGCATGAGCTTTCATGATAATGGAAAGATGCTTCAATATGCTCTCTTAGGGTTTCACAATGACCACTTGACAGTACACTTCCTCACAATTTAAGCAGTGATTCAGGGACACTTTCATCTATAATGTTTGTTAGATTTGATGATAAAAGATGATGGAGCGCTTTTCCCAAACGCGAGTTTACCATCCTCGGCATGCTCGCGTGTCACAATGCTCTTCGAGTGATGAGTCTCAACTTTTCTCTCTAACCTTTATAATGATTGTTCTGAATCTAAAAAAGCATGCAAGCGAGATCGTGGGAGCATCTTCTTCAATAACTTGGTTCTCGTCAAATAATTATATCTATGTAAAAAGTTGTGTGATTATAGGACCGCCTAACTTTGCATAGGATCTCTATTAAAAAAATTATGTCATGTATACGATTTATATCAAAATTCACAATGCTCAAACAAAACCCCCCGTCCATGGCACTCCACTCTCCTCCTCCTGTTTGAATTAAACTAGGGAATTGCTCTGTGAAATCTAAGTGTTGACACTGAATGCAATCTACCTGACTTTTTTTCTTTTGGTCGAAACGAACCATTTTCATTTCAATAGCAAAACTAATAAAACAATGACAAGTAGCATCTAAACATAACAAATCCTGGGTTTTTGCAATCCACTCTGCACATTGATTTGATCTGGCTGACTTTTGCAATCTAGGTGGCTTTGAGAAGCATTGTTTTATCAATTTATCTGCCACTTGCAATGTCATATCTTGCTTTCCCCCTGATGAACATTAGAAATAGTGGTACTTCTCTCTTGAATTTAATCTAAAGAATCAACAAGTTCACAGAGAAGAACTTCCTCTTCCAGAAAAATAAAAAAGAGAGGAGAAATTCGCAGCAAAATAACACTGATCCCTCCTCTCGCAGTTTCCAAAAGCAATAGGCATTCAACAGGAGCAACTGAACAAAAAATTACTTTTTTTCTGGGAGAGCCCATCTTACACACGAAAGCCCACATAAAGAGGGGACAAATTATTATTATTATTATTATTATTTTCTAATTTACAATGTGTCTTTTTCTTTTCTTTTTCATTTTTGGGGCCTTGTCGTGCTGGGAAAGCAAATTGCGATGACGGAAGTGATGACGAATATTTCACAGACGAGTCTAGAAGTATATCAACGCTAGAACACCATAGACGACTCGTCGGTCATCGCATACGTCGTTTTTGGAAACGATGAGAAAAATCTCGAGCACATGCCCTATCTCTCTGAACCGTAAATTCCATGGAAAATCCCGCCCCGCCCCGCCCTCACAAAGAAATTATGAGCAATTGGCTTGAGAGATGGGTTGTAATGTGTGATATTATTGAAATTATGTATTAGGTGATGTAGTAAAGTTTCACTGAATTTTTTTTTAATATCCCCTTTATCGGATTGACCATTATAACTTCGCATATAAATCCCGATATATCTATAGAATAAGTCAAAACGATTAAAAGATGACATAGTATAAATACTCTAACACTTCTTCTCACAAATAGGATGGATTTCGGCCTAAGACTAGAGTGTGAAAATATATAGGGTCGACACCCTCTCTCGATTCTGGCGAGGATCGTCGGTCATCGCCACCGCCCCATCAGCGATGGGCTCATTCTCTCAAATAAGTACATGAAGTGAACATTATTTCAAATAATAGGGTTTTGAAGTGGCCATGTTAATCTCAAAAAAAGGGTTTGACCTCACCGGGTCAAGGGCATTTTCATCTTTTAATTTTTTTTTTGTTTTTTTTCCTTTTCTCCTTTCTTTGTTTTTTTTTATTTTTTATTTTTCTTCCTTTTATAGTTTTTTTCTTTCCATAAAAAACAAACTCAAAAAATCTTTATGTAAAAAAATGATAGCACTTCGGACCTTTATTTGAAATTTTTAGTTAAACTTCTTCCTAATATATACTTGCTACAAGATGATGTGTTAAATTTTGATTGGTTGGTAATAAAAGTAAGGGTTAATACCACGAAAAATCCCAAATTGGTACACATGTGACAATTTTACCCCTAACTAATATTTTGACCACTAAAAACCCCAAACTGATACATTTGTGACAAATTTACCATCCGTTGGTTTCCGTTAAATTGAATCAATACCACAAAAAATCACAAACTGATACACCTATGACAAACGAAGGGTAAAACATAAAACTAGCAATCAGTCAACTGCCGTGTATCATTCATTTAACAAAGCAATTTGACAGTAAAATTTAACGAAAACAAACTGATGGTAAAATTGTCACAGGTGTATCAGTTTGGGGTTTCTTGTGGTCAAAAAATTAATTTGAGGTAAAATTATTAGAGATGTAACAGTTTAGGATTTTTCGTGATATTAACCCTAAAAGTAACACATATGTGAAACTTGTTGAAATTATCGATTAAAAAATTTAACCCGTCATTTACCGTACAATGAACATGCCTATAAGTACCCACGCTCTCCCCAGCCATTTCTTGCTAAGCACTGTGCGGCGTCTGCCTTATTAACCAGAGGCGCCTGTGCATCGGTGTGATTTGCGCTGCTGCTTCTCGAGATTTAGCAAATGGCGGACGAGGTGATCCTGCTGGACTTCTGGCCGAGTTTGTTCGGGATGAGGTGCAGGATCGCGCTGGCGGAGAAAGGGGTGAAGTACGAGTACAAGGAGGAGGACCTGAGGAACAAGAGCGACCTCCTCCTCCGGATGAACCCCATCCACAAGAAGATCCCCGTCCTCGTCCACAACGGCAAGCCCGTCTGCGAGTCCCTCATCATCCTCCACTACATCGACGAGGCCTGGTCCGACAAGTGCCCCCTGCTGCCCTCCGACCCCTACCAGAGGGCTCAGGCCAGGTTCTGGGCCGATTATATCGACAAGAAGGTAAAATTCTCGCAAAGCTGAGATTTTTATGGTCGTAGCTGTACCTATTTGTTTCGAGTCATGCTATATCGGACTAGCTGGGTCATTTCGGATGCTGGGTGGACAGTAGGGATCGAACCCGCTTGCTGGGTAATCGTGGGTGTGAATGATTTCACCCCTATACAGACTGGCAGTCGCCTATCTCGAGCTTGTTAGTATTGCTGAGTGCGCCGTCCTCTCCATAGTCTTAAATCCGGATGTTTCTTGGCGATGTGAGACCTCGTGGTGACTCTGAAAGTCGGGAGCGCTGCATGCTTGGTTAAACCCTCTCTGCCTTCAGCGGTGGGGCAAAAATATGGAGGGGAGGGGGGCGTTTGAGCTTATACGATCAGATTGTTCTTTATATGTATCTACTGGGTATGGATGCGGTTTATTCAATTGATTTCTTTGTCACGGTGAAGTGAGTTTTCGGGAAGAAGTTTTCCAGCAAATTTAATCGTATGTTCTGGGAAAGAATGCACGAAAATTGGTTGCCTAGTCTGTTTATGATGAGTGAAATTGAACATCGAGTGATTCTAATGGTCTTATAAAAATGCTCGCAGTTCTATGACCTGGGGAAGAAGTTGTGGACCACAAAAGGAGAGGAACAGGAGGCGGCCAAGAAGGAGCTGATTGACAGCCTGAAGCTACTGGAAGGTGAGCTCGGCGACAAGCCATTCTACGGGGGAGAGAAGTTAGGATTCCTGGATATAGCGTTCGTCCCCTTCTACACCTGGTTCTATGCGTACGAGACGTGCGGAAACTTCAGCATCGAGGCGGAGTGCCCCAAACTCATAGCGTGGACCAAGAGGTGCCTGGAGATAGAGAACGTGTCCAAGTCTCTCATCGAACCTCAGAAGGTGTACGACTTAGTCTTGCGGCTCAAGAAATCCCTAGGCATTGAGTAAAGATCTGGATGACTCGTTGTGGGTACTTCTTATCTTTATCTGTAGTCTTAATGTTATAGTTGCTGTTTAGGTCTTTCTCTTGTTGTTGAATTTCTGGTGTTGGGAAAGGGGACACTTTGTTGTGTCTTCCTTCGAAACTTATGTTGGTGATCATGATGGGCAACAGAGAGTTGCTCATTCTGAGGCAGTGTTTGGTGTGCAATTAAAGATTAGCTACTTGGATTATGAGTTAGCTCGAAGCGTTTCTTTTATGATCTAGTCCTTTGAGTTTCAGTTGTAGTTAAAACGTGGATAAGTACTGGGTGGACTTGTCAAAGCTGAAAAGATATGCAAATGTGAAGCCTAATTTGTACCTACACCAGCGGTGATTATCGTGTTGGAGTGAATCCTTATGTATGCGGGAGCAATTATATTGATCAATCTCAATTTTGTGGGGGGTCCTAAGGCTTTCTCTTTTAGAATTGATTGCAATTGCTCCTGGCGAAAAACATTTCTTCAGGACTACTCGATTCTTGCTCTACCATGGGCGGCCTTTATCGGCGCCTCTACGAGGGCAGGAGTTGAGCATTGTCGTTGTATTTCCCGTTAGAGAAGAAAACAAGGGCCAAGGATGGGACAAGCCAATCGGTTTGGCTAGGCCATGTAAAGCAAGTGTTTTTTATGCCTCAACAACTTCGTCCACAACAAACAGTGAGTTATAGTACATTCTATATTTGGAAAACTTACGACACATCAAATATTGAAACACAGACCAACATCCACTAAACGACTTTAGATCCTTTTGCTTCTAATCGACCCCGAACCTCTTCTTGAGCTCCAACATGAATCCGTGAACTTTTTTTGTGGTCGGCCAGAGACTTTGAAACACTGTCTTTCTGGGAACACCTCTTGGCCCACGCAATGAGATTGGGGCACTGTGTCTCGATGCTCAAACCGCCGCTCTTCTGATAGCCATAAAACCAGCTATAGAAGGGGACAAGAGCGATATCGACAAGCCCTGATGTTTCCCCTCCGAAGACGGGCTTGTCGCCGAGCTCTCGTTCCCACACCTTGAGGCAATGTACGAGCTCCCTCTTGGATGCCTCTTGGTCTTCTCTGTTGGTCAAAATTATTCGTCTCCCAATATCATAGATCTGCACATTACAACGACATGAGTGAAGCATGTAAAGTTTTAATGAAAATGACAAAGTCACAAGAGAAGGAGATTTTTTGGTGAATTCGAAGTAAAGCTCGTACTTCCATAAACAGGAATATCTTTACGGACTTGGACTTTGGACCTGACTTCGTTTTCATTCTTCATCTGTCTTATTTATTTGTGCTCGATGCTTCTTCGTACCCTTTGGAGTTGGTAAAGACGGAGGTGATTGATTTTCGTGTACTCCAGTGAAATGACAGTCAAGAAACACGAGTTTTCTAGTCGTTTTCGGACGGTGATGTTAAGACCATTATCAACCACGACCTCACTAACACAGCCATAAAATTCAGCCCGCGGAATAAGAGAAGTCCAGTGCTATGAAAGTTACGTCCGTCCGTTCTTTCTTTAAAAATCTGGTACGTAAAATGGCCACACAACCTTGGATGATTAAACTCCTGGTGACACCTAAATTTTAGCGACCCAGTTAATCGTTCGTTGCATAAAAATTAGGGATCGATTCCAATCCCTAGAAAAAAATTAGTTAAATTGCATATAGATTAGGAGTATTTGAATTAGTATTTAGGCTCATATAGCTACATTTGCATTGGACCGGTGGGGTATGAACTTAAGTGAATGGTTTTGAGCTTAATTGATTGGACTCAGCCCAAAAGATTAAATGTTTGTCCAAGCCTATTGAATACATATATGGCCGAAATTTGCATTATAGAGCAAGTTGGAATAATTGAATTATCGAATTATTAAATAATATACTTGAAAGATAATTCATATTATTCTGTGAATATTCAGCTAGAGGAAATAATCAGAAAATTGCCTAAGTTGAGTATCAGAATTAGGAAATAATATATCTTGGCTTTTGCAAGATAACCTTAGCTAACTCTTATAAATAGATGTGTTAAGGTTCACAATTGAGGAGGTCACAAAATTGAAATGCACGGCCACAATTTAGAGGGGGCTTCACAGAATACAAAAAGAAAAAATTCGTGGGAGGCCACACAGCTTACGCGACCATTCAAAGAAACACCAAAAAGAAGGGGGAGGTTCAGTACGTGTTCTGCAGAAAGAGAACACCTAGTAGAGTTCTTGGATTCTTCCTGTAATTGCTGCCCGCGCGACTACAAAAGGAACGAGCTTTCTTCGCCTTGGAGGCTGTCACCTCCATCAGCACCGAAGTTACGTCTCTAAGTCATCACTGACTTAGCTGTCACGGAGCCTCCTCACCGATCCAGATCAGCCGCATATGACACACTCAACGGCTCGGTGTAACATCGTCGCTGGGCCGATACTTCCGCTGCTCCTGCACCAATCCGAGCTACTTCCTGGTCGAAGTGAGCCCTGCACCGATCGACCCCGTTGCTGTTTTCTCTGACCTAATGATGGTGTTCCCCTCTGGCCGCGACCCAAGACTTCACCGGTGATCTGCTCTCAACCCGAGCCATACCAGCAGTAGGGGCAGAGCCTTGCTCTTCTATCTTTTGCTGGATTTGTGAAGCTGGTCAGTGATCATCGAGCACCACTGCGAACACCACTGTCGGCTACAGCAATCCGGGCCATCCCGTCAAGTTGGAATTTGGAAACGCTATCCAAGTGATATTGCGAATTAGGTAAGAATCTTCATTAATTCGATTTTCGTATATTTTGTTGCCTAATTTGTGAAGTTGCAGTATTGTTTGAATCTTCGAATATACTCATATCCATGAAATCCTCAGGTAGATTTAAATTAGGAATTATTTCCTAATTTCATAATGTGCTATGGTCGTCAATCCGATCTCCCACCCGAGATATGATTCGCGATTCTTGGACAATCCGATCCTCGTGCCCGGGATACGATTTGTCAATCTATTTCCAAAACTAGATGGATATTGATAATATCTTGTGTGATTCGATGCCGTGTTTGATGTGGATATGATTTCTTTCTATCTTTGTTTGATTTGAATTGATTGTCTTTCCATATAAAAAAAAGGAAAAGATCACCAAAAACCCCAAACTATGTCACATGTGACATATTTACCCTGAAGTTTTTTTGTGACATCAAAAACCCCAAACTATGCTGTTTGTGACACATTTACCCCATTGTACTTTAGTCCATGGGCATTTTCGTTTTTTTTGCTTTTTCTTTTTTTTTTCCTTTTCGGTGAGGGCGGCCCTCGCTGGCGTCGGGCGAGGGCTGCCCTCGCCGGATCCGGCGAGGGCAACCTCGCCGGCGTCAGCGAGGTTGCCCTCGCCGGCGTCGGGCGAGGCCGCCCTCGTCGGCGTCGGCGAGGGCCGCCCTCGTCGGCGTCGGGCGAGGGCCGCCTCGCCGGGCGAGCGAGGGCGACCCTCGCCGAGTCGGGCGAGGCCACCCCGACTCGCTTAGGCGAGGCGACCCTTGCCCGACTCGGGCGAGGCAACCCTCGCCCGACGCTGGTGAGGCCCGCTCTCTCCTGAGTCTGGCAAGGGTCGCCTCGCCTGGGCGAGCGAGGGCGGCCTTCGCCTGAGTCGAGAGAGGGCCGCCCTGACTCGCCCAGGCGAGGCGCTTGCCTAACTCAGGCGAGGGCAACCCTCGCCCGACGCTGGCGAGGGCCGCCCTCTCCTGAGTCTGGCAAGGGTCGCCTCGCCTGGGCGAGTGAGGGCGGCCCTCGCCGGAATGGAAAAAAGAGAGCAAAAAAGACAAAAATGCCCATGGATTAAAGTACATTGGGGTAAATGTGTCACAAATAGCATAGTTTTGGGTTTTTGGTGTCACAAAACAAAGTTCAGGGTAAATGTGTCACAGGTAGCATAGTTTGGGGTTTTTGGTGGTTTTTTCTCTATAAAAAAATACAAAAAGATTAGATAGGATCAAAGTAAGTTTTTTTTAATAGATTGAATGCTTTTGGGTTTATCTAGTTAGGATAACATTCCAATTTAAATTAGGATTTGACCTAGTTTAATTCCTAAAATGAATTGGATAATATCTTGCACTAGATAATAAATTTTCATTATTTTCTAATTCCGAATTTCATGAAAAAAATACCAAAAATAAACATGTGCTTGTCATGCTAGAATAATTGCGTATTAATTTTGGCCCGTCATTAGAAACTGCATGTTCAGGTCATTTAATTAGGAATTGCATTACATGCATTGCATATACGTTAGTTTTCACTTAAATAAGAGAAAACCCTAAAAAAAGATTTGAGTGAAATCATATTTGGGTTGTCAATGTGAGTTTCTAACTAATATCGCAGATGCTTTCATTGCTCTGAGGTAAGTCCCTATCTTGCAAGTGTTATATTATTGGTTGCGCACCCGCGTGATCACCTCACATGTTAGAAGTAATTTAAAATCAATCCAAGCTGCCTGCGAATATTTTTTTGAAATAAAAGAGAAAAGGTACCGAAAGGGCATTAGAGAAATCTAGTATAACCAAGTCCCCGAATCCATATTCTCTGGTTCGTAGGAATAAAGTAATTCTCCCGATACTTTATTTGAGTTTCTAATCGACCCACCAAAAAATAGATTAGTGACGACTCCTGATTGAAATGATTTGCATGTTAAGAACTTAAATCTTAAGTCGCGAATTGGTAAGGGCTTAGGAGAGCCCGAGTTAGGCATAGGTTTAATAATCCATTAACCGAACTCTTAGGTGGTGCACCCGCGGGAGGTTTAGGTCGCGACAACTCCATTCCAAATGTCACGGCTTTTGGTTATGATAACTATCAGTTAAGTATAGTAAAAACGTAAATAAAGAGGGCGCACTAAAGTTACACACTTGAGCGTTGATAATTAAGCATCGTTTGATGCAAATATGTGGGCCATATATACCTTCTTGACAACGTAGTCAGCCCAGAACATGCCTTGGGCGCTACGATAGTGATCAGATGGCAAAATAGGATTTGTAACGGTGCTTCTTGACGAAAACGTAATGGAAGGTAAATGTATCACACAGATATAAGTTAGGGGGATTTTGTAAAATACAAGAAAAATGTTTAAGGTAAATGTGTCACAGTAAGCATAGTTTGAGATTTTTTGTGATTTTTTCCTAAGAAGAAAAAAATAATGCTAGATGTACTAAAACTTCTTACTAATATATATTTGCTACATGTGTTAAATTTGGATTGGTTAATAAGGATATCACTAATACATAGGTGAAACTTGTGGAAATTATCGAGTAAAACTTAATACATCATTTACCGAACAGGCGAACATTATCTTAATAAGAAGGGAAAAACTTATGAAAAATTTTAAATTATGCTCGTCATGACATATTTACTCCGAACTTTTTTTTTTTTTACACAAACCAACATCCGCTAAATGACCTGGGTCCTTTTGCTTCTAATCGACCCCGAACCTCTTCTTGAGCTCCAACATGAATCCGTGAACTCTTTCATGGTTGGCCAGAGACTTAGAAACACTGTCTTTCTAGGAATACCTCTTGGCCCATGCAACGAGCTCGGGGCACTGTGTCTCGATGCCGAAACCGCTGCACTTCTCGTAGCCATAGAACCAGCTATAGAAGGGGACGAGAGCGATATCGACAAGCCCCAATGTTTCCCCTCAGAAGAAGGGCTTGTCATCGAGCTCTCGTTCCAACACATTGAGGCAATCTATGAGCTCCCTCTTGGCTGCCTCTTGTTCTTCTCCTTTGGTGAAAATGATTCAGTCTCCCAATCTCATAGATCTGCACATTACATTATAAATGAGCGAAGAACGTACAGTTTTACTGAAACTGACCAAGTCATAAGATAAGGAGATTTTTGACAAGTTCGAAGTAAAGCTTGTACTTCCACAAACAAGAGGGAAAATGACACAAATAGTCCATGAACTTTGGCTTAATGTACAATGTGGTCCGTGAACTTTTAATTTGTTCAATGTGATCCCTGAACTTTTAATTTGTTCAATATAGTCCCTGAACTTTTTGTACATATTAAATTTAATCCCTGAATTATATGAAAATATTCAATGTTGTCTCTGATCTTAAATAAATGGAAGGGCTACATTGAACATTGTCATATATTTCAGAGACCACATTGAATAAATTAAAAATTCAGTGATCATATTGCATATTGGGCCAAAATTTAGGGACCATTCGTATCATTATCCTTAAACAAGAATATCTCCAGGGACTCAGACTCGGACTTGACTTTGTTGTCATTCATTATCTGTCTTATTCATTTGTGCTCGATGCTTCTTGGTACGCTTAGGAGTTGGTAACGATGGCGGCGATTGATTTTGTGGACTCCAATGAAATGACAAAGTCAAAAAAGAAGAAAGAAAACGAGTTTTCTAGTCGTTTTCATTCCGGCGATGTTAAGACCATTATCAACCACCACTACAAAAAAACAAGGAATTAGTCACGAAAAATTAGCGACGAAAAATTTTTCGTCGCTAATTTGCGATGAAAAAAAAATTCATCTCTAATTTGCGACGAAAAAAAAATTCGTCGCTAATTTGCGACGGATAATTTTCTGTGGCTAATTTGCGACGAATGAAGGTGCATACGAAGTTTAATTTGGTTGAAATAAATCGCAAGAAAAGGTATATGAAATATGAACCATTTGTCTTGGCACAACAAGCAATTCAAGTATATTATGCATCACATCCTAGTTTGAAACGTGACAAAGCTGATTGGTGGGCTGTATGTAAAACCAAAGCACGAAGAAAAATCGAGGAACATTGGAAGGATACAGCATATCAACAAGAGGGAGTTTGTAACACGGTTGAAACTGAGGAATATAACATTCCAACTTTATGAGATCCATGTGGAGCAATGATAGATGTGGATCCAACTGAAATTCGCGAATCAAATTTAGAAGGTGTTGCAGAATCTGATTTTGAGACAGAGGATGAAGATGATGCTCATGAAGAAGTTGAAGATCAAGACGAAGACGAAGGTGAAGACGAAGACGAAGATAAAGATGAAGATGAAGATTATGATTATGATTATGATTTTTGAGACTTTTTACTAATTATGTGTAATTATTATTATTATTATTATTATTATTATTGAGACATGTGTTTATTGTTGTTGTCATAATAATTATTATTATTGTTGTTGTTGATTATTATTATTGTTATTATTGTTAATGTAATAGGTCGTCGAAAAATTCGTTGCTAAATGGCGACAAATCAAATACTATTCGTGCGATGACATTTGCGATATTTTATTTTCCATTGGATTTGGATCGTCACTAATTGACAAAATTAGCAACAACCTTTGCGACATTTTTATTTGTTGAATTGTTAAAAGGTCGTCACTAATTGGCGACAAACTGAATTCGTCGAAATTTTTTTTATTTGATGAATTGTTAATATGAAAGGTCGTCGCCGTCGCTAATTCCGTCGCAAATTAGTGACGGATTTGAATCTGTGGCTAATTAGCGACGGAATTAGCGACAAAAATAAACTCTTGCGGCATTTTCCCGACTATTTTTATTTTCATCGCTAAATCCGTGGCTAATTAGCCACAGATTTAGCGACGAAAATAAACTCTTGCTTTACTTTCCCGACTATTTTTATTTTCGTCGCTAAATCCGTGGCTATTTAGCCACGGATTTAGCGACGAAAATAAACTCTTGCGGCATTTTCCCAACTATTTTTATTTTCGTCGCTAAATCCGTGGCTAAATAGCCACGGATTTAGCGATGAAAATAAACTCTCGCTTCACTTTGCTGACAATTTTTATTTTCGTCGCTAAATCCGTAGCTAAATTGTTTATGTAAAATGACGTCGCTAAATCCGTCGCTAATTAGCGACGAATTACTATCGTCGCAAAATTTTTTTATTTTCTAATTTGTTTATGTAAACTGTCGTCGCTAATTAATGACGAAAAATAATCCGTCGCTAATTTCGTTGTAAAATTCGTCGCTAATTTCGTCGTAAAATTACATTACAAAAAGTAAATCGAGCCACGAAAAATTAGCGATGAACGTTTTTGTCCGTGTTCCCCGCCCTCACTTCCAATTTGCCAGCCCTCATCCCCCATTCTCTCTCTCTCTCTCTCTCTCTCTCTCTGCTGATTCCTCAGATCCCCCCTCCCCCCGCGCTCCCTGTTTTCCCTGCCTCTCCCTCTTTCGTTTCTCTCGATCAGATCTGTTTCCGCTTCTCCTTCTCCTTCTCCTTCTTCCCCCTCCCCCACACCCCCAAACCTCTCGCGCTCGCTAGGGTTTTCGGTACCCCCCCCGCGCTTCCTCCCGCGACTCCTCCTCGCCCATGGCCTCCGGAGCCCTAGAGGCCGCGGAGCCCGAAGGGGCGGCGGCTCCTCCCCTCGTCGAGGGCAAGGAGGAGCTCCCCGAGAAATTAGAGGTGGAGGAAATTGAGCCGTGGTTTCGATTTTGGTCGAGCGAGATTAGCAAGGATCAGGTAGCCCGGGCCTCTCCCTCTCCCTCTCTTGTGGTCTGTAGTTTGCTTGAATTTTTTGTGAGGAAAAAATCGTAGATTTTATGTCGCGAGGGCTTGTGATGCTTGTTTCATGGAATTGATGTTCGATGTTATTCGTTTTCTCGCTCGTGTGCTGTTGGGTTTGTGGTGGTCTGAATTCGCTCACTGTTTTCTGGTTGGGTTTTTGGTCATGACGTCTTAGGGTAATTGGGGCGTAATCGTTGAGGCGGCTCGTGGTTTTGGGGGGTTTTTTTTAGTTGAGTAGTTGCTGACTTTGTTGGGAAAAACGTAGTTGTAGGATAGTTCGTGTTTGTGCTATTCTGGGTTCTGGTTTGGATTTGTTCTGCTGTTATGCGCTCATTTAGGTGGCACTGGCACTGCTCTTGTCTGTGTGTGTGTGTGTGTGTGTGTGTGTGTGTGTGTGTGTGTGTCTGTCTTTTGCAATCTGGGATACTAGCAGACTTATTTTTGCTCAGCATCGCCAGTCACTTCCTTTGGGTGTGTGAATTATGTCCAGTGGTGACAATATGTCCCTTAGTTTGATGGTTACTACGGACTGTGACTTAGCCATCTTAATTGTTAAAAGTTTTCTCTCGACTTGCTGGTGGGTTTGGGGGGACTGAGAATATCAAATTGCTCTTTTGGAGGCGAGCTGTAGAGCCGAGAGGTTATTCAAATTAGAGTAACATTAAATTTGTAAAGATGATCTACTAAATTGATTTACTAAGTTATGTTATAGACTATAGCTGAGCTTGCGAACAAGGAGGCCATATTCAACATTAAGTAGAACTCTGCTGCATCAGTCAGTGAACTAATTTAGTGGACTACTAGTCTTTAGATACCTGGCATTATTCTCTAAATTATCTTAAGAGCTTCTCTATTGGGAGTGGTGTGTGGATGGTTTTGGTTGAAGGTTGTGGCTTTGGGGATTCAATCGGAGAGTTGTAACTCAAGATATTTTAGATATTTTCACCATTGGTTGATGACCATAGCCTATTGCATTCGTGTATGATTGGTTTCTTATGTCTTTTTTTTGCTAGACTATAATTGGTTATAGGTTTCCAGTTGTATCCAATTGTTAGCAAGGCTGCTTTATACTTGTGATGTGTTCTTATAAAATCAGAGTTTTGAGGCTTTAAATCAGTGTGCGGTTGCAGTTGTTGTGGATCCCATTTAGAGTGTCAAAGGGAAGGTGGTGATTGATGCCTTCCGTTTGATCAACCCACAAACCATGATGCTTGGCCAAGAACCCAGGCAGACAACCTCTAACCTTGGACATCTCAACAAACTGTCCATCCAAGTGAGTGCTGACCAGATAATGCTCTCTTTGAATATTGAGTTTTGATCTTATCTCGTGGGGTTGACTTCATATTTTTAGGCATTGATCCATGGGCTGAACAGACACTATTACTCAATTGCCATCAATTACAGAAAGAATGAACTGGAGGAAAAAATGCTACTTAATCTTCACAAGAAGAAATGGATAGATGGCTTGACGCTTAGCCGTTTTGACACACATTCTAAAACCAATGAACAGACTGTTCAGGTAAGTCAAGGTCTTAATCTGTCGCAGCTAGATTAGAGAATTGGTTGCACCAGTCACTTAAAGGTGGATTCTGGACAATGCAAGACAAGGCCCTCTGCTCAAGCATATTTTCATCTAGTGTCCATGTTTTCCTAATTAATTAAGATCAATTAGCTTGCGATGCATATAGACTTTCATTGAACTGGATGTTGAGAAGCTGTCGTTTCTTGCAAAACGAATGATTGTTTTCAAATTCAGATCCTTGTTTTAGTTGGATTTTTATTTTGGGTGTCCAAGGCTCGGAGGAGAAAAATTTAGGTTTTATCATCCAAAAGCTAAGGACATGTGCTTTATGCTTTAGGTGTAGTGTTGTTCATTCTTAGGTTCTCTCTTGTACAAGTTACAAATGTACTACGTCTTTTTTATCACACCACTGACCTTTCTGATTTCCAGTTTCACTCAAAGAGTGTTGCGACTTGTCATGGGAGACAGATTTTCGAGAATTTTAGGGGAATAACAGAAGATTATTGGTTGAGATCAAGCTCCTCTTTCTTCAGAAGGAGATATGCTCATTTTACTGGTAAGGGCAACTTATTTCGAGCAACTGTACATATTTTGCTTTTTCCTTGGGTTGTTGGGGGAAGGTTTGTCTAAGACTCCCTTTTTTACAACTTATTATGTAATATGTTGCCATTGTTCATAAGAAAGATTTAAGTTTTTTGTGGCCTTTGTTTTTGAGTGTTATTAGTGACAACTTGTTATTATCATTTTGGTTGACTGTATCTATTTCTGAGCAGTAAACTTTTGTTAGCGCGAATCCAGGTGCCCCACGGTAATCATATATCAGGACAAGTTCGTTTAACAAATACTCCCTCTGTGGAGATTAATGGCGATCACTTGCTTCAAGAGGTTACTAGAAGCAGAAGACCAGTGTATGATTTGGACGAGAGGAACTGTCTTGGTATGTCAAATCTAGGGACTTCACCTGCAACCATCGACATGAAGCTACTTAAGTTGACATGGAGAAGGTTAGAAGGTTTGGCTGCTAGACTTGGTGGAGCCAAGAACATATTCTGTGAACTTTTTTCTGATAACAAGGCTGAGAACACCTTTTGGTTGGATAGTTCCTCAATTGAGAAGGTCTGTCTTGAAGAGGAAGAATGCACCTTTCAGTTTGGTTCTTTATTTATGTCATTTTTGTGGAAAATGTAGATGAATGTATTTCATTTTCATATTATTATAATATTTTGATGTTATTAAGTGCTTAATCAATGTTAAATATTAATTCCAAAAATTAATTTTGCTTTTAATTAGGTTTAAAATCGAAAAATAAAATAAATGATTTTATTGTACGATCATAAATTACAAAAGTTTGTTGCAAAAATAAAATTTCGTCGCTAATTTCGTCCCTAAACGATATTCGTCGCAGAGTTCATCACTGAAGAATTAATAAAAAAATCGTCGCTAAATTCGTTCATGAATAATGTTAATGGCAAAAGTAAAAAAAATTTGTGACAAATTAGCGACGAATTTTGCCACGAATAAGTTTGTCGCAAATTACTATCCAAACAAAAAATTTCGTGGCAAATTAGCGACGAATTTTGCCACGAATAATTAGCGACAAATTTTGTGACGAATAATTAGCGACGAATAAAGTTCGTGGTAAATTAGTAACGAATTTTGCGACGAATATAGTTTGTGGCAAATTAGCGACGAATTTTGCCACGAATAATTAGCGACGAATTTTTTTTCGTCGCAAAAATTTGCGACGGCGTATTAGCGACGCATTTTTTTCCGTCGCTAATTTCGTCCAAATTCATTTAGTGACGAATTTTGCCAAATTTTTTGTGGCAAAATTCGTCGCTAAGTCCTAATTTTTTTGTAGTGAAGCTAAAGTAGGACTCGCAAGGCATAATTTGGTCAACTCAAGGTAGCAAGGGTTATCTACAGTAAAAAATGAAGTGGACAAAATGTGAGCCTAATTTGATCTCCGGACTTATTTTCTAAAATCTATGTTCAATCCTTGCAAATATTGAAATATTTTTCTCGAGAAATTCTGTCTCAAGCTCAAAATCTTCTTGCTTTTCAAAATGAAATTCAAAAGTTTCAGCGTATTTACCAATTTGTTGGCTACCTCTATGTGAGGCTCACAAGTAGGGAAAAAGACATCACGAGTGCCACAATTTTCGTACGACGCATACTTAAGTGCATAACTTCTAAAACACGTTCACTTGAGTGTCAAGACTATCAATCAATCACTTGAGTTCCAAAACATTTTATCAATCAATCAACTTTCGTACGATGCAGACTTGAACTTGATACAAGATATACCATCATAAAATCTATTTGCAAAATATCTTTTATCTCTTTATTCATCTAAATATCTGTCTGATAGAAGCATTTGCTTCTGCCATTATTAAACTGTCCTTGCATCTATTAAAGTTCAACTTGTAGTATCCCGTGAATATTAATCGAAGTTTTTAAATCAACCCATTTATCCCCATAGGTTGCATTACAAGACTCAACAGATTTGGTAAACAAAATAATTGCATGTGGTACAATTCATGAAGGCATTACATAGTTAATTCCATTGCTTTCAGGAAAACAATTCAGGAAGCAATTCGGTAAGGAATTATTAAGTTTATCGATGACAAAGGACAAGGAAAAATGGAAGTCAACGATCATCCTTTTCCTCGAATGGTCGGTATAGCATCGGCTAGATTTGAGGACAAATGGACCAAGAACAACTTTTAAAAACGATGTCGATAGGATATCGAAGCATGTACCTATTTTAAGGTAGAGGGAATGATGAAAGTGAAATGGCAGTTGGCGAAGCACATACGACCAAGTTAGTTTCTCCAAGAAAGGCCCGATGAGAAAGAAGTTCCCTCGAGCAGCAATATGAAAAGAGTAACCCTAATGTTAGAGCGTCCTAACACCCTCTCACCCACTTAGATTTTATTTGAAATTTCTCCAAACCAAGACCAAAATCACTTTCTTTTCCCTTCAATTTTTCTCAAATCCAAACTATTTCCCCCAAATCCATTCATTTTCGCCCTCAAATTCTTAAACTCTCTTAAGTTTTCACCAAAAAACACCCAAGATCCACCCTTTCCTCCGAAAATGCCGATCGAACACATAGCAAGGAAGCCAGAAATCGGTGTTTCATCTCACCGGAGAGAACAACAACGCAAAGAAGAGGTCGAATCGACTCCTCCACAAGTTGGATTCAATAAAGAGTATTTTCGCAATCCAGCTTATTTTGATAGGTATCAAACTTTTGCTAGTAGAAGTGCATTGGAAGGGCCGAAAATAGACTCTGTGTTTTTCACACGGGACTTGGTGTATGTCAGCCCGTGATGGGCGGCCCAACCCAATCTAAAAAGTCTAGAAATAGCAAACCTTTTGACATGATCTCTTGAGACTAGGGCCCATTTGTTTATGTCTTTTCAAAAGCCGAAAACAAAAATCTTTTTACTTTTCCATCAAAATTTACGATATTATTCATATTTAAAAACTTATGGAAAAAATAAAACGTAAATGTACGTGTCAATATTTGTATATTGTGAGATTTTAGGTGTTTCAGGTCAAGAAAGAGTCAAAGTGCGTCAGCCGCAAGATTTAGATTAAACAACGAGCGAAGAACGGAACATATCCAATTACAGATGTTTCAGAGGCAAAGCTTATATTTGTCTGCTGAAGATGTGAACCGAATGATCATCTTTCTTATGCATCAGTTACCCGCTATCGGCATAATTTTCCATATCAAGCAGGAACTTCGAATGTTGTTTCCCAAGAAATGGCTTTTGCGTATGAACATGATGTTCGAATCGCTAGTCGTTGTAGCGCGACCTCAAGGGTCACCACACTCTTGGAATTCCATTGTTGTATCTGTTTTTATTATTTATGTAATTCTCTTTTCTACCGAAATTAATAATGAACTATCCAATGGCTCACTTACTTTAGGTCCCTAAACTTCATGTGATTAAATTTTGTGGTACAAGCATAATAAATTCACTAACCCCAAGGGATCAACATGTAGTTAAAGATCCGACTTTGTGTGTGTGAGCATGTTCGTTTCCCTGTACCATGAAAATTGATAATTTCATTTCTAGGCCACTCACCTGGACTCAGACTCATGTCTTACCTAGTTCACGAGGTTAGTGGAATATTTTATGGATTCGGGATTTTACCTCACTAAAGTAGACTTCCTCATTGTAAAAGAAATGAAATTTTGAATAAGCTAACCTGAATGGTATTGAGTACCTTGCGGACCTTATGCACGGAATGTGGCTAGAGCCAAAATCCGAATATCAACTAGCCCAGACATGAAATTGTTCCCCGATTTATTTCATTTTCTAATAATTTTATGGTATGAGGTTAGAGACCTGGCTATCTTAAAACCTACATAATATTTTGCAAATATCATGAACCGGTTAAGTCCAGGCTTGTGAGTGTGGCCCTAACTCAGTACAGTTTGCATGCAGATGATTTTTTCCTTACTTTCTCTCACTGAGTAAGGAACTTTCTTGCATCTTACTTCCTCTTTGCTCCTTTTCTGGGCAGGGCATGATACAAAAAGGCAATTGAAAGGCGTTAGTTAACTTCCAACTTATCCAGCAGCCAAAAGACATTGTTCTTCAGCAGCATAGAGTTCGATTCCTTCATTTACTTAAAATCTTCCTTTTTCTAGCTAAGATATCTGAGGAATGATTCACTTCCCTGAAAATGTGGGTTAATGGTCTGGGTGAACCGTCCCAGGAGAGTCCTAGAAGAAGAGGAGGAATCAGTGAGAAGTACACCAAACCTTATCAGCGCCTTTATAGCCTCTATGGTGAAAGGACAATCCCTGGGTGTTAAAATCGTTTCTGACCATAAACTCGGATTGGACCGGAGCGGGTAAACCTAACATCCAATTTAATGTCCCAAATGGCTGGCGAGATTTTGGGCGAGGCCAAATATGGAAAGCCAAATCCTGAGATCACCTGTCCAAGTGTTGACGGGCTAACAGGACTACGTTTCTTATTTTAATGTGCCGGTACCCGCACAATCAAACCTCCCTAATTAGAGAGAAAGCTTTTATTCCCTCTCCCCAGAGAATACCCCGGAATTTTAACGTACCTGGGTGTTAAAATCGTTTCTGACCATAAACTTGGATTGGACCGGAGTGGGTAAACCTAACACCCAATTTAATGTTCCAAATGGCTAGCGAGACTAGCTACGGGCGAGGCCAAACATGGAAAGCCAACTCCTGAGAACGCCTGTCCAAGTGTTGACGGGCTAACAGAACTACGTTTCTTATTTTAATGTGCCGGTGCCCACACGATCAAACCTCCCCAATTATAGAGAAAGTTTTTCTTCCCTCTCCCCAGAGAATACTCCTGAATTTTAACATCCCAAAGTTCAAACGAAGCCTTTTAAAGACTTGTTCATATTAGAAACCAAACATCCCATTTAATGTCCCAAATGGGTGGCGAGATTATGGGCAAGGCCGAACATGGAAAGCCAAATCCTAAGAACATCTTCTTGGACACCTTAGTGGTGACATGACAATCAGTAATATATTCTTGAAGATAGGAAGTTGTGTAGTCATAAGATCTCCTAACTTTACAATAAGCCCTCCATTAGAATTATGTCGCGGGTACAACATATGCAGCAGAATTCAAAATGCTCGATCAAAACCCAGAGATCTACGGCCCTTCTTTCCAACTCTTCCTCCTGTTAAATTAAACTTGGGAATTGCTGCGTGAAATTAAATTCACCGGTCAATTGCGTGTCTCCTCTTTCATGGCGAAGGTCTCCCCACCATATGATCTCAACCGAAGTTGTCACCGGTCATGGAAATGGAATTATTTGCATTTATTTGCTGAGTCGCCATAAGATTATTTTCACATTTTTGGGGGTTTATGTTTTCTGAGTTTAATTTAATTTGTATTTGGACAAAAAGAAGAAGAAGAATGTCGGTGGACCGGTAATAGAAAGTCCTTCGTCCAAGTTAAATATTAGTATATTCTGGGAACATCAGTCGTCTGCTGTTGTGATTCCCACAGTTTTAAGACACGCAGTTCGTGCAATCTTAATGAATATATTGCATTTTCCCACCTAATTAATAATTTAGGGATAGGCGCATTGAAAGTCCTAAAATTTGTCACAAACGTGCAATTGTGTCATAAAACTTTCAGAAAATACAATCAAGCCCTAAAACTTATCATGAAAGTGCAATTGAATCCTAAAACTCTCAAAAATTGCAATCAAGTCCTAAAACTTGCCATAAAAGTGCAATCGAGTCGTAAATTTTTAAAAAGTGCAATCAACGGATGGACTTGAAGGCAATCGAGTCCTAAATTTTTAAAAAGTGCAACCAATGTAGATGCTTGCGTTGCTAAAAGGTACGTTATTCTCCTAAGCTAGTAATTTATTTACTACTTTCTTTATTGGGTGTTAAATTGGTGAATTGCGCACCCGCATGGTCACCACACATGTTAGCAACTAGATAATAAAAAGGATCCAGACTCCTGCTTAAATATTTTTTTTAGAAGAAAAGGTACCAAAAGGGCATTAGATTAAATCTAGCATAACCA
The DNA here is from genome assembly GCF_021117445.2 of Syzygium oleosum. Classification (NCBI taxonomy): domain Eukaryota; kingdom Viridiplantae; phylum Streptophyta; class Magnoliopsida; order Myrtales; family Myrtaceae; genus Syzygium; species Syzygium oleosum. The sequence goes on along the minus strand of NW_026607500.1, from coordinate 6,047,011 downwards.
AATCCCTGAACTCAAAATCTCTGGTTCGTGGAAATAAAACATATCTCCCTATATTTTATTTGGATTTCTAATCAATCCACTGCAAATAGATTAGTGGCGACTCCAGCATGAAAATATTTGCATGTTAAGAACTTAAATCCTAAGTCACGAATTGGTAGGGCTTAAGAGGCCTGAGTTAGGCTTAAACTTAATAATCCATTAGCCGAACCCTGGGTGGTGCATCCTGAGGGTAGGTCGCGAGAACTCTTCACGACATCAAACATTCATTGATCTTCCCCGTGTGAAAACCCATGAAGAATGGCACCAACTGGGATGTAATTCATGAGAAAAATTCTTCACCAGAAATCTTGGGAATTTACGAATTGCACGAGACACTGCACATCACGCACACCCAAAGATCCAAAGCGCAAACCATCCCCTTTCCCCAACCGACTCCAACACGGAATTGTTGCCGTCTTTTTACATCTTCCTAGTGCCTGTCGCTCCAGGGATCGAGGTTCTGTTCGGCAGGTAGAACGGCTGCGTGGTTGGAAAAGAGTGTTGGAAGTTTTGAGAACACTAGAGCTTTTTATAAAATAAGAAATGGAGTCGCCACCAATCAATTTAAGAAAGTTAAACTAATTAGAATCTTATGTTATGTGTAGAACCATTGGTCATTTGCGAAAACCAGAGAAACTTTTGGTCTGGGGTTTGGTTACTGTAGGGAGGGGTTAGCGTCCCTACAACACGTTTTCGGTAGCACATTTTCCAATCAAGTCATTTGAATGCAAAATCAAATAATTTCCTAAAATTATTGATGCAATTTTAATTGTTATGAAGACGTAATCAAGGATATTCCTTTGTCATTTTATGCCCAGCATGTGTTTCATGCACCATTTCTTGGAAAATATGCAATGACTTGTAAAAAATATGCACGAGTCCTAATTTGCCATGTATATACGTGTGCAACTGACTAATAACGTATAATTAGATTATGCATACTTAGTTTTAAATTGACGGAGCCATGTTGCAAAGTTGTTTTCTGTCTGCACTAAAGGAATAATTTCCAGATGCAAGCTGAGAGGGTTCATGTAAGATACCATAACAAGTCTGATTGGTTTGATTTCATTCATTGAAAGTTCATTTTTAGAAGAATCGACATACTTAAATCCGATTAATGACCAGCTTCAGTTGTTTAGTCAGTATATGAAACCTTAAAAAAGTACCCGAAAAACAAGTTCTTATAGACTCTAGAACCGAACTAGAAAAACTAAATAAATTCCAATTTCGGTTCCAGAACAAATAGGATAGGTTTTAGGTTCCAAAAATTGAGAATCGGTTATAACAATATAAGTTTCAGAGCTGGAACCTAACCACCTTGGAAAGGATCACCCCTAATATTCATTTTGCGTGTCATTTAGTGTTTAGGAATTTGGATCATGTTACTCATGCATTTTAGTTTAGTAGCTATTTGATTTAAGTTCATAGCTCACGGGATTCTATTCCAGGGCTTAATAACAAGGCATTATATAATGTTGCCCGATATGGCTCGGGCTGTTTACTTTTCTCGAGCTTTAATTACCTTAGTTGGATAGTGTTTATTGTTGCATTCATCGTCTATTTTATTGCTTGAGTATCATGGATAATTACCTTTCATATTTAGTGGATTTAATTGATAATAAAATTGATGAAGATCACATGCAAATATTTTCATGAATAGATAAGGTACCGAAATGGCGTTAGATTAATCTAGTATAACCAAATCCCAAACTCTTGAAATCTCTAGTTGGTAGAAGTAAAAATAGACTCTAGCATTTTACTTAGGTTTCTAACCAACCCATTTAGGTTAGTGGTTACTCCTAAGTAAAACCAAATGTCATAACTAATGAGAAATTGAGTTGCGATCGGCGAGGTTAGGAAGGGCTCGTGCTAGGCGTAAGAACCACCACACGAGAGGGACCAGTCGCACCTGCTTAACAATCCATCAACATCCTTCGGGCATTTCACCTCGAGAGGGTTGCAACACCACAAACATCTGTCAAGTCCAAGCTAAACTTGAACTTCGCCATAATCGTGAATCAAACACCAACTCCACCCAATCCTTTAGCTACTCTACATAAATCATCAGACATAACATCCTCTAACGAAGATAAAAGCAAAACCAACGTTGTGTTTATACTTATTTGGAGATTGCACCAGTACCTTGTCAAACTCAGAAGCTACAGCAATCGTTAGATCTACAAGCTTCACCTCGCTACAAACACCGCTTGTATTAACTATCGAGCTACCATCTGTTATCTCTGAAGTTTCAAGTTGCAACTACACCTCAAGCTAAACATTGCATGGAGCAGTATAAACACTATCACATATTGGAGACTCATTAAATGTCCTTTGCTAACAGTAGGTTAATTCAACTTCGGGCACCACAGTTGATAGCCCCACCCCCCTTGGGCATAACTTAAAATGATGCAGTTTATTGCCCTCCCATCGAGTTTGCCATCCCTTGTTCGAATATAATATAGTCAACCAAATAGTTAATAATTCTACCTGACCACACTTTTTTAGGACAGTCGATGCGATCGATTCACATGTAGGTCACCAAACTAAGCACATCTCCTCCGCCAAGAATATCCTAGTTATACCAATACTCTAGAGCATTTTGTGGCGCGACTCAAGTAACATTCTATCCATCAATTCTGCAACCTATTATGGTTCATTAGCAATATTACGATCTCTCACTATGCTTTCCTCCTTACAAAATTATTTTATACAGTTTCAAGCAAAACTCCATACAATTGTCAATCGACACATGCTTGATCGTCTTACCCGTCTTCCTTCTAATCAAAGCTCTCAATTGCCTATTCACGACAACAAGATCAAACTTGTACCTCAGAACAAACACCTAGATCTTGCTGGACAAATCATACATAGCTATTTGCATAACCTTGGCACTCTTCTTCGAAGAAAACCGCAATAGCTTGTGAACATCCAAGTGCATCAACTATCCAATCTCTATTGTTTCTTGCAACCATATTGAAATGTACTTTCTGTCATGCCCCGAACCCCAACGAACTCGCGACACCCGTTCGCCGGTCGTATTGAACATGACGTCCCAGGACGCGTCGCCGACCCAAAAGAAACACTCACACGAGTAAGCAAGCGGAAGCGAATTTAAAGCAACCCAGACAATAAAATAAGATAGAGGGGTAACAATAACGCAACCCAATAATATCCTAACAATAGAAAACCGTCACTTACCACATTCGGTCGTACAATTCAGGCATTAGGTTCCTAGGGTTAGATCCATCATAATCATCAAAAAGGGATAGGTGGAAGGGTAGGCTAGCTAGCTGCACAAAAAGAAGGCTCTACCAAAAAGGGGCTTCTAAGCCCGGCACCTAGACGCCTCTACGGTGCCCAATCGGGATCAGATCCTGAAGACTCGGACTCCGTATCAGCTTCGATCTCAAATGGATCATCTTCGGACTCCAGCTCCATGGGCTCTCCGTCGGACTCGGACTCGGAGGGTTCGACTACAGGTTCCAGCTCCAAGTTAGACTCCATCGGCTCCAGCTCCGGTTCCGGGTCAGGGCTTTCGAGGACGAACTCCAGATCGATAACTTCACCATCGGGAGGGACAACTTCCATTGGGTCCCAGTCCCCTAATCCTGCCACTAAACCTCCTTAGGGAACATCAAACCCTTATATCGGACCCATCAATTCCCCGTCATTCTCTCGATATAGCCAAGCCAAAAACATCATGGACTTCCAGTTCACGGTGCCCACGTCCAAATACACTACACTAGCATGCCTATAGTACACCAGGTTCTCCCCCACTGGATACTCCGTCATCATGTGATCGATATGCTCGGGTATCCCAAAATGCCGAGACGGCATGATCAAGAACGGGGATCTGAAATGGTTATATAATAACCGTGAGAACGAGTCTCAATAAGCAACACCCTAAATCCTACGTAGGCCAATGCGTACCCAGACAAGTCGTACATGCAATCTAGCGAACAACATAACGAGCTCACATCATTGTACTTACCTTTGCTATCAAAACGTATGCCAACTCTGCACGTTAGTCAAAACGTGATAATGCAATAATAATAACTCAATAACATATCACAATCACTCAAACACCAACCACACTCAATTCGCATGCGTGGCCGAACATCTTTCTCACGACCCGCGCCACTACGCCTTAGGTCCATTCTCACTGCCCGCGCCACTGCACCTCAGGCCCAATCTAACTGCCTGCGCTACTACGCCTCAGGCCCAATCTCACAGCCCGCGCTACTGCGCCTCAGGCTCAGCCCTCCGATCAATCCGGGCTTCGTCCCGCGTAACCACGCCTTAGGACATTTTTCCCCTTCCAATGACCCGCGTAACCACGCCTCAGGTCTGGTCATGCCTTTCTCGCCACACCCGCGTAACCATGCCTCAGGTTAGTAGCCCTCCGATCAATCCGGGCTTTTCTCATGCACATGCACCACAACACAATTCGCCATTCTCATAAGTCGTACCATTCAAACTCAAGGCATGCTCACCACATCACGATTTGCCATTCAACACGTCGTACGAATCCAAATCACATCACAAGCCCATCATACTAGCCCACCAATCCGACATTCAAGCCGGCCACATACGAACATCAAATCCACCCATGAATGCCACAACAAGCTAATCATTGACCCACCAACATTAGCCACTAATATGCACCCAAAACCATCCCAATTCCAAACCACGAGCTCACCAATCTGACATTCAAGTCAGCCACAATCAATCATCAATTTCACCCACACACGCCACGGCAATCCGGTCCTTTAACTCACCATAATTAGCCACGCAATCACCACAATTTAATCTACCACCTATCACAAAATTCATGTACTAATCATATTCTAACCAACTGATCAATTCCCTAACTTAGTCACTAAACCAATTCTAATTGACCCCTAAACAAGTCTAAAAAATACACATTGTACTAAATAGGGATTAGGAAGTCACTTACTAGGTTTTGGCCCGGGAAAAATCCACTCGGGCTCAAAATGGCCTGGGTGAATAGTGCTGGGATCGGTATGGGCGAAGACGCGACTGGAGCGGGGCTCGGCCACGGCCCGGCGACTCATTGCGGTGCTCGGCAACGGGCTCGGCCACGAGCTAAATGCTCGGCCACGGCAGGGCACGGCGACGGGCACGACGGGCCACGGCTGGGGCTGGGGCTGTGGCCTGGGCTGTCCGGCTACGGCCGGGGGCACGCTCGGCCGGCGAGCTAGTTGGCCGGCTGGCTGGCCGGCGAGCTGGGCTGGCCGGGACGACAGTCGAACGGCGACAGCGGCGAGCTACGGTGGCGAAGGCAAGCGACGACGACTGGCTGGGCGGCGGTAAGCTCGACCAGGCGAGCGGCGGGCAGACAGGTAGCGGGCGAGCAGCTCCTGGGTGGCGACATGGACGTTGGGCGACGGTGATGGCGACGGCGGAGCTCAGGCATCGGGGCGGTGCTGACTGGACGGCTGGATGGTGGCCGGGACTCGTCGGACGCGGCGGCAAGCGGCGGCGACCTCTGGTTTGCCGGGAAACGATAATCGGCTCGGACGGCGGTTGGTTGGTACGGCGACGCAAGGAGCCGGCACGGCGGCGACCCGGGGGCCAGGCGAAGCAGGTGAGCTGGCGGGGTGGACGGTAGAAGCGGCTGGAGTCAGCAGGCGTGGCGGCGAGCCTAGCTCACTCTCTCGGGAGGAGAAGAAGACCGAGTCGGGGCGGGGCTGCCGGGTGACGCGGCGGAGCGATGACGGCGCGAGGAGGACGGCGGCATCGACGGCTGGTGGGGCGGCATCGGGCGGAGGCGGAGGGACGGTCGAGCGGCGTGCGGCGGAGGCGGAAAGGAGCTGCGGAGGAGGAGGAAAGTTGGGGGAGAGAGGGGAGGAAGAGAAGGAGGAGAGAGGAAGAGAAGAGAGAAAAGGGAGAAAGGAGAGAGGGAGGAGAGGGGTGATGGACGTCTGCATGGGTAGACGTGGGCGGAAGGGACGTGCGGGCAGGGGGGCAGGCACGGGCGTAGAGGAGAGAGAGAGAGAGAGAGAGAGAGAGAGAGAGAGAGAGAGAGAGAGAGAGAGAACGCAAAAGTCATCGCCATCGAGTGCGATCCAACGGTCGGAATTCAAATTTGAAGACGATCTACGGTCCAAATTAATCCTAAAATATAATAAGGGACAAAGGCCAAATTAATTAAATCAAACTGCCCCGAGGGAGGTCTATCGGTCAAAATCCGCACCCGGTCCAAAATTCACTTTTCGGCCATCCTGGGTAATATCGACGCTGGCCACACTAATATCGATACCGTCCAATTTATTTCGTCCCGAAAACTCCCAGAAATCGACTGCCAAGTTCGAGGTCTAAATAACGACTAAATTCGATCAAATGCCATTCTAGCGAAATCTCAATTTTAAAAACAAGAACCCGAGAGTGATCAGTTCCCGGGCGAGATTTTACTATAAGCACACTGACGAATTAGACGTTTTATAAATCCCAAAAATGGGTCGAAATTTGGAATGTCACAACTCTTCCCCCCTTACAAAAATTTTGTCCTCGAAATTTACAATCCAACCCAATTACTCAAACAAATGGGGGTATTGGTGTCGCATTAACTCCTCGCTTTCCCATGTTACTCTTTCGGTTCCGTGATGCTCCCCGATTACTTTGACTATCGAGATTGTCTTGTTCCGCAATACTCGTTTTGTTCTGTCCTCAATCCTTACTGGCCTTTCCACGTACGACATTCTGTCGTCCACGTCTATTTCTTCATAATTTAGCTCGTGGGTCGGGTCCGGTTTGTACTTCCTTAATATAGACACGTGGAACACATTGTGGATTTGAGATAAATTTGGCGATAGCGCAAGACAATAGGCCAAAGTGCCGATTCTCTCTAAGACTTCGAATGGACCCACGTACCTCGGTCTCAATTTTCCTTTCTTGCCAAACCGGGACAATCCTCTCATTGGCGATACCTTGAGAAAAACGTGGTCTCCCACTTGAAACTCCAAAGGCCTACGTCTCCGGTCTGCGTAATTCTTTTGGCGGCTCTGAGCAGTTTTAAGTCTGTCCCGAATAACCTTGACCGTCTCGACTGACTGTTGAACCAACTCTGGACCCGTGATGCTCCTCTCACCAACTTCATCCTAACAAACCGGTGTTCTGCAAGCTCTGCCATATAACGCTTCAAACGGTGCCATTTTGATACTCTGCTGGTAGCTATTGTTGTAGGCAAACTCGACCAAATGCAGCTGTTCTTCCCAACCGCTCTTAAAATCCAACACACACGCTCGTAGCATGTCTTCCAAAGTCTGAATCGTCATTTCAGACTGGCCATCCATTTGCGGATGATAGGCCATGCTAAACTGTAACTTTGTTCCTAATGCCATGTGAAGACTTTTCCCAAAAAGCGGCAATAAACTTGGGATCACGGTCCGAGGTGATCGTCACTAGCACTCCATGTAGACGAACTATCTGTTGTCCGTACAGCTCTGCGTACCTTTCTAACGCGAAGTCCTTTCGCACTGCCAGAAAATGTGCCGATTTTGTCAATCGATCTACTATAACCCAAATTGAATCATGGCCCCTCTGGCTTCTCGGTAGTCCCATAACAAAGTCCATCGTGATATGCTCCCATTTTCCATTTGGGGATTTCCAATGGCTGCAACAATCCACCCGGCTTATAATGTTGCGCCTTCATTTGTTGGCATGTTAGACATTTAGCCACGTGCTTGGCCACATCTACTTTCATGTCGTTCCACCAATAATGCTACCGTAGGTTCTGACACATTTTCGTACTACCCGGGTGAATACTATAATTGCTACGATGAGCTTCTGTCAAAGTTTCCTCTTTTAGTTCGGCATCATCGGGCATACACAATCGTCCACGGAACTTCAGAATCCCATCCTTGGATACCTGAAAGTCCGATTTCCTTTTTGTGACATCCAATTCCAGAATCTTCTATATCTCCAGGTCCATCGACTGTAAAGCCTTAATCTTAGTCCGGATTTCCGGTTTAATCCTCAATGCGGTATGCAGACTCTAGACATGACCCGCTTCAAACTTAAACCCTGAATCCCAAACTCCTTCCAATAGGGTCCATTCCTTGACCATCATATGTGAAATGCTTGATTTCCAACTCAGTGCATCTGCTACCTTATTAGCCTTTCCGGGGTGATACAGAATACTGCAGTCATAGTCCTTACGGAATTCCATCCAACGACGTTGTCTCATGTTCAATTCCTTTTGGGAAACAAGTACCTTAGACTCTGATGGTCCGTATAAATCTGAAACTTCTCCCCACAAAAGTAGTGCCCCCAAATCTTAAGGATAAATATAATTGCGGCCAATTCCAAGTCATGCGTTGCATAGTTCAGCTCATGTGGTCTCAATTGTCGCGATGCGTATGCCACCACTCTTCCATGTTGCATTAGCACGCATCGTAGTCCCTTTAGCGACGCGTCACTGTAGATTTCATATCCTCCCAGACATGACGGGACTGTCAACACTGGCGTGGTCGTCAAACTCTGTTTTAATTCCTGAAAACTCCTTTTGCCCTCATCCGTCCATTCAAATTTCGTTCCCTTCTTTAGCAAACGCGTCCACGGTGTCGCTAACGCTAAAAACCTTTCCACGAAACGTTTGTAATAACCCGCCAGACCCAAGAAGTTGCGAACGTCGATTACCGTTGTCGGTCTTGGCCAATTCATGACGGCCTCAATCTTCATTGGGTCCACTGCAATCCCTTCCCCGGATATCACATGTCAAAAGAACGCCACTCGATGAAGCTAGAATTCGCACTTACTAAACTTAGCGTAGAGTGCGTGTTCCCTTAAAGTCCGTAGAACCTTTTTCCAAATGTAACTCATACTCGGCGGAACTCTTTGAGTATACCAAGATATCGTCTATGAATACGATTACAAACTGATCCAAAAATTCCTTAAATACCCGATTCATTAAATCCATAAAGGCTGCAGGGGCGTTAGTCAGTCCAAACGGCATCACCGTAAACTCGTAGTGCCCATACCTCGTCCTAAATGCCGACTTCGGCACGTCCTCCTTCTTGATCCTCAATTAGTGATAGCCAGTCCTCAAATCGATCTTAGAAAATACTAACGTCCCCTTGTAACTGATCAAACAGATCATCAATTCTTAGCAACGGGTACTTATTCTTAATGGTTACTTGATTCAACTGTCTGTAGTCAATGTACAACCTTAACGATCCATCCTTCTTCCTCACGAACAACACTGGCGCTCCCCAAGGAGACGTATTAGGGCGAATGAAGCCTTTATCCAACAACTCCTGCATTTGGACCTTCAATTCTTTCAATTCTGACAGTGACATCCAAAAGAGCGCTTTCGAGATCGGTTCCATCCCTGGGGCTAACTCAATTACAAATTCCACTTCCTTCTCAGGTGGCAATCCCGGCAATTCCTGAGGAAAGACATCGGGAAGATTACACACCTCGACTATGTCCTTTAGCCATGGTTCCTCAACCAACTAGTCAGCCACAAAATAATTATCTTTCTATACCTCAAAGACAAAGCTCAATCCATCCAATTTCAATCCAACAATCTCCCAAAAACAAATCACATCGGTTCTTTACAAAATCTGAAATTTCTAAGCAACACTCATCCTTCCAAATCCGTCCAAGAATATCATCAGTAATCCATAAATCCTTAAACCGACTGCGCCTATTCACCATAAAATTGATTATAAGTCTTACATGACCACTCAAGCGATAACTTCAAAATCATCTTCTATTGCACCCAATATCGTCTCATAACGCATCTAAACTTTCAAGGCACATCCTCCGCTTCCTTCTCAGCCACAACATACACTTTTCCTTATGTCCTTAGCCGAAACGCACCACAATTCAGAAGCGGCAGCCCTTTCACTCATATCTGTTTCAACCATCGAGCTCTCTCATACAACTCGTTGTAATCCTTTAAGACTCAAGAGTACTAACTGACTACGGAGTTCCGGTTTCAATCCATCCCGAAACCTCCTTGTCCTATCCACATGGTCCTTGACTATCATTGGTGCATACTTAGACAACCTTACAAGCTCGTACTCATACTGATTGACTGACATCCGATTTTAGCGAAGCCGAAGAAACTATGTCATCTTCTGTCATCGCGCACTCTCTGAAAGTACTTCTCATTGAAGGCCTCGATAACGACACCCCAGCTTGGAAATATGCCCTCTGAAATATCCTACTTCGGGGGTCCTCTTACCAATCACTTGCATTTTCCTTAGAGTTGATATATAACCAGGGTCACTTTCTCCTCATCGGTACACTCGAATACCTCAAAAGCCCTTTTTTTTTCCAAGTCCTCTATCCAAAGTAATGTCGCCTCAGGGTCACCTTTACCATCGAACTTCAGAGGTTTCAATTTCAAATATTTTCCAACCAGCTGACGCATCTATCTGACTGCATTAACTTGCCCTTGACCTTGATTCCCAACATTTCCATTATGCCCACGATTCCCGTTACTTCTATTGGTGGCGGCAACAATGGCCTCAGCATCAGTAGCAACAGTAGCATTTCGCTCATCAGTCTGTCTTCCCATTAAAATTCCAACTCCCTCGAGTGCCCTCAAAATTCCATCCATCTGGGATCCTCTGCAACTCCAACTTGCGGACCTACACGACCTCGACCTCGACCTCGGCTACTCATTCTCATTGGATTCTCACACCCGCCTACCTGCTACAATTTCACTCATGAATTAGAGACCTAGGCCAACTATACCAGTCTAAAGCCCTAGGCAGTGAATCCCGACAATAATTCAATAAGCAGGCAGCCAATAACAACCAACAAGGTTCGTACACTTACCTCAAGTCCTGACACACCTGCATTTCACGTATTAGTGCATAATATCACTCAGCAATTACAATCAAGCAGTTTGGGTAACGCATGGCACACGAGTCTCCCTAACTAGCTATTCCAAAGTCATTGCTCCTTATCACTCCAGGCTTCGACCAACTTGTATCGAGCTGACCTTGCTCTGATACCAAATCAACGGGGAAGTCACGCCCCGAACCCCAATGGACACGCGACACCCGTTCGCCGGTCGTATTGAACGCGACGTCCCAGCACGCGTCGCCGACCCAAAAGAAACACTCACACGAGTAAGCAAGCGGAAGCGAATTTAAAGCAACCCAGACAATAAAATAAGACAGAGGGGTAACAATAACGCAACCCAATAATATCCTAACAATAGAAGACCGTCACTTACCACATTCGGTCGTACAATTCAGGCATTAGGCTCCTAGGGTTAGATCCACCATAATCAACAAAAAGGGATAGGTGGGAGGGTAGGCTAGCTAGTTACACAAAAAGAAGGCTCTACCAAAAAGGGGCTTCTAAGCCCGGCACCTAGACGCCTCTACGGTGCCCAATCGGGATCAGATCCTGAAGACTTGGACTTCGTATCAGCTTCGATCTCAAACGGCTCATCTTCGGACTCCAGCTCCATGGGCTCTCCGTCGGACTCGGACTCGGAGGGTTCGACTACAGGTTCCAGCTCCAAGTCAGACTCCAATGGCTCCGGCTCCGGTTCCGGGTCAGGGCTTTCGGGGACAAACTCCATATCGATAACTTCACCATTAGGAGGGACAACTTCCATTGGGTCCCAGTCCCCTAATCCTGCCACTAAACCTCCTTGGGGAACATCAAACCCTTGTATCGGCCCCATCAATTCCCCGTCATTCTCTCGATATAGCCAAGCCAAAAACATCATGGGCTTCTAGTTCACGGGGCGCACATCCACACACACTACACTAGCATGCCTATAGTACACCAGGTTCTCCCCCACTGGATACTCCGTCACCATGTGATCGATATGCTCGGGTATCCCAAAATGCCGAGACGGCATGATCAAGGACGAGGATCTGAAATGGTTATTTAATAAACGTAAGAACGAGTCTCAATAAGAAACACCCTAAATCCCACGTAAGCCAATGCGTACGCAAACAAGTCGTACATGCAATCTAGCCAACAACATAACGAGCTCACATCATTGTACTTACCTTTGTTATCAAAACGTATGCCAACTCTGCACGTTAGTCAAAACGTGATAATGCAATAATAATAACTCAATAACATATCACAATCACTCAAACACCAACCACACTCAATTCGCATGCGTGGCCGAACATCTTTCTCACGACCCGCGCCACTGCGCCTCAGGTCCATTCTCACTGCCCGCGCCACTGCGCCTCAAGCCCAATCTCACTGCCTGCGCTACTGCGCATCAGGCCCAATCTCACAGCCCGCGCTACTGCGCTTCAGGCTCAGCCCTCCGATCAATCCGGGCTTCGTCCCGCGTAAACACGCCTCAGGACATTTTTCCCCTTCCAATGACCCGTGTAACCACACCTCAAGTCTGGTCATGCCTTTCTCGCCACACCCGTGTAACCACGCCTCAGGTTGGCAGCCCTCCGATCAATCCGGGCTTTTCTCATGCACATGCACCACAACACAATTCGCCATTCTCACAAGTCATACCATTCAAACTCAAGGCATGCTCACCACATCACGATTCGCCATTCAACACGTCGTACAAATCCAAATCACATCACAAGCCCATCACACTAGCCCACCAATCCAATATTCAAGCCGGCCACATACGAACATCAAATCCACCCATGAATGCCACAACAAGCCAATCATTGACCCACCAACATTAGCTACTAATATGCACCCAAAACCATCCCAATTCCAAACCATGAGCTCACCAATCCGACATTCAAGTCGGCCACAATCAATCATCAATTTCACCCACACACGTCACGGCAACCGGTCCTTTAACTCACCATAATTAGCCACGCAATCACCACAATTTAATCGACCACCTATCACAAAATTTATGTACTAATCATATTCTAACCAACTAATCCATTCCCTAACTTAGTCACTAAACCAATTCTAATTGACCCATAAATAAGTCTAAAAAATACACATTGTACTAAATAGGGATTAGAAAGTCACTTACTAGGTTTTAGCCTGGGAAAAATTCACTCGGGCTCAAAATGGCCCGGGTGAACAGTGCTGGTATCCGTACGGGCGAGGGCGCGGGGGCTCGGCCACGGCTTGGCACACGGCGCGGCGACTCGGCGCGGCGCTCGGCAACGGGCAAAATGCTCGGCTGCGGCAGGGCACGGCGACGGGCACGACGGGCCACGGTTGGGGCTATGGCCTGGGCTGTCCGGCCACGGCCAGGGGCACGCTCGGCCGGCGAGCTGGCTGGCCGGCTGGCTGGCCGGGACGACGGTTGGACGGCGACGACGGCGAACTACGGCGGCGATGGGGAGCGGCGGCGATTGGCTGGGCGGCGGTGAGCTTGGCCAGGCTAGCGGCGGTGAGATAGGTAGCGGGCGAGCAGCTCCTGGGCGGCGACGAGGACGTTGGGCGACGGCGATGGCGACGAAGGAGCTCAGGTGTCGGGGCGGTGCTGGGGAGTTGACTGGACGGCTGGACGGCGGCTGGGACTCGTCGGACGCGGTAGCAAGCGGCGGCGACCTCTAGTTCGCCGGGAAACGATAATCGACTCGGGCGGTGGTTGGTCGGCACGGCGGCGCGAGGAGGCGGCACAGCGGCGACCTGGGGACTAGGCGAATCAGGTGAGCTGGCCGGGTGGACGGGAGAAGCGGCTGGAGTCGGCAAGCGTGGCGGCAAGCCGAGCTCGTGCGCTTGGGAGGAGAAGAAGACCGAGTCGGGGCGGAGCTGCCGGGCGACGCGGCAGCGCGACGACAACGCGAGGAGGATGGCGGCGTCGGCGGCTGGTGGGGCGGCGTCGGGCGGAGGCGGAGGGACGGTCGAGTAGTGTGCGGCGGAGGCGGAGAGGAGCTGTGGAGGAGGAGGAGAATCGGGGGAGAGAGAGGAGGAAGACGAGGAGAGAGGAAGAGAAGAGAGAAAAGGGAGAAAGGAAAGAGGGAGGAGAGAGAGAAGGAGTGGGGTGATGGACGTCTTCATGGGCAGACGTGGGCGGAAGGGACGTGCGGGCAAGGGGGGCAGGCGCGGGCGCAGAGGAGAGAGAGAGAGAGAGAAAACGCAAAAGTCAACGCATCGAGTGCGATCCAACGGCCGGAATTCAAATTTGAAATCGATCCTACGGTCTAAATTAATCCTAGAATATAATAAGGGACAAAGGCCAAATTAATTAAATCAAACTACCCCTTGGGAGGTCTATCGGTCAAAATCCGCACCCGGTCGAAAATTCACTTTTTAGCCATCCTGTGTAATATCGACGCTGGCCACACTAATATCGACACCGTCCAATTTATTTCGTCCCGAAAACTCCCGCAAATCGACTGCCAAGTTCGAGGTTTAAATAACGGCTAAATTCGATCAAAAGCGATTCTAGCGAAATCTCAATTTTAAAAACAAGAACTCGAGAGTGATCAGTTCCCGGGCGAGATTTTACTATAAGCACACTGATGAATTACACGTTTTATAAATCTCAAAAATGAATCGAAATTCGGAATGTCACACTTTCCATTGTTTTCCTTGCTTATAGCGCTCACATGTATTAAGTTACTTTGCTATATAACCACACAATAGATTCCTTTCACTCAAAACCTTTGAGCTTCTCTCACCAATGTGCCTAAAAAGCATATGCCAAAATTTTGTCTCTCGAACAAATACATCCAACAACTCCACGACAAAATACGTCATTGTCTTCCATTGGAGTTTTGGTGCACTTATTCCTAAATTAAAAAGAGCATGAGATGTTGTTTAAAAGTTAAAAAAAAAAAATCAGTAAGATATATCTCAAAGTGTGACGCAAACTATAATTTAAACTTGTTGATGTTGCAAAAATATGCTTTGCAATAGTAACATTATTTAAAACAAATTTTTTTTGAAAATATAAAAAATGTCATAACGCCAACAAATGATTCACAATCTCTTTAGTGCGTTGACGAACTCTATTTGGATACACAGGCTCCGTTCGTTTGGCGGAAAATATTCTCCTTTTGGAAAATATTTTCCCGGAAGTCATTTTCCTGGAAAATGTTTTCCCGGAACATAATTTTCCGGTGTTCGGCAACTAATATGAAAAAAATTTGGAAAATATTATTCACCGGCGGCCGGCGGCAAACGGGCGGCGACCGGCGGCCGGCGACGGCGGCCGGCGGTGGCCAGAGACCAGCAGCCAACGGTGGTGACCGGCGATCAACTTCCTCTCCCACGGAAAATATTTTCCCTCCCATGGGTAATTTTACCTTCAATTTGGGGGAAAATGATTTCCTCTTTGTGAAAAGAGGAAATCATTTTCCTCAAAACAATGAAGGATTTGGGGGTGGGGAAGGAAAATGTTTTCCCACGGAAAACATTTTCCGCCCCCGAACACCGGAAAATGCGAAAAATATTTTTCGGAAAAATATTTTTCCTCAAACGAACACAGCTTAGTATCAATCGGTATTACTTCAATCACTTTATAGAATTCATCAAAATCATTTTGTTGTCGAAACTGATAGCGGAATCCAGAAATTTTGCACAACTTTTTGCAAACTTTTTGCACAACTTTTTTTGAAAATCATCATTCTGCGTTCCCACTCTACTTCTCATTAATCTCACACGGTTTTTGCACAACTTTTTTTGAAAATCTTAATGCCTAGAATCAATCAGTTGATTGAATGAGTCCGCGAAATTTTCACAATGTTACTTTTTAGGGGGACCCTTTCCTTTGGAGTAAACCAACCGGCCAAAGTTGACGTCACACAGTAACAAAGAAAGACGAAGAAAGTAGTTCATTTGGCCTTATTAGCCGTACAACAGGAATGGTGGACTTTAGGAGCGTCTTGGACACTGACAGCGGAATCTGCTAGTCTCCCACGTGGTTTCTTTTCTACGTTCCCACTCTACTTCCCATGGATCTCACGTGGCTTTTCCTGTCACCCGAACCTTCGCCACAGATTACTAAGACTTCCCGACATTATGCCTTGCTATGGCAGCATGAGACAGCTTCTTCCTCTTCGGCTCCTAAGTCTCGTTAGCTCCAGGTCTTCTTCTTGCTCTTTTACCTCCTGGTCAACGATATCACTAGTAGAAAGTGTCTTGGACACTAACAGCGCACTTCAGGAGTCTCCCACACGGTTTCTTTTTCTCCGTTTACCCTCTGCTTCCATTGATCTCGCATGGCTTTTCCCACAACTTTTTGGAAAGTCTACTTTCCTAAAATCAATCGGTTCATTGATTGATTGTGTCGCGAAAGTTCCATAACATATATATTTATCTTTTTTCGTGGGGAGCCTTTCATGGAAATAAACGCTACCATTCTACAGTCAAAAGTCGCCAAAGTGACTTCCCACAAAACAGGAAAACGAAAAGAAAGATGAGGCCAATTATTTGGCATATCTGCCATGCAGAATAAGAAGGAAGAGAAACAGGAATGGTGGCAAGAAGTGTAAATGCAGCACGGTTATCAGTTCGACAGTTTTTGTGACATAAAAAATAGTTTGGAGCAAGGGTGGCTGTATTACTTGGGGTTTGTTTTTTTGTGGGAATAGCCCTTAAAAATTTGGTTGAGCACTTCGAAGCCCTTGTTTTTGCTGGGAGAAAATAAAGATGGTCAGAAAAGCACTTGTTTTGTGGGGCATCTGATAGTTTGTTTTTTGTGGGGACGAATAAAAGATCGCACTCACCTGCGCATGGCCGAGTTGGTGGGCACTTTCCTTCCCTCCTCAGAGGTTCTGGGTTCGAATCCCCGCTCGGTTCCGTAATTTAAGTGGGGGCCCTGACGGTGAGTTGCTGGGCTAGTCTCCCCCGAGGTATAGGCGCCCCGATTACCTGTGCATTCTCGTTCCCGGAGAATGGTGGCAGATCCTCGGTTACCAAAAAAAAAAATTAATAAATAAATAATAAAAAATAAAAGATCGATGTTGACTCAAACACAGTCAATGTTTGTCGTCTCGCGTTCGCTCCGGGGATCTTACCGGGATCGCTCCTCTTTTCCAGATTCCACCTCCACTCTCTATTTATGTGCGATGGTTTCTCGAATTGCAGTACCAATCCCCACTTGCGTGAGAGAAGAAGACGGAGACGAAGAAGAAGGCGATGAACAGCGGAGGCGAATCGGCATCCACGCATTGCAGCACATGCATGATGGGGACACTGGTGGAGAAGCAGGAACATCCCGCAAGCCAGCACGCCATCACGTGGGTCGCCGACGAGGCTCACCCCGCGAGCTTTCACTCCAGCTACTTAAATGCCAACGCGAGCAGCTCGGTCTCTGGTTTCGTCAACCTCAACAAAAGCGGCGGTGAGAACATGTATCTTGACGTCGTTCCGGTGAATGCTTCCGCGCCATCTGGCCTCCACATCATTCCGGTGAATGCTTCCGTGTCTTCTGGCTGGAGTGAGTCTATCGAGGCATATTTTGCCTTTGTAGTTATGTTATGGTTGATGATTAGGCTTCAGAATAGTGTTGATGAGACAGACGCTTTGCTGGTGTTTTCAGATCCGATAAACAAGGTTTGCGACAAGTTGAACCGGTGTGGGAAGAGGGTCGATGATGCTACCAGAAAAGCAGAGGCGCTCGTGGATAATGTCTGGCATCACCGTGAGTTTTCTCTACATTTTTTCTAGCTAAAGATGTCTGTATAATCGGATAGAAACATTTTGGATTTATTCGTGGAGACGTATCTGATTGATGGTTGCTTGCTTGCGTATATTTCTTCTCTGTTTATGCAATATATGTGAACGTTATCGATGTAAATATTCAATCCGCAGAGTTTGGCACCTTGTTCTTCATTGACTTCTTTTGTCCTGCACGATGGCCTCATAACATTGCGGTCCTGTCCTTTTGGAAATCAGTCCAAATGATCAGTCATGGGCTTATTTTGCAATTACCACCTCGGAAGAAAGATACATGCTTCATAATCTGTGTATTCAATCTACCAAGTAGCGGTTGAGTGGATCAAGTCCTGTGATTATTTATCTAGAGGAGCTTCAACTTTGACGTGCGGCGCTATCTTCAGTGCTTATTCTTTCGGCAATCTATGTCAATTCCTAGCTATTACAAATTACCAAATGCATAACATGGAACATCCGTGGAGGACATGGTTTGTTTTCCATCATTTTCTAAGGCTATCATGACCCTTGGGCTCTTTGCGTGGCTGAACGTTGGGCTAGATATATGATCATCTCTTGGCCCAACATTTCTATCCCTGGAAAGAAGAAAGCTTTGTCCTGTAAGAGCAAGCACTGCAACAGTGGGATAAGCTTGGCTTTGGCTTGTTGTCCATTTTTTAGGTTATTTCTGAGAGAAAAAGCCCATAATTTCTTTGATTCTCTTATCCAAACGGTTTCTATTCGATTGAAATGTGATGTTAAGAACTCCATTCTTGCCTGACCTCAACTAATCGGCAATTGTGCCATGTTTGTTTCCTGAAACAGTCAAAACTAGCCATAGTGTAACAGACGCAGCAATAGCTCGACTTGCTCAGGGGACAAAAATGCTCAAAGAGGGGGGGGGTGGGCGGCGGGATAAGTTATTTGAACATACTTTTGAGATTCTGACCGGAGAGAAGCTCCTGAAGACATATGCTTGCTATCAATCCACTTCCTCGGGCCTTGTCATTGGGACACTGTATTTGTCAACCAAGAGACTACTCTTCTGTGGTGATGAGCCTCTTTTCCATTACGCTCCGTCGGGGTAGCAAGAGTGGGTGCATTACAAGGTAACCTTTTCCAACCTTCCAATAATTGCATTTATTCTAGGATTGCCATTTCAAATTGTTAAGCACTGAGCTTTTGTCAGAATCATGTTAAGTTTTTGATGCATTAGAAATTCATAGTCCGAGTTATTATTGTCGTTTCCCGTATTGTGACTAGCCTGCTGATTTTATAGTCCGAATTTGGGAGAACCCCCACCGTAAAGGACCTGCATTTTACTCATCAACCGTATTACTTCACAGAGCCTTGGATCATTCTTCTCGTCATTTTATTTTTATTTAAGCATGAAGCATCTTAATGTAGTGAAACATACCTTCAAAAAAGTTTGTCAAACTCCGCTGAGCTTCACTCTCAAACCATTAGTTTCTAAAGTGCTTTCATCCTGATGGCTGTCTAGGTGGTTCTGCTGCTGGATCAGTTGAGCTTTGTGAGTCCTTCTCCAAAAGGGTTGGATCATTCTGAAAAGTACATCCAGGTTGTTACAAGGGATGGTTATGAATTCCGGTTCATGGGTTTTGTGTCGTATGATAAGGCTCTCAAGAACATAAACGAGGCTTTACAGCACAATCGTGAGAATAACATGGCTGGAAGGATGCAACTACGATCAGTGGCCAGATGGGGGAAGTGATATTAAACTGTACTTGAATAATTTTGGTGTGTTTGTGTGACTGCTATGGATAATGCTTAATACGACATGATCTAATGGTTGAAAGGGAAGCATTCATTGCAGTAAAACTTCTATTTACTAAGGCGTTAAATACGGCCTAATCACTAGTCATTTTTTCTTTGCTATGCTAATTGCAAGATTGCGGAAACGAACACATCCCTTGAGAATCCATAGACATACTCCGATCATTTTGCCAACAAACTGAGATGGAAAATTTGTACTCAGTTTTGGTTAGATTTAAGAATTAAGAATGCTTTGGCTTCTGACTAAATAGAAGGACCACTTGGTTGTCATAACTAATTCATACGGTAACCAGCAACCAAAATGCTGGAAGCTCTCGGAAGAGTTTGCAATTTACACAACAAAAACTCCTAGGCTTCTTCTGGAAGTTGGATTCTTAACAGTTTTGGTTTTGTTGCATTTAATCGGTAGGAATAAGAACACCACAAATGCTATAACTTTTGTAAGGCGCTCACTTAAGTGCCATAACCTTTTTTTCGACCATTTGAGTGTCATGACTTCTAAAGAACGTTCACTCGAGTGTCATAACTTTCAATTGATCACTTGAGTATCATAATTTTTTAAAAATGCTCACCCAAGTGCCAAAAATCCGACTTAGCATAGCGCTTGTAATGAACGTTCTCATAAAATTATGATACTTAAGTGATCTATTGAAAAGTTATATGACACTCAAATGATCGAAAAGAAATCACGGCCCTTAAGTGAGTGCCGTACGAAAGAACCATGAGGTTGTAAATTGTGCAAACTTCAGATTTTATATCCAGTATCTTCGGCTTGTTGAAATGTGTAAATTTAAAATAAAGGAAAAAGAAATGGAAAAAAGAAGATACATACGATCAACCTTAATCTGTGCTTGTGACTATGCTTCGACATGTGAAACTTCATTTAGTTAAGGATGCATAAAGAGAAAAGATATATAGCAATGTTATACATATAGGTATTTGTCTTCATAAAGTTTATGCTTACGCTAGTCATCTTCCATAACTGAGATTCTCATGGTTTAATCTTTCAATCGTCGATTATGGTCATTAGCTCCTCTGGCAAGGAAAATCTCTCATCTTTCTTGGCCACTTAAAACTGATGGGCAGAGATGTTCTTCTCTCTTCTCTATTTTTCTGAATGAATAAAAAAACATATATAGTTGTATAGAGAAAAAAACTACCAAAGCTATTCTAGGCTATGCACCATCTTAGTCTAAGAATATGATTGATCCTCAAAATAAGGACATTATACAATACAAATTTAGCAACAAATTGGCCCTACAATTTCTCCGATTAGTCTTAATTCACAACTCATTGCCAACGCTCCCCCTAAAGTTGGTGCATAGATATTACCGATGCCTAACTTGTCAAGTGAGTTGTAGAAGATCTTGCTAAAGATAACCTTTGTGAGTATCTCCACCAGTTGATCTTTAGATTTAACAAATGGGAATCGAACTGTCTTGTCAAAATAAGGACATTATACAATACAAATTTAGCAACAAATCAGCGCTATGATGTCTCCGATTAGTCTTAATTCACAACTTATTGCCAACACTTCCTCTCAAGTTGATGCACAGATATTACTAATGCCTAACTTGTCATGTGAGTTATAGAAGATCTTGCTAAAGATGACCTTTGTGAGTAGTTCTGCCCGTTGATCTTTAGATTTAACAAATGGGAATCGAACCATCTTGGCATCAAGGTTTTGTTTGATGAAATGTCGATCTGCCTCGATGTGTTTAGTGCGGTCATGTATGGTTCCTCCATTTTCTAATTTTTGGGTCGAGGTCTCAGCATAGCAGAAAACCCTAGGATCTCTATTCTGATACCATGATGAACAAAGATGTTATTTTTCTCTTCTCTATTACTTTTCTAAATGAAACAAAAACATATACAGTTGTACAGAGAAAAAAATTACCAAAACTATTCTAGGCTATGCACTATCTTAGTCTAAGAATCTAGTCCATCCTCAAAATAAGGACATTATACAATACAAAATGAGCAACAGATCTAGCCAAAAATTTCTCCAATTTCACACCAACAAAAACCTACCGTATAATGCAATTTTAATATAATTGAAACGACATAACAGTCTTTGAGCAAGTGAAATCAATCATTGGCATCAATTATCGATTTTACAATAATTCGTCTGCAAATTGATTTTTTTCTGTCAATTGAATATAATTGGTCCAATTTGTTATCAAATCAAAACTGCTCACAAAGTGGAAAGATAGCTATTACTACAACAAAGAATGAGGAGCAATGAAAGAGCAATTGACTGTTATGTAGTTTCATTAACGGTCATTTAGGAGAAGATACGTAAAAAAAACAAAAAACAAAAAACAAAGAAAGAATGACCACATGCCTTTGAATCACATTAACATTCGATCGTTCCAATTTTTCTCACTACAAAAAAACACCAGATTAGCGACGAAATTTGCGACGGAAAATTTGGAAAAATCCGTCGCAAATCGAATTTGCGACGAATTTTGCGACGGAAAAAATTCCGTCGCTACTAGGTCGTCGCAAAATTTTGCGACGGAAAATTTAAAAGTTCGTCGCAAAATTAGTCGCAAATTAGCCACGAATACAATCCGTCGAAAATATTTCGTCGCAAATTTGCGACGAACGCTATCCGTCGCAAATTTCGTCGCAAAATTCGTCGCAAAATTCGTCGCAAAATCGTCACAAAATTCGTCGCAAATTTCGTCGCAAATTTCATCGCAAATTCGTCGCAAATTTCGTCGCAAATTTCATCGCAAATTCGTCGCAAATTTCGTCGCAAATTTCGTCGCAGAATTCGTTGCAAAATGTATTCGTCGCAAATTAGCGACGAACTGTAATGATCGCAAAATTCGGCTTAAAATATTCGTTGCTATTTTTACATCATTTCGGCCATAAATTATTGTCCATATCAAACAAAGGAGACAATGACATATAATTGAAACAGAAAAACGAACAAACCATAGATTCTGACAAACCAGCCACAATGACATATAATTGAAACAAATAATTGAAGGAAAGTTGCAGAGTCTGACATGATGCTATTTGATATCCAATCTTACAATACATT
Source organism: Syzygium oleosum (assembly GCF_021117445.2). NCBI lineage: Eukaryota > Viridiplantae > Streptophyta > Magnoliopsida > Myrtales > Myrtaceae > Syzygium > Syzygium oleosum. The sequence goes on along the minus strand of NW_026607500.1, from coordinate 6,024,573 downwards.
CAAAACATGAACTAAGAGACGGGACAACCATAGAAGACGCAGAAAAACCATACACAAGAAGACGCAGCTTTGGTACGATGGCAGGAGACTACAAAAAAACACCGGATTAGCGACGAAATTTGCGACGGAAAATGTGGAAAAATCCGTCGCAAATCGAATTTGCGACGGAATTTGCAACGGAATTTTTCCGTTGCTACTAGGTCGTCGCAAAATTTTGTGACGGAAAATTCACAAGTTCGTCTCAAATTTGCGACAAAAAAAAATTCGTTGCAAATTTGCGACGGCACATAATCCGTCACAAATTTGGTCGTAAATATTCCGTCACAAATTTGCGACGGAAAAACGTCCGTCGCAAAATTCGTCGCAAATATCCGTCGCAAATTCGTCGCAAATTTCGTCGCAAATTTGCGACGAACTCGATCCGTCGCAAAATTCGTCGCAAATTCGTCGCAAAATTCATCGCAAAAATCCGTCACAAATTTGCGACGCACGTTTGTCCGTCGCAATATTCGTCGCAAAAATCCATCGCAATTTCGTCGCAAATTTGCGACGAATATTTGTCCGTCGCAATTTCGTCGCAAATTTGCCACGAACGTTTGTCAATAGCAAAATTCATCACAAAAGTCCGTCGCAAATTCGTCGCAAATTTCGTCGCAAATTTGCCACGAACGTTTGTCCGTCGCAAAAATCCGTCGCAATTTCGTTGCAAATTTCGTCGCAAATTTGCGACGACTCTGTCCGTCGCAAAATTCGTCGCAATAATCCGTCGCAAAATCATCGTAAAATTTATCGCGAATTTCGTCAGAAAATTCGTCGCGAATTTCGTCGCAAATTAGTGACAAACTTTAATGATAGCAAAATTCGGCTTAAAATATTCGTCGCTATTTTTATATCATTTCGGCCATAAATTCTTGTCCATATCAATCAAAGGAGACAATGATATATAATTGAAACAGAAAAACAAACAAACCATAAATTCTGACAAACCAGCCACAATGACATATAATTAAAACAAATAACAGAAGGAAAGTTGTTGAGTCTGACATGATACTATTTGATATCCAATATTACAATACAGTCAAAACATGAACTAAGAGACGGGACAACCATAGAAGACGCAAAAAAACCATACAGAAAAAGACGCGGCTTTGGTACGATGGCAGGACACCAAAAGTAGTCACGTTTGTCGAGACTTGAGAAAATGTCGATACATAAATCAGTCCAGAATATAAAAAAAAGCGTTTATGCATGGATGTGGAACTAGGTGTAAAATAACAAAAGGGTTAACAAAAATACTTTTCGGGACGAACATAAATGTTCTTACATATGAATATGAGTGAAATTATGAAAAATCAAGATTATGAAGCAAGCTTACCCCCGATTTTGAGAATTTTAACTAGAAAGACCGGAGAAAATCTTCATCATCATCATCATCATCAGCAGCATTCTCGGCATCAATGTGTTGGTCATCATTATACCCATCACCTACTGGATTGGCTGGAGGTACAGGAGGATCGGCATTGCGATTGATGTTAAGGTGTTGCATAACGATTCTCATTTGTTCTTCCAAGTTATATATTCGTTCATCCTTCTTAACAAGTAAATTATTCAGACGATTCACTTCTTGGGTCAATTGCTCGTCTCCTCGTGACCTCCTTCGACCAGTCCCAGTGGATGATGAACTTCCAGGACTATTCGGCATGTACATCCTTGATAATGATCCCATCCCAAATATTTTCCCTTTTTTTGCCCCACCCGTTGCCTCCATCCATAATGCCATATTATCAACTGGTGGCCGGGACTCAGGACAATCATCACTACCACTAGCACTGCTCGTTAAAAGTTCATCATATTTTTCCTACATTAACAATGTAGATGAAAATAAAATCACTATATATATATCTACCAAAAATATTGAAAGCATTCACGATTTTCATTATAGTTTACATATAAGCCAAAGTATAACCTTACATATCTTAACAGCTTTTGCTCGATCGCCAGTCCATGTCTTATCTTTCTTTTGAAATGTGCGTTCAAATGTAGCTGCAAATGTCGGTTCCGTCCCCAATTGGGATGCCTACAAAATGTAAACATGAGTAATTGAATTAAATTAACTTATAACTCATTTAACAGACTTACCAGTCGTTTGCGATGCTCCGCAATGTTGATAGAGCCCCCAGCATGTGGCTAACCCATCACTAGAACTAGAAGATCGATTCTTCTTATTCTGCTCACAGAGTTGCCGACTCTGTTCAGATGCCCAAAATATGTTAATTGCCTCCCAATTGTCAGCTGTAAAGAAAGACGGCTTCGCTTGCTTGCTCTTCGCTCTATTCATGACATTTCGCATAAAATCACTTGTTTTCTTATCGAAAATTCTTCTCACTTCATTGTCTTCCGCTTCCTCCCACTTGAACTTCCGCTGCAATGAATAAAAACACAAATTGAAAATTATTATGATGATTACATATCCATAACCATGCACCAGAAAAATATAGACAGATTTTGTAAAGTTCATGTTGGGGAAAATATCTGGTCCTTTAGGTATCGAAAACTACAGAGTTGTTCCGGTCCCTTTACATCATTCTTGACCATCAATATACTACACCACACTTAATTGGTGAGAAAATGAAATATGTAAAACTTACCTTGAACTCATTCCACCACATTTCTTTCACTTCTTGTGGAACATTTCTGTAAGTAATATACTCTCCCATCCAAAAGTTTCTTACTATTTTGTTCAATTCCCTCACAACAGATGGAGCATCCGTGAATCTGCATTCATATGAATATTGTGCAACATCGACAATTCAATTGACATCAATATCTAAAGCCCTAAATATTACATATACTAAAATAAAAATGAAGTACTTACGAATTTCCAAATGGGCATATGAAGAATCGGTTATCTTCTTGACCTTTGTTTCCGTCAATATTCGATTGTTCCGTCGAATAATGGGGTGGAACGGAAGGAGAGGGAGCTAAAAGAGATTGAACTGGAGAACGTTCAGTTCGCATGTGGCCAAGTCCCGTAACATGTTGTTGAGTGTTGGAGGAAGGGCCAACGTGTCCATATTGTGACGGACCATACTGTGGTTGAGGGTTAGATGCCGGGACAGGGGAAGAGGAAAGGGACGGGGACGAGGACGAGGAAGAGCCTTGTCTTCTAGGCATGTGACCTCCATGTTTAAACTGACAAGTAGGAAGGTTATGCGAATATGTAAAGAACTATTGACACGTATTACGAACACATAATGATGTACATGACGAAGCTTACCATTTTGATGGAAAGACTGAGAAAATGTTTCCTTGAAATGAGCCAATGTCGAGTGTTTATGACGTGCAATTTCCTACAAACAAATATTCTATGAATCCCATTCATTTTGATATGAAACATCAATGTATGAGCACGATTTGGGTGGCTACAGGTATTAAACATCACTATATGAATCGCATTCATTTTGATTAAATTTTTTTTGACAACGTACAAAAATTTAAATTTCACTGAAAGTGGGTGGCCACAGGTATTCTAAGTCATTCTGTACAGTTTTGTAAGAAAAAAATTATTATTATTGCAAAAAAAAATTTTGGGCCCTAAAAAAAAATTTCACTAAAAGTTAGTGGCCACCGATATTCTAAGACATTTTGTAAAGTTTTGAAATTTTAAAATTTTAAGCATTTTTAAATTATTATTTTTTAATATAAATTTTTTTCGTGAAATAAAAAAATTTGTCCATACTAAAATTGGGTGGCCACAGGTAGTCTAAGCTATTAAGTAAAGTTTCCAAAATTTTTGTCCTTATTTATTTTAATAATTTTTAGGGCACGTTAAAAAAATTAAATATAACTAAAAGTGGGTGGCCACAGGTATTATAAGTCATTCCGTGAAGTTTTGAAAATTTTTAAATTCTAATTTTTTTTTGGCCATCTAAAGAAATTTACATTTCACTGCAAGTTGATGGCCACATGTTTTCTAGGCAATTCTGTGCAGTATTGAAATTTTATATTTTTTTAATTTTTTTTCACCTAAAAAAAATAAAAATTTCCCTCACAATGGGTGACCACATTTATGTTAAGCCATTTTATAAGGTTATGGAAATTTTTAATTTTTTAATATTTTTTTCCTCGGAACGTTAAAAAATCTAAATTTCATTGAAAATGGGTGGTCACTATTAATTTTTGCCATTTTGTGATATTCTGAAATTTTTGTTTTTTAAAAAGTTTAAAAAACTTTTACGGTCAAATTTCATATTTGTTGCCAACATATACCGTTGTTTTAATTTTCCATAATTTTCCTTGATTTTTTATAGAATTGTTCAATTTTCAAGCATTTTCTGTGAAAATGATTAATCAATCACCTTATCGTCATTTAACGCTTAATCATCCACATAATAGACAAATTAACCAGTCGACCATCGATCAAAACCACATGCAATCATGAAATCGACCTGTAACTTAGCCAACGAAAAGTGATCCTAAATAATCCTTAAACAATTCCGACTAATTACCTAATTATACTAACTAGGGTTTAGAGAGTTGCTTACTTGGTTCAAGGACAACAAAAATCGGCCGATAGAACAGTGGCGGTCCCGGTGCAAGAGTGAGCTCAAATGGTGACTAGTCGGCCAGGTGCTCGGCCACGACTGGGCGAACGATGGTGGAGCTCGGCGGCGACGCGTCGAGGGCGGCGACGGTGTCGGGGCGGCAACGGCATGGGGGCGGCGACGGCGTCGGGCGGCGGCGGCGGCGGGCCGGGGCGACAGCCTCGGCCGGCGACCGGGAGGCGGGTGGCGGCCGGGCGGCCGGCGGCACGGCGGCACCGGTGGGCCGGGCGGCGGTGATGGCGTGGACGACGGCGTCGCGGCGGGCGGCCGGCTCTGGGCGGGTGGCGACGCGGCGAGGCCGGGCGGCGACGGCGGCCGGCCGTCTGCCGGGACGCGACCGGCAGGGGCGGGCGACGAGAAGGAGCTAAGGGCGACCGGCGGGGGCGGGCGACGGGCCGGCGGGGTGGCGGCGAGGCGGGGCGGGTGACGAGGCGGGGCGAGGGCGTGACGAGGCGAGGGGCGGTCGGCGAGGCGAGGGCGAGGCGCGACCGGGCGGGGGGGCGGCGACGGGCGGGGGCTGCAGGCGGGCGGGGCGACCGGCGACGGGCGGGGGCTCAGGGTCGACCGGGCGACGAGCGGCGACGGCTGGGCGTCGACGGCGACGGCTGCGACGGCGACGGGCGAGGGGGAATGCGCAGATCGGGCGGGGGGCGACGTCAGGGAAGGGGGAGGGGTAATAACGATGCAAATTTGCGACGGACGTGAGCGTCCGTTGCAAATTTTCCACCGACAAAAATTCGTGACGGAAAAATTTTGCCGTTTAATTTTTCAGTCGCAAATTTGAACGGCAAAATTTCCCTGCTAAAATTTGCGACGGACTAAACTGTCCGTCTCAAGTTTGCGACGGACAGTTGAGTCCGTCGCAAATTTTGCGAAGGACTAATCTGTCCGTCGCAAAATTTGCGACGGACTAAGCTGTCCGTCGCAAATTTGCGACCGATTAATTTTCCCGTCGCAAATTTGCGACGGATTAATTTTTCCATCACAAATTTAAACGGTAAAATTTTGACGGCAAATTTGCGACGGATAGATTAGTCCGTCGCAAATTTTGCGATGGAAATCTTAGTCCTTCGCAAATTTACAATGGATTTTTTTTACGCCGAAAATTTCGAGCGGTAAAAATCTCATCGCAAAATCAACTTTCCGTCGCAAATTTGCAACGGACTTTCTATATCGAACGCAAATTTTGCGATCGACAAAAAATTTCCAGCAGAAATAAAAATGCGTCGCAAATTTGCGACGTAAAAAAAATTCCGTTGCAAATTTGCGACGGATTAAATTATCCGTATACAATTTCGAACGGTACAAATTCTCTCGCAAAATTTGCGACGGACAGCTTGAGTCCGGCGTAAATATGCACATACTACATGAATGTTGTAAATTTGTGACTTTTTTTTTCAGTCAAAAATTTAGCATCTCATTTATTTGGGTCCTAAATTTGCTACATCTTTTTTTCAATCCAAAATTTAGGCATCTCAAATGTTGCAATAGAAATTAGAATATCGGAAATATTAGGGCACGTTAATAATATTAGACTTGTCGGCATTTAGGGACAAAATTTCGGACGATCAATTAAAATAAAAAGAATAATCGACAATAACAATAATAAAAAAGCACAATAACAATAATAACAAGAACAATAATGATAACAACCAAAATAGCACTTGTAGCATTAATAATTACACATCTGTAGTGTTTTGTGACAAAAATTTTAATCTTCGTCTTCGTCTTCGTCTTCGTCTTCGTCCTCGTCCTCGTCCTCGTCTTCGTCATCTGTCTGAAAATCAGATTCTGAACATTCTTGTACATTTAACTCGCAAATTTCAGTTGGATCCACATCTATCATTGCTCCACACGGATCTCGTAAAGTTGGTATGTTATATTCCTCAATTTCAACCGTGTTAGACACTTCCTCCTGTTGGTAGGCTCTATCCTTCCAGTGTTCCTCGATTTTCCTCCGTGCTTTGATTTTACATACAGCCCACCAATCAGCTTTGTCACGTTTCAAACTAGGATATGATGCATAACATACTTGAATTGCTTGTTGTGCCAAGACAAATGGTTCATACTTCATATACCTTTTCTTGTGATTTATTTCAACCAAATTGAACTTCGTATGCACCTTCATTTCTTTGGCGGGGTCGAACCACGTGCACTTAAATAACACAACCCGCATCATTAATAATCTAGGGTACTCTATCTCTATGATTTCATCCAACAAGCCATAAAAATCATCTTTCGAACTGTCACCATTGGATGACCGAACAGACACACCACTATTCATTGTGGATTTTCCCATTTCATATTCTTGAGTATGAAAATTATATCCATTTATGAAATATGCTGGCCAACTTCGAACTCTTAACTGTGGACCCCATGACAGATAATGTAGCAATCCTTGCCCTCCAAAGTGTTCATAATTACTGTGAACCTAAGGTTACACATGCAAAGTTAATAATATATATTTAACTAAATGATGTATATAATTTTAATAACTTGATTTTGATCCATAGGTAACTTACATATGTCTTGAACCATGCTGCAAATTGTTCATCGCACAAACGGTCAAACTCATTTGGTTGTAGTCCAAACATTGAAGTTTGGAAAATCCTAATATTAAAAACCATATCATTATTAGCAAATATTTGACACGCAAAACATATATTTACAAATTTACACTTACTTGAAGTATGGCTCGACTTCTGGACAGTTCAGTAAAATATAAGTATGGGCTGCATGAAGTTCTTCGCCTGATAAGTAACGAAACTGACATGCGCCGCTTGGTCGACCCAGATAATTGAAAATAGAGAATGCTGTGCAATTGGGATCAATGGGGCCCTCATCATTTCTGCCTGCTCTCCGCCTCTTGCATTGAACGTGTGGCTCAAAATAGTATGATGCAAATGTCGTCACTTCTTCCACAATATATGCATTACAAAATTGAAGCTTCAACATGTGCCTTATTCTTCACTTTTTTATTCAAATGATATAAGAATCTAGTTGAAATAGAAAAAAGCTTATCGGGACATATTATATGATAAACTCATTTGAACTGTATTTTAAAGAAAACATTACCTCTCAAATGGATACATCCATCGAAATTGGACGGGACCTGCAACTTTGGCCTCATAAGGCAAGTGAACTAAGAGATGCTCCGAATCAAAAAACACTGGAGGAAATATCCTTTCTAAGTTGCAAAGAATAATTGGAATATCTCTCTCTAGTTTTTCTATGTGCGATGCTTTTAACACTGTCGAGCAAATATCATGGAGGAAATTGCTTAATTCTGTAATGGCGCCCCATACAAAGTTCGGTAAAACTTCCTTCAAAGCTATTGGAATTAGTCTTTCCATCAGGATGTGACAATCATGACTCTTCAAACCTGTCAACTTGCATTCCTTCAAATCAACACATCTCCCGAGGTTCGAAGCATATCCATCAGGAAACCGCACAGATTTCAACCATTGACAAACAACTCGCCTCTGCTCCTTATCCAATGTATAAACTGCTTTCGGTTTTGGTCCCCTGCTGCTTGCATCCACAGCTAGTATTGGCCGATCGCAAATATCTCTCATATCTTTTCTTGCGTTCAAGTTGTCTTTTGTTTTTCCGGCGACATCCATCACAGTATTTATGACATTGTCGAAAACATTCTTTTCTATGTGCATGACGTCAAGATTATGATGAATAATATGGGCCTTCCAATATGGTAGATCCCAAAATATACTGCGTTTTTTCCACTTATGTGTACTTCCGTACGCAAAAGTCGTGCCGTACGGGTTTTCAACAACAGTTGGCAAGTCCTGCACACGCTCCCAAATTTGATTGCCAGTCAACCTCAATGGTGGACGCGTTCTTTCAGTCCTATTCTTGTTGAACTCTTTCTTATTCCTTCTAAAAGGATGACTTGGCGGTAAAAATTGTCTATGACAGTCAAAATAGCTAGGCTTCTTTCCATGTTTTAATCTAAATGACTTTGTCCTCTCCAAACATATCGGACATCCTAAGATCCCAGCTGTACTCCATCCAGATAACATTCCATAAGCTGGAAAGTCATTTATCGTCCAAAGAAGGGCAGCCTTCATAACAAATGTTTGATCGGTAGAAACGTCATACGTAGGAACACCTTCAACCCATAGCCGTTGTAACTCCTCAATCAATGGTTGCATATAAATATCTATCAACTTTTTCGGATTTTGCGGCCCTGTCACGATCAATGTCAAAAATATATAAGGTGTCTTCATGCACATACCAGGTGGAAGATTGTACGGCGTTAAGATAACTGGCCAGCATGAATAACTTTTTCCTGTTCTCCCAAATGGAGCAAATCCATCGGCACAGAGACCTAACCTGATGTTCCGAGGCTCCATTGCAAACACAGGGTATGTTCTATCAAAATGTTGCCATGCCTCTGCATCTGAAGGATGACACATTAGACCCTCTTCTGTTTCATGATTTGCATGCCAAGTCATGTGTTCAGCAGTGGCTTTAGATGCATAAAGCCTTTGTAATCTGGGGATTAAGGGCAGATAAAACATTTGCTTGCATGGTTTACGCTTCTGATTACGACCCGGCCTCCTGTTAATCTTGTACCTAGGTTGGCTACAGAATTTGCAAGATTCTGCATTTTCATCATCTCTCCAATATATCATACAACCCCTACTACATACATCAATCCTTACAACCGGAAGACCTAAGTTATCCACTAGTTTTTTCATATCATAAAAATCACTTGGCATGTTGTTATCACGAGGCAATGATTCCCGCATTATTTCAACAAAAGAGTTGAAGCAATCCGCAGACACATTATGCTCTGCCTTGATATTTAATAGTCGGGCTGTCACCGATAACTGAGTGTGGTCCTCACAACCTGCCCATAGAGATTCATCTGCTGCTTTCAAGACATCCCAGAACTGATTAGATTGAAAAGTTTCATTATACACATTCTTCTCAAAACCCGTTACTCCTATATCTTCCAATTGTGAAGCATGACTAGTACCCACTTGTTCACGTGTAGGAGTAAAACTAGTACTTGCATGATTTGATTCTGTGACAAAATTATAACTAGCTGCATCAATCACCATCCTCTCATTTGGGTTCAATTGCTCATAATAGCCACGTTCTTCCCTAACTGAAAATTGGTCACTTCTTCCATATCCTTCATCAGATATAAATGGTTCACCATGGAAAGTCCAATTATAATAGTTCGGACTAAACCCAAATCTAATAAGGTGTTCTCTAACTTGATCACACATAAGAAATTTACCATTACCGCACTTTTTACACTGACAACTTAACTTATTTCCATCCATAAACTCATATTTACTACTAGCAAAGTCTAAAAATAGTTCCAACCCAGTACGAAACTCATCTGTCAATCCTTGACGTCTAGGTAAGTTCTTATTATACATCCTAGCCCTTTCTCTTTGCATTGTGTCTGTATTAAAATAAAAAATTATGGTAAAATATTTAAAATATCATATCTATTGTTCTTAATTAAAACCATAAAATTTTGGAAATTATAATTTTTGTTATTCACGCAACAATTAATATGAAATTGCAAAAATAGAAAAAATTACAATGTAAAGAAGACTTACCCAAATATTTGACTGAAATATTTGTAAGAGAAAGTGATCAATTTGATGAGAATTGCAACGTCCACTTGGATTACGAGACCTCCAATTAGGCACATACCCAAAAAAGAATAATCACTTAAGAATCATTTTTTAATAATTTTTAATGTGCGATGGAAACGGAATGTATTCGTCGCAAATTTGCGACGGAAAATAGTATCCGTCGCAAATTTTGCGACTGAATTTTCATTTATTCGTCGCAAATTTGCGATGGAATCAGGTATCCGTCACAAATTTGCGACGGAATCAGGTATCCGTCGCAAATTTGCGACGGATACTATGTGCCGTCGCAAATTTGCGACGGATACTGAAATCCGTCGCAAATTTTGCGATGGAATTTTCATTTATTCGTCGCAAATTTGCGACGGAGTTCAGTATCCGTCGCAAATTTGCGACGGAATCAGGTATACGTCGCAAATTTGCGACGGCACATAGTGTCCGTCGCAAATTTGCAACAGAATTATCATTTATTCGTCGCAAATTTGCGACGGAAACTATTTCCGTCGCGAAACAGCGTGGCCGTTCAGCCTCATCCAAAGGCCGGCGAAGTGTCGCCGGTCGTTAAACCGGTGAAGCAGATACAAAAAAAAAAACAAACATAAACATATATTAAAAAAACAGAAATTACAATGCAACGACGAATAGTCACGAAGCTAGCTATGACACTTACCGGTACAAAAGCTTCACCGAGATTAATATGTGCGTGCGCGGATTTTGCTGATTTCAGACATATGAAAGAGGTAGAAAAACGAGAGAGAGCGAGAGAGTGCGAGAGAGAGAGAGAGATAGGGTTGGAATATCACGGGCTGATAAACTATGAATTTGCGACGGACGTTGTTTTCGTCGCAAATTTGCGACGGACTTACAATGCCGTCGCAAATTTGCGACGGAATTTGCGACTGTTTTATTTTCCGTCGGAAATTTGCGACGAACGTTTTTCCGTCGCAAATTTGCGACGGAATTTGCGACGGATTACATTTTCCGTCGAAAATTTCCGACGGAAAATTAATCCGTCGCAAATTTGCGACGGAAATAAACCGTCGCAAATTTGCGACGGAAAATGTAATCCGTCGCAAATTCCGTCGCAAACTTGCGACGGAAAAACGTTCGTCGCAAATTTCGTGTTTTTTTGTAGTGAGGACACCAAAAGTAGTCACTTTTGTCGAGACCTGAGGAAATGTCGATACATAAATCAGTCCAGAATATAAAAGAAGCATTTATGCATGGATGTGGAACTAGGTGTAAAATAACAAGAGAGTTAACAAAAATACGTTTCAGGACGAACATAAATGTTCTTACATATGAATATGAGAGAAATTATGAAAAACCAAAATTATGAAGCAAGCTTATCCCCGATTTTGAGAATTTTAACTAGAAAGTCTGGAGAAAATCATCATCATCATCATCATCATCAGCATTCTCGGCATCAATGTGTTGGTCATCATTGTGCCCATCACCTATTGGATTGGCTAGAGGTACATGAGGATCGTCATTGCGATTGAGGTTAAGGTGTCGCATAACGAGTCTCATTTGTTGTTCCAAGTTATTTATTTGTTCGTCCTTCTGAACAAGTAAATTATTCAGACGATGCACTTCTTGGGTCAATTGCTCGTCTTGTCGTGACCTCCTTCGACCAGTCGCAGTAGATGATGAACTTCTAGGATTATTCGGCATGTACATCCTTGACAACGATCCCATCCCAAATATTTTCCCTTTTTTCACCCCGTCCATTGCTTCCATCCATAATGCCATATTATCAACTGATGGCCCGGACTCAAGATAATCATCACTACCACTAGCACTGCTCATTAAAAGTTCATCATATTTTTCCTACATTAACAATGTAGATGAAAATAAAATCACTATATATATATCTACCATAAATATTGAAAGCATTCACGATTTTCATTATAGTTTACATATAAGCCAAAGTATAACCTTACATACCTTAACAGCTTTTGCTCGATCGTCAGTCCATGTCTTATCTTTCTTTTGAAATGTGCGTTCAAATGTAGCTGCAAATGTCGGTTCCGTCCCCAATTCTTGTGCCTACAAAATGTAAACATGAGTAATTGAATTAAATTAACTTATAACTCATTTAACAGACTTACCAGTCGTTTGCGATGCTCCGCAATGTTGATAGAGCCCCCAGCATATGTGGCTGACCCATCACTAGAACTAGAAGATCGATTCTTCTTATTCTGCTCACAGAGTTGCCGACTCTGTTCAGATGCCCAAAATCTGTTAATTGCCGCCCAATTGTCAGCTGTAAAGAAAGACGGCTTCACTTGCTTGATCTTCGCTCTATTCATGACATTTCGCATAAAATCACCGATTTTCTTATCGAAAATTCATCTCACTTCATTGTCTTCCGCTTCCTCCCACTTGAACTTCTGCTGAAATGAATAAAAACACAAATTGAAAGTTATTATGATGATCACATATCCATAACCATGCACCAGACAAATATAGACAGACTTTGTAAAGTTCATGTCGGGGAAAATATCTGGTCCTTTAGGTATCGAAAACTACAGAGTTGTTCCGGTCCCTTTACATCATTCTTGACCATCAATATACTACACCAAACTTAATTGGTGAGAAAATAAAATATGTAAAACTTACCTTGAACTCATTCCACCACATTTCTTTCACTTCTTGTGGAACACTTCTGTAAGTAATATACTCTCCCATCTAAAAATTTCTTACTATTTTGTTCAATTCCCTCACAACAGACGGAGCATCCGTGAATCTGCAATCATACGGATATTGTGCAACATCGACAATTCAGTTGACATCAATATCTAAAGCCCTAAATATTACATATACTAAAATAAAAATGAAGTACTTACGAATCTCCAAATGGGCATATGAAGAATCGGTTATCTTCTTGACCTGTGTTTCCGTCAATATTCGATTGTTCCGCCGAATAATGGGGTGGAACGGAACGAAAGGGAGCTAAAGGAGATTGAACCGGAGGAGATTCAGTTCGTATGTGGCCAAGTCCCGTAACATGTTGTTGAGTGTTGGAGGAAGGGCCAACGTGTCCATATTGTGACGGACCATATTGTGGTTGAGGGTTAGATGACGGGACAGAGGAAGAGGAAAGGGACAGGGACGAGGACGAGGAAGAGGCTTGTCTTCTATACGAATGACCTCCACGTTTATACTGACAAGTAGGAAGGTTATGCGAATATATAAAGAACTATTGACACGTATTACGGACACATAATGATGTGCATGACGAAACTTACCATTTTGATGAAAAGACTGAGAAAATGTTTCCTTGAAATGAGCAAATGTCGAGTGTTTATGACGTGCAATTTCCTACGAACAAATATACTATGAATCCCATTCATTTTGATATGAAACATCAATATATGAGCACGATATGGGTGGCCACAGGTATCAAACATCACTATATGAATCGCATTCATTTTGATTAAATTTTTTTTGACCACGTACAAAAATTTAAATTTCACTGAAAGTGGGTGGCCACAGGTATTCTAAGTCATTCTGTAAAGTTTTGTAAGAGAAAAATTGTTATTATTGTTAAATTTTTTTTGGGACCTAAAAAAAAAATTTCACTAAAAGTTGGTGGCCACCGATATTCTAAGACATTCTGTAAAGTTTTAAAATTTAAAAATGTTTAGAATTTTTAAATTATTATTTTGTAATATAAAATTTTTTCCGTGAAATAAAAAAAAATTTCCATACTAAAATTGGGTGGCCACAGGTAGTCTAAGCTATTAGGTAAAGTTTCCAAAATTTTTGTCCTTCTTTATTTTAATAATTTTTAGGGCACGTTAAAAAAATTAAATATAATTAAAAGTGGGTGGCCACAGGTATTATAAGCCATTCCGTGAAGTTTTGGAAATTTTTAAATTCTAATTTTTTTTAGCCACCTAAAAAAATTTAAATTTCACTGCAAGTTGATGGCCACATGTTTTCTAGGCAATTCTGTGCAGTTTTGAAATTTTATATTTTTTAATTTTTTTTTCACCCAAAAAAATAAAAATTTCCCTCACAATGGGTGACTACATTTATTTTAAGCCATTTTATAAGGTTATGAAAATTTTTAATTTTTTAATATTTTTTTCACGGAACGTTAAAAAATCTAAATTTCACTCAAAATGGGTGGTCACTATTAATTTTTGCCATTTTGTGATATTATGAAATTTTAGTTTTTTAAAAATTTTAAAAAACTTTTACGGTCAAATTTCATATTTGTTGCCAACATATACCGTTTTTTTAATTTTCCGTAATTTTTCATGATTTTTTATACAATTGTTCAATTTTCAAGCATTTTCTGTGAAAACGCTTAATCAATCACCCTATCGTCATTTAACGCTTAAACATCCACATAATAGACAAATTAACCAGTCGACCATCGATCAAAGCCATATGCAATCCTGAAATTGACCCGTAACTTAGCCAACGAAAAGTGATCCTAAATAATCCCTAAACAAGTCCGACTAATTACCTAATTATACTAACTAGGGTTTAGGGAGTTGCTTACTTGGTTCAAGGATAACAAAAACCAGCCGATCGAACAGTGGCGGACCCGGCGCGGGCGTGGGCCCAAATGGTGACTAGTCGGTCAGGTGCTCGGCCACGACCGGGCGAACGACGGCGGAGCTCGGCGGCGACGGTGTCGGTCGGCGCGACGGTGTCGGGCGGCGGCGGCTCGACGGCGGCTCGGCAGCACGCAGCGTCGGCCGGCGATCCAGGAGGCAAATGGCCGGCGGCCGCCGGCGGCACGGCGGCGCCCGGCGGCGGCGCGCGATGGTGGCTGTCCTCCGGCGAGGGCGGCAACGGGCGGGGCTACTCCGGCGAGAGCCTCCGGCCGGCCGATGGTGGGCGGCGACGGCGACGACGGCGGCGGCCGCGGGCCGACGGCGTGGGGCGGCTCCCGGCAGCGGGCGAGGGCGGCGAGGCCGGGCGGCGATGGCGTCGGTCTCGCTAGTCGGCGGCGGCGAGGCTTCGGGCCGCCGCTCGGACGTGGCGAGGCGGCGAGGCGGGGCGGGGCGAGGCGCGATCGGGCGGGGGGCTGCGGGTCGGCTGCCCGCGACCCGCAATGGGCGGCAGGGCGACCGGCGACAGTGTGGGAGCAGCGGGGCGGCCGCGGGCCGGGCGGTGACGGCGACGGCGAGGGCGCGACCGGCAGGGGCGGCGGGCGATGGGCGGGGGCTACGGGCGGCCGGGCCCGCGACCGCCGACAAGCGGGGGCGCGGGGCGACCGGCGACGGGCGGGGGAGCCGCGGGGCGGCCGCGAGGCCGGGCGGCGACGGCCACGGCGACGGCGGCAGGGGAGCTGTGCATATCAGGCTTGGGCGGCGTCGGGGAAGGGGGGAGGAGGAGGAGGGGGTAATAATGTCGCAATTTTGCGACGGAACTTAAAGTGTCCTTCGCAAATTTTCGACCGACAAAAAATTTCCGACGGAAATAAAAATCTGTTGCAAATTTGCGACGTAAAAAAAAATCCGTCGCAAATTTGCGACGGATTAAATTATCCGTCGCAAATTTCAAACGGTAAAAATTCCCTCGCAAAATTTGCGACGGACTTTCTATGTCCGTCGCAAATTTGCGACGAATTAAATTATCCGTCGCAAATTTCGAACGGTAAAAATTCCCTCGCAAAATTTGCGATGGACAGGTTGAGTCCGTCACAAATATGGACATACTACATGATCGTTGTAAATTTGTGACGTCATTTTTTCGGTCAAAAATTTAGCATCTCATTTATTTGGGTCCTAACTTTGCTACGTCTTTTTTTCAGTCCAAAATTTTGGCATCTCAAATTTTGCAATGGAAATTAGAATATCGGAAATGCTAGGGCACGTTAATAATATTTGACTTGTCGGCATTTAGGGACAAAATTTCGGACGATCAATTAAAATAACAAGAATAATCGACAATAACAATAATAAAAAAACACAATAACAATAATAACAATAACAATAATGATAACAACCAAAATAGCACTTGTAGCATTAATAATTACACATCTGTAGTGTTTTGTGACAAAAATTTTAATCTTCGTCTTCGTCTTCGTCATCTGTCTGAAAATCAGATTCTGAACATTTTTGTACATTTAATTCGCAAATTTCAGTTGGATCCACATATATCATTGCTCCACACGGATCTCGTAAAGTTGGTATGTTATATTCCTCAATTTCAACCTTGTTACACACTTCCTCTTGTTGGTAGGCTCTATCCTTCCAGTGTTCCTCGATTTTCCTCCGTGCTTTGATTTTACATACAGCTCACCAATCAGCTTTGTCACGTTTCAAACTATGATATGATGCATAACATACTTGAATTGCTTGTTGTGCCAAGACAAATGGTTCATATTTCATATACATTTTCTTGTGATTTATTTCAACCAAATTGAACTTCGTATGCACCTTCATTCCTTTGACGGGATCGAACCACATACACTTAAATAACACAACCCGCATCATTAATGGTCCAGGGTACTCTATCTCTATGATTTCATCCAACAAGCCATAAAAATCATCTTCTGAACTGCCACCATTGGATGACCGAACAGACACACCACTATTCATTGTGGATTTTCTCATTCCATATTCTTGAGTATGAAAATTATATCCATTTATGAAATATGCTGGCCAACTTCGAATTCTTAACTGTGGACCCCATGACAGATGATATAGCAATCCTTGCCCTCTAATTTCATCATAATTACTGTGAACCTAAGATTACACATGCAAAGTCAATAATATATATTATACTAAATGATGTATATAATTTTAATAACTTGGTTTTGGTCCATAGGCAACTTACATATGTCTTGAACCATGCTGCAAATTGTTCATCGCACAAATGGTCAAACTCATTTGGTTGTAGTCCAAACATTGAAGTTTGGAAAATCCTAATATTAAAAATCATATAAATATTAGCAAATATTTGACACACAAAACATATATTTGCAAATTTACACTTACTTGAAGTATGGCTCGACTTCTGGGTAGTTCAGTAAAATATAAGTATGGGCTGCATGAAATTCTTCGCCTGATAAGTAACGAAACTGACATGCGCCGTTTGGTCGACCCAGATAATTGAAAATAGAGAATGCTGTGCAATTGGGATCAATGAGGCCCTCATCATTTCTGCCTGCTCTCCGCCTCTTGCACTGAACGTGCGGCTCAAAATAGTATGATGCAAATGTTGTCACTTCTTCCACAATATATGCATTACAAATTGAAGCTTCAACACGTGCCTTATTCTTCACTTTTTTCTTCAAATGATATTAGAATCTAGTTGAAATAGAAAAAAGCTTATCGGGACATATTATATGATAAACTCATTTGAACTGTATTATAAAGAAAACATTACCTCTCAAATGGATACATCCATCGAAATTGGATGGGACCTGCAACTTTGGCCTCATAAGGCAAGTGAACTAAGAGATGCTCCATCGAATCAAAAAACGCTGGAGGAAATATCCTTTCTAAGTTGCAAAGAATAATTGGAATATCTCTCTCTAGTTTTTTCATGTGCGATGCTTTTAACACTGTCGAGCAAATATCCTGGAGAAAATTGCTTAACTCGTAATGGCGCCCCATACAAAGTTCGGTAGAACTTCCTTCAAAGCTATTGGAATTAGTCTTTCCATCGGGATGTGACAATCATGACTCTTCAAACCTGTGAACTTGCATTCATTCAAATCAACACATCTCCCGAGGTTCGAAGCATATCCATCAGGAAACCGCACAGATTTTAACCATTGACAAACAACTCGCCTCTGCTCCTTATCCAATGTATAAACTGCTTTCGGTTTTGGTCCCCTGCTACTTGCATCCACAGCTAGTATTGGCCGATCGCAAATATCTCTCATATCTTTTCTTGCGTTCAAGTTGTCTTTTGTTTTTCCAGCGACATCCATCACGTATTTATGACATTGTCGAAAACATTCTTTTCTATGTGCATGACGTCAAGATTATGATGAATAAGATGGGCCTTACAATATGGTAGATCCCAAAATATACTGCGTTTTGTCCACTTATGTGTACTTCCGTAAGCAAAAGTCGTGCCGTGCGGGTTCTCAACAACAGTTGGAAAGTCCTGCACACGCTCCCAAATTTGATCGCCGGTCAACCTCAATGGTGGACGCGTTCTTTCAGTCCTATTCTTGGTGAACTCTTTCTTATTCCTTCTGAAAGGATGACTTGGCGGTAAAAATTGTCCGTGACAGTCAAAATAGCTGGGCTTCTTTCCATGTTTTAATCTAAATGACTTTGACCTCTCCAAACATATCGGACATCCTAAGATCCCAGCTGTACTCCATCCAGATAACATTCCGTAAGCTGGAAAGTCATTTATCGTCCAAAGAAGGGCAGCCTTCATTACAAATGTTTGATCGGTAGAAACGTCATACGTAGGGACACCTTCAACCCATAGCCGTTGTAACTCCTCAATCAATGATTGCATATAAACATCTATCAACTTTTTCGGATTTTGCGGCCCTATCACGATCAATGTCAAAAACATATAAGGTGTCTTCATGCACATACCAGGTGGAAGATTGTACGGCGTTAAGATAACTGGCCAACATGAATAACTTTTTCCTGTTTTCCTAAATGGAGCAAATCCATCGGCACAGAGACCTAACCTGATGTTCCGAGGCTCCATCGCAAACTGAGAGTATATTCTATCAAAATGTTGACATGCCTCCGCATATGAAGGATGACACATTAGACCCTCTTCTGTTTCATGATTTGCATGCCAAGTCATGTGTTCAGCAGTGGCTTTAGATGCATAAAGCCTTTGCAATCTGGGGATTAAGAGCAGATAAAACATTTGCTTGCATGGTCTACGCTTCTGATTACGACCCGGCCTCCTGTTAATCTTGTACCTAGGTTGGCTACAGAATTTGCAAGATTCTGCATTTTCATCATCTCTCTAATATATCATACAACCCCTACTACATACATCAATCCTTACAACCGGAAGACCTAAGTTATCCACTAGCTTTTTCATATCATAAAAATCACTTGGCATGATGTTATCACGAGGCAATGATTCCCGCATTACTTCAACAAAAAAGTTGAAGCAATCCGCAGACACATTATGCTCTGCCTTGATATTTAATAGTCGGCTGTCACCGATAACTTAGTGTGGTCCTCACAACCTGCCCATAAAGGTTCATCTGCTGCTTTCAACACATCCCAGAACTGATTAGATTGAAAAGTTTCATTATAGACATTCTCATCAAAACTCGTTACTCCTATATCTTCCAATTGTGAAGCATGACTAGTACCCACTTGTTCACGTGTAGGAGTAAAACTAGTACTTGCATGATTTGATTCTGTAACAAAATTATAACTAGCTGCATCAATCACCATCCTCTCGTATGGGTTCAATTGCTCATAATAGCCACATTCTTCCCTAATTGAAAATTGGTCACTTCTTCCATATCCTTCATCAGATATAAATGGTTCACCATGGGAAGTCCAATTATAATAGTTTGGACTAAACCCAAATCTAGTAAGGTGTTCTCTAACTTGATCACACACACGAAATTTACCATTACCGCACTTTTTACACGGACACCTTAACTTATTTCCATCCATGAACTCATATTTACTACTAGCAAAGTCTAAAAATAGTTCCAACCCAGTACGAAACTCATCTGTCAATCCTTGACGTCCAGGTAAGTTTTTATTATACATCCAAGCCCTTTCTCTTTGCATTGTGTCTGTATTAAAATAAAAAATTCTGGTAAAATATTTAAAATATCATATCTATTGTTCTTAATTAAAACCATAAAATTTTGGAAATTATAATTTTTGTTATTCACGCAACAATTAATATGAAATTGCAAAAATAGAAAAAATTACCATGTAAAGAAGACTTACCCAAATATTTGACTGAAATATTGGTAGAAGAAAGTGGTCAATTTGATGAGAATTGCAACTTCCACTTGGATTGCGAGACCTTCAATTAAACACATACCTAAAAAGAATAATCACTTAAGAATCATTTTTTAATAATTTTTAATGTGCGATGGAAACGGAATTCATTCCTCGCAAATTTGCGACGGATCCTTGATTCCGTCGCAAATTTGCGACGGATCCTTCATTCCGTCGCAAATTTGCGACGGAATTTTCATTTATTCGTCGCAAATTTGCAACGGAAACTATTTCCGTCGCAAAACGGCGTGGCCGTTCGGCCTCATCCAAAGGCCGGCTAGGTGTCGCCGGTCGCCAGTCGTTAAACCGGTGATGCAGATACGAAAAAAAAACAAACATAAACATATATAAAATAAAAGAAATTACAATTCATCGATGAATAGTCACGAAGCTAGCTATGATACTTACCGGTACAAAAGCTTCACCGAGATTTATACGTGCGTGCGCGGATTTTGCTGATTTCAGACATATGAAAGAGGGAGAAAAGCGAGAGAGAGCGAGAGAGAGATAGGGTTAGAATATCACGGGCTGATAAACTACAAATTTGCGACGGACGTTCGTTTTCGTCGCAAATTTGCGACGGATTTGGCGACGGTTTTTTTTTCCGTTGGAAATTTGCGACGAACTTTTTTGCGACGGATTTATTTTCCGTTGCAAATTTGCGACGAACTTCTTTTCTTCGCAAATTTGTGACGGATTTTGCGACGGCGTTTTTTTCAGTCGGAAATTTGCGACGAACTTTTTTCCGTCGCAATTTTGCGACGGAATTAGCAATGGTTTTTTATTTCCGTCGCAAATGTCCGACGGATTTTTCATCCGTCGCAAATTCTGT
This sequence comes from Syzygium oleosum, assembly GCF_021117445.2. Classification (NCBI taxonomy): domain Eukaryota; kingdom Viridiplantae; phylum Streptophyta; class Magnoliopsida; order Myrtales; family Myrtaceae; genus Syzygium; species Syzygium oleosum. The sequence continues at coordinate 6,003,572 of NW_026607500.1, read as the reverse complement.
CGCAAATTTGCGACGGAAATAAACCGTCGCTAATTTGCGACGGAAAATATAATCCGTCGCAAATTTCATCGCAAATGTCCGACGGAAAATTTCCGTCGCAAATTACATGTTTTTTTTGTAGTGTGATCTATTGTTTATAATTTTATTTAGTCACTAGATAATAATTATTAATTGTGGAATCTTCCGATGTCGTGTGGATCAATTATGTTTCTGCGTAAAGGTTTAAAATAACCTGAGTAAGGAATGAAAGGAACAATTTTTGGGACTTTTCTTGTTAAGAAACTAATTAATTCCTTACGACTTTTAATTATAACTAATGTAGTTACTTAACTAATCTTTTTATGTTTTCATCATGTTTTCATTAATTAAAAAAAATCGTTGGTAGTTTATTTGTAAAACAAATTAAGAGGTGCCTTGTCTCATATCGAAAAGATGTGACTGGCAATTACAAATTAAGAGATGCTTTGTTTCATATCGAAAAGATATGAGCAGCGGTTACAAACTAAGAGGCTACGATTGTGTGACTATTATGTTTAATCCGAGAGGTTATCTTTAGCTAACGGTTACCAGGTATCTTACATCTTTTGAAAGTTTGAATCTTTTCAGAAGTTATAAAATTCAGAATTAAAAAGAATTAATTTTTTAACAAAATGGTTATTTTTTTTTATCCAAATTTCAGTCTGTCTTTTGAAATAGTATATCTGTCCATAATACAATATATCAAAGAAAATGTCGTACATGTTCAAACATGGTTATAAATTTGACGTTTGACGTTTCCATTTTATTACTTAAACCTCTCGATTTTCTTTTCTAAAAAAAATACAGCCATTATTTTCAATTGTTTCCCTTTTGAGAGTTTTTGGAGAAATACCATAATTTCTATCTGATATTCTTATTTGAGACTTTATTATATCCCGAATGATGTTTACCAGTAACCATTAGCATCGTTATGGGGCAAATAATTCCGTAAAGACAATGTATTCATGCCTCGAAGTTTGATTCCATTCTTCTCGATTCTCGATTGATTGAATTTTTCCCAGCAATTTTAAGGAATTATTTGTGCAACAATGGAGTCAGAGCCGGAGGCAGTACAGGCTTGTGGTAGCTCATGATCGAGCGGTCCTCGAGATGTCGTCCATGGATCCCGGATCTTACTTTTCACCTCCCATCGTGACGTGCCTCTTAGGTTCTCTGTTCTAGCTTTCGTTTCGTGTTACAACCGGTTGAGTGGAAAAGTAGGACTATGTATGGACGTTGATTTCTCGTTTGGAGTGTCGTCTATGTTGAGAAGTGAGCTTTAAAGTGCAGAAGGAAATGGGATGAGTGGCTTAGCTTCGGGTCAGTGCACTGATTTGCTAAGCGAATTGGTGTTTTTTAGAATCTTCACTTGCGAATTTGGAGTTCGATGAGAGCACAGTTTTCCTTGTTCCTGTTGTCTGAGTTTCACTCCAGCACCACATTTATACTAAAGAAAGGCGAAATTATTCTTTTGTGGGGAAATAGGCCTTGCGAGTATGCAAGATTAAAAGGAAAGTATATTTTGCACAAAAGTTATTGTAGAGTTTGGTCAAAGCTTAACATTTTTCTGATGTATATTCTTGGACATAAAAATCGAGTCCATAATCACTTCATATAGTTCTTCAATGAGGAGTGGGCATACAGAGATTATTTGAAAAAGAATCACCCACATTCTATTATCTCTCCGTTGATGTGGGTCAAAAGAACATATCAATGTACTTGATAAACTAACTTGATTTTAAAGTTTCACTTGGTGTGACTCAGTTTCTTTGAAAGGAAAGTATTTATATTGATTGAATCTCTTTATAGGCTTAAGCAAGCTCCTAAGTAGTGACATGTAAAATTTGATTCAGACATATTGTCTAATGATTTCAAATACAATAGTGCCAATAAGTGTATATATTCTAAATTCACTAAAGACTATGGTGCTTTAATTTGCTTATACGTTGATGATATGCTTATTTTTGGAATCAATATGACTTGAGTCATTGAGTTGAAGAAGTATCCAACTTCCAATTTTAAAATGAAAGATTTGGGTGAAGGAGATACTATCTTGAGTATTAAAGTTAAAAGAACATAGCGGGGTTTATTCTTTGAGCCAAAGTGTTTCTGTTGAAAAAATGTAAAATAAACTTAAACATCTTGGTTTCAAAAAAGTGAGTATTCCATTTGATTCTAGTAATGAATTAAATTATAATACTGGTAGATCAGTAACACAACTTGAATATGGGAGCGTTATAGGTTCTTTAATATATGCAATGCATTGTACTAGACCTTATATTGCCCTTTCTGTGTATAGGTTGAGTAGATATACTAGTAATATAAGGCTCCGTTCGTTTGGCGGAAAATATTCTCCAGGAAAATATTTTCCGGGTTTTCCGGTGTTCGGGGGGCGAAAACGTTTTCCGTGGGAAAATATTTTCCTTCCCCCCTCACAAAATAGCCTAAGTCTACGGAAAATGACTTCCGCTTCTTCAAAAGCGGAAATCATTTTCCGGAGCTTCTTCTTCTTCTTCTTCTTCTTCACTAAGGTCGCCGGCCGCCGCCGCCGCCGCCGGTCGCCCGCCTCCGCCGCCACCGCCGGTGACGGTTGCCGGCCGCCGTCGCCGCCGATCGCCGCCGGACGCCGGCCGCCACCGCCGCCGGTCGCCGGCCGGCGACGGACGTTGGCCGTCGGTCGCCGGCCGCCGCCGCCGCCGGTCGCCGGCGAAAAATATTTTCCGAAACTTTTTCATATTGGTCGCCGAACACCGGAATATTATGTTCCGGGAAAACATTTTTCAGGAAAATGACTTCCGGGAAAATATTTTCCAAAAGGAGAATATTTTCCGCCAAACGAACGGAGCCTATAGTAACGTCCTGAATTCGACCCACTTCCGGGATTAATAAAATAGATGATTGTTTCTCATTTCGTTTTAATGAGTCTCGCCCGGAACTGATCATTTTCGGGATACTGACCAGTAGGGAAAGGCTAACTAGGAAAACGGTGCATAGACCCAAGAACTCGACCGTGAATCGAGTCCGATTCCGAGAAGCGACGAGGGAATATTTTGTGCCGACAAGGGCCGGTCCAAGGGGAGTGATGGATTTGGTTTGACCGACGGCGTACGATCGGATAGCGGGTGATTCCGCGCGACCGAGAGTACACACGGCGAACGATCCCGAACTTACCTCGGACGACCGCGACCCCTGGGACTAGTGATAAAACCACGTGTTCTCTGGGAAATCGAGACCGTCATGACTCGAGTAGCCCTAGGTCGATACGCGTAACCCCTAAATAGCCGCCCGTTAGTAAGAGACGCTAAAACTGCAAATTGAGTTAAATCGATCGCGAGATTTAGTCCGAACTTCGGTGTCGATTTTCGTGGGTATACGCGACTAATTTTCAAGGACGACGTCATTTTTATGTGGCCACTCATATTTGGGATCGATAGAGCCGAAAATTGGACATTTGACCCGGGACCGAAAAATTACCGTTTTGCCCCTAGGCCTAATTCTAGTGTTCCGAATTTTGGAGTCATTTGGGGAATATTTTTAGGGTTTTATATTGCGTG